>NC_138127.1:58829352-60029352 GCF_964188305.1 Podarcis bocagei | reverse complement strand
AGAACAACTGCTATGCTATGAGCATCAATACTAGCCTTGTAAATAAGCCTGCAAAAGTTACTAGCCTGCAGTAACAACAACAACAAGCCCCAGAGAGGAGGAGCAGGTAGCTTCATTTCTATGCTGGGCATAGCAGATGATGCTTCTCACTTGGTTTCTACAGTCAAACCTCGGTTTGTCGAGTGTAATCCATTACGGAAGCCCGTTCTGCTTCTGAAATGTTCAATAACTGAGGCACAGATTCTAATTGGTTGCACGACCTTCCTGCACTCAAGCGGAAGCCACGTCGGACATTCAGGTTCCGAAAAATGCTAAAAAAACCAGAGCATTTACCATATTTTTCGCTCTATAGGATGCACCAGAGAATAAGACGCACCTAGTTTTGGGGGGAGGAAAACAGCGGGGAAAAAATTTGAATCCCAGAAGCCAGAACAGCAAGAGGAATCTGGCCCTTCTGTTCCTCCTCCGGCTTCCAGGACAGGCGCCTCGCTGAAGATTTCCACTGCTCCCTGCAGCTTGTGGGACTGGCAGTGGGGAAAGCGCTCCCGCGCTTGTGGAGCTGGCGAGGGAAGCCCGGGTTCCCCCCAGCCCCAGGGACCCTACATTCGCTCCATAAGATGAACAGGCATTTCCCCTTAGATTTTAAGAGGGGGAAAGTGCGTTCTATGGAGCAAAAAATACGGTACTTACAGGTTTTCGGCGTTTGGGAATCAAAGCGTTCCAAAACGGAGCCATTTGGGAACTGAGGTTTGACTGTATTTGGGATGGAGAAGAGGAGAGACATAGAACAATCCATCCCTTCTCTCCCAACCTGCTTGCTCGCCTGCATTCAGTTCCTGGTCACCTATGTTCTAAACCAAGAAGAAAAAGAAGCGTTTGGATTTGATATCCCGCTTTATCACTACCCGAAGGAGTCTCAAAGCGGCTAACATTCTCCTTTCCCTTCCTCCCCCACAACAAACAAAGATCTTATCAATTAAAAATACAGTATTTAAAAAAGTGCCACAGATCATGCTGCCCTTCCAAAGTACTATTACAGGCTCAAAACAGGAGGCATTTCCTGGCCTCACTTATCCTAATGTATATTTCCATTCTTCCAGCACTCAAGGATTGTCTAATGAAAAAAAGCTGGTGCAGATGGACCATCACAATAATCATTACTTCCCCCAAAACTTCCAGTTCCATCATTTTAGAGTTTGTGTTTGGTGTTCTTGAACATATTATATGTACACACAATCCTTGGATGGCTGTATTTTAAATTATTATTTTCAACTCATCATAAGAGCAAACATAAAGGCAAACCACAAGAAAGGCAACGAATCCTCCCCAAATACTTATAATCTTTTGTCACTAATGTGTTGATTAAAGCAAATATTATACGGCAGAATATCAGCCAAGTCGTATGTGGATCTATTGATGCAATGAGTTTTTCCAAAAAGTCTAATTATATTTTGCTCACAGCTTTGCTGCATAAAAGAGAAATACAAAAGGAAGCCCATCTTTGTTGTGGTTCGGATTTCCTCATCCTGTACAAATCTGCTCCCAATTTAGGAATATATGATGGTTTCTGCTCTCAAAATTTCATTAAATATTATTTGCCTCCTTGGATTCAGCAAAGGCTTCTGCACTGGCCATGCAGTGAAATGGCTGGAAACGCACAGCCATTGGAACACATTGGGTAGAATTTTTTGCCTCTCCATTTTGACAGTGAAATCAGCTAAGGTTCATCTGAGCCACTAGGTATATGCAAAATAACTAAGCAAGTATTAGAAGTTATCCCAGAACTGGCCCTACTAAACATCTTCCAAGATAATAATGCCCATTCACATCATGAAGAGCTCATAACCCACCTCCTCTCAGCAGCCAGAAACATCATAGCCAGACACTGGAGAGACCTGTCCGGAATAAGCATGGAGCAATGGTATCAGATAGTATGGGAAACAGCGTTATTAGAAAAACTAACAAAGAAACTGAAACTGACACCAGGACAAATGGAAGAAGATGCCTTCACCCCAGTATGGCTCCTCTTTATCACATACACAGCCCAACAAGACAACAAGAATTCGCCAACAGCATACGAATCAATATGGCTAACCTGATTCAAAAACACCCACCCACCCCACTCACACAGGAAAACAAAGTTCACAAGAGCCAATCAAAGACAACCAACCAAATCAAAGACAACCAACCACACCCTAGGCCACCCCCAACGTCTCTCACCATCAAAGGAATATAAGCGAATAGTTAAGAGAACCCGCACAAGCGACGCTGACACAAAACCCCACACATATGCTAAGTAGAATAGAAACATCGCCACCCGACCCCAACCCCACTCACCATGGCCCCCTCCACCTCTTTCCGCCTTTTCTTCCTAATGTAACACTAATGTCTCAACAAATGAAACTGATCTGTAGAAAATGTAACTTGAAAAAAGAGACATTGCACATACTTTTGTGAACCAAGAAATCTTTAATAAAAATATGTAAAGAAAAAAGAAAAAGAAAATCTGAGCCACTAGGTATGGCTATGTGAAGTCTGCCTTTGCCTGTGAGTTGTTGTTGGAAATCTTGATTTGACTGCAGCGCTGGGGATTTGTATCTGGCTAGTGGGCCAGTTTCCTAATTACAACCACAAACCTTTGGGCAGGTTCAATGCTTTGACAGGTGGGATGGATTCCCCTCTTTCTGACTTGTGTGAACCAAGGTGAACAACGACTGCAATGCAATCAGCAACCTCTGAACCTGAGTCAGCACCTGCTTCTTGTCTCCCAAAGAACAATTTAAATTCTCTGCATTTGGGGAGGAAGCTTTTTCATACATTTGATCTCTCTCATATATTCTACCACTTTTTAATACTGCTCTTTCACAAATCATATTTAGCATCAAAGATTCTGTTACAGGAGGGTGGGGAGACCAGGGCTGGATCCAGACACACCAAAGAAGTTTTTCAGTTTAAAGTGTTTTAAATTTAAACAGGGAAAACAGGTAGAGAAAAACGGGACTCCACATCGCCATCCGGTGGCACAATGTTATATCACACACACAGCGCTTTTGCTTTACCAGTCTAGATGAGGTCCCAGGATTCAAAGCAATTTTCAAAGGCTTCCTCTTAAATATGTTTAAGATGAAATAGCAAAAAGGTTGTATATCTTAATAGCATTTCTTGTGCTTATTTTTCCAACCTCACATTACGGATATACAGTCGTACCTTGGATCCTGAATGCCTTGCGACTTGAACATTTTGGCTCCCAAACGCCACAAACCCGAAAGTGAGTGTTCCGGTTTGCAAATGCTCTTTGGAAGCCAAACGTCCGACAGGGCTTCCGATAGGCTGCAGGAAGCTGTGCCTTGGTTGTTGAACATTTTCAGAAGTTGAACAGACCTCCAGAATGGATTCTGTTTGACAGCCAAGGTTGTATAGATATTGCTGATGAAAACATCATATGTGGTCTCAAACACAGGGGAGATTAATTTCCCACTACCCATTTCCATAGCATGTAGGCCTAATATACTTTTCTATCACCCAGTTCAAATAATGCAATCAAATCCCTTCCACGAAATAACAGTTTGAAGGCAACCCTGTTGTTGTTTTTTAAAAAAAATCTAAGTGCCACTGCATGTCTACAGACCTGACTCATGGATTGATATTCATTCCTACCTCCTAGCTTGCCCTGAGCTCACCCAAGTGTTGTCTTCCCAGTTCCCTCAACTTTCCCTGCCATGCATCCTTGATGAGAGAAACTGTAAGGAAATGAATAATACACTGGTATTAGACAGGCAGCTTCACTGTATTGTTTGTGGCGCCTTCTAAATACTTTTTTGTTTAGGCAAGCCTATCCAGACATGTCATTTTGACATGAATTTTAACATGTAGTTTTATTTTATTACGTGTATTTTATTAAACTGCTGATTCTACTTCCTTTTTTGCGGGGGGGGATTAGGTCAATTGGTTTTTAACATATGGTTCTATCGGGAGTTTTAATGGTTAAGCAGTATGTAAATCTTGTTAAATAAATAAGATAAATGACACCTGGTTTGAGACTGCTGGTTTCAAAAGCTTCTTTGGATATCACTTCACCGTTCCTGCAGGTTGCAGGTTAGCCCTCACATTGTGCTGAAGTCACGCATGGGACATTTAAGGCAAGGCGTGCCCTTAGCCCTGAGCTAAAATGGGGAGGTGAGGGTTTTGGGGAAAATGTCTGTGAGAGTTAGTCTGAGGAACTGTTAAATTCTTGGCATGGGCACTAATTTGTCAGGGTTGCCTAGGCAACCATTACAGGAAGCATTGCTTTCACTCTAGAGCCGTGGTTCCCAACGTGGGGCACACACCCCACAGGGGGGCAATTTGATGTTTAGGGGGGGCAATTTGATTTGATTTTTTAAGGGGGGCAATTTGAGAATGAGTCAGACCAAGTCAATGGCCTTTTAGGGTCCCTCCACTTTTTTGAATAATAAGAATTATATGTCACAGGGGGTGGAGGTGGGAATCAGGGTTTTAGAGATGCTTAGGCGGGGCATGGCACAAAAAAAGTTGGGAACCACTGCTACAGAGGGTTTCATTTGCCCTTAGTGGCATCCACTAAATTTATTTGAATAGATAGTAATATGCCATCATTAAACTCAGTACATCATCCCTGATTGGCTGGGGTCATTGATTGGTGGGTGATCACCAAAGCAGCAGTAGCAGATGGGGTATCTTATGTGGATGTATCAGAGAAAGGGGTCTACTTTGTCTTGTTTTCAGGGGTCCTTTGCAAAGAGAAAACACTGTGGCTGACAGCTGCAGTAGATTAAACAGCAGGCGTTCTTTACAGATGATGTGCTATCATGTATTGCTGCCGAGAGAGTAACTATGATTTTCTGCTATGTGAATTGACAGTAGGTGGTGGAAGGGTGGTACTCCTGTTGGCATGTAACTCCCAGACACATTTTTGCGTTTCTCATTCTCATTCCTCTCAGCTCAGGCACTTTTGCTTTGAACTGAAATGCAGAAAGATGCCATAAAGGTTTAACATTGTTATGTATGCATCAAGGCGATGGCTCTTAATCTTGTTTCATAGCATAGCTTTGATATTAGATGGGGGGGGGAGAATGTTTCCTGAAAACTCAACATGATTTCCCTCCTTTCCGAGCTCTATGGGGTGGGGAATGACAATGACACATAAGCTGCTTTATTGATTTATATCCCTGCCCCAGCTTCAAAGACTCAGGGAGATAAATGGGATTATGAAAGCATAAAAGGGGACAAAGGGAGTATGATCTGGAAAGACTATCTGGAAATAGATAAGCCATAACCAAATGTTTTGTGTACACAGTGTTGTGTACAAGTGCCATTGAAATAATTGAAAGCTGAAGCACCCTTATAATTGGTGCTGGGATGTTGTCGTGTGTATTTACATTTTTTCAATCAGAATGCATTTATTTGAATGATAATGGGATTCGGAAGGGAGAGAAGTAAGCAGGTCAGTTGATAAGGGGTGAAGCTGGATTTCAAGAACAGAATGAAAAGGAGAAGTGGAAACAGAGACCCACCTGATGCAGAAAATGCAAATGGCACCACCAGTGCTGGTATGTTATAAGTACAGCAATAATTATATCAGATATCAGACAAGATGCTTATTTCCCCTGTCAGTTATTTGTTATCATTATTGAATTAATTTTATACCAACATAGGCCGTACCATTGGTATTTTCTTCATCTTGCAACACAATGTCTTATACAAATGCTTTAACTGTGTCCTCCAGTCTGCTGCCTAATTTTGCTAGTGATGCAGACAGACTGCATGGAAAGGTCACTGTGTGTACATGAAGGGAAAGGGATTTTAAAAAACCACACACAGAGAGATTACACAGAATTACAGAGCTGGGTATGTGGGAAGGCCATTTAACTGAAACTCGGTGGCCCAAAGGAAGGACCAATTTCTCCCCAAGTATCAACCAATGCAGTCTTGACCACAACATATCACAAAGAAGAGATGCTGGACAGACCTGCTCTAACTACAAAAAAAAAAAAAAATGTTTCAAACAAGGGAGCCAGTCTTTTATACATCACAATAGAAGGGGTGTGTTAGGTTAAGGGAGTCTCAGTGGGACTGGTCCAAGGCACAGGGACAAGAGAAGCAGCCATCAGAGGATGCTTACCTTAGCTAGGTAAAAATTAGAATGGAGCCAATATGGCGCTCATTTGCAGATATGGAAAGTGGGGTGGCATGTTAGTTACTGGCAGGCTTGACCATGCCACCCTCCTGCCTCCTTGCTGCTGCTGACCACCAAGCTAAATTCTGCATAATCACTAGAAAAATGCCACATGATTCTGCTCAGCTGACAGCAGTGAGGTCATGAGAGAGTGACTGTGAGTCTTGTCTCTCCGACCTCTAAATTAGCCTCTGCTCTTTAAAACTTGAAAGAGGGAAAGCAAGAGCAATGTCACCCCTCTCTTTCATTGTGAACCTTCAAATTCAGGGCTGGATATTTGGAAAATTGTCCCAGTTGAATATATTTTAGAGTGAAGCCTATTAGCAGCCTCTTGGCTGGGTTACGTGAAAAATGAAATGAGAATAAAGTTCCCTTGAGTTTGGTTTGGAAATTGCAGGTAGTGCAAAATGTTGAGGCTGAGGTGTTGGCTGAAGCAGCGCCTTATCAGCTTATTACACCAGTGCTGAAAACTCTAAACTGGCTGCCTGTACAGTACCCAGCTAAATTCAAGATATTAGCTGTTTGGTGTATAAAGTCCTGAACAGCCTAGGACCAGGTTACCTGAAAGACCACCTTGTTCCTCATACATTGGCCCGGTCCCTGAGATTATCTGGAGAAGCCCTCTTTACTGTTCCAGTTATCACGTATTCCTAAAACCATGTTTATGGAAGACAATCTTACTTGGCTACGAGTGATCGCCAAAGAAGAAGAAGAAATGTCAATGGCTTCCTACGTTGTTGCATCATCCCTTTGGAGCGCTTCCTACCAAAGTCAAACAATTTATACCCTTTGGCACCTGCTGAAAATGTTTCTGTTTCGGAAAGCATTTTCAGCTAATTAATTTGATTCAATGTCAGTCATTTGTGGTTGTGATTTTATGATTTCATGTTTGTTTGTTTTTCAATCCAAATAATTGTTATTGATTTTCTTGTAAAAACAAGAACAACATATAACTACAGTAACTTACCCAGTGGTACATTCTTATTAAGTTTGATATGAAATACACAGTACACAAGCAAGATGTTTATTTATGCATTGTCAGTTCATGTATCCTCTCCACAGAGATTCTTGTGTTGTGGGTGGAATAAAAGTGTATTCTGTTTCATTTGTAATGGAAAAGAATGGAAACCGAGTCTTGCCAAAAGTAGGGGAAAGAACTGTGAGGGGAGAGACTTCATTAGGCAAGGCCTTCTTCCACCTGCCTTGCCCCACCCTCCAGTCTCTGCTTCTCAATTTGTATTGTATTATTTGATGCTCTGTGGCTTGCCGTTGTTTTATTGATTGTAGTTTAGAAATTATTTATTGTAATTGTTAAGAGTGGATTTCTCTTTAATTTTTATATGCTGATATTATTATTCTATACTATTCTAGTGATTGTTGAATGTTACTTTATTTTATGTAGGTTTCTTATTTTAAAGTTATATTTTATTATTACATTTTTGCATTGCATTCGATTGTTATAAGGTGTACATTCTTTGTTTCTTCAGCTTGTAAACTGCCTTGGGTATTGAAAGATAGAAAGATGGTATACAAATTAAAAGTGATGATGTTGATGATGATATGTACCTTTGAAGGGCCTTTAATTACCCTTTTGTGGCAAGTAAGGCATTCCAACAGAGCCACATTCCAAATATTATTTATTCAGGTTTCAATAGGGATTTCCATAGGTTTTCCCCAATATCGGGCTATTGCTAATCAGGCTGCTAATAATAAGGGAAAAAAATACTCTCTATGTATTTAAGGTTATTATTTAAATTTGAGTCTAAAGATATAATTTCATGGTTTTTGATGCTTCTGTAGTACATTATCATGTATGTTGGTAGTTTAGAAATGTAAGTAAATAATGAGAAAATAGCATATCCCTATTTTGCTTCCATTATGCTGTTTATGATACAAAAAACCACAAGGGCAATTTAATATTATTATTTGTCAGGGATGGCAAAAAACCCTGAGCCAGTTCTGAGGTTTAGTGAGGTGAGAGGTGGAAAAGAAGATATGCTCTTGCATATTATAGCCCAGGAAGCATAAATCAGTAGTTAGTGGCTGGGGTTCCATCCACTGGCAGTTTCTGATACTTACTTAGGGAGTCCTAGATCATGCAGATCTGCAACATGGGGGGCTTTCGGCAGAGGAAGAAAAAAAAGTTCTGTTTGTTGAATGCTTTACACATGTGCTTTTGCTTAACAAAAATGCAATAAAATAGTTAGGACAGTGTGCACAGTTTGCATCAGTCATTTACTGTAATCAGTCTAACATTTCAGGCATCAATAAAGTTAACTGGTTTGTATTTCATGTCAAAGTAATTACCCCCTAATTACATCAATTTGCCCTTAAAAAAAAAGCAAACAAATCCGAAGCAATAAACCTTTCATTTTCTGCATTAAAGGGGCTTTTTTTTGACACAGGTTTCTCATATAAGAAAAGCAGTTACCTAATACCTTATTGTAAATATGTCAGGTGTACATCTTAATTGTCTTTGTTAAGGAAGAGCTCAATAACCTCAATTAATCCATGCTTTACTACTGAGATAAGCCAAGCTACATGATTTCAGGTGACGTAGCCATCTTTAAGAGTTTTTTCCTTTTCACATTTTCCTATAGTTTTCAGTCTTCCAAACAGATATCATCCTTCAACTCTACATACAGCTATCGATGTGACAATTTGGAACTTGTGCAGCCATTCTGGGAACAAGTATTTGTGGAAATATAAGCTATATTACGCGGACGCGGGTGGCGCTGTGGGTAAAAGCCTCAGCGCCTAGGGCTTGCCGATCGAAAGGTCGGCGGTTCGAATCCCCCCGGCGGGGTGCGCTCCCGCTGCTCGGTCCCAGCGCCTGCCAACCTAGCAGTTCGAAAGCACCCCCGGGTGCAAGTAGATAAATAGGTACCGCTTACCAGCGGGAAGGTAAACGGCGTTCCGTGTGCTGCGCTGGCTCGCCAGATGCAGCTTTGTCACGCTGGCCACGTGACCCGGAAGTGTCTCCGGACAGCGCTGGCCCCCGGCCTATAGATGTGAGATGGGCGCACAAACCCCAGAGTCTGTCAAGACTGGCCCGTTCGGGCAGGGGTACCTTTACCTTTACCTTTAAGCTATATTACAAATCAGCATGTACACCATACTCCAAATCTGGGTTTAACAATATTAAAAGACGGTCACCTTAATCTGCAATATAAGGAACTTTTCACTTATTTACAGGTGGCTGCACGACTACTCGTAGCACAGAATAGGAAGGCCCTTGAGCACCTGCACATCAGACGTTGGTGACAGAATGTCTGGACAATTGGCTTATCTGAAAAACTAACCCCAAGGATGCATGCTTGGAACAGTCCAAGTGATGTGGACGATCTTGTTAACAGAAGATTAATTGATCAAATTTTGCCATGATCTTGTTTGTGAGTTCTGTGGAGTTCTGTGGATGCGAGTCATCTGAATGTTAATTTGTGTATCTTATAAAAGGCTGCCGTATTTCAACAAAATCGTTGAACAGAATCGTTCTGTTGCTGAAAATTAATTGTTAAAAATTCCTTTTAAATTTTGATTTGCAAAGAAGAGTTTTCAAATAGAGATGTCAGCTAGGATCTGATTATAACCACCATCTATTCCATGTGTTTTTCTGCATGTCTCATTTTAATGAAGTGGAAAAAATCTGCTTATTGTTCACACAGCCATATGTGGCAATTATGACTATCCAGTGACAGCTTGTTGGTGTGAAATCACCTATCTGCTAGCTCTGGTATGGTGTGAGAACATGACTTGTCAATGGAAGCAAGTTTATTATGCAGTAAGTGTCTCAGCTTGTTACTGTGTATTCAGCCAATAGTATGGTGTGACCCTTAGTACATGCCTGTTCTCTTTCACAGGACCTTGATAATTCTGTGGATGTTCCTGGAAAAGCATGTAAGAGGAACCAAATGTTATGGTTATTTATATGCCCTAGGATAATAACCAAACCGAGTAAGTTTCAGAGCATACTACATTTTTAATCTAAACAGATTAAATTCAGAGTTTAGCATTATAAAAAAGATATCAAATAAATTCCGAGTAAAAATGTTTGCTTCTTTACACAAAGATAAACATACAATAGCATTTTTGTTCCCTTCTCTTTACTCTTCAAGCCTCCGGCCACAAGATCCATATTCTTTTGCCCAATTCCAATGACTACAAAGTCACCCAGCAGTATATTATCATGCAGCTATAGATGCAGATATAAATGTAACAGAGGCTGAGTCAGAACAAAATTAGCCAACAGCTATTCTAAACATTGTTCAAATGTATCTTGTTCTTTTAAAAAAACCAAAACACTAAAGAGATTTCTGCTCATTGTTACAATTGCAACAATCCACTTCACACACACACACCCTCAACTGATAATTCAACAGATGGTCTGTGAGCGTTTAGAAAAGGATGCTGTGATTATGAAGACCCAGCCTGGGTTTCTCAAAAATAAGTCATGCCAGACCAATCTGATTTCTTTTCTTGATGGAATTACAAACTTGGTGGATCAGGGAAATGCTGTGGACATAGTGTATTTTTATTTCAATAAGGCTTTTGACAAAATCCCCCATGAAATTCTCGTGAGGAAGCTGGTAAAATGTGGGTTGAATGAGATAACTGTTAGGTGGATTTGTAGCTGGCTGACTGACCAAACCTAAAGGGTACTCATTAATCGTTCCTCATCATCCTGGGGAAAGGTGACAAGTGGGAAGCCACAGGGTTCTGTCCTGGACATGATGTTGTTCAACATCTTTATAAACCACTTGGATAAAGGAATTGATGGGATGCACATCAAATCTGCAGATGACACCAAATTGGGAAGGGTAGCTAAAGCCGCAGAAGACAAAATCAGAATTCAAAAGGACCTTAACAGATTGGAGAACTGGGCTTACTAGGAGTACATGTGAAAAGGATCTAGTGGTCTTGGTGGACCACAAGCTTAACATGAGTCAACAGTGTGATGCAGCAGCAAAAAATGCTAATGCTATTCTAGGCTGCATCAACAGAAGTATAGTGTCCAGATCAAGGGAAGTAATAGTACCACTCTATTCTGCCTTAGTCAGACCATACTTGGAATACTGTGTCCAATTCTGGGCACCACAGTTTAAGAAGGATGTTGACAAGCTGGAACGTGTGCAGAAGAGGGCAACCCAGATGATCTAGGGTCTGGAAACTAAGCCTTATGAGGAACACTTGAAGGAGCTGGGTATGTTTAGCCTGGAAAAGAGGAGACTGAGAACAGATATGATAGCCATCTTCAAATATCTTAAGGGCTGTCACATGGAGGAGGAAGCATGCTTGTTTTCTCCTGCTCTGGAAGGTAGAACGCGAACCAATGGCTTCAAGTTGCAAGAAAGGAGATTTTGACCATTTTGGGGGGAAATTTTCTGACAGTGGAACAGACTCCCATGAGAGGTGGTGGTCTCTCCTCCATTGGAGGTTTTTAAACAGAGATTGGATGGCCATCTGCTTTAGCTGAGATTCCTGCAATGCAGGGGGTTGGACTAGATGACCCTTGAATCCCTTTCAACTCTAAGATATCTATATGCTCATACTCTCCCTACCCTACACGCTGTTGTCTCTGGCTGCTTACTGTATAATTTATTGCTGTCCAAGGTCTGAAGCGAAAGTTCCTTATTGTTATTTTTTGTTCTTTCAAATGTTTTGCCATCAAGTTCACATCTGCAAGTTCTCTTTCCTTCAGGCATTCCAGGAAAGGGGTGAAAAAAGAAAACTCCCTCCAAATGATAGGAAAGGTATGAAAACTTGTAAGAACATCTCCCAGATGGCAAGAATGATGCCCTAAGGGGCAGCTTGTGCTGACTGCACCTCCCTAAAATAACTGTTCATAATTTGTTCAAGTGATAGTTTTACCTTTTTGTAGATCCCGGGGCACCGCAAGTTGCAGATCACAGCTCAGCCAAGTGTAAGGAAAAGAAAAGACTGACAAGCCTGTTCTACCTTCTTTGTCTCCTTATAATTAGATTTACAATACTGAACAATTGTGCCCCTTTATTGCCTTATTATGTCTATTCTGGGGCTTGGCAGATTTTGTTTTGAGTGACACCACATACTTGCCAGTTTAATGGCTGACTAAACCTACCCAAAAGCAGGAAGAACAGGGAAGGAAAATATATATTATACTGATGTCCTCTAAAGAGGGGGGAGGGAATACAGAGGAAAATCTACAAAAGATTTATTTCCAATCAATTAGTGGTTGCATTCTTGTTGTACAACTGTGCTCTGGAGAAAGTCAACGCCATTTTTTTTTAACCCTCTAAACACCTACAGAGAAAAGGTTCCTCTACTTATATAAGGTGCACGAGAAGTCAACAACAATTTCCAATTCTTGGTTTAAGCCTAAGGAACACGCAACCTTAACACAGAGATTCATTAAAGTTATGAGTACAGTAGACTTTGAAATGAGCAGGTTTTCAGTATAACTTCATAAAAAAATCAATAGCTATGTAGAAAACAAGCAAAATTACTGAACAGAAAAATACTACAAGACTAGTTTCTATGTTAATGTCCAGCTGAACATTCTTCTTTCAAAAAAAGATTAAATGCAAACTTTTACACCTCCAACACGTACAGATTTCAGACAATAAAAGGCACATACATTGTATGTGATAATTGTTTAAAAACAAGCTGTTACTACATTTTCACAGATTCTCTTAAATGTCTGTTAAATATCTCATTTCTACAAAGTGAATTTACATTTAAAGTACAAAGTGCAAATACTACGGTTGTTGGGTTTCTTTCTTTCTTTTTTTAATTGCCTTTTGGTGAGGGAGTCTCCCATGCATCTGAGAGACCTGCCTTGGACATGAAGTGTTCAGCCTTGTTTCTTTGAGGTTTGCTGCCAAAGAAATTTTGAAAAACAGAGTCACATATATATTGCTATCATATGCATTACAGCAATAAACAATTGATATACCGATATCACAGACACAAATAAAAATATATCACAGTCAGTCTAGAACATGCTCCGTGGTACAGTCCTCTTGAGACCACAGGTGGGATATCAGAGGTCTGAATACTTCTAAAGGTAAAACTGGGATTGGGAACATGTAAACTCCCTGATGTTGCTGGACTCCCAACTCCTATCAACCTCTGCCAGTATGGTTAGGGATGACGATATTTGTAGTCCAACAACGTTTGAAAAACCAGTTTCCTTATTCCTGATGTGTGTTTTTAAACCAAACTCTCTATGCAATATACTAGGCTAAATGCTTAGCACACCAGAGAGTGGGGCTTAGCTTTGTCCTTTCTCTGATGTTTTAGTTTTCCACATGTAGTGAGCTTTTTCCACGAGGGAGCATTCAAAAATACAACCTCTCACCTACAGTCTAAAAGTGTTCCAGCCCAGAATTCTGTCACTTCAGTTTACCACCTAATTCCCCACAACGTGTAGATCAGCTCTTGGTGAAATAGAAAATGCTAGAGCCCTTATTATCACCCCCTATTGCCCATTCCCCGATGGAAATGGAGCTGATTGTTCTCTTTTGAGGTGGGTGGTTTCTTTTAAAACCGTTCCTTGTCAGGCGTATTCATTTCCAATGCCTTCCTTTCAAGCGCGAGGCCTCGTGATGAAAGCCACCTTTGGCATCTGTGAGGTACCTTCATAGCCTCACGTCGCTGCAGCAGTTAACTGCCAACAGATGGTTTGCACAACGAGGACCATTTCAAGGCTATCATTTCACAGCACCAGCTTTTAAAATAATTGAGACTGAGTCAGCAAAAATATTTAAAGAAATCAAATCAAATAAAGGGGGAGGGGGAGCAGAAACCCAGAAATGACAGAACTGCTTCACTATATAAGTTACATGTTGTTATCAGATTACAGGAAAGCAGGAGGGGAGAGAGAGAGAGAGAGAGAGAGAGAGAGAGAGAGAGAGAGAGAGAGGTATATATTATGCGTTGAGAGCTGTGTGCAGCACATGGGGCAGCAACAGCTATTATATACTTGAAATAAACTTTTGAATGGTTTGGACTTCTACCACAGTAATTGTTTTCAGACTGCCTTGTTTCAAACTTAAGGGATGTGAGGAGAGTTAAGCCTCTGGGTCCTTTCTTCAGCAGAGGAGAAATAAGAACTTTTTCTTAGCTGTGAGGTTCTACCAAAGGTGTGAAAGCCTACACTAAATTAATTGCTGGCTTTTGGACGTGTCAATGTAGCATCAAGCAAATGACTGACATCATATGACTATGTAGCACCAAGGAAGGCTGACATCATATGACTATTTTTAAATATTAAAAAAAAATCCCTTTGAGAGGTGGCTTTTCTGTAAGACTGTACCAGAGCCAGCCCTGTCATTAGGCAGACTGAGGCAGATGATTCTGGATGTCATGAAAGGACATAAGATGGCTAGTTATTTAATTTTTTCTTGTATTTTTACTTCCAGGGTAGGGGAGTGCTGCTTGTGGGATTAACTTGACAGCCTTGAGTACTATGTCTTCTTCTTCTTTGGCGATCACTTGTAGTTGAGTAAGATTGTCTTCCATAAACACGGTTTTAAAAGTGAGTACATAAGTGACTGTGGAGGTCAGCTCTGGAACCACACGTCCTTCCACAGTGGGGACATGGGCTTCTGGACTGGAGTTGATCACGGTGAGGGTTTGCCAAGCATGCCTTTCTCTTAGCACATTTCTCCCTTTCGTCCTGAGTTTGAGCATCTTCAAAGCCCATGGCACCTTTGATAAAGGCTGTTCTCCAACTGAAGCGCTCGCAAGCCAGTGTTTCCCAGTTGTAGGTGTTTATACTATATTTCTTTAGATTTGCCTTTAGAGAGTCTTTAAACCTCTTTTGTTGACCACCAGCATTACGCTTACCATTTTTAAGTAGAGTAACTGCTTTGGAGGACGATAATCAGGCATCCTCACAACATGACCAGTCCAACGAAGTTGATGTTGAAGAATCATTGCTTTGACACTGGCGATCTTTGCTTCTTTCAGTATACTGGCATTAGTTCGCCTATCTTCCCAGGTGATGTGTAAAATTTTTCAGAGGCACCGTTGATGGAATCTTTTGAGGAGTTGGAGATGGTTTTTATAAGTCGTCCTCGTTTCACAAGCATACAGTACCTTGACTTAGGGTGGGGTATCTAACACAGGCAGTGAATGTGACTGCCAAGACATGCAGACTAGATAAGGCTAAAAACAGTTATTGGGAGAATGGAAAAGTGTCTTCTCCACACTTACCTGCCTGTTGGAAGGAGTACTTTCACCATTATTTTTTGGAGCTGTCAAGGAAGAAAACATGGTATGTTAGTTGACCATAAAAATAGTATCTGTGCAAGACCTTAAACAAATCTTTGAAACTTCTGTGTAATAAATGAGGACATTGCTTTACAATTAAATATATGTGTGTGTATTGGTGGGTTCTCCCCCTACCTAAATCTCCAGAGACCACAAAATCTGAAACAAGATAGCAGCAGCTTTCAGATTTTTATTGGACTCCATAACCCAGTTGTGGCATCTGGCTTTATCATTTCCTCTATTTGTGATGTTCTGACTGTGAGTGTTGTTTTTTATATAGCCAAAACAATGACACCCCCACACAAGAAGATATCAGCAGGCCAGGACGAATCCTGAGCTTTGCAGAAGTACAAGAAAATCTTCAGAGAGGGTTAAAAAACAAAAAATCTAATGGCTGTGGAACACTCCTACTCCAAATAGTCCATTGGGAACTGAGCATGCTCAGTGGCAATGGAATACTGACCCAAGTCAGTGGGGTGGAGTGGGGAAATGGAGGAAACGGTGTGGGTCTGAACAAGCAGCCCTCCACACTGCAACATTTTGTTGCAGGTCACCTCTGAAAAAGCATTGCTGGAAGGGGTGGTTTTGTCTGCTGGCTTTCGTAAAAACCAGTTCTCCATATAAGTCACAAGTAACTTATGAAACTCCAGATGCAATATCTTTCTCATAAAGCTGTGATAAAAAAGCTAGTTAGGATATCTTCTTACTATGACGTTTCTTTGTGTCTGCCTTGTTATCTTCTTTCGTAACCCCCAGGCAACCCATTAGTTCTGGAACCGTTAAGGATTTGTCATTATTCACGTCACAGTATTCCACAAACTTCTTCACACATTTCTTGGGCTTGGACTTTTTCCTCAGGAATCTCTTAAACGGCTTGATTTCTTTTTTGCCGATATCACCACTAGCATTCTTATCCAGTTGTTTAAAATACCAGTGGACAACTCTTTCCTCCAGAGTGTGATTAGGATCTGGTTCTGAAAGCCTGCAAAAGACATAGGCCATTAAGTGAGCATAAAACCTTCACTATCAGTTTCCCCTCTTGGACCCTCCCAATTCCTTCATCATATTTGTGGTGCTTGTGCTACTGGAATAACAGGACGAGGAATCATTGTGAAGCCCCCTGAATACTCAGATTTGTGTCTGATAAAAACACCACGTACACAACTTATTTTGCTTGACCTCTTCCTTGCCACTGCTCTTCCAGTATCACAGAGGCAATACACCAAGAGAGGATTTCTACCCTTAATTTCTTGCTTGTGAGCTTCTCATAGACAACAGCTTGCCTCTGTTTCCCCCACTTTCCATTCGATGTAGCCAGTCTCGGTCTGAGGTGTGCCATAGCAGCTGAGTAAACATTGTCTCTGCCAGTGAAGGCACTACTGGGTTTGGTTCTGTTTGGTTCAGCCTATCGTTGCACTGCAATCAGCCTATCAAGAGGAGGTGCTCCCAAAGCTGCAAAAGGCAAAACTAGAATGCAACTGACAATCTTGTACCAAGATAGGAAGATTAACAGCTAAGCATAGGCTCACTGTATGCATTTGGTAGGATGATTATGAAATTTAAGATGAAATGGATAGTTTTATGTCCAACTAATCAGACTGCTTATATACCCACTGAATTACATGAGACCAGTGGCGTAGCGTGGGTTGTCAGCACCCGGGGCAAGGCAAGTAATTTGTGCCCCCTAACCCGTGGATTTGCGCCCCTAACCCGTGGATTTGCGCCCCCTAACCCTAACCCCCAGATGTTGCGCCTGGTGCGGCCGGGCCCCCCTGCACCCCCCACGCTACGCCACTGCATGAGACTCAGAGAAAACACATATAGGATTGCATAGACAGCACTATTAAAGCAAATGAATTGCCAAATGCATCAGTGCAGCTGATTTACACAGTGGAGGCATATTCAGAACTAAACATGTTCAGAACTTAATCAGATTTCTCAGCTAGCTCAGAATTCTGCCTCTTCAGTTCTAAAATACACCACTGAATTTAAATAATTGGGCACAATCCAGCCACTGTTGTGGATATTAATAAGTCCATTTGGTTTCAATGGACAAAATATTAAGTGGACTTAATGCTCCATTTTTGGTGGATCATGACCTTGCTACTGTTAAAAAGGGACAAGTTTTTAAAATACATTTTACTGATGTGATGAAAGTCCAAACAGGTGAGGAACGTGAACATCTTAGTGACTGAGCTGCAACAACATGAGGCTAAAAACCAAGATGACCCTGAAATACCTTTCCCAGTGGCAAAAGTAATAGTCACAACATGAGCAAAGTGTGTTGCTCAAAATTATATTATGGCTCTTATGGCATCACGTTGCATTAAAAGAAAGGAAAGAGTGTTCCACTTGGAACAGAGCCAGCAACTTCCAATGTGCCTAAATTGCATGTAATATATTTTTATGAATTTATAAATTTTACTGGGAGAAACAGAGGCTATTTTCTTTTCCATGCGAAGTGTAAAACTGCCCACTGCAGAAAACGAAATGAAATGCTTTATTGGATGACTTCACTGCCTTTGACTAATGGCTTGGTGTCTTTTATTTCAGCATGCTGGCTATCGTCCAGCTAAAGCTAGTTAGGACTTAGTCCCAGGTTAATCATGACCAGCTCAACTCCCACTGCTTTCAATAGGATTTAGTCAAAACTAACTTTAGCTAGGCTGGGGCTGCAGTCTGCTCCCTTTGGAAGATGAAGCCTTGCTCTTAAACATCCTTGCAACCAGCAGCAGTCAGCGAGATGATGAGGGTGGGGCTTTGTTGCTCTCTCAGCTTCCCAACATGGTGGGTTGCTGCTGCTTACTAAGAGAAAGAGGGGCAAGGCTCAGGTTTAGTGTGTGTGGCTCCACTGACATGCACCAATCTCCCCCAGCTTCATCCCTCACTCTATTGGAAGGTGGTAGTGTTCTGCTGTGTTGAGAAGCCAGGAGAACAATGTGTCCCACCAATGCCAATTCACCGCCCACTACTGTCTGCAGTGTTGCCAAAATTCAGTGACCTGATAAAGGGAAATCTCACAGTGTGTTTATATGATCCTAACCAATACAGTAATTTGATCTAAGGTTGCTATTTTTGGGTGGTATTCAGCCTGCACAATTAAAAACTGATCTTATGTTCAGTTTGCCACATGTTTGCCATGTTTTGAAGCAAGAATATCCATCGGCATTTGAGTGTGCATTTCTCCCTGGTTTATTTTTGCAAGCAATGCCCCCTAAAGCAATGAACTTTTGTATATTATTTTCACAAACGTATGCATCGTTATGCACGCTTTCCCATGATGTGTGCATTGCAAACTCTTTCTCTGTTGGCAAATGCCATTGCAAAATTTGGAGATGTGTGAATTTCGAAGGATGGCTCATGCATTGTTTCAGGAAGTGCAAACTAGGTATGTTCGTGTTAAAACGTGAACCAAATCATATCCCTCGCTCATCCCTAGGGCACACCTCCTTCATGATTTACTTATGTGACAGCATCAGATCATTTCAGAGCACTCATTGCACACTCTCAGTCGAACCCCCTTTCAAAAGTCTTTGTGTTGTGGATTCATTGCATCTTGTTACTTTTCTAAATGGAAAAAAATCAGAAGAGCCAGTGATTAATTTCTAAGGTGGAAGGAAATTACTTGGCTCAAGCCTACCTGCAGAAGTCATGCCCTTTTATAAGGAAGCCCTTCCTCTTAATCCCCAATGTATGGGAGCAGGCTGTAGTTACTCAGAAGTGGGGGAATTCACCCTACTCATATTCTACTTGATCCCTTTTTCATTTAAAAGATCAGTGTTGAGCTGCGGTTTAAATTATATTTGATAACTGTCATTAAGCTCTAGCTGTCTTCCACAAAAGTAAAGAGAGAGGAAAAGTGACAACCAGAATTACTTCCTAAAGCACACAGGGGACTGGAGCCAAACTCACCTGCTGGAAGGATCAGAGACTGCATGCACCATGTCTGTGGAGAGCGCATCCAAAACACTTGTCAAGAACTCATTCTTCTTGGGTCCTGGACAACCTAAAATGGAAACAGATTGCTCGCATTATTTAAGTCCATGTTGTGAGAAGGGGGAGGGTACATCTGCACTAAAACGTGGGATACAAAGCCACATTTACATTTCGGGAATGTTGAGGGTCAGATGTAGGCCAAATCATGTGGCGTTCAGAGCTGTCTTCATAGCACAGAGCACACGTTCTGAACAGAGCTTCATATGTCTTACATGTTCAGATTCTTTTGGCAATCACGCCAAAGTCAAGCACTTGTAAACTCCCTTATTTCAATGGAAGAGTTATATCCAGTACTTGAATTCATACTAATTCCCAGTCCTTTTCCGTTGTTATGGCTGAACAGGGAATGTAAGCATGAACAAGAGGGTTGGTACTGTTGGGTGGATGTGTCAATTTTGGTTTCTTTCAGGTTCTTATTTTCTCATTCTCAGGTTCATCCTGAAGATATTTCAACAGAGTCTTACTGTGAATTTCCTCCTACTACACACATTTTTGTACGCAATTTTTCCTGTTATACAATTTTTTTGCAATGCATTCCTAAGATACACATTTTTGCAATGCAATATTCCCCAATAGAGTGCATTTTAATGCTCTTTTCACTAATATATGTATTTACACACATATTTTACCAGAGTACCTACATTTTGATACATGCTGCTTGGCTGGAGAACAGCAATACAAAATTTATAATGTGCAAATTTTGAAGGATCGCTGAGTTTTGGTTCGTGAATCATTTTGGAAAGTGCCAATCAGGTAAGTTTGCCTTTAGATGCAAACTGAATCACACCCCCTACCTCATCTCTAGATGTGGGACATGCATGTCAGGCCTGTACCCAGCATTCTTATGGCAGGTCCCACATACGTCAGCCTGACTTTTCTGTACTGAGTGGAAAGGCATGATCTTTGCATGATCAGAACAAGATGGAGAGAGAATAAAATTGCAGAGCTTTGAAAAATTGAAAAACAAAGTGTGATATTGGCTCCATTACTATCAAATAATGGAGGCATACAAATTGGACAAAAAAGTTGGGTTCCAGGTGGAAAAATCAAAATTGGAAACAGAATTGTTAGATCCAAAAACTAAGAATTTGTCAAGAATGTATAACTTGCTATTGAAATGGAACACTCAGGAAGAAACGGTGAAATCAGCTAAGATTAAATGGGCACAAGATGTTGGACATAACATAATGATGGCTGACTAGGAACGGTTATGGACCACAGGTATGAAATTTACGGCATGTCATGCCTTAAGAGAAAATTTTATGAAAATGATTTATAGGTGGTACATGACACCAGTTAAGCTTCAAAAAATCTATCATTTGACTGATAATAAATGTTGGAAATGTAATGAGATTGAAGGTACATTCTTTCACCTTTGGTGGACGTGCCCAAGGATTAAGGCATTCTGGGAGATGATTTATAATGAAATGAAAAAGGTATTTAAATATACCTTCCTTAAGAAACCAGAGGCCTTTCTCCTGGGCATGGTCGGACAATTGGTGCCAAAGAAGGATAGAACTTTTTTTATGTATGCAACAACAGCAGCAAAAATACTCATCCCGAAATATTGGAAGACACAAGATTTACCCACCAGGGAAGAATGGCAGATGAAGTTGATGGACTACATGGAATTGGCGGAAATGACTGGCAGAATCCGAGACCAGGGAGAAGAGTCGGTGGAAGAAGACTGGAAAAAGTTTAAAGACTATTTACAGAAATACTGTAAAATTAATGAATGTTAGAAAGATGTTGGAATGAAGTTATATGGCTTTAGTAGAAATGTTATAAGGAATTAAGTATAAATAGATTATTAGAGCATTAAAGGGAAAAATAAGGTTAGAATGTGTTAAGACAATTATAGGATAGAAAACAGAGGGAGATGGAAAGGAATTGCTGAAACAATTAATAGAAGTGGAACACAAAAAGGGAGGTGTGAGGAGGTCGTGGAAATTAGTGAAAGAAAGATAAGATATTGAAAATGGACTGTGTTTTAAATGGTTTTTGTTTTGTTTTGTTAGTTGTATGCTAGTGTTTTGTAGGGTTTTTTGTATTGTATTGTATTATTGTATGTTTTTTCTTTTTTGTTTTTTTTTTGTAGTGTTGTGTTCAATTTGTTGGAAAACTAATAAATATTATTATAAACAGATCTTTGCATGATCAGTTGATCGTGTGACCAAGAACCCCATGTAACCAATATAGAAAGGTCAGAGGTGGATCTAGTGGTGGCCAGCACATGCCATGATATTGTAAGTGGGGCTCTCAGGCATAACCCTTGTTCCCCTTTCTGGTGTTTACATTCCCTGTTCAGGAATGTGCATTGCCTGAACAGGGCTAGAATCTATTTTCTGTTCATTCAGAACCTCCATCTGACTCCTTTTAATCTCAGAGAAGCCCAGCCTTCATACTGCCAACTTATGCTCTAGGCTTCAGATATTATCTGGAGACTTTGCTGCTTTTAAAACAATTCAGTTATGGCTATGTGGTTGAGATAATTATCGGGAGGAGCATGGCTACAGAGCTAAGAATGATTTCTGAAACAGTCACGTTGGTTTTTAGATACATTTCTTTAGTGCAGGGGAATTTACCCAAATGGATTCCTGTTAGACGAACGTTACAATAATGAAAAATGTCTGGTGCCAATTTCGTATATTGTAAGAAAAAGGAGTGCCTTGTGATTGCTGTTTTGACACAGAATTGACCAGAATTGTAACCCATTCTTTCTACACAGCAGCTTGTGGCTTTTATAAAGGATGAATTATAGAATATTACTTTCCCAGATAATGCATGACTTTTCAATTTCAAGTGATTTCTCCCACTGTTTAACAGGCACTGTGAGGTGTTGAAAATGTTTAATCAGCCCCCATGCTTTCTTCCCCCAAAACCTTCTACTGGGTATAATGACGACAGAACTGTGGGATTGTAATATTTTCCTGTTCATGTCAGCTGAAATATTCAAAAAATCTATTTGGATTTGAAATTTGCCCTAGTGGTGGTTGGTGGCAGACCCTCCTCTCACCATGGCATAAATTAAGTCATTGTGTATGTGCACCCCAAATAATATTTGCTGCCTATTAGAATAATTTAGAAAGTTGTTTATGCACAAAATGGGAAACAAACAAATAGGTACCTCAACACCAAGCATGTTTATTTGGAAGTAAGTCCCAGTGTTTTAATGGGACCTATTTCCAAATGATACCAGTCATGATATACACCTTTAAATAATTCACTAAAGGATGCTTAGGCAAGAAGAAACATTTTCCAAAAGCCAATAAATATTTTATATTTGACAGAATCTACTTAATCTCCAACCAATGACACAACTAAACATTAACAGTGGTGCATCGGGTTACATACGCTTCAGGTTACATATGCTTCAGGTTACAGACTCCGCTAACCTATAAATATTACCTCGGGTTAAGAACTTTGCTTCAGGATGAGAACAGAAATCGGGCTCCGGCGGCGCGGCAGCAGCAGGAGGCCCCATTAGCTAAAGTGGTGCTTCACGTTAAGAACAGTTTCAGGTTAAGAATTGACCTCCGGAACGAATTAACTACTTAACCCGAGGTACCACTTTAAGCTTAAAATCGTGGATGGTTCTCATATCAAAATTATACAAAAGGGAACATTCTGTATTTGTGGCCACAAAAACATGACCAGTGATATTCTGTGAAGTACTGATTTTGCAGGGGGAAGTTCAATCTGCAAAAATAAGGATAACATAAGGACTGCCTAGAAAGGCTGTTGTTCATCAGACAGCATTTTGAAATGTGCTGATGCTATAGATTATCTGGTCCACCAACACAACTGTATCCCTACTATTTATGCAGAAACAACAAGTACATCAATCTATCTGAATAATCTGTTTATGTTCAAAAACATCAATCCTGCACTGTAATAAAATCAGTGACCACAGTTATGGTTGCTTCTAGCAGTGGCACCACAAAGATGGCTGGATAGGAATTGTCCTTGGGGCCTTTGACAGCTCAGTTGGTTAGAGCATGGTGCTAATAATGCTGAGGTTGTAGGTTCAATCCGCATAACGGACAGCTGCCTATTCCTGCAGTGCAGGGGATTGGACTAGATGATCTTCAGGGTCCCTTCCAACTCTGATTCTATGATCTCTTCTATGATCTCTACTTTCTAAGCTCAAATACATGTATGTAGAAACTACCCACTTTTCCAGCATGCCATTAGGCAAAAGTCAGCTCTTTAAAATCAACTTCAGAGTTGAACCAGGTTCATGACATTTAGTGTTGGACTAGATGACATTTGAGATCCATTCCAGCTCTATAATTTGCCTGTTTTTGAAACATGCCAATTACATAATTATTCTTATTAGTATTAGTAACAACAGCCCTTCAGGGTGTGTAATTAAACATGATGAAAATAGTAAAAAGAAACACAGGAGATAAGCTCTGAATTATAATCCATACAACATGTTGTAAGGAAGGCACCAAAATCAGCCATTGACGGAAGCTGTAAAGAGATGGTGCCAGATGATCCTCTGTGGGGAGAGCCATATTCTTGGGACTATCACTGAGAAGGCCTTCTCATGTACCACCACCCTTCCTGAACCTCTGAATGTAGCTGGACCTTCTCTGGTGATCAGAATTTCCTGGGCTGGTCTACAGGGAAGGAGGCTTTCTTTTAGCTATTTTGAGGCTCATGTCATTTGGAGTTTTAAATGCTCCTTGGAGCAACCTGTAGAACTTTTATTTTTTTTAATAAACAAAAACAAAACAGGGGTTATATGAGTTCTTGCGTTTTCACAGTGATGATAAAAGATGGGTTGCTTCTTGCAACAAAGATACTGCATGAGAATCTGCAGAGTTTGCTAAATTACAAATGAATGACAAATAGTTATGTTAATAGAAATAAGGCTGATAAATTTAATAACCAGCACTAGAAAAGATCTAAGATAATAATGAAGTAGATAAGGATTAGAGAGAACTGTCCAGGCTGCAAGAATCAGAATGAGCTGCAAGAATCAGAATGAGATTTAGGTTTTACATTGTAAAGGATTGGCCATACCAATACAGTTGTAATATTCAGGTCCAAACCCTTTCCGTTACAGATTATCCAGACAGTCACTCATCACAATGGCTACCTGTTTAGTATTTTGGCTTTCCAAGGCTGTTGGATCTGAGAGATAGGAGGAAATCCCCCATACTGAGTGAGCTGGGACTGAGGAAAACAAAATGTTGGGATGTGACAGATGTTCTGACACCTCATGTTTGGGGAATCAGCCAGTTCCAGGAACAACTATGGCAGGGATCCAGCCTGATCTACAGTACACAGTCGTCTCTGAATCCCTTGCTAAGATCTCTGTACAGATTGGATTCATGGCGCCAAAATTTTCCTCTCTACAACAGAATTTTGACATTTCCAAAGGCGTGGTGAAAGTTTTCTGGCAAGTAGGGTGGCGGCAGCCAGCTCTGCCCGTCTTGCCAGAGAGAGGAGTGGAACTGAACTGCAGTTGCACAAGTAATGGCTTGCACCACTGAACCTAGAGGAAAACCCATAGTATTCTTCTGCCAAGTTCTCATACACCTTATTACAGCTGATGCACTGATCACCTATAGAATCTAGTTTGGGTTTTTCCCAGGCAAGAGGTACAAGCCATATCTGAGTGATCTGTTTCTCCTCTTCTACCTGGAAACCTGCCATTCCTTTATGCAGTATACTCTGCAGCCCTCGCTGCCACAATCTAGTCAGAGTGCAGAATTATTTACTGAAAATTCATATACACAGATTGGGTACAACCCTGAGGTTTGGGGGTGAGGGAATGAAACTGACATGCTTATTTAATATATTGAACTCCTATTTTTCCTCTCTTTTTTGGACTATCACAGCAAAATATGGTGCTATGAGGGGGGAGGGCAAACTGTTCCTGTTTCTCATGGACTGTCACCCAAGCTGCTTCTACTTTTCATCCCACTCAAGGTGCACCGAGTTGCGCCCAACATTGGAGGGGCACATCATGTGTGCATGATGTCACATGCAATTGGGCTGCACACATAGAGCGATGTTCACCCTCGTGCATCCCACCTGGCTGTTGAGCACTCACCTGGTGGCAGGGCAGTGGGGGTGTCAGCCCCCTCAATATTGGGGGGGCTGAGCCCCGTGCCCCCAAATATTGAGGGGGCTGATGCCCCCTATACTCCCTATGCTCAGTGCCCTGTCCCACTCTCTCTCCACAAGGGCCCACAAGTTACCTTGGAACAGCCTTCAGCAACCTAGTATCATTTAGATGTTTTGTACTACTGCTCCAAACAGCCTCAGCCAATGCAGACAGGGCGGGCAGAAGATGTAGTCCAAAACTTCTGGAGGGCATCGGATTGGTGAAGGCTGCCTTGGAGTTGACAGTGACAGGTTGAAGATAGATCAACAGAAATCAGTGTGTGAAAAGGCAAGTATGTGAAAAGACAACAGTACTTATCGGAATCACTTAGAGCCTCAAGCAAATTGCTGAGACTATTTGAAGAAACATAGTCAAGGGGTTATTGTTAAAAGTGAGTACTATCCCACCCCCATGCTAACCCTTTAAAAATCTGAAAAGGTTTTTTTTTTAATTGCCTAGAGTAAATCTAGCAGTTTCTCCCTCTCCTTCTTCTGAGATCATGATGCCACATTAACCCGACGCCTGTGACTCCTGACATTTCTGTGAACACTACTGAAACCATAGATATTTTTTTTATATCATAGGCACAAATGTAAACCAGACAAGTCTAGTTCCTAATCATTTCACATCTGGTAATATGCAAGAAATAAAATATGGGAATGAGCCAGAACTTTCTGATGTTTGGTCAAGCTTCGGAAAGTCTTGCGAATATTCCCACCCCCACCCCCTGATATATAGATCATTTTTAAAGAGGACAGAAGGATATTGTTTCCTTCCTTCTGCTCTGGGGTGTTTACTGAGTCGCTGGGCAATTTAAATATTTCCAGATTGTGTAGATCAGGAATTATTAAGAGAGGAATCGATGAAGCTACAGTAGGGTGTGGCAATGGAAATTGGACTTTGTCATTCCTTATTCGAGAGATGCTGTTTGCAGATGACACAGCCTTGACAGCATACTCCAATGAAGTTCTATGGAGACTCACCAACTGTCCAAGCCAGCAGAGAGTTTGGCCTTACCACCAGCGTTACAAAGACCAACATCTTGGGTCAGCAAATCACCAACACTCCACACATCAGCACTGGTGATCACACGCTTGAGGTGGCAGACAATTTTGTTTTCTAGGGTTCCACCATAACCAGCAATCTCTCCACTGATGCTGAGCTGGACAAGTGCCATGGCAAGGCAGCTACAGCAATGGCTTGTCTTTCCAAAAGGGTATGGAAGAATGTGATGCTAACATCCAGTACCAAGATGAAAGTCTACTAGGCTTGTGTGTTGAGCACACTGCTTTATGGAAGTGAGTTGTGGGCAACTAACAACTGCCAGGAGTGATGCCTCAACACCTTCCACATGTGCTGTGTCAGGAAGATTTTGGGTATCACATGGCAGGACAGAATCTCAAACAGTGATGTGCTCTCCCAAACCCACATTCCCAGCATGTTTAGACTCCTGTCTCATCAACATCTATACTGGCTTGGTCCTGTTCACAGAATGGAAGATAGTAGGATTCCCAAGGACATTAGCTGAACTCACAGGGACTTACTTGTGAACATAGGATTGCACTGCCACAACCATCGGAAGTGACTATGAAAAGCAGTAGAAGTATGAGATGATCAGAACCCTCTGAACTTGAAGCATGGGAAGTCCTATTAAAAATTTATAATTTGGCAGAATATTCAGATTATTTGATATGTATATGTATAATCTGGAATATTTAATGTGATTTGATTGGATTGTTAAAGTGGAAAATTTAATGAAAATGATTTTTTTTTTTAAAAAAAAAAAGGATTGCATTGCCACAAGTGAAAAATTCAGAACACAAGACTGGAGGGAGGAGAAGCTGCTTAATCCCTCCCCTGCCCACTACTTTTCCGCTCAATTCCTACCCCACCCCCACCCCATTTGCTCCTCACCCCGCCTAGTCCCAGCTGTGTGTAACATTGTTGGACTAATACTGAACTGCAGGCTTAAACTGCTTTGGGGATCTATTCCAGCATCTCTGTGTTCTGTATCATTATCCTTGAGATGAAGCACATGAAGTGCATTGAAAACATAATAACTGCTCTCAAAATGAAATTAAAGGCTATCGGTTTTCATTATGAAAGTGCTTTGCTTGATCACGGTGTCAATATCACTTTCACAAGTTTTTACCGCAGTTCTGATTAATCCTCTTTCTGCATCAATCTGTATTTTGCTATTATAAAAAAAAACCTCTTAAAACATGTGTTTAAGTGTGTGTGTTTTCACAAAATTTGCATTCTAATCCATATTTTAATAATTTAAACCCTGAGTCGTGTTGCAACTTTAGGAAAGAGCGTAAAATCCTGTAAATAGCCAAGATTTGGATCCTCACCTGGGTATGAGATTTATGAACCAGGTAATTCCTTATAGAATTCCTAGAGGTCAAATTTCACAAGAATCCCTATATGTTGATCCCAGGGTGGGTGCGCTATATCAGCATAGAGACCCTGCCTGTGGCTTTAGGATCAGGTTTCTTATACAGCAGTCTTCCTATTTTGACCAAATCAATAAATAAAATGCACCTCAGAATGACAGGGAGCTTTCCACTGAATTATCTATGGTTTCCTGAAAACGCCTGTCACATAAAACTGAGATGGTATTTAAGTAACAGAACTCTCTTTATGGGGGGGAGGGAAGCCTGATATTCAAGCAAAACACCAAACTTGTCACTGTGAATTTTATAACTCTGTTGCTTAACCTGATGTGAAAGCACAGAAAGGCCAAGCTTTTAGAGCAAACACGGGGTGAATGTTTGACTTCTCCGACTTACAGTGTTGGTGAGTAAGTGTGCTTTAACGTTTGCACAGTGGAATCTCTGTTCCACACAGGTGTTATCAAACCCTGAAAAATTCTCCTGAGCTTCGTGCTGCGCTTAATTTCAACAGACTTGGGAATAAAATGGTTGACCTGAGGAAGGTCTAGCTGGATGTCAGGAATAATTCACCCTCAGTGAATTCCTCTATGAAGACAAGAAAAAGGGCAGCGGGAGAGGTTGTCAAGGAATGTTTCGAGCAAAACTTTCATGCCTCAGCTTCTTTCTCTCTTTCTCTCTCTCTCTTTCTTTCTTTCTTTCTTTTTGGAACAGCCACCTATATTGTGTGGCTTTGACAGATTACATTAATAATTTCTTGTAAAGGGTTGAAGTTGAAACCACACGATGTTAGCTTGCAGGTTCAAAGATGTAACACAGAATTAAGTGTTTACTTTAGAAATAGTTTTGCCCACAAGTATGTTTTCCATTCAAACACAAAATGAACCATGGAGAAATTAGGCCAATGAATGCATACCTCGTGTGACAAGGATATACACAAACACTTCACCTCAGCAAGGAGCTAAATAGCATAAAGTTCTCCAGTGTCAAATGGGCTGTGCAACCCATAGGCTACCTATCAGCACCAAGGTGTGTGTGTGTGTGTGTGTACACTGAGAAACCTCTAACTCATGTTTTCATGTGTCCCTACAAATTTTGCTGTCGGCCAGCAGGCGGGATTTATTGTAAATTGCACTCTTCTCAGCTGTTTGGTGGGCGAGGGGTGAGCAATCACAATGGTTGAAGAGAACACTTGGAAGGCAGGCTGGGAGCAGGGTGATCTATTGGGGTAGACTGTGCGTGTCTGCTCTTCTCTGTCCTAGAAGGGAGAGCCTTTGAAAGTGTGGATCAGATTGCTTATTTATTTATTGAAATATTTATAAACTGCACTTTCATAAATGTATGAGCATCATAAAATCAGTAAAACGGTGATATTTTTTATTTTATTTTTAAGATTTCAGGTGCAGCCCCACACAGGTGAATGTTTTTCCATAAGAGGAAAAGGAGCCAGTGGGGATTACTTCTGAGTAGACATGCATGGGATTGCATTGTTAAAAGTTTGACGACACAATATACACATCTATTCAGAAGTAAGGCTCATTGGGTTCAAAGAAGCTTCCTCCAAGGTATAGCATCACAGCATAAAAATAGCCAAATAAAAGAGTGTTCATATTCTGGATAAACCTTCTTCTTAAAAATGAACCCGTTCCCTACAAAACCTAGAAAAGCCACCTGAAAATGTTTAATACTTATGATCCCATATAACTGTTTGACCAGGAAAAGTTTCAGGTTAAATATTAGAGGCTGAGTTTAAGGTTTAAATTGGCTCAGGAAAAGAGAATTTCATTTTCAGAAAATGTTTAAATACTTACCGACAAAGTATGGTGCAGAGACAGCAAATGCCAAGCAACTGGGGTGTCAAGGGAAAATGGACAATGCTCTGCTGAATGAGGAAGCATCCAGAGATATAAAACTGAAGGTGGGAAGCAATTTCTTTTTGCCTCCTCTGCCAATTTTTAGGTAGCTGTCCATCATATTAATTGAGACTACTCGTGACATAAATTGGGGATAACAAACAAAGGTAAGCATCTATTGCTAGGAAGGAAATTGTAACACAGAGGTCCAAAATTGCATTAATTCCAGTGCTTAAATTACTGGTCCAATACATAGTCTGGTAAGGGCGTCTTCTGGCTTCTCTTTTTGTCAAGATATACATTGGTGGCATGGTTTCAATGAAGAGGAAGTGCCTCTTACCCAAGAACAATAATTCTGCTGTATGCAGATGACAGAATCCTATTGGCACAGCATTGATTAGGGTTACGAAGACCTAGACTACTATTTTTTATTTTTTTTAAGCAATTACCCTTTGGCGGAACATCTAGCCATTAATGATGTCAAAAATGAAGATTACGGTTTTTCAGACATAAACTTCAAAGTTATAGCTAGATGATAGATGGCCACTCAATTGATCAGACCAACTCATTCAAATATTTGGTCATTTATTTTTCTGCCAACAGCAACTGGAGGAAAAATTTATTAGGTTTAAGACTACCACGAGCACTGGCAATCATCTACCTTTCCATAAATAGTTTGACTTACGTTGCTCTAATAGTTCCTGAAGCACTTCACTTGTTATTTGGGGCTCAGGTTTGGAGCACTAGTAAAATAGTGAGGACTGGAACCACTGTAAGCACATTCTTTTATTACTTTTTTTTTTGCCAAGCTACACTTCTCTTACTCAACTGAAATTTATATTAATTTGGTATTATCCACAACAAAAATTGATGAAGTCTTATAAAATGCCTCATCACTGTGAATATCTAATTGTCTCTGTAATTTACCCAAGTTTGTATTTTATCTTTGAAGTTTGCTTAAGAAAAGACATTAGCATTTGCGAAGAATTTTGTTTCTGTTATTAAGTTTTGAAGGCTTTTAAAAATAAGTTACAAATATAGTGTTGCATCCAGTGCAGCACTAAATAACTTGTTCTGTCAGTGCAAGGAGTCATGCACAAGGAACTTCCCCACTCTTCTCTCCTTGCAGACCCCCAAACTCTATTCCGGGGTTTCCAGATTTCTGTAGGGCACAGTGCATACCAGAGAGAGGAGCAGGGAGTTCTATTGTTCCATGTTTATTGCTCCTGTTTAGTAACTGTATACCCGAAGGAGTGCCTCCACCCCCATCGTTCAGCCCAGACACTGAGATCCAGCACCAAGGGCCTTCTGGCAGTTCCAGCACAGCTAGAAGTGAGTTTACAGGGAACCAGGCAGAGGGCCTTCTTGGTAGTGGCGCCCGCACTGTGGAACGCCCTCCCATCAGATGTCAAGGAAATAGACAACTATCTGACTTTTAGAAGACATCTGTCTAGGGAAGTTTTAAATGTTTGATGTTCTATCGTGTCTTTAATATTCTTTTGGAAGCTGCCCAGAGTGACTAGGGAAACCCAGCCAGATGGGCAGAGTATAAATATATTATTATTATTATTATTATTATTATTATTATTATTATTATTATTATTATTACTACTACTACTACTACTACTACTACTACATCAGGAGAGGGCTGAAGACTTATGAAAATCCAGTCTACAATTCTTCAATTGTAGAATGTGCTTCTGCTGGCCTGCTCTATTTCCCCTGCCACTTTGTTCTAAAAAGCAGATTGCCATGTGGCACAGGATGAAGATGGGCACAGTGGTGCTCTTCAAGAGAAACCACCACAAAACGTGTCATTGAGTAGGTCAGGCCTCTGGGCCATAGCTGGCAAATGCTAAAATTGGGAAGGCAGCCTTTTCCCATCGTTCATAGGAGTTTAACATAATAATAAAAAAACCTAAAGCTGGTCAAATATATTACGGACTGAATTGCAACCCAAAGTATGCATTTACAACAGTGCTTAAAATAGAGGTTTATAAATGGAAACGCTGACAGAAACTGCACTACAGTGATAGCTGGAGGGGACATTACTTTACCACCGTGGAAAGGAACCTAGCATGACAAAAATGTACCCCTATATAGGCTGGCTGTGGGTTGATATTGACATGGCCTTTCCACGTCTTCCACAAAAAGTGAGAGGCTGGCACTAACCACTGTGAATTGCCATCCTCATTGGGTGGTTGATAAGAAGCTGTGAAATAGCTACCACCGAGAAGAAGAAAAACCCCAACCCTATAATTGTTCAGTGAAGTGTCTTTATGATTCTTGCCCGCCCCCTCATATCACTGCCCTCAGTGGAGAAAATTTGCAGGATACTTAATATCCCCCAGTTCCCTTGGGAAGGCTTTGTGGAATTTCTTGCTGAGGGTACTTCAGCACCTCGTGCAAGTGGGGCCATAATTACCAGGCAGGAGTTATTTTTATTAAAACTGCCGATCCACCCGCATCTGAATCGCTCCTCTAAGCCACTAACAGAGAGGTCTGTGTAACTGGGCTGTGCTTTCAAACCTGCCTTTGGAAATTGGCATCTGTGTGGAATGGGTCCCTTGAGCCAAATATAATATAGTGTACTTTATTAAACCACAATAAGCTAATGCTCGAGTAGCTTTAAGAGTCTCTGTTAAACCCACAAGAAGTAGGGAAATTGAGACGTACATCTGACACTGTCCTTAATTTGTGCACTGCACAGTAAGTATCTAGGAAATGAGCAGTCCCTCCTTAGCTTCTAGAATATCCTGCAATGACAGAAGCACAATGATTGTATTAAGGAGAGAGATGATGGTAATTATGGTTCTAAAGTGTCTGCCAGAAAGGATGGAGTGCAGCAGACTTCATATAAACTACTTTACTGAGTGCAGTTTGATTACTAATGGTCTTGGGTCCACTTACAGCACCGAGATCCAGTTACATGATAGCAACCCATTATGGATTAGTTGGATGGTTTCTCCAGGGAGCCACAACGTTGGATGTTAGGTTAATTGAGCACAAGGTGGTGAGCGTCTCAAATTCACTGATGCTGCCCATGCATTCTTCGCAATCAAGCGGACAAGAACTGTGTCCAGTTCTGGGCACCACAATTCAAGAAGGACACTGACAAACTGGAACGTGTCCAGAGGAGGGCAACCAAAATGGTCAAAGGCCTGGAAACGATGCCTTATGAGGAACGGCTAAGGGAGCTGGGCATGTTTAGCCTGGAGAAGAGGAGGTTAAGGGGTGATCTGATAGCCATGTTCAAATATATAAAAGGATGTCACATAGAGGAGGGAGAAAGGTTGTTTTCTGCTGCTCCAGAGAAGCGGACACGGAGCAATGGATCCAAACTACAAGAAAGAAGATTCCACCTAAACATTAGGAAGAACTTCCTGACAGTAAGAGCTGTTTGACAGTGGAATTTGCTGCCAAGGAGTGTGGTGGAGTCTCCTTCTTTGGAGGTCTTTAATCAGAGGCTTGACAACCATATGTCAGGAGTGCTCTGATGGTGTTTCCTGCTTGGCAGGGGGTTGGACTCGATGGCCCTTGTGGTCTCTTCCAACTCTATGATTCTATGATTCTACAAGAAGAGCCTGCAGGATCAGGCCAATGGCCCATCTAGTCCAACATCCTGTTCTCAAAGTGGCCTGCAGGAAACCAGCAAACAGGATTTGAACCCAAGAACACTCTCCCTTCCTGCGGCTTCCAGTGGCTGGTATTCAGAAGCATTACTACCAATGATGGAGGCAAAGGTTATCCATCATGTCTAGCCATTGAGAGCTTTATCTTTGGGTTGCAGAATAACCATCAGATATAAAGCCTAGAACCTTCTGCTGGAAAATTTCCACTCTACTTTGCAGTATGCTCTTGACCATCAAGGTGTAGCTCCATGGCTTCCAAGATAGCTGCAGCTTCTTCCCTGACTCCATGCCTCACAGTCAAGTTGTAGAAGGAAGCAGGGCTGCCTACTTCACATATTCTGGCCTATAACAATGGCCATTTTACATTTCTATTTTATTAGAAAAAGAGGTGCTGGAACTCACCATGAATGCCTCTCTTGTTCTCTTATAATGGCAATGGCATCTACCTGAGAGGTGCCGGAACTGAGTTCCGGCGAGTTCCGGCTGAAAAAAGGCCCTTACAATGGCAATTATCAAACGTTCCTGAGAGTATTCCTTCTAGAAAAGTCTCTGTGAGTCTCTCCACAAAACAGAGACAGAGAAAATCCATCTCACTTTGTTGTGCTGCAACTTGGATAGTGTGGCGGGAGACAGAAATACAGCAAATTATGTTTGGTAAAAGGGATGGGTCAGTTAAAGTCAAATAAGAAATTGTGTGTGTCTGTTTATGTGCATGTACCTATGGCAAAGCTTGCATACCATTAATGAGTTATGTCCAGAAGGGAATGGTTGGACATGGAAATATGCCAAGCCATACCTGCTGCACGTAAAAGCCACCAGAACACTGAATAGGCCAAAACCATCATATAGCAAGGTATTGCTCCGTAAGGATTTCCAGATCAGGCCTGTTTTCTTGGTCTCTAAGCAACAAAGGGACTTGCTCCCCCCACATAAGAAACAACCCGTGATCTGAAGTGTATATCTGATCTGTACAATCCTTCCACCTCCAGTCATATGAACAGTGGGGTGTAGGGTAACATATGGAATCACTAGAGCTGTTAAGTATATGAACCAGCCCTCTGCCTCTCAGACATGAACTTTATGAGAAGTTCCCAGCATTGCTTGGGTGAGAGGGTTAGGAGGCAATGGGGGAAAATAGGGGATTGGGGGGAGGAATGGAAAGATAGAAATGCAGCGTGCAGCAGGATGAGTGTGTCGAACTGAACAAGGAAAGCATAGAGGAAGGAATCTTCTCTTTCAGGTGGGCTGTCCCAGAAGACAGAAGTGAATTCTTTCAAAAATGAGTCACAAGAAATAAGTCCCAGCAATATGCAAAGAGACAATCTACCAGTTATTTAGCCCTACAAGGTACAGCAGATCATCTCACCTGAGATCCACAAAACCCTAAGGAGAGATGTCTGCATTGTTGGGTGTAAGGTCAACCACTGAGCCAGGTAGTTCTCTGGGACATTTAGTGGCATGATATTAGAGAACAGTGCCTCTAATATCAAGGTCTATTAGTTCCAGTTTAAGTATGCAAGGATTGCAACTCAAGTTGCACTGAACACAGTAGGACTAACTTCCAAGTAAAAATGTATTGGATTGTGCCTTTAGATTTTGACTGATAGTGTTTCTCTAACAGGAATCTCTTTCCACAAGCTAGATAGTATTAAAATGAATGGATTTGGGGCCTCTTTCTTTTTTCAAGGATGCACTCAGTGGTCTGGGGGAAAGTGCTAAACAATTTCTGTTTAATTATTAGTACAGGACTAAAGTGTCTTCACTCCACAGCCAACCCCTACTCTCCTTGGTCAATCATTTTGTTCAGGTTCATAAACCCAGATTCAAAACACCACAGTTTTTATGTGAAAACGAGTAAAAAGAAATGAAGAAATGCATTCATTTCTTACCATAATACTCTCATTTTAAATGGACACATTCATTTGAATGAAAATATTGTGGTAAGAAATATATGCTTCTCTGTGTTTTTGGGGGGGGCGTTGTGTGTGAAAAAAAGTACATTGGGTTCTATTCTCTGCTTTGCAGGAGTGTTTTGCGAGAGCTACGTCCTCCCTCACCGTTTCCACCCTTAAGAGAATTTGACCATTGGGCATCTGCTTGCATTCCCTCTCCCAGCTCCAGCCTTTAACAAGAAGTGACTATTAAGTGAAGTCTGCCCCATGACACCCCACAGTTACAGATGGACGCAAGTTAGCAACAATGAAGCATTCACCCAAGTGCCTGCAAAAATCTCCAAGGCCAGAGCCCAGGCAGCTGAGGAATTCTACAAAACAAGGTTTTCACTGTGGAGTAAGTGGCGAGTTTTTAATCTCCCAGCACACTCGTTCTTCCCAAATGACCTTGGTTTCATCAATCTACCTGTCTGTCTCTGGGAAATTAATGACCTTCAAAAGTAAACACGACTTGAAACCAACAGCAAGTTTTGGTTTTATAAACACTAGAAATGCTAGCTCCACAATGGAGCATATTTTTCCAAAGCAGCTCTAGGTTGCCCCCCCCTTTCCTTTTAAAGCAGTTTCTAGACCTTACAAGGACTGCTCCTGTATGGTTTCCATCGATCCAGGAATTCAAGCTGGGCACCTGCTTAAGAGAGTCAGCTTATCAGTTTGGATGCTGCAGAAAAGAGAGGGCTGCTGAGTGGAAGAGGCAAACCCTGCTACACCCATCGAGGAGCATTTAGGATGGGGCTCAGTGACTGCTGTACTTAGCCAACATCATGACAGGTTATTTACCTGGTGTATTGATAAATAAACAAATGGAAAAGACGAGCAATAGGAGCTGGCCAGAAGCAGAAACAGGAATAACTCACAAGTCACCCGAAATTAGGGTTGCCACATTCTGAAGGGCACAAACCCAATTTAAGCATATCCGGCGCCGTGGTGCAAAGATCACTCTGGCGCCCCCCCCTTTCCCAGAGTTTTCAACCTTTTTTAGGGCTGGAGGAGGCAGGCAGCGGCTGGGGGGTGGCTCCTCTGGTGGGGAAGAGGCGGAGGCTGGACGTGGCGCCTCCCGGCTCAGCTGGCTGCTTCGTGCCACGATGGCCATGGCAGGCAGCACACTGAGCGAGCAGGACTGCTCCGAGCGAGCGAGGGCATGTGTGCCGCTCCTGCTGGCTCGGTTTTTTCCCTTTTAGCCTTCTGGCGCCCCACAGAATTCGGCGTTTGCAGGCTAAAAGGGAAAAAACTGAGCCAACACTCGGCGGGAGCGCTGCACGCACCCTCGCTCACTCAGTGCGCTCGTTCGGTGTTCCCCGGACTCTTGCCTGGCGCCCTCCAGGAATTGGCATTGTCGCTCCCTGTGCCACTAGCCTCTATGGGTAAGACGGACCTGCACCCTACCATCACCCCGCATCTCCGTCGCTAGCCCCCTCCCTGCCACTAACCCCTTCCTCACCCGCCTGCTCTCCCCTTCCATCCCTCCCCTCTCTTAGGGTGGCCATATTGACAGACCTACCCTTCCCACGGAGGCACCGTCTTGCTGGTGCTGGGGGTGATTCCGGGCCACTGAATGGACTCCACTATGGGCTCCTTTTCAGGCCTTCGGCCTCTAACTGGCCACCAGCAAGGTCGTATCCAGGATCAGGCCGGGGCAGGGAGTCTCTCTGATCCTCCTTGGGCCTTCCCCAGCAGTAGCAGTGACCCCAAATGGCTGCTGAAGCCACGTCAAAGAGGAAGCTGCAGGCAGGACCAGAGAGGCCATGGAACTGCTGCTGCTGCAACCACCAGCCACGTCCCATCCAACACGGCTTGAGCAGCTGTTGGGGGCTGCTGCCACTGCTGCTGGGAAAGGCCAGGCAGGACCAGAGAGGCCACGGAGAGACGAGCCTCACTGCCTGGGCCTGATCCTGTATACGACCATGCCACTGGCCACTTGGAGGCCAAAGGCCTGAATGGGAGAGGTGGCTCCATTGCCTAGCTGCTCAGCGGCCCCGAGTCACCCCCGGCACCAGCAATTTGGAGCCTCATGCAAAGAGGGTCCAGGGAGACAGCACAGCCAGGAGCGGGCACTGGAAAGGGGCAGCGGCACTCCAGACTCTGCTGTGGCACTTCTGTTTCCGGGGCACAGATGCAGCACATGAAGGCGGCAGAGAGTGGCTGACTCTGAAGAGAGCCTGCCCTCTCCCACCCTTCGGTGGTATGCGTATGCCCCTAACCCCCCCCCCAATAATAATACACCCCCCCAAAAAAACCAGACATTTCATTTAAAAATAAAAAATCTGCCCAGATGGGCATACTGGCCCCCAAAACCAGGACATGTCCAGGAAAAGCTGGACATATGGCAACCCTACCCTAAATGCCTTTCGGCCCTCATGAAGCCTCTTTGGCTGCACAGATTGTTTGTGTGACAATAGCCAGTTTTAAATGGGTGGTTCCATAAATTCATTTCCATGTAAATTCATCAGTGAAGGCACTGATTTTATCAAACATTTCAATATTTTTAAAAAAATGTACGGAAAAGTTGAGTGCCTATTGCTGTTTGGTGTCAGTGATACATTGCTCCTTATTTCTAGACTTTTGTTCTTGCATTGATGTGGCAGATGGCATGAAATGCAAAGCTTTGTTGAAGCTGCCTGATCAGCTGTAAATTAATGCCTAGCAAGTTGGGTTTAGTCCAGGCAGGGGCTAAGGAGGGAGACGTGCACTTAAGTTTCAACATAACAAAGCAACTTTATACTGGGTCTGATTGATGGTGCCTCTTCAAGGTATCAGACTGAGGTCTCTCCCTGAGGTCCTTTTGACTGGCAATGCCAGGACTGGAACTTGAGCGATATATGCTGCACATCACCATAGAAGTGGGAAATACAATATGCTGAGCACTAGTGAGCAGTATGTAGCTGTGATACAGGAGGGTTGAATAGGTGCACATCTGTGCTTGAATTAGAGCAGCCCCAGTTCAAGGTGAGCACAGCTCCCTCTCATGGGCAAGGGCAAAAGGGCAGTAGTACAGAGCTAGCATTTTCGAGTGGAAAGGCCACAGGCCTGCCTGATTTTTACATGCACCTGAAGAGTCATTATTAAGGGTTCCCCATGATGCTTCCCTTGCAGGCAGAGGGCATTTTGCATGCCTGGGCTTAGGTTGTGGAACACCTTACCCATTACAATTAAGTGAACTCCTTTTGTACATTGCTTCTGACGCCTGCTTCACTCTCTCCCATTTACATGGGGTTTATCTGATGCAGACCGCATTGATTATAGTGCATCACTCTTTAGGTGTTAAGTATTTTATGTCGCTTTATGTATATATGCGCATATAATATTGATCACCCAGAATTGCCCTTTCAGGCTTTTTGAGTAATTGGCATGCTATTCCCCCACCCCGAGAAATGGCCACATACTCCGAGGGTTATAAAATATTAAGTATAGGTGGCACCAAACTAGTTTATTTTTCAACTAGAAATGCAAGTTTTTTGCCAACATACAAGGAAACATTCCTGAATGTTTCTGATGTTTCCCTTTTCAAGCCGTTTCTCATCTTCCTTCAGGGCATCCTATTGTTGAGCTTTTCAGAACATTTTGATAAATAGATTTCAACAAGAGGGCCAACCATGGAGAAGGAGAGTTTGTGAGGCTTCAGATTATGGTGCCACCAGCAGAAACCGGCACCACCTCACTAAGCACAAGTATGCAAAATAATCTGCCTGCTTGGCAGGATCTGGCTCAGAGCCAGTTGGCTTAAGTTTTAGCTAGGATAAAACAGAGGTGACACTTACTGGCAAACTAGAGCATTTGAAGAACTTTCAGGAACTCTCAGTGCAAATGAAGGCAAGGTTACCTTTACACGTGCAGTAGATTTCTGGCTAATGTAGATTTCTATTATCTTTGGAGCTTAGCAATAGGTTATAGACACTAATTCATTTACAGCACAGTCATACACAAGTCTCACTGCATTTGATGGGGTCAGTGGCAGACTTTGGACACTGTGTGAAGCCAAAATTTGGTGCCCTCCTCCCTTCCCTCTCACCTTCCATTCTACATCATTGTGGCGGGACTCCCTACTGCACCCTCTCAGCTCTGGAGTCATCTTAATTTTTGGTCTCATGAGTTTCCATATCCACAACCATTTTCTAGGAGTGATATGCACAGTACCTCACTACCTCAGGCAAAGGATGGTTTAGTACCTCCTCATTCCACATACAGAAGGCAGGTGTATAGGCAGCCTCACTTCAACACTGGAGATGGGACAGCACATCCTACAGCACCTGGTGTGTGTGTGTGTGTGTTTTGCTGCTGTTCCCATTTCCTATCTGTCACCCAAGACACCCTCCTCACTCTGCGTAATGGTAGGAAATGTCCCACACAATATTTTAAAGTCAGGCTTACAAATGCCCATTTGTCTGCCCACCCTGGCAAGAGAGAACTGCACACAGGCACAGAAGCTTTCATAAGATGGAAGGCAGTTGGCTCATTTTTTCCTTCTAGGACACCAATTCTTCCTTCACCCAAATGACTAATAATTGTGGGCAGGAGAGTTGTCATTACTGTTGTTGTTATTATTATTATTTTAAACAACTAAATTCCTTAGACAAAACCAACCAAACAAAACCAAAACCAATTGATGTTAATTTATATAGTGCCTAGCATTTTCTAGTTGCTATACACAGATTTAAAAAATAACACCAGCCCTGCAATTGTGAAAGACATATCACAAAAGAAAAAAGGTATAGGGAGGGAAGAGGAAAACTAGCAACCAGGTATCAAATTACATAATGACCAGATTTACTTTCTTTACAAAAAAAAATAAATACACACACATACTTTGTACCCTCCAATTACATAATGACCAGGGGTTTTTTTCATTTTTTTTACACATACACATACTTTGTACCCTCCCCTTTTAGCATCCATAGGCATTTTTAGATTTCACTATAGAAATACCTTTTGCAAGTAACTATGAACAAACACAGTGCGTAAGAAAAACAAAAGTTTTTTGTCCTGAAATCCTAGATCTTATTCATTAAAAACCACCAATGAAATGGAAATACAATGGGCCTTCAGGAAATTGACTACTGACAACCAAGGATCTTTGGCAGTCTTTGGCCATTCCTCATGAGCTGACACACAGTATTGCTCCCTGGAAAACCATGCCAAGGGGACTGTGGTTGAATGGAATCCAAGACCTCATTATATTAAATGGTACTCTGGAGCCATTTCTCATCATTTCCTCTCCTATCCCTAATATGGAAAAAATTGCCCTTTCAAAGATTTGCAGGTACTTCAGAGAGAAATCTCTATTAGTGCTTTATAGATACGGGATTCGTCAACTACTAAAAGTGCTCAATTAAACAGCTGCATTAAGTTTAGTCTATAACCCTGCATATGCACTAGGCTCTTATAGGCCTTGTGCCTTATGAAGTCAATGAGAAAGTTCTGAGAAGAATGGCTTTCTCAAGGAACTTGCCTAGAAAATATACATACATACACACAGCCACACAGCTGACCAATTTTGACAGCTGTTGAATAGAAGGGATGAATTTTGAAACCCTGAGCACTTGACATACTTAATTCCCATCACTGATGAGCTGCCAGAACGTATCCTGGCCTGCATTCTTGCTACTGTTAGGCTTGGCTAGTGTGTCCTTGTTTATGGTATCATTTGTTGGACTGACTTGCTTTAAGTTGCTAATTTAGCTGATGTAAGCTGCCATAGGTGAAACATGGAAATGAATGCTATTCAGTCAGTTCTGCATTTATGTGTTACTTGCATGCTTCCCACAGGTATCTGGTTGGCCACGGTTGAGAACAATCTTTGGCCAGGAGATTGCTTGTGTTCTTAATGGTAGTATATTTATACATGGTGAATAATAAATACTTTTTGGATATGTTACTTTAAGCACTTTATGGATCCTTTGAAAGATATTAACTATAGACATGGCCCAACTTCAAAAGTGAGGGTTTTTTGAGTTCCCCAATTTCAACAGGAGAGTTAAACATATGTTTATATATTTCGCATTGAAATCAATGGAACCATGTAGATGCAGGAAAATGTTCAATGAATGTTGTCATAGGGATAACATGAACAAAACTATGAGTTAGGTTTCTTTTCTGGAACCACCAATTTTTAGAGGGATGGGAAACCCCTTTTTATTCCTCTTTTGCTCAGGAGGTTACCCTATAAATACAGAAGAACAAAAAGGCATTCATCTTTTTCTCCCTTCCATTTCCCATGGTAACTCATAAAAGAATACAGCTGCAGAGAAGAGAAACTTCTGCAAACCATTTTTTATTAGTGCATTAGTTTAATAGCACAGTAGGCCTTTATCTGATGTGTTTAATTGCATCCAGCCTGAAAAAAACAAGCACGTCTGTTGGAATGATGCTTGTTCCTTCCCCTCCCCACCTCACAGTCTAAGACACCATCTATGCTTTCAGCCTCATTTGCTTACTAAATAGAAATAAAATTCATATATTGATAATTTCACCCAAGTATTCATGCAAAGCCAGCTTTTAAGCTTGCTAATCTCTGAATTTAATACTATACATAATATTTCCAAAGAAGGTCAACTCAGGCTCGAGGGGAAACTTTTAAGGCCCACAGCATTTGCATACAAACTTGCCTGCATAATAAACGTGTGCTTTTTCTTTTGAAACTATGAAAAGTAATACTTAAAACTCCGTAACACAACCAGTAATTTAAACATGTGATTGTTCGCTGGTTGTAACTAATTGGTTGCATCATAAAAGATGTAATCCTCTTACTTTCACACATCTTAACAGGGAGGAAAAAATGTGCAACATGACAAGGAAGCAGTCGCTCTGACGTTCAAAGGCTCAAGCTGATGCTCTGTTACACTCGGAAATAGCACATACTTAATGACTTTAAAAGTAAGTGAAATATTCAGGCAGATTCTTGTGGATTTCAAGTCTGGCTGCCACTCAGGACTCAGGTCCCTGCTATGCAGGCAATATTAGCCTTCCCGTTTGGACTAGGATGGAAATTGTAGCATGTCAAATGAACACATTCTCAACTATGTTATGAAGCATTCTCAACGGCGTGACTAGCAAAGGTTAGATTCTGTAATTTGGTGATATAATTTATTCTTATAAGTTATAATGCAGTTTTTGTTATGCGTTTGTCACCTTTGCTAGAATGTAAGTATCTATTCACAAAATTTATATTAATCCCTTCATTCTGCAGTCATGTTCTGGACAAAGCTATTTTTCCCCATGTGGCCACAAGGCTTAGGAAAAGGTTCCCGTTGCTTCCACTGGAAACAGGGGCAAACTTTGGGCCCTCAAATTTCATCACCACCCTGTGTGATGCTAAAAAACTGGAGCCCTCCCCCTTGTGTTCCATTCGGCATCATTGTTGCAGTGCCCCCTGTGCTGACATCACCCTGTGAGGCCAAACTGGTTCACTACCCTAAAACTGCTTCTGCTGAAAACAATGGGAGGAAAGGGGGGAAGAGAGATTGACAGCAACCTCCTACCCAGGTTGACTCAGAACTAAGTCCTACTGAATTCAATGGGGTTTAATCCCAAATAAATGAGTTAGGATTGCAGCTGAGAAACTATGGGGCATGTCTAAATTTATCCCCTGTTTGTGGGCATATCAGAGGACTAGGACAACTTTGGGTTCTTTGGCTTCCAACCGTTTCCCAGATTTCCCTGGTACTCTCCCAAAGTATCCCAACACATCTTCTCTTTGGCTCTCCTGCTTAGCCCCGACTTGGTACCAGATACTGAGTTCTCAGAGAACAAACTAGGAACTTCACAGGTCAAGGACCTTGAACAGCAGGCAGAACTGGTGCTGAGAATTTTCTTAAGGGGCTCTGCAGGGGGAGACCTGCTGAAGAACCCCTGAAGATGTCAGGGTAGGAGCTGGAGCTATAGTTAGAGTGTGGACTAGGAGGCCAGAGCAGTGTTTGAAACTCCCATTGTTCTAGGTGCATTTTGTGACAGAAAATTTCATTAGCGTGAGCAGTTTCTGAGCTCTGGGCACAGTACTGTGCCCAAGGTTTCAGATTACAACTGCAGAGTGGAAGGAAAGGAGGACCTTTTTCTGCATCCCCACTTCCAGCTACTTCCTGAAGACTGGAAAAGAGGCCCTCTTGAGAATATCGGAGGGGTGGGGAAAGGACTAGACCATGTGAAAAATGAACATAATATTTTAGCTGCAGTTGATTCATTTTCAGCTTTGTATTCTTGTTATTAAAAAAGTGCAGCTAGACATTCCGTTGTTGCGCCCATAACCTAAGTTTAAGGTGCCATTTAACTCCTAGCTTTCATATCTTGGTTTCTAACACTGGGCCAGAGTATATAAAGTATTATTTTCTTGAGTCTCCCACTTGTTGGAAACAACACAGTCTGCACTCATTGTTCCTTATTCTAGTTTCCCCTTCTTGGTACCTTCCCTGAACTCACTGTGGTATGGACCTTGGCATGTTGCCTGACTTTGCCTTGGAATCTTGTTTTGGACGTAGACTGATTTTATGGGCTTGACCTTAAGTTTGTTTGGAATATACTGCACCTGCCATCCTGCCCTCGTTTGTGAGTGTTTGGTAAGAGGCTTATACCTCCTAGGACTGGGACCCTAGCCCCAGAGGACACCTGCTGGAGCCCCACATTGGTCCTACTGACAATGGGCACTGACATTGGTTGGGCTGGGGCATAGGAGACTTCTGCAGTAGCAGGGGGGGGAGAGATCTTACATCAGTAAGATCTCCAACATTTGAGTCCTGTCTCCAACATCAGAGAGGGATGTCCAATATATCCAATGACCCCCTACAATGCTCTTCCGGGGGCCTTAGCATTGCACCATTAATATCTCATCTTGTAATCACACACATAGAGGAGGGAGTGGAAGAATGGTCAATAGCCACAAGGCAGTGTTGTCAGCAATCCCCGGAAGAGATAAGTGTTACAATTACATGTTCATAGTGCAACCTTTGTTCATAAAGGAATCATCACTGCAAGTTACAAACACATAATTCTCCCAGAATTTTGCATTCTCCTTGACCAACACTAATTAAGACTATAGCAAGAATCCTGTTTAATCCAGCATTTTTTTCCCACAGATGCCTACAGGAAACTCATATGCAAGACATGAGCACGTTAATTCATTTAGCCTATCACATGATATATTTAAATTGTTATTCGTCTCTCTGGTAAGCAACTGGTGAAGTATGCAAATACTTTCACCAATGCCTAAATGAAGAATGATGACCTCATTAGAAATATTTAGTGTGGTTGGCACATTCTATGTGGCTGGTGCCGAGGTGTGCCTTGTAAATTGTGGGGAGTGGAGGGCTGAATCAAGCCCATAAAATCATGTGTGCAGACTTCTCCTCAGAAAAGTAAATTGTAAAACTGGCATGTCCAGTGACTGCAAATGTTAATGCTGAAATTGCCCAGACTGAAGGATTTAAGAGTTATGAAGTCAGGGGGAAAGATTTCATAATGATTGAGAAGGAGAGGAAGAGAGAAGCATTTTTCACAACTGAGTTTTCAAAACTATTATGCCATTCCAAGTTCAGCTTGACTTGACCAGGCTTTGCCCTGGTGGAACAATGAGCCTAGCAGCCTTTGGCTGCAGTCGGGAGATATTTAATCTAGTGACCTCTTTGATGCAACTTATCCTGGAACAAATGATTTCATGCTTGCTGCTTTTGTAGGTAGGCAGTAAACCACTCAGGGGTTGAAGAATGATTAGGAACTTGGCACTTCTTATAAGTTACTCAGGAAAACCTCAAGGTCTATCTGTGTAATAGGTACGATGCTCATGCTCTCAATTTTATAAAAGGTTACATATAAATAGAAAGTATGTAACTAGTGGGTACATTGTCCTACAATAACATCAATAACCAAGTACTTACAAGCCAGAGGTTGCCAAGGGTAAGCAACTTAAATGAAGGAGAACTCAGATACATGTTCCATTCACCACTTCATAGCAATTATGAGTTCATGTTGCAGCAGTGGTTAGGGAATGGTCTGATAATAATTGTAGTGCAAGCCCAGAAGGGTAGAATTTAAACAAGCATTGTCCTTCTAAAGTTCAGAACCTAAACCCCAAAGAAATTACCAGGTAGGAACAGAGAGGTTGGAAAACTTTTGTTAATCATGCCTTTGGCAAAAAAAAATTCTGAATGTGGTTACAACATTACTCCTGCTATAATAGGGGAACGCTTCTGGTAAAGTAGTATCAGGAAGGGTGAAAGGAAGTGTGAAATTTGGCAGCTTCTCGTGGCATCTTACAAAATTCAGTAGTAAGATGTTTCAGATGAAATTGGGACTGTGGTTGGCATTTTCCAATGAAGGTCAGTCCAGGCCTGCTCACCATTTATGTTTCACTTAAATAAATCAAGGACTGAAATGAATATCGTCTGAATCCCTGGAGACCCACTGCCAGTCAGTGTAAAGAATAGTGAGCTAGGTAATCTGAGCAGCAGGAAAATGGAAATCACTTCCTTTGAATGCCAACCACTGCCAACCCATGTAGACAATACAGGTCTAGGTGAACCAACGGTCTGACTCATTATAAGGCAACTTCCTTTGTTTCTATGAGCAAAGTCTAATTTAACATTGTTCTGAGTACTTTACAGAGCAGGGGCTGTATACCAGCACAATTATTGGTGAGTTTTCACATGTGAATTTTGCACTATACTAGCTCCTGACATGGAACTTCTTTTAAATTGTTGTTTCCCTGTTCAGGAGAGGTTGGCCACACTTCTCTTGTCACTGGTGAACTCTCCTCATTGCTACTGGGGATGTTCCCTCCTCATTCTCAAATGCAAGGTTTTTTTGTTTGGGGAAGGGAGGTTCTGACAGGGAAAATGTTCTCAATGAAAACTATTCTTTTTTAATCCCCAAAGCCCCAAATTATTTTTAAGACAAGCCCATCTAATAAAATAAAATAAAATAAATTCATAAGATGAAGCCTGAATTCCAAAGAGTGCTTTGTTCAAAATAGGTGGCACAGTAGAAACATTGTTAAAACATCCAAAGGTCAGTCATGTACTTGTCTCCTTTGAAACAACAAATGCAGAGATTTTATCTACTTCCTTTGAGCGTAAACTGAGCTTGGCATCGTAATGATGGCGTAAATCATTTCTTGTGCTGGAGAAGACAAAAGGATGTGCATTATGCTGTGGAATATTTAGCTTTGTAACATCCAAACCTACTGTTTGTGTTCAGGGATCCATTTTGGGAATTACTGACCTAGATGTTGAGTTTCACGTGTACAGTAAAAATGGGATTATGCTCCATTGGTACTAATAGCAGATTTCATCTGATTTCCATGACAGTAGAAGCAAGATCCAACACAGCAAATATCAGTACAACTTCTCTTACACTCACCTTAACAAGTGATGTCCAAACTGGAAACCTGGCATAGCAATTATTCCACCTACTTTTGCTTTGGGACTCAAGATAGTGGAGTCTCTCTCCCCAGGTTAATTCAGTGAACAAACACCCTAGCTAAACACCATTTATTATACACTGACCTTGAAGCTGGCGCCCTTTGAACAAATCTTTTGTTTTGCTTGGATGAGCTCTGGCACTGTTATCACATTTGGGTTGCTCATATCTGAAGGGAGAACAGGAAGAAGAAAAGACAACAAGGTAAAGTCAATTTAATTTGCAAAATCTATCACATCATAAATGATGTAGTCACACTGAAGTTTGGCAGAGTGCTCAGACTCAGGCGTTCCTCTAAAATTGCAGCCACACATCTGCACAAATGCCAAATAAAGCACATGCTAGAAAACCATTAATTAAGACTCATGCCATTCCCTGAGATAAGCACTGCTGAGCAATTTCAGCGGGGGGGGGGGGACATTTCAAAAATTGGTCTAGAAAATGCTTGTGCCTGATCTCACGAGACTGTGTAGCAGTTTCCTCTCTCTTAGGTAAATCTCTGGTACAACCATTTTTCCTTGTGCATCTATAAGAAACTGGGCTTGCAGTGTGCTATGAATCTGCTGCTATCTCCCATTTAAAATGGCCCTTTTGTCTTCTGTTTAAGGCAAGTTAACATGCCCAGTTCCTTCACAATTCTCAGCAAGCCCCTTGCTGAGCTTTGATACATTGGCTGTGATTTGGGTGTCAGTGTTATAGCTGATCCATTTGCAGTTGCTGTGAGATTTACTTCTCCTTTAAAAATGTCAGTGTTGAGAAAACAAGATTTGCAAAGAAAATGACAGATGCTTTAACCCTCAACTGATTATTAATTAATTATCTGGAAGGAATGATGCCAAACAACTAAGACCCACTGTGTGTGTGTGTGTGTGTGTGTGTGTGTGTGTATGTATTTCTCTCAAATACACAAAGACAGTGGAGCAAGAAGTTTGCTGTTAAACTAACACCAACTACATGGTGATGGAATTACAATGGTTTGGTGATTCATATGAGCTACACCAAAGGAGAAAGGAGTTTGAATATACCTCAGGCACTAGAAAACCACCAACAAATAATACTCAGATTTATCTGTGATGTGCTTTCTTTGAAGATTCCCTCCAGTTTTCAAGAGTAATATAACTGAATGATGTCTGTGAAAGGTGAGTGAAAAATGAACTATGGATTCAGATGGGCACTTTTCCCTGTTGTGTAGTGACTTCCGGATTCACCACAAGATGGACTCAAAATGGAGCAGTCTTTCTAGAAAAGTCCCATTGTATGATGGACTCCTCCTCAATATAAAGTTTTGGGGTGTTTGTGTTCCTGCTTGGCTTTGTTACATTTCCTGTGCTATTGAACTCAACAATATAAAGAACCTAGTGCTTGAACATGATTGATCTGGTTTCTCCATTGTTTGATTTGGTACCGCCCAGGCAATTGAGCTTTTTACCCAGTCACGGTAGGGAGTGTAGTTTTTCCACTACACTCAAATTGAAAACTCCTTTCAAAGCCATCGTAACAAATCATAGAGTGCTTGGGCGCCATGCTAGCCATGAGAAAAATGACTGGTTGGAATGAAATAGTCCCCGCCTTCATTGTTTAATTTATCTTCTCATTGTCAGTGAGAAACCAGCCATTTCTGAAACTGGCCTATAGCCCATCAGATACAGATTGCTCCAGGAAGGTGCAATGCAATTTCATGCTCAGATGAGTGTGTGTCCTGTGGGTGAAAAAGACACCTTTAGAGTAGGGAGAACAGAAGCTGTTTTGATGGCAAGCTTTCGATGGAGTGGATGGTAATTGCTGATACATGACCTCTTTTAACCAGCCAAGTAAAGAATGAAAGAGAAATCTTTGAACTGGGTGCACTAATGTAGCATCTGGCAATTGGCCTGAACACAGATTAATCTGATACCCCATCCTGCATTCTTCCCTTCTCTTTCTCTCTCTGCCTCCAGATTCCCCACAGCAAGTGGCATTTCATGCTTAGACTTTGTGCTCTCTCTCTCTCTCTCTCTCTCTCTCTCTCTCTCTCTCTCTCTCTCTCTTTCTCTTTTACCAAGTCCAGATTTATGAGGGATTGTACTTAGCAACTGCCTATGTCTTATACAGAATAGCACACTGTTGGCAAATAAATCAGTTTGCTAGAAGAGGAAAGAGAGCCGCACATTATATTTATTTATTATAAACCCCACTATTTCTTCTATCTAGGAGCTTAGATTGGCACACATACGGCTCCCATCCAAGCAATGTTCAGGCCTGCTTAGCATCTGCATTGAACCCCATCCTGCACCTTCAGATCCTTCTATGCATTCTCTTTGTAAACAGGGGTAATGGTGGCTGCACCAGCAGTTGTAGGAAGAGTACAAACTGCAATATTTATTACGGTAGCTCTTCCAACCTGGAGGGCTGTATTTTTTTAGAAAGTAAAGCTGATGTAATCAAAATTCAGACAAGCGTGCAAAGGCTACACAAGACATACATCCCATGAAGAGATGTGAAGGGGGGGAGAGGAGGCCTATGATGATGATGATGATGATGATGATGATGATGATAATGATAATAATAATAATAATAATAATAATAATAATAATAATAATAATAATAATTTATTTATACCCCACCCATCTGGCTGGGTTTCCCCAGCCACTCGGGGCCTAGAAAATGAAAACAGGGATAGCAGAGCTACCTTTTAAATTAAAAGTTCACAGCATTGCCATACGTCTGGAATTTCCCAGAATATGGCAGTTGGAAATATGGCAACCCTAAAGTTTAAGACTACAGTCCTATGACCCTGGGAGGGTGTCCGAGGGCCCACAGGCTACATTGGCTCTCCCTCTCTGACAATGGAAACATCCATGGCCCAGACCCTACCAGTTTCAGAGCTTCAAAGGACTGCTGAGATAAAATTTGGGGGGTTGTCATATAATCTGTTTCAACAAAGCCGCCAAAGGGTTTTGTAGTACCTCAAAGCTTTAAAAAAATAGTTTTGAGGTACACAAGACTCTTCATATTTCAGTCATGAGTGTAGGCTTTCATCTGCAGAAAGAAATGACAACTTTCAGGAAAAAACTACTTTATCTCAAGCCAGACCATTGGGACCATCTAGCTCTGTAGGGACTACAATGATGGGCAGCGATTTCCCAGGGATATTTTTGCAGCCCTTTCTGGTGATGGGAGGAACTGAACTTGGGAGTCTTTTGCATCCAAAGTATGCGCTCTACCAAGGGGCAATAAAGTCCTCCTCCAACTGAGAGTTTGAAATTCATTTTGAACAATGAATGCCTATTCTGGCCTTCTAAAACTGATTCTCTCAAAAACATTGTTTTGTATAGGAAGAAGAAAAAGATCGGTCTTTTAAACCACTTGTGCTTGCATCAAGTGAAACATGCTGCCTTGGCTTTTGGTGGGCTTCCATACAAGCATTCCTAAAGAAGCCCAAGCCCACATTGTTTCCTTTGGAAAGCGATACTTTGCTTGCCTGCATCTGCTAAACATGGCCCACAACTCTTCCCCGCATTTCTGGCTCTGCTGAAATTCATGAACTTCAACTTACTATTTAACAACATGTTAAAAATACATTTCTTCTTTCTACTGCTTCCAGCACTGTTGCTCCATTGAAGTTAATCATGTGAAAATGGGCTGAGGGGACTGTTTCTGGGAAATAATGGAAATGTTTCTGAGGTTATATTTCTTTTCTTACAGGGATCCTGGCAGGTCTGATTTTTCTTTCCTTTACTACCAGACAGCAAGTGATTGCATTTTCTCATATATATGCCACATTTTGCTACCCAAAGTGCTTTATAATCTTATTTTATCATTTACAGGCCACTTTTTCCCTACTCAGATTGTTTTACAGGCTTGTAGCTTCTTGCTACAACCCTGTGAGGTTCGCAAATGTTGTTTCAATTTCACAGTAGGGGACTGAAGTTGAGAGACGGTGATTGGCCCAAGGCCATACACAGAGTCCATAAGTAAGCTGAGATTTTTACTAATGTCCAAACATAGTCTTGCATTGCCACAGCACATGGGTCTGACGTTAATATATGTGCTGGGAGGGCCTCACGTTATTACATTATTGTAATAGCAAGATGTAATCACAGCTGCCACTTTTCCATTTGAAGTAATAGGGAAATCAATGAAAATGGTGGTAATTAATGAAGGAGATCAATGAAAAGAATGATGCTGCAATCAGAATCCACAGTTGGGCAATAAGAATGCAATCTGCATTGTACCAAAGTCAGCAACAATTTTTCCATTGTTTTTAATGGATCATGATTGTTACCCTCAGTCTTCACCACTTACCAATCAAGGTATTGTTGGTGCAGTCAAAATTTTATACACACACTTCTATCTTGCATTTCAACATTTTTCAAAAGTCTAAATCACAAGGTTAAGATTTAGTTTAGGGTGAAAAACTGAATGTACCAATTAAATTTGGAATAATCATATTTTGAATGTGTATTGAATTGTTAGGATGCTGTTTTGTAGTAGATTATTTAGTCTATATTGTGTGATGTTACTGTCACTTTAACTGTGCAATTCTATACATGCCTACTCATAAGTAAGCCCTATTGAGATTAATGGAAATTACACCCAGGTATGTAGGATAGCAGCATAAGAATGCCTCTTGACATTTTATTGTAAGGCAATTAAATTGGCAGTTGTATGAACATTTTGAATTATGGTGCTGGAGGAGACTCTTGAGAGTCCCATGGACTGCAAGAAGATCAAACCTATCCATTCTTAAGGAAACCAGCCCTGAGTGCTCACTGGAAGGACAGATCCTGAAGCTGAGGCTCCAATACTTTGGCCACTTCATGAGAAGAGAAGACTCCCTGGGAAAGACCCTGATGCTGGGAAAGATTGAGGGCACAAGGAGAAGGGGACGATAGAGGATGAGATGGTTGGACAGTGTTCTCGAAGCTACCAGCATGAGTTTGACCAAACTGCGGGAGGCAGTGGAAGACAGGAGTGCCTGGCGTGCTCTGGTCCATGGGGTCACAAAGAGTCAGACATGACTAAACAACAACAACGATGAACATTATAGTTGTTTAACATGATTGCTTCTCAATATAGCATGCCATACATGGGTTCACATAAATGAGTGTCATATGATCTGCCATACTATTCACAATCTTACCTCCTCTTCCCCAATTTATCTCTGTTCCCTAGGAAATAGAACAAGGAATAAATGCCAATCATAATCTCCCTCCAAAATCCCTTACCTTGTTGATGTACCAGGTATGGGGCGTCCTGTATCGACAAGAACACACCAGCAGTAACCCGTGGAAGGGTGACACTGCACTGGCTTGTAAAGGCCACCACTGGCACACTCTGGAATGAACACATTGTCTTTCTGAGGTTGTTTAGCTTCTTCTAATGCTGACTGAAGTTCTTGATCACATGATGCCACGGCTGGAAAGAAAAGAGCAATAAAGATATGGAATCGCCTATAGACTGATCAACTAGCTGGTAGATTAGCCAAGCAGCCAAAGTAAAATAGAGTCTGGAGGTATGACACCAGTCACATGAACCTTCACTGGCAGTCTGATAGGGTGAGCTCAGTCAAAAGTCTCCCTTCATTTATTTAAAATGTTTGCACACCATCTTTCATTTTAAAAAATTGCAAGGTATTTCACAATAATGCAGTTCATTTAAGGTTCATCACCTTGTCAGTTCTTTGGGATGACTAGGTCTTCATTTGACTTATAAATGTTTTCCCTTTGGTTCACTGCGATATGTTGAATACCCATATTCCTAGACATTAGCAACTTCTACAATAAGCGTGATTCTGCACAAGTCTGCTTAGAAGTATGCCTAGTTCAATAAGGCTTACTCCCAGTTAAGTGGGTATAGGCTTGCAACCTAAAGTAAGGTTACCAGATTTTTTCCAATGAATCCGGGGACACTTTTCAACTTCCTACTAAATAGATGGATTTTGTCAGGGGACTGATTTGTAAATCCGGGGACTGTCCCCGGGAAACGGGGACGTCTGGTAACCTTAACCTAAAGGCCTTTCCAGTTGTGGCTCACCACCTGCAGAACACTCTCCCCGGTGAGGTCTGCCTGGCAGCTTCACAGACATCTTTTTGGCCTCAGGTAAATATGTTTCCCTTCCCCAGCCCTTTGATGGACTGAGTTGATTACAATGTATTGTTAATGTGCTGCCAAAGCTTTATGTCGCTGTTGGGAAGGGTTCTTTTGAATTATAAAGATTTTAATGTTTTATTTGCTGCCTTCCCTTCCCTTGGGAGGAAGAGCAGGATATACATCAAATAAATAAATAAATAAATAAATAAATAAATAGGACTTTTCTTCTTTCTTTTTCCTTTATGGTATAGTATAATTCTCTTTTTGCTTTAAAATGTAAGTTGCTTAGGTAGCAAGTGACCAATAAGTCATTATAATCGTAATAATGCAGAAAATTACAAGGGCACCTGTACCCACCTTTAACATATCCAACTGCTATACACATATTTCCTCTCAGTTGCATAAATCCCAGGAACATGCACACGACAAGCATTATCAATAACATCCCCTTGCTGATAGTTCTCCTTTTCTCATTAATATAATGAGCCACAAATGGACAATTTGAAAAGGCTACTTTCCAGAGCTTTAATTAAGCTTTGACATTCAATGCAGTTGTTCCACAGAAACCCAGTAACAAGACACCAGTGACTTTAAAAAAACAAAAAACAAGTCCTGCAAAGTGAGACATGTCAACCACTGTGAAGTAATGTAAGTATGTCCCGCATTTAAGAAAAAGAAAAATTCCCTGTAGGCTTCTTAGAAGAAACTGGTGGTTAAATTTGGTTCACAAATATCACAAAACTGTAGTTCTTCACTGTGACCCTTCCATTTCAAGTAATTTCAGCTTAGTTAGCATCCCAAATCCCAAATTTCAGCTTAGTTAGCATCCCAAACTTCCCAAACTTAAAGCAAATGCTCAATTAAGCAAAGTAAGAAAATGGTTAGTGTATCACTCAGAAGATAGATAGACAGTCTAGTTCTAAGTAGAGTATTCTAATGTAAAGTATTGCACTTGGGCAAAAAAAATAATGAGAGGCACAAATACAATATGGGTGACACCTGGCTTGAGAGCAGTACATGTGAAAAGGATCTAGGAGTCTTGGTTGACCACAAACTTGACATGAGCCAACAGTGTGACGCGGCAGCTAAAAAAGCCAATGCAATTCTGGGCTGCATCAATAGGAGTATAGCATCTAGATCAAGGGAAGTAATAGTGCCACTATATTCTGCTCTGGTCAGACCTCACCTGGAGTACTGTGTCCAGTTCTGGGCACCACAGTTCAAGAAGGACACTGACAAACTGGAACGTGTCCAGAGGAGGGCAACCAAAATGGTCAAAGGCCTGGAAACGATGCCTTATGAGGAACGGCTAAGGGAGCTGGGCATGTTTAGCCTGGAGAAGAGGAGGTTAAGGGGTGATATGATAGCCATGTTCAAATATATAAAAGGATGTCATATAGAGGAGGGAGAAAGGTTGTTTACTGCTGCTCCAGAGAAGCGGACACGGAGCAATGGATCCAAACTACAAGAAAGAAGATTCCACCTAAACATTAGGAAGAACTTCCTGACAGTAAGAGCTGTTCAACAGTGGAATTTGCTGCCAAGGAGTGTGGTGGAGTCTCCTTCTTTGGAGGTCTTTAAGCAGAGGCTTGACAACCATATGTAAGGAGTGCTCTGATGGTGTTTCCTGCTTGGCAGGGGGTTGGACTCGATGGCCCTTGTGGTCTCTTCCAACTCTATGATTCTATGATTCTGATTCTGTGATTCTAAGATTTGCCTCACAAACAGCCCTACTTCAGGGAAGGCTAGTCCATTAGCATCAATGGGGCACTCACCCTGTTCTACCTGCTTTCTGTCTTATAACCATTCGAGGGCACAGCTGTCAGTTTTCCCTTCCGGATGGGGACACAACTATAATTAGTTGGCTTCACACATCAATGGTCCTTGCTATATTTTTCCTTGCTCATCCCACCTTCTTCCCTACCAGGCCCAGTGGGAATCAGCTGCCACTGGCTCTTTGGGTTCCATTGCCCCCTGAGAGTTTGCACATGCTGCAGGCAGCAGGGACAGTACAAGCTGCAGCAGGCAGAATTCTTCTGTCAGGTTCCAAACAATGTCTTTGGGTTTTACCAACCATGAAAGATTGGTTCATAAGGCTTGGCATTGGGCAATGATGGCAAAATATATTGCATTTGTGCATATACACCAGAGGTGGGAACAGGCCGAGGGGACAAATATGGCCCCCAAACTTCACTCTCTGGCCCTCAGAACTCTCCTGAGGCCAGACCTGTCACTGACCTAGGTTTGGACCATGAAAGTGTTTTGCCTGCTTGACACCCTCCTTGAATGTTTTTGCTCAGTTGGATATGGCCTCTGATGGGGCCTCTTGCTTGCCTGGATAGAGAGTGTTGCATAAGTGGGTGTAGAAACTAGCCTACACTCTACAGGTCAAGTTTACATTACAGTGGTACCTCAGGTTAAGTACTTAATTCGTTCCGGAGGTCCGTACTTAGCCTGAAACTGTTCTTAACCTGAAGCAGCACTTTAGATAATGGGGCCTCCTGCTGCTGCCGCGCCGCCAGAGACCAATTTCTGTTCTTGTCCTGAAGCAAAGTTATTAACCTGAAGCACTATTTCTGGGTTAGCAGAGTGTGTAACCTGAAGCATATGTAACCTGAAGCGTATGTAATCTGAGGTACCACTGTATTTGTGTTGCCCATTTCTGGCCTCTGGCTCTGCCCACCACTGGAATATAACCCTCTGGCTGAAAAGGGTTCATTACCCTTGATGTACATAATGGAAAGTGACATAAAAAAACCTTTCCATAAATCTTTGTTCTCCATATATTTGTAAGGCATTATAAAATAGAGTCCCTTTTGCTGCTCTCCTAATAAAGGCTATGGATTGGATTCTGTAGGATATATTGACTTATGTACAAAGTTCAAAGTACATAACTACAAAAATGCACACAAAAGTTAAGATTTCCTATTCTTCCTTCTCCTGCACCTCCTAAAGTCTCTCGGGGGGTGTCAAGAAACCGGTTCCCCTGAATGGGGTAGGATGGAGCACAAGGGGTCAGATGAGCAAAGAATTGACTGAAATTGCATGGACCTCATTATCGGGAATTTCAGTTCAAGCCTGGAAGGTACTTTCCTATACCCATGTCGACTATTGTGAATCAAAACATGAGAATCAGAGACCCAGGAGCTTTTCTGTGTTTGAGCTTGCAGAGAATGCCTAATGTACAGCTGCTTGTTGGAAACTTAGCACTCTTGGAATTTAGGTACATTCTTGTGGCCTAACAAAATTCTCAGGGCTCCAGCCTCCCTTCATTTGCATATGCTTTCTAGCTCAGCTGAGTAAAAGAAGCTGCATCTAGCAGATGCAATCATTTAGCTCTGCGGTTTCCTATGGGACTATCACGCTGTTTATAGGAGTTGGCCTTTTGGAAGTGCATTTTGAAGAAAATGCATACTAGAAACGGAATACTCCAAACACATGTTTACTTCTGGTTCATCAGGAATGCAATCACAATCTTATCTTTCTGTAACATCTCACCATATCTAAATTTAGCACAGTTTTGAATTAGGTTATTTTTTAAAAAAACAGACTCAATATAAACTTCTTCTATACCGTGTCATCAGAAATTTGCCACTTAAGCCACAATCATTGAAAGTAAATTAGATTAACTTTTAACAGAGCTATGCAACCTGTTCACACAACTCTGGGAATGTTAAAGTCTTTCTTTTCTTTTCTTTTCCACTCATCTGTCACCCTTAATTTCAGCAGAATTTCCTTTTTTAAAAGAAAAGTGGCTCTATTGAAGTAAGCATTAGAAAACTGTATTTTCATCTAGATTAAGGTTCACCGCAGTATTTCTTAAGTCCTCTACATGAACTGTCAGTGTATTTATAAAACATGATTAACAATAAATAAATATATTAGTATGGTTGATTCTTTTACAGGCTTAGTTCTACTATTTTGTATATACCATTTTGTGTACACACAGAGAGAGAGAGCAAAATGTAATGTAAGTGAACATTCACCCGGGCTCAGTCCCCAGAAACTGTTTTCAGTATTCGACTTGGGTTTAGAATATGCATGTTACAGAAGCTAAGAACCACTGAGCACACGCAGAGTGCCTTTCCCCTGTGCCTAGAAAGCGTGGATTTTCTAAAATAGGTCCCTTTCTAAAAAGATCTATTTTAGAAAATATGGAAAGTGTTACTGACTGTACAAGTGTAAAGGATAATGCCTGCCTCCTTCCCTCAGTATAAACTGTGGACCTTTTGAGTTGAATCTTGAATCTTCCTCATGAAACCCTGTAAAGAAAATCTAAAACAGAAAAAGTATTAAGATTATCATTGTGTATAGTTGTTGGGCTGTCTTAACCTGGTTACGTTAATAACTTACCCTTGGTATCTGTCTGGTTTGGTTTATTTATTAATTGATATTTTCAGAAAAGTTTAATGAGTCATAAAACAGGGTAGCTAAAATGGTAACATCATCAGCCAATATAAAATCAAACCAATATGATATAAACTGACCTAGCAACTGGCCCAGTACTAAAACTCTACAATGGCCTGTGCATGTGTGTTGCATTTATGTGTTTATTTTTATATCTCTTTTGCTGGCGATGAAAGCTGGCTCAGAAGTTCTGGCAGCAGCCCTATCTCAAAGAGGAGGGCATTCCATAAATGGGATGCCAGTACAGAGAATGAATATATAAATACACACAAATCTATATTATCTATTTCTATGTAATAGTAAATGAATCACAGCTGCACAGACTTACAATTTCAATTTTATGAAAGAACAGCATTCTCTCCATTGATAATATGTTTCATTTTCAAGTGTTATTAGACCTTAAAAGATGGATTTAAAAAAATAAATAAAAATTTTGCATGGTCTCTATACACTTTTCAAAATGTGACTGTGTCTACAGTGTTACTCATACTTACCCAAGAGAAAGCCTGAATGAACATAGTCGGACTCACTTCTGCCTAAAGGTGCACAGAATTCTTAGCAGACAATTGTTTGAAACAAATATTACCCGAACTTAAACCGTCACAGAGGCTTTGGCATTGACAGAATTGGCTTTATTTTCTAAGACATGCCACATCAAGCACCAGCCGAAGCAAGCCTTGTATTTACTAAGAATGCATGAAAATCACCATCTATTGATACTGACAACATCTACTGATATTTAACACCAAGCAGGAAATATAAATGAGAAAACAAGTTTCCCTTTGGAAGCCACACTGTCCAGAATGTAACTTTGTGTGGAACTTGTCATTGTGTTGTTGACCATATCTGATAAGCATGACCATAACTGATGGTTAGGAAATCAAGTATAGCAAGAAGATATTCTATTGGTATTTCCTAGGCCTCCAAACTTCTGAATATCTTTCCTTTAAAGTAGACCTATACAGAAGTTAATATACAGTGGTACCTCAGGTTACGAACACCTCGGGTTACAAACACTTCAGGTTACAGACTCCACTAACTCGGGAGTAGTACCGTGGGTTAAGAACTTTGCCCCAGGATGAGAACAGAAATCGTGTGGTGGCAGTGGGAGGCCCCATTAGCTAAAGTGGTACCTCAGGTTAAGAACGGTTTCTGGTTAAGAACGGACTTCCGGAATGAATTAAGTTCGTAACCAGAGGTACCACTGTACATTCACTGGTTGATCATTCCGGCTCCCAGTTGCATAGACAAGCCTGCACATGTTCAACCCAAAAGACATAGATCCCATCTCCAGACTTTCCAACCAATACGGAAAGATCTAGGGGTGGACCTGGTGGGAATGATAAAGTGGGGAGGCCAGTGTATGCATTTGTGCCCCCCCCCATTCTTGGAACACATGAAGGGTAACTTCTGTACAGTGTTAGGTAGAGGATTGTCAATCAGCTGCTTGTGATTAAAATTGAGCTGAATTCTGTGGTAGAAGTGAATGCAAATATTTGGGGTTTCCCTTGATCATTTCAATTGGTCATTCTGACCGGGTAACTATTTAGATTTATGGCCACAAGGTTGAGAAATCTGGCCTTAGTTACTTTACTGGCAGAAGTGCCAAGAAGCATCAACTGCAGTGCACTCTGCTGTAACACTTCCGTCACTCTACACAGCTAAAGTTTCTGGCACGGTTCAATATTTTTTTCAGATGCCTTGCAGATGGGATGCTTTCCATTCTAGAAGACGGCATTCTGCATAAAACTAACTTATCTAACCAGAAGTTACAAGTGGCTTCGGCATAACTCTTCTGGACAAGCTGTTTACTGAGTTAGACCCTTGCAATTTTTTAAAAAAATATTATTTTATTTTAAAAACATTTCAAGAATTCAGATTTTTTTTAAAAAAATAATCTGCTTGAATGTTCCATTTTCAAGGATTATACATGATATATTTCAAGTCCAAAGCCCACATATTTCCATGTTTAAATTGATTTTAGATATAAAACAAATAAGCAAGTTCTTATTGAAGTGAGGGCATGTCAGAAGGAAAATGAATTGATATCTGTTTATATATATTAGTAAAACTTTGTATTAATGTAACTGCGTAATATTTTGTTTAAGTTTTCTGTTGTTTTTTTGTACACTGCTTATAAAGATATTTTTATATATTTAGTGGTATAGAAATTAAATAATCAAAGGAAGTAGTGATGGCCACCAACCTGGATGGCTTTAAAAGGAAATTGGACAAATTCATCACAGATAAGGCTACCAGTGGCTGTTAGTGTCAGAAGCAGTAACTCTCTGAATAACAGTTGATGGGAATCACAAATGGAGAGGGAGTGCTGTTGTGTTCATGACCTGCTTATGGGCTTCCCAAAGACTTCTAGTTGGCTGATGTGAGAACAGGTGGTTTGACTAGGTGGGCCTTTGGCCTGATCTCACAGGGCTCCTCTTATGTTCTTAATGGTGGGGCGATACTGTAGAGCAGCAATGTCCAACTGGTCGACCGCGATCGACAGGTAGATCGGCAGCGTTCTCCAGGTTGATCACAGGAGTTAGAGAAGAGATCACCCAGTTTCTCCTGAGCAATCATGACACGCCCCACCCCTGGCGCTATATCCCATCAGCGCCGTTGGCAGTGCTGTTAAATGTTTTATCCCCTTCATCTGCAGTAGAGTGGGGGAAGAAGGGAGGGGTGCGGATTGTTGGGTGAGTGATTTAATGCAACCCTCCCCCCAAAAGCTCAACAGCTCTGGTACCCTGGTCTCCCTATGGGCAATGGCAATGGGTAGATCACTGCCAGTTTTATTATACTGGGAGTAGATCACAGTCTCTATAGAGTTGGGCGCGCCTGCTGTAGAGCGTATCCACACTGTACATTTCAAGCACCCTTAGACCACTTTAAACAATCATGGGTTCCTTGCAAAGAATCCTTGGAGCTGTAGTTTGCGAAGGGTGCTGAGAGTTGTTAGGGAACCCCTTCCATGCAGGGAGTTAAGGTGGCTTCACTTGTGGGCCTGGAGTGGTGGTCTATAACATAAAACAAATGCAATGGTGACCTCCATTATCAAAAGAAGTTTCTTCTGAGTCACAGTGACTTTTGTTTGTTCTATCAGAGACACTATTTATTAAGTCAGTTTTCAGCCTTTTCTTCAGGCTCAGGGAAAAACAACAACCCGATTTCAGCCTTACTTTGAAAGAACAAGTCAGTGCACCACCCTTCTGCTGGCCCTCTCTGCACAGGGATTTATTTACCCAAATCACACACAGCGGCGTAGCGTGGGTTGTCAGCACCCGGGGCAAGGCAAGTAATTTGCGCCCCCTAACCCGTGGATTTGCGCCCCCTAACCCTACAAATCTATGCCTATGAATGATGGTCCCTCTCTCTCTCTCTTTCTCATATTCCAATTGATTCCCATTTCCGCCGATCGATCCCCAAAGCTCTCACCCAGTGAAATTCGTGCGTAATTACGCTTCGCCATCCCTAATCCTGCCGCTTCCACTGGGAAATCATGACGGTGCGTTTCTCCTCTCCAAACTTTCCCTGGCCCTTTGCCGGCCGGTGCAGCCCTTTTGGCTACGAGCTCCCCTCCTTCTCTGCCCGCTTCCGACCCCACCTCCCCGTCCAGCCTCCCTACCTCCTGAAAAAAGGCGCCGGCGCCGAGCAGGACACCCCCGCGGCCATCGGAGAGAGGCGGGGCCGAGGGAGGCAAGCCAATGGGCGAGGCGGGGGTAGGTGGCCACGGGGGCGGGCGCTGCCACAGTCCTCGGGTGGGCAAGGTAGGAGCAGGCAGAGGCTGGCCGGCCGCTCTGACAATAGGGGCGGGCCGAGGGCACGACGGGGCTGGGCCCTCTGGACTCGCGCCCCCCAGATGTTGCGCCCGGTGCGGCCGGCACCCCTGGCACCCCTGGCACCCCCCACACTACGCCACTGATCACACAGAATTGTCTTTCCTGAAGAAGCAGGAAAATTAATTTCAAAAAGCTGAAACCTCAACTGAAATGGGTGGCTGGTTCTGGCATCGTACCCGGATCCAGAAATAAGGATGCTCCAGGAAGGCAAAAGAGCCAATAAGAATACCATAGGATTATTTCCTTACAGCGCCAGCATTTTTTTTAAAAAAAATATACTTCCACAAAGTTTACTTTTCATATGTTTATAGTCAGCTCCAGTGGCTCAGCTTTTATTTTGGCTCCCACAGCAAAGGCAAGCCCAGGGCTTGGCTCTGCCATAGGCCTGCGAGCAAAACAAGGGCGTCATGAATGAAAAACACATCTCTACCCCACCTTCCCCTGGAACCATTGTGGGGAAAGAAAGAAACATTCTCCTACACTTTGGGCAAAGTTCCACATGATCTATCAATTTTTTTTAAAAAAACAAAAACCCTCACACTTCCTCTTGAAGCCAGGAAGGTCTTTGTGGTGGCGGTGACTTTGGCCCAAATCCTGTGATGACATATACGGATGCAACTACTCTGAAAGGAATGTATCCCTATGACCAACAATATCCTTAAGCTTAAAAACTGTGTACCAGTATTTTCATATGGCCAAGGGGGCCCACGTCTCCCAGCCTCCTTCCCTTCCCTTGGAGCTCTCCCTCTGCTACCACATCTCTTTTCTTTTGTCCATGCATTGTGATTTGTGTTCAGGATGGCATCAGGGTGGTTACAGGCAATCCTGCTTTCAATACTGCACCTGTCAAAGGCTTAGAGCAGACAGACTGCTTCGTTTCCATACCTTGTAATTTGCTGCTGCATCACAGTCCTGTAACTTTCTATATAATACAAATGCTCTGGAGTTTGTTCGTTCTTTTGTTCTACTTTGGTGGCTCTGTGGAGCAAAAGTGTCCCTCCAGATGGCAATAATATGGTTCATCCTCTTTCCTCTTTCAACAGTGTCTCAAACAACTGGCCTTGGCAGCAGGATCCCTGGTTCATTATATTATGGAGTTGCCTATTATATGGTGGAGGGTGGCAAGCTGGCTGGAAATTTTGGAATTCTCCAGCTTACTGCCTTTCTTGACCACTGGTTGATTGAGTGATATGTTCTTTATATACCACTTTTATATAAAACAAAACACTATGGGGGTCACAACAGTCAGCATTCTTAAGACATCACAATTCAAAAAGAAACAAAAAACTAAGCCGAAAACACTTCCTCCTCTAGTAGCCTCCCCACCTAAAAGATGAAGCAACTTCCTCATTTTAGCATATCCACAACATTTCTCAAACCAAAGCACTGTTCAGACTATCGTGGGGTGGTGGGGAGAATCATTTTTGCTCATGGCCATTGGACCCACCCCTATCCCATGGGTTGAAAGTCTAAAAGAGCCTATGTACTGGCTTTTTCTGGTATTATTATTATTATTATTATTATTATTATTATTATTATTATTATTACCCTGCCCATCTGGCTGGGTTTCCCCAGTCACTCTGGGCGGCTCCCAACAGAATGTTAAAAAGGCGATAAAACAGCAAACATTTAAAACTTCCCTAAACAGGGCTGCCTTCAGATGTCTTCTAAAAGTCAGATAGTTGTTTATTTCTTTGACATCTGATGGGAGGGCGTTTCACAGGGCAGGCGCCACTACCGAGAAGGCCCTCTGCCTGGTTCCCTGTAACTTCACACCTTGCAGTGAGAGAACCGCCAGAAGGCCCTCGGAGCTGGACCTCAGTGTCTGGGCTGAACGATGGTGGCAGAGACACTCCTTCAGGTATACTGGGCTGAGGCCGTGTAGGGTTTTAAAGGTCAGCACGAACACTTTAAATTGTGCTCAGTAAATTCTAATCCAATGCACTTTGTAGCCTAGGCTATTTTAGACCTCGCAAACACACATGCGCCTATTAGTGGAAATGACCCTAATTTCCCTGTACACATCTGAACTGGACTCCTGTCTTCATTTACACTTAAGGAGGGGGGACCAAGGTGTGGCTGTGAACTGGGTGTGGAAAGAGACAAGTGCATATATCTCTACTGTATTGTAGTCCCCAATCTCATGCTTCTTCACTAACTTCCAGCAGCTTTCTTGAATTGACCGGGAGTCATGCTCACAAACTGCAGGCAGCCCACAAAACAAGGTTTGGCCATCCTCTGTTATAGATAAACAACATTTATTTATCTTGGAAACATCAGGATCTGGCTTCATTTAAATCTTAGATTATTTCTATCTTTACTTATTTCACTCCAACTGCAGCTAGGCAAAACAAAGGGTTGTTGCTGTTGTTTGTAAAATCCCATTATACAAAGTATATCTGCTTCCCTTTACACTCACAGTCCAAGTATCTGATACAATTCCATTATCTAACTTGGAAGCAACACAGACAATTGTGCATGTTTTTCTGGCCACAAAAACAACTTATACCAATGGAAAGCACACTGAATAAATAAACACTAATTGATCCATTGTGCTGGACGCTATGGCATGTATTATAACAAACGTGTTTTCCTAGGCTTTCTTCTTTTTGCAATACATTTTAGCATATTTGCTACAAATATTTGTTGATTCTGGTCCTCACCTTGTCTTGCTGTTAGTCTCACACCACATGTCTAAAGTCATCTGTGACAAGGAGGAAAAATCCTGAGGCCTATGTTTTGGCAAGATGGTTCAAACAAAACAGATTCTAAATGTTTAACTTCTTCAGACAAGCAGTGTCTCAAGAAACAGTGGTGCTGGCATTCAGTCACCTAATAAGGCAATATTTTTTATTACAGTTTACATTAATTCAGCCCTGATGCTCTGCCTAGACTTTTCCTTTCCTCCCTTTTTTTGTTATTTGAGCAGATGGAAGGTTCTCCCCATTATCTGGAAGAAGAAAAATGAAACATGGTGAACATGCCTCTCCTAAACCACATGACTTTTTTGAGATAGGTTTCAGGAAATAATTATCAGGAGAAAGCTGCTACCAGTGTAAGAAAACCCAGAACGATTCAACTTCATGAAATCTGCACTGTCCCCTTTAAGACTCCCTGGTGGGTTGCCTTATTAAACTATTTATTTAAAGGCCATAAACAAAGTGATATGTGATTACTGTAATGGGCATCATTCATCCCTGTTAACTTTCAAACAAACAGGCGCGAGTTATTCAACAAGTGAGTATTGACCCTGCTGCTTCCCTACCGCATGGCATGCAGAGCCAGCTTTGTGTCTTGAAACTCGTTCATGCAACTAACCTGCTCCCAGCACAATCCTATACATGCCAACTTAGAAGCCGCATTTAGGTCAATGGGATTTGCTCCATTATCCAGCTTTACCAGCAACCAGTTGAGATAGCTCTAAATGGGGGGCATTTATTTATTTCAAAAACTTATATGCTGCCTATTTTATTTAAGTAATTTTATATTCCATCTTCGCCCGCCCGCCCCCCTACTCCCCACCAAAGGAGCCCAGGGCAACAAACAACAATGGCTAAAACAATTAAAAAAACCTTTAAAACAATTCAAGTACAGGTGCAGACTTAAAAGGTTTGTTGAAAGAGGAAGGTCTTAGCAGGCACTGAAATGCAACAAGGATGTTGTCTGCCTAATATTCAAGGTGAGGGGATTTGCATTGGTGGAGTCAATCTGGTGCTTCTCCCATTACATTTACATTGTGACCTCTCTGACACCTCCCCCTCTCCTGCCTGATAAGCATCAGTGACTCAGCCACTGGAAGGTTATGTGAGTTCCTCCACCCCACCACTGAGACCATATAACACCTGTCCTGAAAGACCTACATTGGCTCCCGGTACGTATCTAAGCACAATTCAAAGTGTTGGTGCTGACCTTTAAAGCCCTAAATGGCCTCAGCCCAGTATATCTGAAGGAGCGTCTCCACCCCCACCATTCAACCCAGACACTGAGGTCCAGCGCCAAGGGCCTTCTGGTGGTTCCCTCCCTGCGAGAAGTGCAGTTACAGGGAACCAGGCAGAGGGCCTTCTTGGTAGTGGCGTCCACCCTGTGGAATGCTGTCCCATTAGATGTCAAAGAAATAAACAACTATCTGACTTTTAGAAGATATCTGAAGGCAACCCTGTTTAGGGAAGTTTTTATATTTGATGTTTTATCATGCTTTTAATTTTCTGTTGAGAGCCGCCCAGAGTGGCTAGGTAAACCCAGTCAGATAGGCAGGGTGTGTGTGTGTGTGTGTGTGTGTGTGTGTGTAAATAAATAAATAAAAATTATGATGATGATGATGATGATGATGATGATGATGATGATGATGATGCTGTCTACCACTGAGGAGAAACATACAGAAGAAAGCAATCCTCAGGTATCATGTTATTTGGGAATTTGAAGATCAGCAACAGTACCTTGAACTGAGCTCAGAAAGAAACTAGCAGACAGAGTAAATCATATAAAGCTGGTGTGATGGGGACAAAATGCCTAGCACTTGTCAGCATCCTGACTGACATATTTCCCACTATTTGCAGTTTTGGAACAGTTTTCAAGGCCTGCCCCACAGACAGCACAGCACAGTACAGTAGTCTAATCCAGACGTCAAAAGGGCATGGATGACTGTGGCAAGGTCAGACTTTGTCACGAAGGGCTGCAGTTGATGACTTGGACTGCAACCCTCACCCAACTTATCTCAGAGCAAGTAACCATTGAATTCAATAGGGTTTATCTAAGCAAACATGGTTAAGATGGCGCTAGAAGTTAGGTGTATTTTATTCAAGCAAACCATGTAGGTTTTATGCAGGTACAAGGCCATCTTCCAAATGAGAGAGCTCATTAGTTTACACTAAGATACATGATGTAAAAATGCAATCATATCTGAATAAATCCATGTAAATCCATGTAAATTAATTCATTTGCCATTCCTGTACTTCCAACTGTTGAAATGCAAGCCTCAGATTTATGATGCTTTCCTGGTTGCTCTTAATAAAGTATGGAGGACAAGCAGATCCTACATATGAAAATAAAAAATGACTGGAGTTTCATTCTGGAGTTGCAGAGAAGTCATATAACGTAATTAAAAATACTACAGTGAAGATTGCTATCTTTTTTGGCATTAAATTCACATACGCTATAAAATAAAATGACCAGCCTTGCAAAACGGGGAAAGCCGGCCAATGTTTCCACGGTAGACGTTCCATAAAATAGTGGAACATCCTGAACACAAACGGTATCTCTTAGATGTTAAACAGAGCACTTTTAAAAAATGTTTTAGGGTGGGAGGGTCTTTAACCCTGGTGGGAGGCAAAGGCTAGGGATGCTGGAAGCCAGAGCTTATAAGTATTTCAAACTAATATGTAAAATTAAAGGATAAATGAAAACGCTCGTAAAACGGGATTTTTGAAGATAGGGCGAATACTGCCATACATATATTCCAGCGGACTGGCTGTGTAAAGAAGCAATATATACAAGTTGCTCCAGGGAGGTCTGAGGAGGCTTATCTCCCCTCAGAAAAGGCAAGGAGAGGAAGACATAAAGAACAAAGAATTCATTTTACCAGTTCCGGCTTTCAAAGAACAAAACAAACAAGAGTAACCCACAAACTGAACCATTGCCTACCTGGCCAAGAAAAAGACATAGACAGAAGATGCCATCCTGTACATATCTTCTTCTTTTTAAATGGGAACACCCTATACATATCTTCTCAGGAGTAAGCCCTGCTGCGTTCAATGGGACTTACCCCCAGGTAACTGGGTATCTTTGACTGCAACCCTACACACACTGATCTGGAAGTAAGTCTGACCAGACACAATGAGACCTTGAGGACAATTCTAACTGGGGAAGGAAGTAAAGAGGTGGACAATCTGCTGCTTCCAAACCCCTGTCACCTTGAGTGAAAGGTGGGTGGCAAACTTACACTTCTCCCTTCACAGAAACACTGTGGTCTCCCTGCAGTTATCTCATTGGTTTCAAAAAGGGAATGGTTTCAGGGCCTCACACTGACTACCACTGTGATTTTCCACTGCTGGTGGCAAATCTGTGACAGCTCTGATATTTCTGAATAAAAATATACAACCTTTCAAAACTGGATGTCTATGATGTTTTATGTGGCTACTTGAAGAAGTTTCCCATGTCCTATATGAAACAATAGGATGTCTTTGCTCTATTAGAGACAAGAGAAAAGGCTGCAAATGTAAAAACAGCTGAGTATATCTTTGTCCTCAGAAACACCTCAAGAACCTTTCTTCATTATCTTAACAACTTGGTGAGGTACAGTTACTCCTTTAAATAAGAGGGGACAGAGAATGGATTACCATGAGAAAAGTTAGTGAAGGGAGAACACACTTGTCTCTCACCCTCCTCCATATCCCAGGACAGCAACAAAAATGTTGGCTTCTGGGCTGGCTGGGTAGCTTTCTTGTTGCCACATTGCAGAGTTTTTATGAGGGAAAAGGAAAGAGGAATCTTCAGGTGCCCAGGGAAGTGACTTATAGGCCAGTGCTTTTCAACAAAGGTCTTCAAGGGTGCTGTGAGATGAGGGTCACATCCACACCATGCATTTAAAGGACACAGCTTCCCCCAAAGAATCCTGGGAATGGTAGTTTATCCCTCACAGAGGTACAATTCCCAGCATCCTTAGCAAACTACAGTTCCCATGATTCTTTGGTCCTTTAAATAGATGACATGGATGTGACCAAAACTGCAGCTACAGCCAAACCACTGTGCTTTTTGCACTCTCTTTTCAAGGGAATGCATTCACAGTGCCCTTGAAGAAGCCCTATGTCAAAACATGTTGGGTCCGGTGACAAATGTTAAAGTGCAGGAGTTCATCATGACAGATTCCACAGCCACGCCCCCAAGGGGAGTCCAAACATGCAGACAGCTGTGCTGCTCTGTTAAGTCTAATAAATTACTTCCTGATGCACCTGAAAGCTTCTTTCTTTTTCCACCTGCATTTGTGATCTCCAGACATTTCTTCCAGATTATTGGTGGCCCTGACCTCTCTTCACTTCTTCTCACCCCTCAAATGTTTTAAGCCTTTACGCTGAGAAAGCACTGGCAAACAGTTATGCCAGCAATAGGATTGGAACTGCCCTCCACCCTGGCTCGATCAAGTACATCTATTATGCCCCAGATAGGAACTGAGACATTCCTGCCAGATCCTAGGAACTGCTCTGCTCTATACTATATTAATAGGATTGGACTGTTAAGCTGGCTTTTACAGCCCACAAAGTGCTACACTAGGGTGAATACTGGTTGCAATTTTGTTTTCGTTTGTGGTCTCTTGCATTTGCACACGTGAGACTCTTGAATAAGTAAAGTTGGTTCCAAACACAATAACTCCTTTGCTTTTGGCCCTAACTAATCTCCAGTGCAATAAAAATGAAATAAATACCACTTAAAATGAAGCATTTCTAGGTTTTGTTTCATTTTGTTTTACTCTCTCAAGGATGCTGTGTTCCCTTGCATATCAGTCAGAAAAATAACAATCTAAATTTCCAATACACCAATTACACATTGTCTAAACAGTCCTTTTGTATTCTCTTTCTGACTCTCTGTGCCAAGAAAAGGGGAATAAAAAAAAAGATGGCATTAGAGGATATTCCAGAATGGAGGGAAGCTCCACACCATCACCATGTTAAATGATGTGCTTCAGCAATGGAAGTTCTATGCTCACAAGAGGGCTAGACAAATCTGCCCATTTTACTTCCTCTCAGTTTTCCCCATTTATCCTAACGTCATGCATTTTTGTCTTTCTTTTTCACTTTATAGGCAGTTTCACCTACTACGTGAACTTCTGCACACAATTTTTGGATAGAGAATTGCTCCACAAAGGTGAGAGAAGTGCAAATTACGGGGTACAGTTGATTTTTTTTGTGTGCGAATTGGGAAAGGGGGGGGTGTAAAAATGTGAACCCAACTGAATTTCTCCCCTAGTTCAGAATATTTTTTTTAAAATTTTCAGGTATGCAGCCCAAGCTGTGTGTGTGTAGCCAAACAAAAGCTAAGCACTTGGCTACAGCTGCCTCCACAGTTGCTCTGCAGGTCTTACTGGTAAGGGCATAGTGTCATTCCAACCCACTCAATGGCAACATCCTTTTCCTGCTTCTGTGCACCCATCACAATACCTTTTCAATCACTGCTGAAGCTTAGAGATACTTGTGACATTCTTCAGAGGCGGGCTCATATACAGTCTTTGGGGGCTCCTCAATGCCTGCCTCAAATGAATTCTCTTCAGATCAAAACCCAACCTGCAGAGGAATTTTTGGCTTCCTCAACCCACCCGTACTCATACTTTGCAAAGGACTGTATTCTGTTTCTCTATCTTTCATAGAAGAATCCTTTATTTGAAGGCATCTTCTGTTTGAAGAGCTGCCCAGTTTAAAGAACCCTAATAAGAGAAAGCATCAGCTGTGAAGCTGCCCATCAACCATCAACACCTTTACAGCAGACTGAGCAGGCACATGGTCACAGTCTATTCTAGTATGGTGAGATATATTGTATTTCAATTTAAATTAGAATAATCATATGCAAATGTTATGCAAATCTGTACCCCATTCCCCCCCTTTGGTTTGGTGATGAATTTCCTTTTTTGGGGGACACACATAAGTGGCCACCTGTTTGATAACAAATATGAGTTCCAAGCTGGGGAGTGGTGGAAATGAAGGGTCAATCCCTGTGATAACCTGTGGTAGCCATTCATGTCCTTCACCAAGTGTTAAAGAAGAAGGAAAGCTACAAAAATGGGATCCTGGTTAACTTGAAAGGATTATAAGGGGGAGGGGGTAATATCCAAGTATGAAACTTAGCTAAGGCTCTGTTTTAATTTTAGCTTTATTAACTGCATCAAAATAATTATACTCTATCATCTTACCAGAATTTTTATTGGTCTTATTCTGTCGGCTCTTTACTTGCTCAGTCCATAATGTAGGGTAACGCGAAGCTATATCTAGAAAATTAAGAACAAAATGAGATCATTATAACAGAAAATATAAGTGATGACAGACTAGATTTATTGCAAGAAAATATTAAGTAACCTAATAAACACAGCAAGGCTGATTTCTTATTGAGAAACAAGTTTAGAAAAGGTTGAATAGTGATATTTAAGAGCAGATGAAGTGCATGTTATGAATAGAAATCATGTCCATATTAAATGACACTTTAAATTGAAGATTTAATGGGATAGTCAGTGCAGTTCATATTCTTCAGTCATAAACCCTGCTGTGCTTATGAAGTCCGTCACAGTTCCTTATTGAGCTATGTGAGCTTTGGAGACCAACAAAAATTATTGTACCGCCTTAAAGGTTGAAAGTGTATGTATTGTAGCATAAGCTTTCACTGATGGCATACAAAGAGAAGAAAAGCCTTGCTGGATCAGGCCAAAGGCCCATCTAGTCCAGCAGCCTGTTCTCACAGTAGCCAAAAGCAGGCAGGACCCAAGTTTCAACAACACTCTCCCTACTTGGATTCCCAGAGACTGAGGCGCATTGGCTTTTGACAGTGGAGGAAGAACACAACCACTGTGGCTAGTAGCTGCTGATAGCCCAGTTCTCCATGAAAGATTCCACTTCACTGCATGCAGAAAGTTACTTTCATCAAACATGTAAAAGGGTTATGTTCTTCTAGGGTATCTCCTAGAAACACACGAAAAATAGGGATCTTTTCTGCGACATAATACTGTGAGCAAATGGTGTATGTATGTAGATATAGATGATAGATAGATAGATAGATAGATAGATAGATAGATAGATAGATAGATAGATAGATGATAGATAGATAGATAGATGATAGACAGATAGATAGATGATAGATAGATAGATAGATAGATGATAGATAGATAGATAGATAGATAGATAGATAGATAGATAGATGATAGATAGATAGATAGATAGATGATAGATAGATAGATAGATAGATAGATAGATAGATAGATAGACAGATAGCCATTGTTTCCGTAGTCTCCCCATCCCATTTCCAGAAATGCTCACCTTCTTCATCACCTTGGGGCTGAGTCTCCAGTGCAGGAGCTGAAGCATCATCTGAATTCAGAATGGAAAAGATTTGCAAGGAGACTACAATTATGAGAGTAAGCTAAATAAGGGGACATACTTGATTGAGACTAAAAAAAAGCATGTAGCCCAAGCCATCCAATACATAAGCAAATAATATCAGTGTTATCATATACAAATTTTTTTTATATAAAAAAAACCTTTCACATTTGAATGGTACAAGTGGGACCTTCAACAAAATTTTGCCCAGCTTGTATAGGAATCCTTTTCCTCTCCCCTCTTTGGCTGTGTCTCCCCTACCCCACCAAGACTTCCAATCAGCATTCTGTGCCCCTAAGCCTCATTGGGCTGTTGGGAGGTGGGGTGGATCTCCTCTCATTTAGAAGGGTCTCCTGAAACATGCCAATATTTTTGTTTTTCATTTATTTATTAGATTTATATACCACCCTTCATTAAAAGATTTCAGAGAGGTTCACAAGATAAATATCTTTCTTTTGTGCATAGATGGTGCCAAGGGAATGTTTCTTGAGGCTCTGGCCAGTTTAGTTACTAAATCCAAAATGCATTTGCAGAGATTCCTGCTTTGTCAGCGAAAACTCATCAATTTTATTTCTTATCATTTATACACACCCCTTGATTCAAAACTGCTTTGAGGGTTTTCTTTTACAAAGGTTCATGTGGGCAGATCTATACAAAAAGCCATTTGCCAAATAATAAAGAGAGACACCCACACAGGAAAGAGTTTTATAAGTGTTTGCATGGCAAACAGGTTGTCTGAATAGTCTGTCAAGAGCACAAAGTGCTTTTTTTGTGAAATCACAAGTGTTGGGGAAATGCACTTCTTCAGTCTGTGCTCTGACTAAACAATGCCAACCATCCGTTTTCTCTGTGCTCAGACCAAGCAATATAGACTATCCATTTTGTCTGTGTACAGTCTGAAAGAAATGGCCTGTATGCAGCAGGCAACTGGATTTACAGAAACCTGAAACAAAAGCAGAGTTTGGCACAGCAAAATGCTGCTAATTCTTCCGCAGATTACACAAACAAGTTCTCTAGACAAGTTTTGATTTGCTTTCTTTCTGCATATTTCCTATACTCACGCTGCCCAACAAAGGAAAATACAGTATAGTAGAAATAGAAAGAGATTGATGTGTTGGTTCAAGTTAAGACCAAATGCTACAAAACCTTTGCAAAATCAAAGCACTTTGGGAAAACAATGCTTTCGTTATTTACATGGGGCGGGGGGGGGACAGTTTGTCTGAAATTCATCTTTTCACATAAGCAAGGATGGGGCATCTGACTGTGAGCCATGATGGCTAGGGCTGATGCAAGATGGCACTTCAGAAAGCTACAAGTTCTCCAGCCTTGGAAGAAAGACTGGAATAACTGGAATAAGACTCTTGAAACCTTACTGAAATGACCAGGGCTGTTGCCTGTGGACTGTGTTTCATTTGAAGCTGTATATTGCTTGGATGCCGGATAGCAGTCAAAACCAAAGCTGGTGTGGATTTTAAACTTTACAAAAACACCACTGTTTTAATCTGTTTTTATAGATAATTTCAGTGTTCTATTTTATATTCTTCTTTTTTTATTCTTTTGAAGAATATAATAATATTAGACTTTTTCTTTTACAATCAAGTGGTATATAAATTTTTATAGCTAACCAACTAAAATGATGATGATGTTCCTCAAACAAAAGGAATGCACCGATGCAGCTGACTAAGTGATGTTTAAAAGGCCTTTCCAGTGTAGAGCAGGTGAGTCTCTCCAGAACCTTGCCATCATCAAGTCACAGTCCTGTACAGCAATAGTATACACTGCAACTGCACTGGCCTGTCATCAATAGTGGCCACTGCCAAAGAACATTAAGATGCCATGAGAATACCGACAGCATTCTGTGTGAGGCTAACTTGTGGGTAACTCAAGTAACCTCTCAAGGAAACAGCTGCCTCTGAAGAGTCTAGAAAGAGCCTGGTGTGTGTGTGTGTTGTGTTTGTGTGTGTGTGTGTGTGTGAAAGAGAGAGAGAGAGAGAGACTTTCTCTCATAATGTTCAAGCAATATTGCACAAAATGAGAGGAACACAGTATCTGGCAGACGAGAGAGAAAAGGCAAGAAGCTGACAAGAGGAAGCCAAGATTTTTTGGAGAGAGGACAGCTAGTCTCTTTTTGTGTGTACGGTGGCTGCGCTGCTGAGAAATTTGTTTGAATTTGTTGAAACAAATACCCTTCTGTTTGCATCAAATTCCTAAAAGGGTGCCACAGGGCCTTTTTACATCATGCAAGCAACTTCGTAAATCATTATTTCATGGCTGGTTTTAGATATTTAGCTGAGTTACTGGCATCTCCCACAGACTCCGCTTGCCAGCAAACATTTCTCAGGTAAGAATCACAGAGGTGTTTGCTAGGATTAATGCTCATCGGAGAGAGCACGATTTTTTTCAAGAATGCCAAAAATAATAATGATGAAGTAGTCGGTGAAGGGAAAGAAACTTGAATTTAGTCAGCTTCTGCTCCTGCATGTCTGAGCAGATGACTAGCACTAAGAGAGCTGCTGCCCTTCTTTGCTGTGTCCAACACCCCCATTGTCACCTAAAACCCTGGCAGCCTATGTAGTTGCTTCTGCCAGCATAACTTCCTTGGCAACTGCTCAGCTGTGCATGTGGTGGGGTGAAATCCTGACATCATTGCTGCTGGACAGGATTAGGCAGGGGTGGCTGTTGGGTTAGGGGTTGTGAGGCTGCACCAGAAGAAGCACCAGAGTGGCAGTGGCAAGTCTCACTGGTGCAACCATGTGGCCCCCAACTTGCTGCTGACTCACCCCATCCCCATTCCTATCCAGGTGTCAGGAGAGTGTCTCCATTGCACTGCAAGTTCTGCTGCTGGCTGTTCATAGAGTTGTGAGTTTGGGACGGGTTGGCTGTGTGCCCAAGTCCCTTCCAATTCCTAGATCCAACAAGGATCCAATAGCTGGAATAGCCAAGCCAGCTTCTTGGCAATGGCCCACTAAGTATGGGTGGTTAACGTAACAAAGGAAGTGGCTCTCTGCCATAAGCCCCTCCATCATAGACTCAGGTTGTATATATGTGCAAATCAACCATATATCCTAAAGACACCACAGTCTCCTTTGTCCCTCATTCCAAGGAAACTGAACTCTGTGTAAGTGCCTGGAACCTCACACTGCTTGGACATTACGGTGGCATGCAACCATATATTTGTGTGGACAGGCAGAGACCCCCCCCAACCCCAAAGGGGGAGGATGTTGGGTGATTCCAAGGAATCTCCACTCGACCGGGGAATCCCTAGTGGAAGAATGACTCTGAGGTTAGACGGGAACCTCCAGGTATCCAGCGTGGGAGGGGGCAAAGCCAGGCTGTATTTTAGGGAGCCACGTAGGATCGGAGGGGCTGCACGCAACCACACAAAAAATGCCCTCCATTTGATGTGGGGAGTGGTCGTTGTATGCACAAAAGTATATTGGTGATGTCTAAAGAAACATACATGGAAATGCACAAAAAGGCTCCCTTGACCTGCTAAGATTCCTGCATTCAGGGGGTTCGACTACACAACATTTGGGGTCACTTCCGACTCTACAATTCTATGCTTCTATGAAATACAGATGCACAAATTACATGAATATGAACATTTTTATAATGGAGGCAACAAAGCATCATGTTTTATATTTGTGGACTTTAAGATGAGGGCGGATATTTTTTTGGGGGGGTGCAAGACATTGCTGGGAGAAGAGGCCCACAAAATCCTAAATGCAAATAATACTAATTCTAATCCTGCCGGTGGAAGAAGATTGGAAGAAATTTAGAGATTACTTACAGAAATATTGTAAAATTAATGAATGATAGAATGATGTTGGATAGAAATTAAGTGGTTTCTAGCTGTAATGCTTTAAGAGAATATGAAAAAAGGTCTATAAATGGGTAAAAGCTTAATGGTAAGGATTTGCTGAACTAATAAATTTAAGTGGAATACAAAAAAGGGAGGTATGAGGAGGTCCGGGGAAGTAAGCTTAAGGAAAATAAGAAACGGAAAATTAATGTGTTTTTATCTGTTTTTATTTTGCATTTTTCTTTTTCTTTTTCCATTTTTTATTGCAATGTGTTAAAAAATCTTAATAAATATCTTATTAAAAAAAATAATCTAATCCTATGTCCAACTTCAGTTTGACACTAAAAATATAGCGTTTGGTTTTTTTAACTGAGTGCCTTTTAAAGGTCTGATAACATTACATGGAATACCTATAGCTGATCCCTGCAAAAACTTTCAAGGCAAAACATGCTGATCATACAAAACACATGTTGGCTCTGACTGGCAACTGGGATCCCAAGACACCCCTTAAACATCATTCAAGATGTTTGAATGGTGAACATTGCGAAGTATTAAGCCTAAGAGTAATTCTGCCATGTTTAGGTAAATAGGGTCTGGCAGCTGATTGGCCTCCATGGCAGGAGTTGGCTTTATAAAGTTTCCAGATTCACACCTGGTTTTGTTCCATATATATCAGGCGCTGTTTGTAGCTGGGGGCAGGTGATAAAACTTATTCATTGCTGCCCAGCCTCAAAATCCAGGAAACTTTTAAAGATGGGCACAGCGCATGCTGGCTACACAAAGTGCCAAAACAACAAAATTTATGATCTGTATTGAGTTTCTTCAGAAAGTTATGAACACCTGGAGCCTACGCATTTGCCTGGCAAATGTATCAAAGAAAGATTGTCCTCGAGTAATATATGCATAATTTATATTACTCAGTTTAAACAGCTACTGATTCTTTTCATAGGAGTAAAACATAAAATGGCAATTATTCCTAAGGATCCTGTGCAGGATCATAAATTAAGGATAGTTACATAATTTCCCATCTGTCACATATCCTTAGCTTGGGCACTTAGAGGGAGGGAAAAACCCCACACATATTAAATATAGTTGAATATGCATTACCATTAATCTTGGCGCTAATGCCACCGACTACAATGGGAGGTAAACTGGTCCAGACATATGAATGATTTTAGCACCAGCACATAAAAAGCTATAAGGATATATCATTAATAATAACAGCAACTGCTTGGCTCTGAATATGATCCATCAGTTTAAATCATTACAATAACTCATTGTAAGAGAATTTAACCTCAGTTGCCACAGTGATGGATAAAATAATGGCACTGACATTTTGATCCTAAACCAAAATTGGCCTTACAAAAAGATGCAGAATGGTCTGATACACTAGGATGAGAGTTAATAGAGACTTTTTTAAAAACAACACAGCAATGCAACAATTTAATGGAGAATCTACTTTTGATACAATTGATATTTTGAAAGTAGAAAAGGTTTTATCTCAGATGAATTAGAAACAATTGTCTTAGTTCAAGGAGGAAAATCCACAGCTTTCCATTCCCATTTGCATAGCAATACTTATTTGGGCTGCTCTACTGAAATGATGGCTGAGGCCAGTAACTTAGACAGGAATATGGAGTGCTGTTTTTTTTAGAAAAAGAGGTGTCGGAACTCACCATGAATTCCTCCCTTGTTGTCTTATAATTTCAGTGGCTCCCACCTGAGAGGTGCAGGAACTGAGTTCCAGCAAGTTCTGGTTGGGGGGGGAAGCCCTGGGAATATGGTCATATGTCACTTATACATGACTACCGTATTTTTCGCCCTATAAGACGCACTTTTCCCCCTCCAAAAATGAAAGGGAAATGTGGGTGCGTCTTATGGGGCGAATGCAGGCTTTCGCTGAAGCCTGGAGAGCGAGAGCGGTAGGTGCGCACCGACCCCTCTCGCTCTCCAGGCTTCGCGGACCTCTCCCCAAGCAGCGGGAATGCTCCCGCTGCTTGGGGAGAGTTGCCGGCATCCCGAAGCCTGCGCGCGCTGATCCCAGCGCCTGCAGGCTTCGCGGATCTCTCCTCAAGCAGCGGGAACGCTCCCGCTGCTTGGGGAGAGTTGCCGGCATCCCGAAGCCTGCGCGCGCTGATCCCAGCGCCTGCAGGCTTCGCGGATCTCTCCGCAAGCAGCGGGAACGTTCCCGCTGCTTGGGGAGAGTTGCAGGCATCCCGAAGCCTGCCCGCGCTGATCCCAGCGCCTGCAGGCTTCGCGGATCTCTCCGCAAGCAGCGGGAACGTTCCCGCTGCTTGGGGAGAGTTGCAGGCATCCCGAAGCCTGCGCGCGCTGATCCCAGCGCCTGCAGGCTTCGCGGATCTCTCCGCAAGCAGCGGGAACGTTCCCGCTGCTTGGGGAGAGTTGCAGGCATCCCGAAGCCTGCCCGCGCTGATCCCAGCGCCTGCAGGCTTCGCGGATCTCTCCGCAAGCAGCGGGAACGGTCCCGCTGCTTGGGGAGAGTTGCAGGCATCCCGAAGCCTGCCCGCGCTGATCCCAGCGCGCGCAGGCTTCGCGGATCTCTCCGCAAGCAGCGGGAACCACCGCTGGGCTCCCACGGCTTGCAGAGAGCTGCCTGTTTGCGGGCTGGGGTCGGGGGAAGCTCGGGCTGCCCCTGCCCCGCGCCTGGGGGGGAAATAATTTTTTCCCTTTATTTCCCCCCCAAAAAACTAGGTGCGTCTTATGGGCCGGAGCGTCTTATGGGGCGCAAAATACGGTAGTTCCAGGTGTCTAGAACTGAAATAATTAGTTTGGATGTAACAAATAAATAATTCCAAAGGATGAAATGTCAGAGTACACAATGGAAGTCCACAAAGGGGAAATATGAAAGTAGAGGATAATGCATTTTTTAACTACCTCATTAGGTAACTAATCCTGTTGTCTGGAAGCATTTAGGATGCCCCTATATGTGGCTGCATAGGGACACGTGTGAGCATTCTGTTGCCTGCCCTGAAAGGCTTGAGTACTTTTCTGAATGTCCAATTAGAACAAGAAGATCAGGGAATGTTCACAAAGTCTCGTCCCAGGTGGGATATCTCTCTCCAAGGCGTGAAATAATTTACTGCGCCTTGAGGCAGGGGGAAGAAGCAGCGGCAGTCACAGGACATGGCTAGCACAGGTCCTGCTTGCCTCAATCATGCTCACAAACATTCAGGCAGGGTGCTCACTTTTGCTCAAATGCTTGTAGCTTTATATTCAAATGTGTGAATCTTTGCTACATCCCTTAGATAGTCACAGGACAACTGTGCTTCAAGGTTGTGGGGAAATGTGACAGTCATCTCAGGGCAATAATGTTCGATAGCTCTGGGACTCTTCCGTTCCAGGCTGAGTGAAAGCAAAAATATGAATACTGCTAAGATAACGTTAATACATCTGCTTGTCCGTAGGCATCCAACCTTATTTTTATTTGCAGTAGATTACCCCACAGGAATGTGCTCCAGCTTGCTGTTTAGAATGTCAGGCAGGAATATTTTTCAGGAGATTTATATCTACGGAAATCCACCAGGATGTGGCCTCTACTTGCCAGCAGGTTTACACCCAAAACTAAATCAAGTTAGCTGCTTGAAACAACAGGCTGGTTAGAGTCTTGGCATTGAACTAGGGAGACCCAGGGTCAAATCGCCACCAATCCATCAAGCTCACTGGGTAATATTCAGCCCGGTATTATCTCCTATCCTGTCCTAACCTACCTCACAGGGTTGTTGTAAGGATAAAGTGGGGGAACATACAAGTAAGCCCTGAGCCTGCCATATCAAGCGAAACATGTCTTTGTCATGTTTAACTAGACATGGCAAAAAACATTGCAGGCAAATGTATAACACCTTAATCAGGGCAGACTGTGCCAATTGTTCCCTGCGTGCAGTGGAGATATATCCAGAGAAAAGCAGTTGGTGCAGACCTATCATTAAAGCAATGGCTGCTTAATTTTCTAGGAATGAATGGTGTCGGATCTCACAGAATCATCTCTGTGCCCAGGCTTATCCTGTGCGGCTTCTATCAGGCAAAAGACATGTCCATAGTCAATGGAGAGGAAATTCCCTATTTCATTATAAGATATTTACCTGTTTTTCCTGTACCTTCACGTTGTGGCAGCTTCTCATTTAGGGAACCTAAAAGGTTGGAGAAGGGGGGAAAGGTGAATTAGAGGAGGGGAAAGCAGATGTGTGATCAAGAGCAGATCCACACAGTGGGTGGGATTCATTTAACAAGCCCCGCCAGTGGAAGCTCTGTGCAAAGATTGCCATTTGCACAATGATGCTTCCCACCCTCTTCCCTCACGCTCCCAAAACTGACTCCCCCAGAACAGTGCATGGGGGAGGAGTGGGAGATCATTCTGTCTGGCAAGCTGAAATACTTGTGCAGACAGAGCATTCATCATAGCATGACCATTGATTTCCACCTTATATTTTTAAATCACAGTCAGCACACTTCTAAAGGACATGACTTCCTTCAAAGAATCCTGGGACCTAGAGCTTTCCCCTCGCACAGCTACCATTCCCAGCACTCTTAGCAAAACACAGTTCCCAGAATTCTTGTGGGAAGCCATGTGTTTGCAAAATGCACACTGTCAATCTGCCCCAAGGAGAGCGAGTTGGCAACTTTGGCAAGGTTGTGGTAATATATAAGAACTGAGGAGGGAAAGCAAAACAAATGATTCTGTGAAGCACTTATAGGATGCTGTCCACAACTCCTATAGTGCTAAGCGCATGAGGAAAAAACTATGCAGAAGCAAAGATTTTTGCACACAACTTCAGGGGAAACGTTAGCTAACAACAGGGTGTACATACATCACGTTTTCCTGCAACCATTTAACACCTGTTTCTAAATTTCCGTTCCGTCTCCCAAGGGCTCAGTGGCTCTGGAATTTCTTTCAGTTCCCTAAATGTTGATATCTTGACTTAGGGAGCAGTAAAAATGTCTGTGTTGCATCTGGTACTTTTCAGCAGACAGTTTGTGGGGGATGGGGGTATTTATCTTTATGCTGTCTTTATGCTGCCAGGAGAGCACATTTGATTACTCTGTACCTCTCAAGTTGACTGATTTTCTTACAATAGTAGACTAATGGGGGCAGGGGGAGCACTGGAGAACCTGTGAACTGTAATAATGCTTAGCGCCCATCGTCTAAGACTGGGGTGTGCAAAGTTGATTTTAATATTGGTAGCCTAACTGTTTTTCAAAGGTGGATCAATTCTAGCAAACACAGCATAGCCTCATTTATCCAAACAGCCTTGTCCAGGAAGCAGTGGGAACATGCAGATAACAAGGAGTTCAGATGCACAGGAATGTTGCACCCATAGAGTTACACTGTGACCTACGTGAGCTCATGTGGAAGGCAATGAGTTAGATAACAAATAACTGGGATTTCAGTTAATCTGCAAGAACAGTGTTGAAAGAGTTCAGTGGGTGGCATAATGCAGATAGACGTGAGTGAATCTAGTGAGGATTCAGGGGGAATGCCAACAAGGTGTGTAGTTTAGCTACAGGCAATTTCTAGGGGTACATCCAAGGCCATGAAAAACCCGCTGAAGGAACAAAATGTATGAGAACTGAAAGCAGGATTCACCTTATGTAGGGTTGCCCTGTGTCCAGAATTTCCTGGATATACCCGAAATACTGCAGCCAAAAGCAGTGTCCAGGCAGTTTATCAGGGATAATCCGGATGTATGGCAACCTCACCTGGTCAGACCTCACCTGGAGTACTGTGTCCAGTTCTGGGCACCACAATTCAAGAAGGACACTGACAAACTGGAACGTGTCCAGAGGAGGGCAACCAAAATGGTCAAAGGCCTGGAAATGATGCCTTATGAGGAACGGCTAAGGGAGCTGGGCATGTTTAGCCTGGAGAAGAGGAGGTTAAGGGGTGATATGATAGCCATGTTCAAATATGTAAAAGGATGTCACATAGAGGAGGGAGAAAGGTTGTTTTCTGCTGCTCCAGAGAAGCGGACACGGAGCAATGGATCCAAACTACAAGAAAGAAGATTCCACCTAAACATTAGGAAGAACTTCCTGACAGTAAGAGCTGTTCAACAGTGGAATTTGCTGCCAAGGAGTGTGGTGGAGTCTCCTTCTTTGGAGGTCTTTAAGCAGAGGCTTGGCAACCATATGTCAGGAGTGCTCTGATGGTGTTTCCTGCTTGGCAGGGGGTTGGACTCAATGGCCCTTGTGGTCTCTTCCAACTCTAGGATTCTATGATTCTATGATTCTATGAACCAATGTCTGCAAAGCTATTTTTGCTGATTTCCCTCAAAAAATAGCTCAAAAACGTCCAATTTATTTGCGATTTTGCAAGCTCAACAACTTTTCTGTCCAGATTTTCACTTTTTGAAATATGGCATCTCTACCTAATGAGTCCTATTAGTGCAAACCCAGCATGAGGTCTTCCACCTGTGCGATGGGTTTCCGCCCCCCCCCATGATCCAGGTGCACTGAAATTGGTTCAAACTAGGGGAGAACCCTTAGAATAGTGGTAGGGGGAGAGGAGGGATTGTTCAGCAATGTTGAATTCCACCTACAGTCTATTGTATCACACCAAACCAAGTAATTAATTCATCTTCTAGGACCCTTGCAGAGGAAGAATATAGGATGTTTTCCCCAACTCCATAATGTAATGAATTTTAAATTAATATTACACAAATAAAGCTTATTTTTAAACATGGATCATGTCCATGTTTTGTGCAAGAAACACAAAGGGAGCCGAGGGGGGGGGGATGAGCTTCAACACTAATTTGATATATCCACCCTACCACCCAAGTAAGTATCATGGATGACCAAATATAAATATAAAACAGACTGAATTATGTTCCGTAAAGCATCCAATAGTAAACCCATCAGTTTGAGGTTTTTGTGAAGCCTCAAGGCTTTGAGTTAACTCAGAAGTTCAATGCTCTCCACAGTTAAAAGGGGTGAACTTTGACTAGATCGTGCCCACTTAAGGATTTTAAAATGCACTGGATTTATTGGAACACCTTCATCCACATGTGTTTTTTATCACTGTTGCCCACAGACCCTGAGCCCATTGATCTGACAATTATTCTCTTTGTGAGAGGCGGGGGCTAAGATCTGGGAACCAATTTTATTTGCATATCAAAAGGCAATTCTAGGCAAATTATCTACTAGAGTAACCAAGGCAGTTTCTGCCCCCCCCCCGCCCCCCAAAAAGCCAAAACCAAACTAGAAGGGATCTTGATAATCAGTAAAATCAAAGAAAGCCTGGAGTTGACTAGTCACTAGCCACTTGGGGGAGGGAGCAGTATTTGATTCTGCTTGGATGATAATCATCCAAATCTAAGTGACCCATCAATAGGTTTTTCCATAAGGCATGTACCACCACCTCTTTCAGCATCAATGGAACATGCCTCTCATTCAGAGATGTTCATTGCCCCAGTTTTCAGATATCTAGCCCCAGAAGCTACCATAGGCAAGAGTGGGGGAAAGTGAGGTGGGACAGTGGGGGGAAAGAAATGCAGGTTTCTTTGTAGGGCCACCTTCAACCTTCTTAAACCTTGACACTGTGTTGGATCTCCAAATGCCCCCATAAAGTGGTGTTTGGGGAATCTTAGGACTCAGAGGTGAAATATGGAATTGGCTGTTTGGCTTGCAAGACTGCGGACTGAACGGTGGGTTGAATTTGGGATTGAATTTGATCCCATGTGGGCCTGACCTAAATATCGGTCTGAGGTCATTTAAGTTTTGCAAGGAAGATCTATAAAACTACAGTCTTCTTTTACTGACTTCAATAGGGAGTTAGATTGCTGTTTGAAGTACTGTTGGCTATTACGTTGGGACATGAGGTTCATCCAAATCCAAAGTTCATAACTCCACTCAAATGATGGGAAACCAAACCACATGGAATCCAAGAAGGAAGAAAAATCATCTAATCCAGTGTGAGGCTTAAAAGCCAACCTTAACAGAGAATTAGTTGAGCTTTTCAGGAAAGCTGAAATGTCTATCTATGAGTGTAGGAAATTTCCATTACTGCACCAGATGTAGGATCTTTTCTTTCCCGGTAAATGATATGTTTATAGCAGGATTAAAACAGTCAAATAAAAAGCTGAACTGATTCTTTAAAACATGATATATGTTTTTACCTGGGCAACGTGGAGTTTTATGTGCCACGGCTGTACCACTGATGGGACGACCATTGGAAGTGACACACCAACAGTAGCCTGTGTAGCTGTGGCACTGAACCTATCAGAAAACAACACAAAGTATATGTAACAGAACATGCACAGTTTAGCGTTTCAAATTTACATTAAAAACAGTTTTATCAATTAGCTACTATACTCTGCCATAATCCTCTATATTACCATTTAAGGTAAAGGGACCCCTGACAATTAAGTCCAGTCGCGAACGACTCTGGGGTTGTGGTGCTCATCTCGCTTTACAGGCCAAGGGAGCTGGCGTTTGTCCGCAGAAGTTTTTCCGGGTCATGTGGCCAGCATGACTAAGCCACTTCAGACCTAATACCCAGAGTTTTATCTAGTGCCAATGACCTCCACCACCCCCCATCCCCGTAGGACATGGGATGCAATCTGGGACTCAGCTGAGAGGGGGCAAAACCTGATGTACACCCCAGACTTTGGAAATCAACAAGGACACATTTAGTCTTTAACTGTACTTTCAAAGCGTAATCATGTACTTTCTCCCAGATGGACAGGAAAGAGCTGGAGAAATATCGCTTCATAATGTTGTTGACTATAGTCAAGTGTGAGACCCACACGTAACACAGTTCACTGGCCTTAAGCTAAGAGTTCAGGTCTGACTTTCCCAAGTTTATAAAGGCATATATATTCCTTTTAGATGTTTTAAAATATGAATTGTGACATCAGAGCCAACACATAGTTACTCTAAGTCAGAAAAATGAGGTATTGCAACCAAATGCAACAGACATAAATCTGAATTGATAGACATGCCAGATAAAGAGTCAAGAGTTTTCGGCCAACCTGGCTGTAAGTGCCATCATCGTTGCATTCTGGAATAAACACTTGCTGGAACTCCTTGCGTGCTTGTTCCTGAGTGTACTTCCTCTCCGCCACACATCTTGAAAGATCTAAAGAAAGGGAGGGGGGAACCAATACAACGTTAGTGCCTCTGTACATCAGAATACCATAAAATAGAATAGGTGTGAGTGATACCGAATCCATAGGCTGGCTCTGCACAGCTTCCTTTGGGTTGTCAGTTTTCTCCTTGAATATTCAGAGCAAGTCTTCAGCCAGGAAAATTGAGGAAACACCCAAAAGGAATATAATACTCATCCTCTGATCCAGATGACCATGAAGTATACTTTGCAAAATTGTATGGATCCTTGCTCCATTTTTGCAATAACAACAGCCACACATGCTGTCTGATCGGCCTTAATGTACCAGAAGGCCTTTCCCCCCCGGTACTGAATATAACTATGCCTCTGAAATATAGCTTGCTTGAAAAAACAACAACACATATCTCATTTCTGGTTAATATTTCTCTGTCATACCATGTTTCATACATTTGGAGGGGGGTTTGAAATAGAAATGTGTTCATCTTGTAATGCTCAAGCATATATTGAATCAAGCAGCGGTCCCCCTCACCCATTAAGTTATTCTCTGGCTTGGGTCTTAATCTTAGCCAGAAAAGAACCCCCTGACCTTGATTCTCTGTCCCCTATTCACATATCTGTTCTGACCATGGAAACTGCAACAAGAGTAGCAGCAGAGAAGGAGCTATAAAATGCCTCCCACACCCCCCCAGATGCCAGAGACACTGGCAAATGCAGTTTTCTACATCTTCCAGGGTCACTGAGACACTAAGATTCCAGAAAGAAGGAAAAGGAGAAAAATGGCTGTGGCCTTTCAGTACTTCTGCTGTTGCTACTTCTGTAACTGCCACTAGACTGGGAAAATGACAAAGAAATATGGTAATCAGAAAGGGCAGTACTTAGGCATGGAGTGGGGGAAGGATTAGGGAACCATGGTGTGCTCCTGATGATGTCATCAGAAGGACAGCAGAATTCCTGAATTTTGATCTAGGCATGAAAAATCAAAGCTGTATTTCCAGTCTTCCAGGAAAATAGTTGACTTTACCAGCACCAGGACCACAGGAATTTGCCCAAAAGGAAAGAAAAAAACTATGCACTTTTGCAAGCATCATATTTAATACTGTAAAGACTTCTATAGCCAATTCCTGTTACTGTAATTAAGTACTGAACTATTAAAGTCCATTATGAATATAAGATTTGAACACCAAGTAGAAAGCAAATGGATTCATTAACTAGCATACATACTTAATTAATGCTGTAAAAATATCTGATTCTGTGATGAGTTCCCTGCTCCCCTGGATTCACAGTTCAACTTACTTTGAAATCCTATGAAGCCTATCCTGAAATCCTTACCCCATCATTCTCCACCACCCCCACCCCTGCCCCAAAGGGACTAGGTGTTTTCTTTCAATACTTGCTGCTGTTAAAACTGTTGAGTATAATTGGTTTAATTGACACTAAAATGGGAATGTCTATCTGTATTGGTGAAAGGGTTTAACTGGTATATTCCATTGAAGCTAAAGTACAACAAGAAGAGCTCTCTCTCTCTCAGCTTTAACTGAGTTGATAATTAATTAATTGTTGTTCTCTAGCAGCTAACATGTGAGTGATTAACCTTAGATCATGTGAGAACAAAGAAAAGAGCCATCACCCTCTCAAGATGGCGAGGCTCCATGGAGTAGGGATGTAAATGAAGCTCTCCAGGTAAACAGCTCCAAGCTAAAGGGGCTGGAATGCAGGAAATGAAGAGACACAGACAGACAGACAGGGACGGAGCGAGAGCGAGGCTGCTATGTTTATCAGCTCTGATTACGTTAAAGTTATTTCTAATATGCTGAGCCTGTGCTGGACACCTCAAGTTATTGTATGGATATTTTTTATGTGTCTTTGATGGTTTTGTTTTTGAAGGTAGTTCTGCAAGTAAATATTTAATTAAACCTATTGCCTTGGTAATGTTTTTCTTCCAAAAGGACTCAGTTACTGTGCATCTAGTCACTTCAAACTGCAACATTAATATCTGCAATAAAAAGTGCATTTCGTTTTCTTGGACTCCCCAGACTCCTTGAGGGAGGGGGGTTTTTTTTTACACATATATGCAGTGCTTTTTTTCTTAAAAAAATAAAATGTTTAGGGGTACTCTCATTTCGACTCAAGAAAATCACCATTTTAGAGCTCAAATTGGGAAAAATAAATACAGTAAATGGACAAAAGAATCACAAAATGTTTAGGGGTATGCGTACCTCTGCATTCCCCCAGAAAAAAAGCACTGCATATATGGAAGTTCAAAGGCTTATCAGTCCTGTGCTTGAAACTGCAACACTGGGGGAATTAAAAAAAGTTCAGTTTAAATATGGACAACATTTAATGACAAATTTCTGCTTTCCAAAAAGCGAAACTTCCTACTCTCATTAGAAGGACATTTTGGTTTTTGGAAGGAAAACTCCCTCATATCTGAGGCATCTGATGATGAAGTGGGCCCTCGTCCATCAAAGCATCTGCCACAATAAATCCATTCATCTTTAAGGTGCCATGAGACACTTTTTTCCTATAAAGGCCAGTTTCTTAAATTCATACCAAAGGCTCTTGCTGTAGTTGGGCTCTGCTGTGGTAGTCAACTGCCAATGTTTTAAAAAGTAAGAATTAAAATACAACTGCTTTGCCCAGCTTTCATACCGTACGCCTTATCCTAAGCTTATAAGTTTGCTTATATGTTACTTACTAGCATGTGGTTTTAATGGAGAGAGTGTTTCAACTGAAAATAAATCTCTCCTTTGGTGGACTTCTGTCTTCATTTTTAGTGCAGCATGTGGTTTGCATGTCAAAAGGAGAAGTGATCTAAATTCCAGGACGCGAGGGCTCCAATCCTCAACGCACTTTGTCAGGAGCAAGCCCCACTGAGATGCATTGCGCCTATTCTCCCAAAGAATGTGTGAAGGATTGCATCCAAGCTCTCTCATACAAGGCTGATATAAATCAGTTCTTATATTGGAATTATCACTGAAGGGTGCCAGAGAGATGAATTCCTACAGATTTCTTCTGACTGAAACATCCTTCTTTGCAGTCTATCTAATATTCCAGGAGTTTACAGAAAGTTAAATCTGATGGAACATGACACCTGCAGTCTAATGTTTCTGGAATTATTCAAGCACAGTGTTATGTACTGAACTTGGATCCTAGAACAATAGGCAGGTAGGATCCTAGAAGGCAGCAAGCTGGTCTGCAGGAGCCACCCAATCCAGCTCCAGGAGGAAGTGAATCAACAACCTGATTGGCCTGCAGGAACAGTCAATCATATGGGACTCATTGTGTAAATAATGTATATATAGTCAGAGGTTTCGGGGGGAAACACTCACTCACTGTTTACCATGAGCTGAAATAAAGAGCATAAAATCAACACTCAACCCTGAGTATATTTCACACAGGAAGCGGCCTCCTACTGTCATGGAGCTGAAGTGTGTGTTTCTACCTCAAAACAAAGAATGTTTCAACGTTGCTCTTCTGCCTGTTTAGGGCAGGGGTGGAGAACTTGTGGCCCTCCAGATGCTGTCGTACAACAGTTCCCACCATTGGTGACCATTGGCCATGTCGCCTGGGGATGATGGGAGTTGGAGTCCAACAACAGCTAGAGGACCATAACTTTCCTAGTCATAGTTTAGGGCACTGGTTTTCAAACGCAGGTGTATATTAAAGGTTCATCAGATTTCCTCACATTTAGTTTTATGGAAAGTTCCACATCTTGTCCTCTTCATGAACCAATTGTGAGCTGGATCATATGCCTTAGCTTTACAGTGAGGTCTACCTCCGAGGGCCTTCTGGCGGTTCCCTCACTGCAAGAAGTGAAGCTACAGGGAACCAGGCAGAGGACCTTCTCAGTAGTGGCGCCTGCCCTGTGGAACGCCCTCCCATCAAATGTCAAGGAAATAGACAACAATCTGACTTTTAGAAGACATCTGAAGGTAGCCCTGTTTAGGGAAGTTTTTAATGTTTGCTGTTTTATTGTGTTTTTAATATTCTGTTGGGAGCCGCCCAGAGTGGCTGGGAAAACCCAGCCAGATGGGCATGGTATAAATAATAAGAAGTTGTTGTTGTTGTTGTTGTTGTTGTTGTTGTTGTTGTTGTTGTTGTTGTTGTCACAGTCTGGTTGGATTTGTGCATTTAATCCTAGGTATCTCATTGAATGGCAAAGGTGAATATACATGTTTTTACAAATGGACTTGTTTCAAAGATCGGTATTTTTCCCCTCAGCAAGAAAATTCCATACAGGCCAGGCCCCATTTAAATGGGGCAAAGCAAGCTTACTCTGTTTTCTCTAGGCCAGTGAGTATTCATGTACAAGATATTATACTCATTTCTGCAGTTATCTATCTTTCTATTTTATAAACAGAAATTCCTACTCAACAGATCAAAATAATACTTATCACTGAGAAAAGACTACTTAGAAAGTGATTAAAGTGAAATGTTTGAAGTAAAATATACCCTAAGGGCAAGCCACAGACGCTTAGCTGTTCTTGAACCAAACGTAGAGACTTTCTTAAATCTGTAAAGATTTGAACAGATGGGACTAATATTAAGTCACATAATTTGGATACTTCTAAGATTTCCCTCTGCACCCACTCACCCACTTTATATGGATGTTTCCGTTTTCTGGCTTCTCCTCCTCCCCCTGCCCCCTGCCGCCCCAGTTTTCAGAATGCCAAATTTCAGTGACTTCTTGTGGAAGCATCCGCACAAGCTTTAAGTTGGTTTTATACCAGTTTAACCAGGGATAAGGGACCTGTGGCCCTCCAGTTCCAATCAGCCATCATGGCTAATGGTCTCTTGAGTAAAGGTGAGGTATAAATGTAATAATAAATAGATAATTTTATAGAGATGCTCCCCCACACTGCTGAGCCATTTCCATATTTTAAAAGACAGGCAGTTGCAAAATGTGAAGGATGCAACAAGCCTGGCAAGGTGATCCATAAATGACAGCACCAACCTTTCAGCATTCAGTGGTCTGTTCTTCAAAGTACATTTCACCATCCACATACGATGCTCACACAAAAATTCAGGTCTTGGGGGTGGGGCAGCTTACCTTAGTGCCCTTGTGGATTTAAAGTACACCGGTTCACTTGTTAGCTGACATTAGCGAGAACTAGCTTGCTGACCTGTGGAAATTCTTTACCCATTCCTCAATGTGTCAAAACACAGACTTCCTGCTTTTTAACAGGGATATTAAGACACTGGGAAGAGTAGCCAATTTTAAATGGCACTAGCCAAGGGATGAGCCAATTTTTACAAGGTAAAATATACTGATATAAAAGCTTGATTGGTTGTTTCAGCTATCTCAATTTTATTTTTGCAAGTTTCATACTGACCAAAAGTTACCTGCAAGCTAAAATTAAAAACAGATATGATGGAAATTTAAACCTCAGCAAATTACTGGCTGAGACGGACTTTTGCTAGTCAACTACCAGCTTTTATTTAGTCACTTTGTATTGATTATGCTTAATTCTGTTTTATTTTTCATAACATTTGTTCTATTATATATATTCCTCCCCCTGCTTTGTTGATTTGTGGTGACTATTGGCTTTTGTTGTGTTTATTCTCTCCTTCCTGCCTCCCTCATTTTACTTTATATTATGATGATTGGTGGTTTTAAGCAATACACCTGAATTGTTGGATTGATTTTCTCAATGAGAAACTGAGCAAGAGAGACATTCATAGAAGTGTTCATATGGACCCTCTGATGTGTTCATTGAATATAAGGGGGAAATAGGATTTTGCCTCTTAGCCATTTCCAAATGCAGATGCACCCACTAGCAACACCCCTCTTCCGCGGATGGGAAATAAATTTGATTCAGTTTGCATTTCAATATGAACCTGCCTAATTCACACTTTCTGTAACATTATGCAGATTAAAATATAGCCATAATATGAAAAATGTGCACTTTTCTGAATTTTGCAATGCTGTTTTTCGGTCAAGTAATGTGCGCGAAAATGCAGGCAATGGGGTAAACTATGCATAAAGATGCATATATTAATGAAAATAACTTACCAAAACTCATCTCACAGGAAATTGCTTTACAAAAATATGTGCATTAAGCACAATTGCATACAAAAATGTGTCTGTTAGGAAAAATTCACACTGAAAGACTGATCAATTTTTATAAGGATTTTATTTGAATGAAAGCAAGCAAGCAAGCAAACTGATGTGTAAATGTGAAGAACTAGACCTGGAGCAATGAAAAGCTAAATGAGAGGAAATGAACTTGACAAATATGCCTATCCATGCCCTCATACCTTTGGCAGAACGGCAGAACTGGAAGTATATGTCTTCTATATCTGAGTAAGGCCTTCTCTCACTAAAAATGAACAAATGGCCACCAGGTGGGGTGTCACGCTCAGCGGGAACAATCACACACCCCTTTCATGTACACTCACTGAACATGCAAGGGAACTCCTAATGAGGAAAGAACAGCTATACATCTACAGAGAGGTTAAGTTTGGCCTTAGACTTTCAGGTGCTATTTTAAAACACACACACAACCCCAAAACGTTCATATATCAAAACTAGGGGTGTTCAGCACTCACATATACAGCATTTCCACACACATGCATACACAGAAGGGCTGGTGTGTAGTGCTAGAAGCAGCAGACCATTTCTACCTCTTTTAAAAAAGCAAAATGCTGCATTCTGGATCTCTGCAAAGAGACAAAGTTATCTAAGTTGGAGTGTTCTTCCATTGGCACCTAAACAGAGCCTACCTCTGAGCAATTCCCATTTGCAACCACTCAGCAATTTAGATATTTACTAAATCTTTGTGATAAAATAAGGAATGCTCCACTGGAATCTTGCTCGGTGAGAAAATATTTTTCGCCTTCTTTCGGCACCAGCATAAATTCTGGTGAGGTTTGACTGTTGCTTTTTCTAATTCTGCTTGAAAGCCACGGTTCCTTCTGTTTATTCCTCTCTGCTTTGTGATGGGGTCACAATTCCCTCTAAAACAATAGAGTCTGTGCAGGTGTTGGACTGGTGACTGGAAGTAGTATGAGGCTTGATGGAGGCGAATAAACTGAGGCTGAATCCTGATAAGATGGTGGTGCTGTGGGTGGGTATGCTGCCCCTGAAGGAACCAGTTCATAGCCCGGGAGCACCCTTGGATTCCAATCTGTTCTTGAAGTTCCATTTGGCTTCTGTGGCTAGCAGTGCTTATGCCCAGCTTAGGCTAGTTTGCCAGCTATGGCCATTCCTTGCCCTGGATAGCTGGGCCCCAATTGGTTGCCTTTGAAGCTGGTTCAGAATCTGCAGCTATTCTGAGGATGGCAATGGTTTGGTTGCAAAGTGTCACAGGTCCTGAAAGTGCTGAAAATGCCAGGCCCAATTCAAGGTTTGGCATAAACACCCAAAATGGCCTTGGACCCAAAATGGCCTTGTGAATAGGAACTATCTCAGGTATAGTTGTATGAATAGTTAATTCAAGCACACAGACAGGTGAAAGTATTCCTTTGTCTGTAGCTAATCTTCTTACAAAACACTTTTCAGGTTATGGTGAAAGTTCCCTCAGCACCACTGCAGAGAACTGAAAACCTGAACGGACTGAAACTGCCTTACCAACACCAGTGAGATATGTAGTATTTCAGAACAGAACGGAAACATGTTGGCCAGTGCATACAATGAAGATCCCTTTTCAGCGGCCAACAGTGAACATATTTGTTAGGGTATACCTTACGGTTGCCAGATTTATTCTTTATTTTAAAAGGCTGTTCCTTATTTTGGAACATAGCAAGCCAACAAGGCATAAATAGATGTCGTTTAGTCTAGAACATTAGAGCTAAATGTAGTATTCAGCACCTCTGTGTCCATAAGCAACACTGAAGTGCAATTAACAGGGAAACATTTATGGCCATGATTATTGACAAACAAAGGCTGCTTTGAGATCTGGTCCCTGACACGAAAAGTTGTCGAGAAATATGTAGTCGTTGGCATCACTTGGGAATTTACTGGCCTTGCAGAAAGCCCAAGCTGAAAGTTCCATTTTTGCCCAGAATCTGAAAGTAAACTTGGCATAGACTGTTCTGCATTTGAGCTCTCCGAACCACCAAAAAAACAAATTTATGGGCAGAAAGGCCAAAATATCTTTGGGGGAGAGAGAAAAAAAGTTAAAATGGATCCAACTTAAAATGCCACTTCTTCCAATCCACCCACTGGATCTGTTCAGTTGGGAAATGAGCCGCTGGCAACAGAACATTGTTCTCTTGACAGTGCCCCAGAAAGAGAAATCTGTTTTTCCTCCACTAGACACGTCTGTTATAGATATTGCACACACAGAGACAAGACACCGTAAGCTGGCAGCGATTGCAGACTCGGGATTTGAAGATGCTGAGGTGTGAGGTGAAGAGATGCCACTCAAGCACTAAAACCCTCCACCTCAATTAACAGTTAACAGTTGTGAGACCCTGGAGAGAGAAAACGGGCCCCTTGCTTGCATATATAGAATGCTACACAAAACAATCTAATTCTTCTCTTGATTCCACAATAAAATTGGACAGAAGGTAAGGGGAACCTGTGGCCCTTCAGATGGTGTTGGACTACAGTTCCCATCATCACTGACCATTGACCGTGCTGGCTAGGGCTGATGGGAGTTGAACAACAACAGGTGTGCACAGCTAAAGCCAAACTTCCATCATCCATGACCATTGCCCATATTGGCAGAGACGCATGAGCCTTGTAGTCTGCAATGTCTAGGGGGCACCTTGTTCGCTACCCTTGCATTAGGATTCTTGCTTCATTATTATTAGATAGCTGCCAAAATGGAAGTAAATGCTAGAGAGGCAGGTAGCTCAACCACCACCTGAAATTAGTCAAGTGCCTTGCATCTTGATAGCAGCAACTGGAGACATTTTTGTGTAAGAAGGCTATCCCTGAAATGTAACCCATCCATTCTATGCAATATTCCCTGTCCAGTCATTGAAACGATTTTATTGTTTTTCGTTTATGAGTTTGGGTTTTTTTGTATTTTATCTTATTTTTATCTTATTGTATACCACTTCAGCAGATTTTGGCTGTGAAATGGTTTATAAATCTGAAAATACAATAAGTAAATAAATAAAATTAAGCTAAAGGCTAACTGCTATATGATGGCATCAGCTTCCAACGGCTGGAGACGTTTGGGGAAAATATATGGCCAGATCTAGATGCGGTTTATTTATTCATACAACCTACATGCCAAATTCTATGAGGTGCCTTCCACTACACTCTGAGCACATGATCACTGCACAACTATCCCAGTGCTTTGAAAAGAGAAGTCAATGGCTGTAAAAATGAAATAAAAATTAATTAATTATAATATAATGGACACAGAAAGAACTAGTGGGAACCAGTGGATAAGCAGCAACCTAGAAATAAGATTTGTTAGGCACAATCTGTGGTTTGCAAGTTCTCTCCGGCTAACCTCATAATTAGCAAGGTTTTTCCAAGCTTTCCCAGAAAACATTTGGAGAAATATTGGGATCTTACCAAGGGTTATCCGAGAGCCTTTAAAAAATAAAATAAAATAAAGCCTGAGAGTGCTCTCTGCCAGCTTTCTCTACCGATCACAGCCCTTTCCATAAACTTCGCAGTGTGAAGGAATGGAGTTAGAAGCAGGGAAGGCTTGTGTGGAAGGCTTCAGCAACAGACTCCTCACTAGGACTGGAGGAGAAATTTGATTCAGCTCCTATTTAAAGCTACATTTATTAAATTTTCACTTTCTGAAACTATCTGCAAACCCAAACAAAGCTAGCCTTCAAAATTCACACTTAACTGAATTTTCCAAGGTAGTTCTCCAGCCAACCAATGTTTATAAAAAGGCATATATTAGGGGAAAGTTTGCATTAAAATAAAGTGATTAGCGAAGATAGCTTACAGAAATGCATTAAAATGGGGGAAATTGCTTGCATAAATATGTACATTAGTCAAAACTCCATATGTCTCTTAATGAACACATTGTATATGTGTTCATTATGAGACATTCACAATGCTGGTGAATTTTCATGAGGATTAGTTTCATTCTGTTTTTTAAAAAACGAATCACTAATTGCTGCAAAAATCTAGAGGGCTGAATTTAAGATTGAAAAAAATGAGAAACTGATAGAATGAAAATTATCAGATGCTCCCATCCCTATTCCTTACTTTATGGATTAATCCAGTGGTTGTCAAAGAGTGTGGCAGACCACACTGGTGTGGCAGAAGAGGATGGCAAGTGTGGTGGGAAAATTCAAGGACAATCAATATTCTATTTTGCGAATGATTCTTGTTCTTATGAAGCTGCATTGTTTTATACTTTCTAGATGTCCCATGATCATGTTATAAAGTAGTTGTGTTCTGTTATAAATCAAACACTGCTGGGAGTTGTTTTGTTTCGTTTTTCAATGTATTTCTTATCAATTGAAAATTTGGTCTCTACACTTCTTAAATCTACAACACTGGGCTAGAAAGTGCATTCTGGGGTAGTCTCTAGTACTGTGACATCTGGTTCCAGGCTTGCGAGGAAGTGAAATCATCCCCCAAAGCGGAAAATATTAGGGAGGAAACTAATAATGATTTAGGATAATCAAAGAGCAAGTTTTTCTATTGTTTTAGTCTGAATGGTTTTTTCAGGGAGGGGGTTTGTGCTAGGAACACCTTCTGTCATTCCTTTCTGCAAAACCCTTTAATGCTCCCCTGATTGTATAATTTTTTAAAGGATAGTTATTGAAAGCTCTCCCTTATGGTCATCTGCTAGGTTGGTCTGCGGTTGGTCTGAGAAACATAGAAAGAACAAAGATATCCTGCAAATAATTTTCATTGTTTTTAGTTTTTACCCAGGCCTTAATAACACTTCCCTCATAACCTTGTGGAATTCTATTCAAATATACACACCCACACCTTCTTCTTCTTCTTAAGGAATATAATTAACAAAAAGAACAGAAGTAATTTCCCTTCCTGGAACTGTATCTGACATTCTAGTCATCTGGTGGTTAAGGGAATAAATATTCTGAAGAAAACAAAAGAATAACAGAGCTGGCTGGGACTCCCTTGGCCTTTAGGAACCACCCATTGCTTTGTGGCAGGCGTCACTAAACCTAAACGCTCTCTGACAGATTTTAGCTAAATATGGAAAACAGAGAAGAAAATGAAGTGGGTAACAATGAAATCTTGGCTTTTGCATCTAATGCTCATATTTTTTGGGGGGTGGGGTGCCATATTTTTATTATTTTGACCTTATTACACATATTGAATTATTACTTTTAAACAGAGTCTGTGTCCTATGCTTACTCAGGGTTTGGAAGAAGACTACCTTTTCCATGCTGAAAGAAAAGGCAGAATGTGAGAAAACCCCTCAACAAAACTCTGTGAGTGTGTTTTGTGTGTGCCTGTGAGGGCCATAATGTGTGCCAAAAGGAAGGGAGGGGGACCTAGAAAAAAGTTGTTTAGTTATTTATTTTGAATTCTTCTGGTCCGCCCTTCATCCTAAAATCCCATGGCGGGTTACAACAACAGCTGCACAAAACTATAAAAATTATGACAATAAAATAACAGTTCTCATAAAAATAAAAACAGCCTGTCAGTTCCTGGGATCTAGGCATCCCACAGCATTAAAAGGCTTGCCAAAAGAGTTTTCATCTGGTCTTCAGCTGGCACGTGTAGCTGGCTATGTTCATGCCAGTCAAACCTCAAGGTGATGTCACGGGACAGTTATGCTTCCACTGTAACATGCTCCCTGAAAACCCAAACCCAAATTCTGGAAAGGAAAGATCCATTTGGATTGATCACAGTGAAGGAGCTTCAAAACCAGGCTCAATGTTCTCATACGGGATGGGGAATCTGTGGTCCTCTAGATGGTGTTGGGACTCCAACTCCCATCATCCATGATCATTAGCCATGCTGACTGAGGCTCATGGGTCCTGTGTCCAAGACAGCTGTTTACCAGCTCCATCCGGTACGCAGGCTCAGACCCTACCTGCCAGCGGACTGTCTCACCAGAGTGGTGCATGCTCTAGTTATCTCTCGCATGGACTACTGCAATGTGCTTTATGTGGGGCTACCTTTGAAGGTGACCCAGAAACTACAACTAATCCAGAATGCGGCAGCTAGACTGGTGACTGGGAGCAGCCACTGAGACCACAGAACACTGGTCTTGAAAGACCTACATTGGCTCCCAGTACGTTTCTGAGCCCAATTCAAAGTGTTGGTGCTGGCCACTAAAGCCCTAAATGGCCTCAGTCCAGTATATCTGAAGGAGCATCTCCACCCCCATCGTTCAGCCCAGCCAAGGGCCTTCTGGAGGTTCCCTTGCTGCAAGAAGCCAAGTTACAGGGAACCAGTCTTCTCGGTAGTGGCACCCGCCCTGTGGAACGCCCTCCCACCAGATGTCAAAGAGAAAAACAACTACCAGACTTTTAGAAGACATCTGAAGGCAGCCCTGTTTAGGGAAGCTTTTAATGTTTGGTGGACTATTGTATTTTAATATTTTGTTGGAAGCCGCCCAGAGTGGCTGGGGAGACCCAGCCAGATGGGCGGGGTATAAATAAATTATTATTATTATTATTATTATTATTATTATTATTATTATTATTATTACTACTACTACTACCCTAAACTGCTTTCATCTTTGCCTTAGGAGAATTGTGAACTATGATTTTAAAACCAAGAGACCCTAAGAATGATCTGAAGGCACTTCATGCAACTCTACTGCTGAAGCTAACACAATCTGGCTCTGTATACTGCCTGGATGGGCTATATCATGGGTAGGCACACTAAGGCCCAGGGGCCAGATCAGGCCTAATCGCCTTCTAAATCCAGCCCGCGGACGGTCTAGGAATCAGCATGTTTTTACATAAGTAGAATGTGTGCTTTTATTTAAAATGCATCTCTAGGTTATTTGTGGGGCATAGGAATTCATTCTTTTTCCCCTTCAAAATATAGTCCGGCCCCCCACAAGGTCTGAGGGAGAGTGGACCGGCCCCCTGCTGAAAAGGTTTGCTGACCTCTGGGCTATATGAACCATATGCATGCTTCCTTTCCACAGAAGGCTCTGAATGCTACAATTACAGCACTATTAATGAATTCATTGCACTTAGGTCTGGCTTTCAGCTCCTTTGGGGAAACAGCAGGAGAAAAGTCAGTGCAACTAGCAAATAAAAATTTCCTTAGAACTATGGTGTGACTTCCTTTCTTCTTTTTCTGACTTTCTATTTAACTTTGTATTCTAGGAGCAGGAAGAATCTCACAAGTACATTGTGGTCTACAGAATTTCCAGTGTATGAAAAGGTCTCCTTTGTGTTGTCAACAGATATAACAGGAGCTTGGATTTCAAAACTCAATTAAGTTTTCTTTGTCACCCTTGAACAAATATGGAGGTAGAGCCAATTAGACAATACAACAGAGCATTATGAAAGAGACTAAGAGAACAAGCAAATTATTTCATTTAGGACTGAACAGGGATGAGACAGAACGTCTCTTTAACGAATTCTTGGTGCTTTAGGAGCTTTTTGGAGCTAACAGAGATGAGGAATGCATGGCGTGGAAAATTGTCTCCCGGAGGATGTCTCTGTGTGGTCTCTTGTTTTGGATAGAGAGTGAGCAAAGGTAAACCTTTTGTGATCATCGGTATTTATGCATAAAGGATAGCATTGTGCTGAAAATCAAACCCTGCATTTAAGCTGGGAAGCGTATCAAAAAATTTTTCCTCAAGCTGGCAACACAAAAACCTGAATAGTTCTGCACCAATTAGCCCAAATGACTTTCAGATTAATCAGAAATGAGAAGCAGAACACTAAATATCAGAACTGGACAGGGAAGAGGTAAGATAGTAGGGTGGGTAGAGGATGGGATATTGACGAGAAATGATAGATATAGAAGAAGAGTTTGGATTTGATATCCTGCTTTATCACTGACCAAAGGACTCTCAAAGCGGCTAACATTCTCCTTTCCCTTCCTCCCCCACAACAAACACTCTGTGAGGGGAGTGCGGCTGAGAGACTTCAAAGAAGTGTGACTAGCCCAAGGTCACCCAGCAGCTACATGTGGAGGAGCAGAGACGCGAACCTAGTTCACGAGATTACGGGTCCACTGCTCTTAACCACTACACCACACTGGCTCTCTAATGCTGTTTCAATCCCTTTCACTGATCTGAAAATAGTTCAGCACAGAAACCATTTAAGATGCAGTAATCATATCATTTAATCTGCTTTCACTCTAGTGCAGGCTTCCTCAACCTCGGCCCTCCAGCTGTTTTTGGCCTACAACTCCCATGATCCCTAGCTAGCAGGACCAGTGGTCAGGGATGATGGGAATTCTTGTCTCAAAACATCTGGAGGGCCAAGGTTGAGGAAGCCTCCTCTAGTGCCTTTCTATGGAATTACTATTCTTCATTCACTCGTATTTTATGGAGAATTTTTGCTGTTGCCAAATTGTTGCAGTCCAGTGTTTTCTGTGTTGTCTTCTGATATTTTTCCTCACAACCACTATGAGGTGATTTCCCCCCCACCCCAGCAATAAAACATAATTGGAGCACTAATCTATCCAGTGTGGTTGGTCAAAGCACTAACAAGGCTTTTCAGCACTCTTGTGTCTTTAATTAATTAATTAATTAATTAATTTAATTGATTGGCCTCCTTGTTTTATTGCTTCTTGTTGATTCCAATTATGGGATCAGTCATGAACAACTACTTTTAATCACCCAAATGTCAGTTTTTGTTTCCACAATGATGGGAGTCTCTAATTACTGATTTCTTCTCATGTTTTTCTTCTCATTTTTTTAGAGAAATAATAAAAAATAGTAGTACAAGAAAATCATTCATTAAGAGGCTGGTCGTTTAGTCGTTTAGCCAAGCCCTGGTGAACAGGAGGCTATTAATCATTCAGGATCTGCAAACACGACACTTTTAATGAACATTTCATTGGACCTTTCCAACAGTGCAATATCCTAGACATGTCTTCTCAGATGGAAGTCCGACTGACATCTTCTTATAAGTAAACTTTATGGGAAAATTTTGACCAGGGAGGAAAGCATTTCTGGATGATATAGTGCCATAGTGACTATATGTTGAAACTGTATTCTATTTCTACAAGTTCCAGCTAATTACAGAAAAGCAATACCTCAACAACATTAAAGGGCTGCAGTATATTACAGCTGCTGACTGAAGTCATTGGAACTGGTGTACAAGCACTGAATCCCATCCAACGACATGCTCTTCAACACCAGCCATTAGAGTGTATAGTGTTAATATCTTCTCAGACTAATCACACTATCCCATCCCACACCACAGCCTGTAGAACTACTTTGCCACATGTTCTCTGGTATGTGATTTTAAAGAAATGTGTGGCAAGTTCTGCTCATCACTCGGCAGGTTTGTACAGACGGACAAGATTATCTGGAGTGCGAATACTCTTATATGAAAAACATGGCAGCAGCTTGGTAAATTTGGACTGTATGGGTTCAGTGCTTTTGGTAGATCATCATCAGGATGTGTATACTCAGGATCAGCAAATATTTGAAGGACCTCAACGGTCCTTACAGTGTCCATATACACTAACAGCAATCTCGGCTCTCTGAGAGCTGGTCCTTATGCAGCCAAAACAGCACCAGTGATGCCTGAAATGGAAGAATCAGCAGGATTGGGGGAGCCCTGAGCAAGGTTGTTGAAGAGAAATTATAGCTATGGTTCTGTTTTAAACACTTCCACTGATATGCAAGTAGTTGCAACACACAAACCATTTAAGATGCAGTACTCATGCTCAACGGTCATGAAATATTGGCTGACTTCTTCTTTTTTGGAGGGGCAGGAGGTTGAAAACTTGGGGGGACGAAGAATGGAACAGAATACCCCAAAGAGGAGCACTCAACACTGCAACATTTCATGATAGGTTCCACTTCTTTTTAAATGAAGACACATTAAGGAATGTGCTTAAAGCATTAATTCATAACAGGCTTTGTTATGTCCATAGAAAGATATTTATTACCTTTGCAGTTGCCCTTGTGGGAGATTTCTAGTTGAGGATCTTTGCATTTCGCCCGTTGGAATTCACACCGGGACAGGAAAGTCCTGCCATCTGAGGCGCACAGCGACTTTTGGGGGGACCCCGTGCATTCCAGGCTGCATTCTTTGTCCTTGTCTTGCTCCACTCTTAAAAACTTTAACAAAACAAAGTGGTGTAAGAGGCTGAAATCTGATCAAGCATTAAAACTCTCCAATAATATTTGGCCTGTCATGCAGCCATCTGATCTCTACCTCACCACCTCCACACACCCCAAAACGCAAATCCTGGTTGTGAATTTATTTTTCAAGGAGAGAAAACAGCAAATTAGCACTGCACAGTGGTGAGGCTGGTAAGAATCCCAGCACCAGCCGGACTGCTCTGAGTTAGGGGTTCAGGAACAGGCCACAGAACCATGGCCTTTCTTCCCCAGTCTAGGCATAGGGCAGATGGGTATCTCTGCAAGTCCTGCCTCTCTGCAGAAGTGATGCAGGTGAAACAGCCCTCTGGAGTTGCTTTCCTACTTAGATAAGACTGCTGTGTCACAATTCTATTTCAGCTTTTAGATCATGATCCTCTTGGCATAGATTAGTTTCCTTTTCATTATGTGCAGTGCCTGGTACCCTTTTAAGTATTTTATAGACACATTAATAATGACAATGAACTGGAGCATAGGAATTTCTGAAGTTATGAATTGACGCCAGTGCAGAAATACTCTTGAGGGACTGGCATAAAAGCAGGAGACTTAATCATTGCCATCTATGGCAAACAGTCACCAGATTTTTGTTAAATGTGAGTGTTTTCCAAAGTAAGCATACGGAGTCTGTGAATTATATCTAACTCCCTGTGTGCATTTTTTTAAAATGAAAAAAAGAATATCCATCTGTAATAAATCCACTTAATTTTTGAGCTTCAACTGTGCTCTCCTTGCATTTCATCACACTTTATTATAAGCAAATATAAAAGCCTTACAGTAAGACATGATAATTATAATTTTCTGTAAACGGTGCAACAAAAATCACAGAATTCATTATAGACACAATATTCATATCCTTGGAATCCTAGCACAAGTTAAAAAAATATAAAGGAACAGTAACAAACTATAAGAACATTCTTTTTTGACATTCCCTACTTTGTTTAGCACTTTTTGAACACCACCATGGATTGTCTGAGGCTTAACTTCAAGTTGAATACAGTACTGGGCAAATAGGGATGGAGTGATAGTTCATTGTAGGGGTGTTCAACTTTGTAAGCATCCCCAGTTAAAGTGTTGCAGCACCTAGAGCACACATACCCTTCCTCAATATTGCTGGCATATTACAGCCCAGGTATGACCCCCTTCAGGTAGAGAAGATGTCTCCACTGGTTTGCATAGGGGGTGAGTTGAAGGACAATTCATGGTGGGAAATATTATTGAGATGCTGGTTACAAAGGAAGAAAGAAATCACCCATCCACAGACAAAACCTGGTGCATAAAGATTCCCGAAGGGGTTAATTTTCCAATTCATAAGCTGTCCTTTAGTTTGGGGAAGGAAACAATTCTATTTGGGGAGAGAGGGACAATCATTTTGAGTGCTTACAGAAGACTTCCACGTTTTGCCAGTGCATGATGGGAACGGAACGCTCACCAAAAGCAAAACAAAACCCAACATCCACCTGCCAAACTCCAGTATCTTGGAGCTGAACTTCATTCAGAGGTCTTCTTCTCTTTAGCAACATCACAGCTTTCAATTGCATTTTCACCTTTGTTGTGGGTCCCTCTCTTCTTCATAGCACTTATAAAGTGATAGAAGTCAATATGGATGTTCTTGGGGGAAATGGCAATGCAAAAACTCATGATAAAAGGTGGTCATTTCAGAAATTAACCTAGATGTGCCTAACACATAAAAACAGTTTTGAGAACAGCCGGACATAATACTGGGCCAAATCCAAAAAGCACACTCATTTCTATTCCCAGATCATATTTTTATTACTATTACTATTACTATTATTATTACTGTTACTATTACTACTACTACTACTACTACTACTATTTTGAATTATGGTGCTGGAGGAGACTCTTGAGAGTCCCATGGACTCCAAGAAGATCAAACCAATCCATTCTGAAGGAAATCAGCCCTGAGTGCTCACTAGAAGGATAGATCCTGAAGCTGAGGCTCCAATACTTTGGCCACCTCATGAGAAGAGAAGACTCCCTGGAAAAGACCCTGATGTTGGGAAAGATGGAGGGCACAAGGAGAAGGGGATGACAGAGGAAGAGATGGTTGGACAGTGTTCTCGAAGCTACGAACATGAGTTTGACCAAGCTGCGGGAGGCAGTGGGAGACAGGAGTGCCTGGCGTGCTCTGGTCCATGAGGTCACGAAGAGTCGGACATGACTAAACGACTAAACAACAACAACTATTCACCACCACCACCTTTTATCTCACTTTCTATTAACCTCCAGCACCTCCTCTAGCCCTTTTCCCTGAGGAGGGAGACCTTCTTTTCACACTTCTCTGTTTTCCACCCACCTGTACTCAGCATGCAAGGAGATGCTGGGGCTGGCATTGGGCCAACCAAAAGGCTACTGCCCAGCTGGAAGGCACAACAGTTAAGTGGGGATGAAATGTGCAGGCTGTGGCACTGAGGCCCACCAGAGAAGGAACAGTGACCTAGAAGTTAACCTTCCATGCACTATCATGGTGGAACTGGTGACTTCATATCTGGCTACCAGAAAATAATTGTTTGCAACCAAGTCCAGGCACAATTTGTTATGATTTATTTGTAACAATAAAATACACGCAGTCCCTGGTTTCATCAAAGTATTTCATAGGAAGAAGAAAATTGCTGTAAAGGGGATTAGAAACCCGATCAGCCTTATTTAGAGTGAAAATCTCTTTGTCATTAATTTCAGTGCTGGCTCCATCCCCTGCTTCCTTTCAAAGCCAACGCTTCCTGGTTATGATCCTGTTCCAGACATGTACTAATGATTTGGTTACAAAATATTTTGGTGCCTGCATGAAAACATCTAAACTCCAGACATAGCCTGCCTGCATGCTAGTGTGACTCAACAATATTTTGCAAAAACAAATAATCTCTACTCCAGTACTGTTCAGCCCCGTTCTCCAAGTTAAACATTTAGTGCAGAGCTGACATTAAGATTTACAAACTGGACCTAAGCTAATGGAACTGGCTTGGGGCAATTTCAAGAAGTCTGAAAGCAGTGCCTGCTCCTTGATACACACCTGAACAGCTACTCCATTGACCCTACGCTTTCATTCTCAGTCCAAAATAGCTAAAAACAACAAGAAGCAGACACCATATAATTACAATACCAATTATATCACCATCATTTCATACAGTCAATGTTTATTGAAAAATGAGTTTTCGTTTGTCTATTGGCAAGTTGTTTTGAAGGCTTCTGCCCCACAATCCAGATGTGCCAAATGAAAAATGACACATTAAAGCAAAATTAATTACTTAAAAAAATTAATTTGTTAATCTGCTTCCAGAGTTCCACCAACTTCATATGAAGAGGTGAGGATCTGGCAGCCATGATATATGCCTTTAAATCCTCTCCATGTGTGGTTGCGTTCTGAAGATTGTTCCAGAGTTTCATCTGACAGAGGAATACATTATCCCAATGCACCAAGGTCTGCACTAGCTTTCTGTTCCCTTCCAGTACTGTAATTACAATTCAAGGTGCAGGATTGTTATTTATTAAACTATTGTTATAACGACTTTCTAACCTCATGTGAACATTTGGTCAAAATGTGAATAGATATACATAGTCAAAACAAAAATTGAAAAAACCCCAAATGGCACACAAGTCAACAATTGTGATTTTGTTCTAGAATGCTCTCTGCACACCTTTACTGTAATTTCTGAAGAGACCTTACAGGCATAGGGTGGCCACTAACACATTGTCCAAAAAGAGGAATTGTGTCGCAAAAAAGAGGATGCAGATTTGCATTCAGTTTTCACATCCTGATTTGCACGTGCACATTTAGAAACAATTACTATCCTATAAACAGAAATACAGTACATCTCAGCAAAATGAGAAGACTGTGACCAGGTAACAAGTGCTAACTGCTGATCAGGAGCAACCAGCATGGCGGTGTGGTACAGTAGAGATGTCCTTTTAACAGTGGTGTCACACCTTCTTGCCGGGATGGAGCAGAGCCAGTATGACACTCCTGAAAGTGCACCCACACAACCCTGACCTTGCCGCTTACCTGCTCCATCTCCATCTCAGTAAGTATCCATGAAACTAGTGTTGGGAGGATAGCTCCATGGCACTGCCTCACTGCGCCAGTCACTTGTTAATGATGGGCAACTCTTCCTTCTCAAGGTCCTTACCTTTAAACAAGACTAAACCACTGAGCCTCAGGGGATTGCCAATCAGAAGATCACCAGTTCAAATTCCCGTGACGGAGTGAGCTCAGCACTGCTCTGTCCCAGCTCCTGCCAACCTAGCAGTTCAAAAGCACGTCAAAGTGCAAGTAGATAAATAGGTACTGGTCTGGCGGGAAGGTAAACGGTGTTTCTATGCGCTGCTCTGGTTTCGCCAGAAGCGGCTTACTTATACTGGCCACATGACCCAGAAAAACTGTCTGCAGACAAGCGCTGGCTCCCTCGGCCTTTAAAGCGAGATGAGTGCCACAACCCCAGAGTCACCTGCGACTGGACTTAACTGTCAGGGGTCCTTTACCTTCTTTAGACTACACAGTCCTTTAAATAGAGGACTGTCCTCTGCAATGTATAGGCACTACAAATGCCTCTCCTGAAGGCAGTTCCAAGGGAAGGGGAAGGAAATATATTTCTGACAAATTTTCTCCACACACACTCGAACCACAAGGAAGATTTGATTTGGGTGGCGGAGCAGGAGCCAATGAAGACCACCAAAATTTCCCCCAACTAAATGTAGCTTTTGGATGGGAAGGGGCAGCATTCCTAGGGGCCATGATTGCTTTGAGGAAACAAAAAACAAGGAAAGGTTTGGAAAAGCTGGCGTCACCCTTTCTCCTGCTCTGCCTGAGGTGATAGCCTCAGTGACGGGGAAAGGTGGGGAAAGGTCTGAACCCCTCTTCCTCTCCAGCCCATCAATCTTGACAAGCCCCTAGTTACCTTTAGAAAAGTGGCCCTTCTGCTTCTATTTACAGACATCTGCATCTCTGTTACACTTCACTAGTATAATTGAGTCCTTTAGAGCTTTTTATCCTAATCCACACAATAACTCTTCAGAGTTATTCTATCACAACAGGATCAGGTTGGGTTGTTACACTTAAAAAAAAAGTTTGCTTTTTAAAGGGCTCAAACCTTTTATATTTCTGAAGGAGAAAAGAATTATATGGCAAGATTTTGGTCTGTAAAATGACCATGTGTTATTCTTTAGAAAAAAAATCCCCCTCATATGTATCTTTTTACACTCACCAGTTCACTTTTTAAAGGCCTTGTTACAGCATGCACACATGGAAACATTTTATAGGATCTGGCTGTTAAACAAATTTTCCTGATAGGCCCATGAGTAGGATCCTACATTATTTGTAGTATAGATTGGGTTCTGGAAAAGCTATGCTGACAACATATTTTACATATGTTTTAATATGTTGTTGTGTGGAGTGCTCCTGTTTGGGGTTCCATCCAGCTAGCTCCGGCCGTTTCCAGGATAGCCCATTCCATGTCCCCTCTCAAGCTTTTCACCAAGAGACACTCAGCATTCTGTGGATGCCTAGCATGCTCAGTCCTCCTCCTGTTCTTCTTGGAATTCACAACCCTTGCAGGTTGCTTCCTAAAACATTTCATAGTTCTGCAAACCTTGGGGTTCCCTCAAGTCTGCTGATATTGTCTTATGTGTGGTTAGTGCTGTTTCGGCAGCATAAGAATCTGTCCTCAGAGATTGAGTATGCTATTAGTGTACAGGTTGGATTTTGAATTTCACCCTGAGTAAAATTGCTATTGTTGCCTCTTCCTCACTTTAAAGAATTTACTCTGTGTGTGTGTGTGCGCACGCGTGCGTGCGTGCATGTGTGCCTCAAATTTCCCACAATGTCAGTATAAAGTGCTTCCCCAAAACACTTAACTGTGAACCAATCTTACCTGGGGGATTTTGTACATCTTGTAGCAAGCTAGAAAAACTAGCATCAATAACCTGGAGTTCATGTACCAGATCCCATAAAGAAAAGTTCTTATTTCTTCTTTTTCTAGGTAAAGTTTGCTCTTTTCTGCCCAGTTGTGGAATAGAAAACCAGGGAAGTAATGGGTTCACTGATGTTTAGACTAGTCGTGTATCCATCATTATAGAATAACAGAATTCGCTTAAGCAAAAGCCAGTTAAAGCAATAAACCTTTCAAAAAATAACACACCAATGTAAAACATATCAGTCAAAGCAGAGTCGTATTTAACAATCAATTTTCTGTGCCTGTATCCTGCAGTATTAACACAGTCTCAAATCCAGCTGAAAGCAACCAAGTTGAACCTCCAGCACTGAGGGAACAAAGCAAAATAAAGTCTAATTGACAGGCAGCTTGGAATTGACCTTGGGAACAAATGCAAAGGTGTTCTGCATTTTGCAGCTGATTCTTCAGCCATACTGCAGTTCAACTGGAGGTAGGGAGTTGCACTTGGAGAGGTGGCATGAAACAGGAGACATGGTTATCTGAAGATTTCCCCTGGCTTTCTCTATGACTATAGCTGATACCAGCATATGACATCCTTCGGCATCTACTAGGGTACCAATACTTTGGTAGGGCTATGTCAGGTGGCGGGGAACAACCCCCATGGCAGGTTGCCGGGAACGGATAAGACAAGGAAAAGTTCTTACCATCTGCTTTTTATTCAATATTTACAGAGAGAGGCTTGGAAATGCAGCCTCTTGGAATAATGGTGCTGTCCTGAGTAAATCTCCACCCTGCTTTTCTTCCACTTCCTCATTCATCAACAGCACCCGCCCCTTACGGTGGCTGCTCAGGGCCATCTGTCTCTGAGCTCTTTGCTCTCCTACTTTTAAGGCTCACCGGGTTGTGGTAGATGGTGGGTCTGGAATGCTTTCTAGTGATAACATGTCAGCCAGCTGCTCCTGCTCTGTCTCCTCCTCCTCCTCTCCCATTATTTCTCAACTTTCCCCCTCATCTTCCTCTGAGCTGTGACCTCCCTCAAATCCCTGTTGTAATTCTGAACTGTCTTCTTCTCTGGAAGGGTCAGGCAGGCTGGGGAGGTGGTCTCTCCACCATTCTTCCTCTGCCCAGTCCCTGACAGGCTACCACTGTTATTTATCCTAGCCCTTCTCCTTTTAAGAATATCAGAACCTGGTACTCCAAGGTAGCTGGATCTAGGTTTTCCTCATAGTGCCTTCAGAGGAATTGTAGGAAATTAAAAGGGTGAGTAGACCTGGTCACCTGGCACTGCTTTGAGTGTATGACCACTGCAGGCTGTCACCATAACAAGGTAAGCCTACTGGAAGAAGGGGCCTCCTGATGAAGGAGGGGTCCACTTTGGTGAGGACCCAATCAAACCTGGAGCTAACACTGTCAATGACTTATCACTGAACCTCTCCCCAATATATGTAAGTCAATAAGTTTCTATTGATAAGGTACAGAGGGCATCAATGATTAAAGCATGTAGCAATCGGGACCATGTACTCTTCTATAGTGTTAGGGCTGCCAGAGTGTTCATATCAAAAAGATGGAGATAGATTCAACAAATGTGGACATGTCTTGCCAGACTTCCCAATTGCCACATGGGACAGGTTTTGCAGTAGCAAAATGGGGCAGATGGGAAGTCCGGCAAGACATGTCCACATTTGTTGAATCTATCTTCATCTTTTTGATGTGAACACTCTGGCAGCCCTAACACTAATGTGTAATGTGTGAACACAACCTGCATCCCATAAACATGGTCAGTGCTGCTGGTGTTTAACTGCCAACACAACTAGTTGTATTCCATAACCTGCTGCACCCTAGAGAACAATGTAGCAATCCTTTGTAGCTATGCTTCACAGAAGAAGATTGGGAAGGGAAGAAGAGCTGCCTTTGGGGCAGTCAGTCTATCATTACTAATCTCACTGCAGAACTCCAAAAGTTTCAAGGAAGCCTTGAGCACTCAAAAACACATCTAGCAATTACTGCAATAGATCATGACACCCTGAGCTGTTCTCACATCCATGAATATCTTTACAGAAATTCTGTGAGAGTAAACACGCCCAGAAGAGCCTTTCTGTCCCACAACTCTATAATTTTAACTGCCCAGAGAACTCCAAGGAAATCTTACTCTACATCCATATTTTACCTGAACAAAGTTACTAAGTTTTTAACTGTCACTTTCCTACATTACATCACAAAATTCATTATTATTATTATTATTATTATTATTATTATTATTATTATTATCATTATCATTTGACTTGAATTCCGCTACTGCAGCTACACAAGTTCCTCAACTTCATTTGGCTGAGGCTAATGGCAGTCAGTGTCCATCAACATCCAAAGGCCCATCTCTGCCCTAAATACACTTATTAATAACACCCTGCTCTCATTAAGAGCAATTGACTTTCCCCTTAATAGAAGAGGTGTCTAGATTGAAAACTTGGTTTATCCTAAAATAACTTGGAAGCAGAAGCTGATACTACTGCCTGCCTTGTTCAGTAGAAGGGCTTTACTTGAGGGTGGTTGATAGTTTAAAAGAGGAGGCAGAGTCATAGGCAGGATGTGGTCTTGCGCCTGTCGGCAGGAGCCAAACCAATTATGTTTGATGAGTCCTATATCCCTTAATTAGGGCTATAAGTGTTTCAATGGGACTACTAAAAAATAAGTGGTTTAGAGCCTGTGGTCTAAGATGGTTATAAAGATCTCAGCACAAATAAAGAAAATATCAGATGTGTGTCAAGTATACAAATTATGACATGCTGAGCATGTCCAGTGAGTTACTATAAACAATATTTCTTTTCCCTGGTGACTATAATAATAGCACAGTCAGGTAATAATTTCATGCCTGTACTTGAGACACTGGAAAATCTTTCTAATGGGGTGGAACATGGCTTGTGGCTGAGGAAGAGCACACCCCAATCTTTGGAAGACCAGATGAGCAAGTAGTGAGAAGTACCAGTTAAAAGGGGGAAATGGATAGATAAAGAAAGATAAGAAATGAACGTGCAGAAGTGATCTTCTCAATGCAAAGAAGAGGGTTCAGATTTCTACAGCTTCATACTTTGTTGGTTATCAAAAAAGAGAAGAAAAGTGAAACATCACCACTTTGTGAACCCACAAAGGGAAGTGTGATTTAAAACCCACAGGGAGAACCTGTAGAGGCAGCAAAGAATGGTATTTGATCTGTTGAGCACTTTGACCTGTACTCAAGGATCGGAGGTGGCTCCCAATTTGTTACTGGACCAAGTTCAAGGTGTGGCTGTTGGTAGATGGCTTGGGACCAGTTTACATAAGCCATTGCACTGCCACACATGTGACTATTCAGTCCCAGAGTTTGCACTTTAACTAGTGCCACATTTATCCCACATTTGCAAAGAGTCATTCCATTAGTGTGGCAGCACCTCTGCTCTGGAACGCCTGCCTTATGGACATTAGGCAGGAACCTTCGCTATACTGTTCTTAGATGCCTGCTGAAAACTTTCTTGTTTCGGCAAACCAGTCCAGACACATGATTCACTTAGATTTCCCTTAAATGTTCCATCACGTCTATCATTGTTTTTAATGATCATTTTATACAGTCAGATGGGAAGGGTACAAATAATAACATTGTTGTTGCTGTCGCTGCTGCTGTTTTTCATTGTAAAGGTAAAGGGACCCCTGACCATTAGGCCCACTTGTGACCGACTCTGGGGTTGCAGTGCTCATCTCGCTTTATTGGCCGAGGGAGCCGGCGTACAGCTTCCGGGTCATGTGGCCAGCATGATGAAACACTTCTGATGAAACCAGAGCAGTGCACGGAAACACCGTTTACCTTTCCACCAGAGCGGTACCTATTTATCTACTTGCACTTTGACGTGCTTTCAAACTGCTAGGTTGGCAGGACCAGGGACCGAGCAATGGGAGCTCACCCCGTCGTGGGGATTTGGATCGGCGACCTTCTGATTGGAAAGTCCCAGGCTCTGTGGTTTAGACCACAGCACCACGTGTGTCCCTTTTTCATTGTATTTATGTATTTCAGTCTTTTTTTGTATGTAATTCAACTTGTATGCCTCTTCAAGATTTTTTTTTAAGCAAGTGGTCTACACATTTTCTAAATAAATAAATAAATAAATTTGTGCTGTCTTATGGTATGAAAACAGGTGTGTAGGGGTGTGTGTGTGTGTGTGTGTTTCATTAAGTTAGGTAGATAAGTTACACTGAAGTACACATGGCTCTGCAAACACTATTCTTATAATAAACCTGTCAAGCTTTGTGAAAATACTATGGCAGCACACTTGCTGCTGTCACACATATTGGGCTGAGGCTTTAAATGAAACCACACTGTCTGTAGCTATATCATACAATAAAAAGGAGGGGATGTTCCCAAGGCCCACAATAGACCAAAAAGCCCTCCATGACACACACAGCTCCAATGTCAGTTCATCGAAATGAACAAGTGTGCATTTTGTGTTTGTTCAGTGATGCAAAGCTTGTGAATTTCACATTGAGAGGGAGGCAGAAGGTGAGAGATAATGCAGACACTAACTTGTCAACTGGCCTCCTGGCAGGATCTGATAAGAAAAAGGAAGGCAAGTCGCCAGCCATGCCTTTGACCTCTCCGCTGTTCACCACAGGTGGCTAGGAATTCCACACAGGAGACAGCATGGGATTCCATCTCTAACCAAGAGAGAGAGTGGTTGGCTCTGTTTCCAAGCTGGCTGTAGAAAGAGTGAAGCCCTTTCCCCTCTGGCCAGCACAACAATGCAGCAGGCTGCTAGAAGAGGGACAGAAAGATTGTGCTGTCCTTTTTCCACCAGCTCACTTGGCTTCTTTTCTGGCTACAAAGTAAAAGGCTTCCCTTCCTCCCTGGCCACCACAGCCATGTGCTTTTACCAGAACCATGATCTGCAAACATGGCATGATAAACATTATTTTTATACCATGGAACTCTTCATCTGTGTATTTCCTCAGCTTGAGCAGCCATCAAAATCACAGGGGCAGGTCATTTGAGATCTCTAGGTATTATTACATTTATGGGATTGCACTCTGCTGTCTATATAAATGAATGAATGATTCCAGCAACACCATCTCCCACAGAGATATGACAGCATTTGGAATAGATCTGGTGGAATTTCATCTCCTGGTTCATCAAAACATGCATAAAATCAGATGAACTGGGGTTAGGAATGTGCTTCTATAGCAATCTTTAGGGAGGCCCTAAGGAACAATGGTGATCTGTACCCATTTGGACTGTAAACTGCTGTGACAGCAGCAGAATTTACTGAGGGTTGAACCTGGAAGGCTTGACTATTTGTTCCCTGCTTAAAATATTGTTTTACCATTAGATCAATAGCTTGGAGATAAACTGAAATGTTCACATTTTGTAATCTATCGGTTGTGAACAAAGGACTTCAATGTTCATTCCCCAACTCGTTGGATTAAACTGTCCACCCTAAACAGATATTTATTAAAAAGTAAGTGCCACTTAGTTCATTGAATTTACTCCTAACTAGGTATGCACAGGATTGCAGCCCTAGTGGGGGTTTCCCCCCCTCCATGAGCAAACTTGTTCCTTCTGCGTATTCATCACGTTCCTTCTCAGTTTCAGAAAGCTGTAGACAACATGTTTAAAATTGCAACAAGGGTATTAGTTACAAGAACAAGATTACTGAGTTTAAAGGAAGGATGGACTGAAATTCAACAAGCTTTTTACCCCCTGGAATGTGTCCCACTTTACAGAGCACAGTTCTCTATTTGAGGGGGAACTTTTCTGTCTAGGTTAAGGATAAAGAATCCTAAGAAAGGAGAGCAGTGGACTTGAAGCTTCCCATCAACTATCAGTAGCTGAACAGCAGATTCACACTGCATCACACTGTGGTGACATGTATTATACTTCTATTTATAGTAATCATCTCCAAATTTGCATATATTCATATCAATTTGTACAAGCAATTTCCCACTGCAAATCTATGCTCGTTTTCATACTTTTTCCATATTGCATTTCATTTTTTATAATGGGTAAGTGGCCACCCTACTTCATTAGAAACAACTGTTGCTGAAGAACTATTTTTCATCAGCCCTACTATAAAGGGGGATTGGACCAGTTCCCAAAGGGCTGGATCTGTCAGTGATCTGTTAGCCATGACAGCTAAATGGAACGTACGTGTTTACTGGTAGTATACCTCTGCAATGAAAGTCACTGACTTCCGGGTTGGCGCCATCGCCGAATGGCGGATTCCCTCCGAGCTCCGGAGGGAGTCTGCTCGACAGGGGCCGGGTTTTGCCGCGCCGGCGACGCGGGGACCCTTAAAAACCACGGGCGCAGATGCCCGTGGACATGGTGACTCGGCGGGCACCGTTAGCGCCCTCCCGACCCGCGAAGGAGCCTTTTTAAAGGCTACGGAACGGGGGACGGGGAGCGGCGCGGTGCTGTGAGTCTACTGCTTCCCCTGCCGAGCGAAGCTGCATGCCATTCGTCGGAGAGCACTGACTTCTTCCTTTAAAAATTTGGACTTAAAATCAAGAACAACAACCCGTGAGTAATCTGGAAATTGGACTAAAATTATTCTTTTTTTGTGGATTCGGCACGAGCGGGGGAGGTGCAAAGAGGAAGTCCGTCTCCCCCCCATTGTAAACATTTTAAAGCAAGGATTTGCCAACTAAGGTTGAGAGAAGAGTTGTTGTTTTTCCTGATTGGATAAAAGTTATTAATTCCACGGATTTAAAATTTTAAGTTACTGTGCTGGAGGATAAGAGTTTATTTCTTTTTGATTAAGTGCCACTCTTCCCGAGACCGGGAGTAACCCGTGAAAGGAGCTTGCTGAGGAGTTACAGAAGATTTTGACAGCTGTCAAATTAGCTGTCAAAGTCGGGAAAAACTGAAAGTTTTGGTTTAGCCGGTTATATTGTTACAAGGTATTGAAAATAAAGAAAGATTGATACAAATTAATTTGACTTTTGGACTGGAAGTGAAAGGAATACTAAGTAACCAGAATCCCTCTAGAGGGGATTCACGGACATTACAAGAATGGAAATAGGTCGGAAAATACTGGCTGATCTGGATGAGGTCGTTTTTCTCATGGGAAAGCTGCGAAAGATGTACGAGCAAGGCCATGTTTTGTCTACAAGTCCTACAAAACCGAAGTCAACAGAAAATATATCTACTGAGTTGGAAAAGGACTTGATGTTCAAAACACAGGCAGCTGGACAAGAAAAGAAACCAGAGACTGAAGAGGAGGAAGAGATATTTGCTGAACAGAAGGAGCAGAAAGGAGGGGCGGCCAAAATGTCACAGAAGGTAAATGAGAGCCGGAGGCCTGCCAAGATGGTTATAAATCTGATCAAGGTGGAAGCTGGAGCTTTTGGGGTATTTGGACTTAAGAAACAGAACTTGAGCTCCACCTTTAAACAAGGAGGCCTGGCTGGAAGGAACATGGACATTATAGAGAGAATGCCCCTTCGAGATTGGGTGTTAAACATAAGGGACTCTCAAAGAAGCTGGCAGAAAGGGACTGAGAGAGATGCAAGAGCCTCGGACGTGAGGTCACCAGGCTAAACAGATGGACTAATGGACTATGGTTTGGGATTGAAACCGGGGAGAGAAGGGTGGGGTTTGGAAATCCAAAGGGGGCCTGATCTTTTTTACTCTGTGTTAAATTTTATGTCGTTATCACTATAAGAATGGGGAATTCGTGGAAGGGAAATAGGGTCAACCTTAGAAAAAGTTTTTTATAAATGATTAAGGTATATAAATTAAAAGTTGATATACAAATTGAATTAAATATAATAATGAATTAAGGGTTAAAATTTAATATAAATAAACACAATAACAAATTAAGGTTAAGAAATTAGAGATAAGAACTTGTTGGATAAATATTTGGATTTGGAATACAAGAAGGGGAGGTGAGGGGAAGTCGTGGAAAGAAGTTATTGAAAATGAGACTCTAAAGGTTGAACTCTTTTGTGTGTGTCTTTTCTTTTTTTCTTTTTGCTTTTTTGTATCTTTTGAAACTTTAATAAATATTACTTAAAAAAAAAAGAAAGTCACTGGGGGGAATAATCATAAAGGGGAGGTTGCTTCCCTTCCCTGGAAGTATCAGGTTGACTAATGTCTGGGAAAGAATAGGAACCTCAAGGTAGTTTTGGTCTAATCCTTCCAGAGAGGTTCATCTAGTGCCCTTCTTTTCTTACTAATCCAATGAGACTTATTGTGTCCATTTTGTAAACTGACAGGGTGTAATATATAACTGCTGAATTTCTCTTAGGTTTGCTGCGAGAAGAATATCAACATACTGGTGATGTTGTTTCCAGGTATTCATTAGACATTTCTACCACTGCTATTCTAGGCTGCATCAACAGAAGTACAGTGTCCAGATCAAGGGAATTAATAGTGCAGCTCTATTCTGCCTTGGTCAGACCACACCTGGAGTACTTTGTCCAGTTCTGGGCACCGCAATTTAAGACAGATATTGAAAAGGTGGAACATGAGCAGAGGAGAGCAGCCAAAATGATAAAACAATGGGAAACCAAGCCTTATGAAGAACAGTTGAGGGAATTGAATATGTTTAGCCTGGAGAAGAGGAGACTGAGAGGAGATATGATAGCCATCTTAAAATAGATAAAAGGGCTATCACATGGAAGATGGAGCAAGTTTGTATGCAGCTGTCCCATATGAGGATTGAACCTGCAACCTTGGCACCATGCTCTGGTAAACTATAAGTGACAGGTTTGCAGGGTAAATGAACAACTCCTATCTACTGTCTACCCAGACACATTCATGAGTATGATCTGAATGATATAAAGAGCTCAGCTGATAATGATCCTGTGTATACAAACTACTATAATGAAGTGAAACAATTCATATCTACTGTTTCTAATTGAAAGCATTCTTTATTTGGAAATATGCAGCTACTGCTCTCTGGGTGATTATGTTGACGAAACGTCCATGCACATAAACATTTGACGGAGATTGGAGGATCTGGGGAATGAGCCAATCATCTCCTAAAGCAAATAAGGCTGTACAAATACAGGAGAGGGAAAGGTTATTTGGCAAAAGTTTGGGGACAGGTGCATACAGCCACACTGACCAATGAAATGCTGGAATAGTAAGGATTGGCAGTTGCCCAGATAGTTGCTCATGATCATTAACACATCAGATATAAATTCCAATTACAGTCAAGGAGACTGTTTTGGATTAGGGAAGTAGCACACGCTGTCCATTCATGTATACGTGAGTGTGTGTTTGTTGGTGTGTATGTCCTGGAGTTGTTTGTCTAGAAATACTGGATACAGGATTTTACTATGGGTCCCTTAAGACTGGTGCTGCTTGGGTTTTTTGCAGGTGTTTTCTGCAACCTGCCATAGATGCCATAATAGTGCATTAGTGATGGATTTACAGTATACTGGGCCATGTACACATCAATTCAGCTTTATCAGATTATTGCCACCTGCTGGGGCACTCTTGCAATATCCCAGAACCAAAGCAAGAGAACAACAACAAAACCCCTGATCCCACAATATTTGTGGTATTATAAAAACTTACAAGATTTCAGCAGGAAGTTACAGGACATGCACTGACTGGGAATGAAGCAGTATGTCTTCCCCAAAACTTTTTCAGGTAGAAATAGTGCTGAAAGCAGGATTGCACATAACAGCCTTGATGTCATGAGCACAAGTAATCATGAACGCAGAATAAAGAGGATGTCTGGAGGGGCCCTAACATGGAATAACAAGGCAAAAACACACTGAGACCTCTCTTGAATCTAGCCTTACTTAAACATCACAGTCTATGAATGGTAGTGGGGCTTCAGTCCATCTTTGTTGGCTCCTCTCTTCTCAGTCAACAAGCACTGAACAGGACTGGTGAAGAGGAAAAACCAACCCCATGGAATGGGCCAGTGTGAGTCATCCATGTGTCGTTTTTGTCTTAACAAACCACTTGCCAAGAGCATCCTCCCCTCCCCACTTTCATCCCAGTGCTAAGCAAAATACGGTGCCACCTGCCAGAAGCTGTGCTTCAGATGATGCAAGATATCAAAGAATCCAATGGCATCTTAAAAGCTAACAAATGTATTGTGGCAAAAGGCCGTTTAAGCAAGAGTCCGCTTTGTAAGATATTTGATACATAAAGTGGTTTGGAAATTATTAGGCACAAATACGTGTGTGTGTGTATCCACACACACAGTAGGAAAAACAGTTTTATATTTTATGGTAGAATAATTGCAAGCAATTATATTGTATGATACAATAAAGGTTGGATGTCCCAAGATAAATACACACATGAAATATCCTATTTCAGCTGCTTAACAGCGCCGAAATCTTTCCTTTCAAGGCATACTCATATTTTCTAATGCCAGTCAATGTCTAAAAACCTCCATCATCTGGTAACTCTTCAGTGGCCCACAGAATCCTGTTATTGACCTCAGCCTTCTTAAGGTTCCAGTGAATAACCTTAAACTTAAATAATCCTCCTTCCAAGAAGTCACATCAGAAACCGAAGCACTAATGGTGCATGGTACATTGATTTTAATAAGAAATGGAAAGCACATGTTGGTGTACTCACATTGCAAGCCCATCTAGGGGCCTTTTTCCTTATGGTTTATCCAGGCGATGGATGCATGCACAATCCCAATGGCTTTTAAGTAGGGGTGTGCATCAGATTCAGAGCCAGAGCTGGATGTTTCAGGGAGATTTGGGGCTTGACATAAGTGGAGTGAGTTCTTTACGAGAAAGCATAAATCAGGGACCCCTGAAACACTTAGTGTTGGCTTGGCAATTCAGACACCCCCAAATGCTGCAGACAGGCATCTGTTAAAAACAAAAGCAATGTCTCAATGGGATGAGGGAGAGCTTCGTTGTGACTTACAAGCCACGTTTGTTACCAGAGGGAACACAGGTGGCCCGGCCCAGCCCACCTGAGGCGAAAAGAGGACATGCTACCCCTCCTCCCATAAGGACTTGCCAGAAGATGCAGCTGCCGGTGGTGGCAGGGGCAGACAGGGCCCCACCCCACAAGATTCCGCCATCTAAGGTGGCTGCTTCAATTTACCTCATGAGCGGGCCGGCCCTGAGAGGGAATAGTTTCTACTCAGAAAGCAAATCCCTTTCCATTCTTCCCCTGTCTCAAATCAACTTGAAAGGAGACTGGCACAAAAGCCCCTGGCCCTATTTGAGACTTGGCAGCTTTCTTGCCTTTCTCTTGTCTGCAGTTTTCAGACCAATTGCCCACCACAAGACGTATAGGGAGATCAATCTTTTATGAATGCCACCTAAAAGTGTAATGGCTGACCTTATGGGAAAACAACTGCACCTATTGCTCTGAAATTTGGCAAGATCTGTGCCCTCAGAAGGGGTGACCTAAGCTGGCTAAAATCCCATAAAATTCTGCCCCCAAACTGTCTACAGTGGTACCTCGGGTTAAGAACTTAATTCGTCCTGGAGGTCCGTACTTAACCTGAAACTGTTCTTAACCTGATGCACCACTTTAGCTAATGGGGCCTCCCACTGCTGCCGCGCGATTTCTGTTCTCATCCTGAAGCAAAGTTCTTAATCCGAGGTACTATTTCTGGGTTAGCGGAGTCTGTAACCTGAAGCATCTGTAACCCGAGGTACCACTGTACATTAAAACAGTTATAGATGAACACACTCTCTCTCTCTCTCTCTCTCTCGCCTTTTGAAGACAAAGGGGGAGGCTTATGTGACTCATGGAGCCAACAGGGTGGGATATTGATCTTTTACCAGCTTTAATCACTCCTGATTTGATGGTTGCTGTATCAAATAGCTGCTGTAACCAGAGGAGAGGGAATGGATTTCCTCCCCCCACCATGCTTTGAATAGCCACAAAGTTTAAGTCTGCATCATTTGACGGCAATGCCTTGAAAAGTAAGAAGGTTTATGTTTTTCTTAAACAGTAAAATAGTATTTTTCAGTCAATCTTCAAAAACACCTGGAGCCTTAATCAATCTGTTATCGATAGCATGTGTCCCACAGTTCATGGCCAATGTTCACTAGCCACAATCGCTGGGCACTGAAATAATAAACTCTACCTCATATGCAGATGGAAGATCCTATACCACAAAAACGTCACATTCATGCCAAGTAGAGAAACCCTTTGGATTCTCTGGCTGATGCAAGACTGTGGGGAGAACTTTGTTTCAGTTTTGGCTTCCAAGAAGTCACAAGTAATATAAAATAGAACCAACAACTCTAACCAGCTGGATTGTAGCTTATGCTTTAGGAACACATTGGACACACCACATCCTTATCTTTGTTCCCATCTGTAGCACATATGCATTTTTTATTAGGTATGTGACAGCTGATGGGATGGGTGAAATCAGAGATCGCAAACTCTTGGAGATGGAAAGATTTGGAAGCTGGGTGATCACAATGCCACAGTTCGTAGTGAAGGGTAGCAGAGAACAGGGAGCCAGGAGATGAGTCCTCTTTGTTCCTTGGAAGTCATGCATGAGTCTGTATTTTCTTTCCAGTCATCAAGGGTTTCCTCTTTGCAGGAAATGCCACAAGTAGCAAGCAGCTCCAACGAATGGCTGAAAAGGGGGGATACATCTGGGTATGTGGAAAGTGGCAGCATGTTCAGCTTTTGGATTGCCAATGTTTATTGGCCCGATTCCTGTGTCTGACACACAGCAGAGGAAACATTACCCATGAACTTATTCCATGCCAGGAGAGGCTTCACTTGGCTTAGTTTCTAGATGTCAGTGGTTTTTGTTAAAGGCACAAAGCAAGACCCTATATGATTAACATAAGCAAGGTGGCCAGAAACAAAGGAGGTCAGAGTTCCTGTACCTTTAACAATTGTGTATAAGAGGGCATTCCAGAAAGAACATATCTCCTCACCTCTACACATCACATTTTACCTGCAAAAATTCCATCAGCCTTTTCATCTGGCTACCTTAACCACATATATGTGCTGTATATTCAAATACAGATGGCGTTGCCTCCTATGTTCTGGGAGAGGTTCTCTTCACTTTTGTTTTTTAAACTGTTCCCTGCCATTCTCTCATCTATCTGTTGCTGCCTCTTTGCCATGCATTTTTCTTTGTTAGATCTCCTTTCCGGAGTAATCCCAGTCAATTAGGGAACACATGGTGTTGACATCACAGTGCTCCATGATATGGACAATTTGAGATTGCCCCACCAAAGAAATCTATGCTACAAGACTGCAGTTAGCGTTGGAATCAAGCAATATCTAGCAAGATAATCTGAGGGCTCTCATGGCTTTTCTCTTCATCTTACATGTTAAGACTCCAGGTGAGGAAGGTAGCAGGAAATACACATTTGTATTCCAGTAAAGAGATTCTAGCAAGCGTGTTTCAAAAAGCTCATCAGAAGTTGTCCAGTAGTCATGCATGGCTAAATTTCATCTATCCTTTGTAGCATTCCAGAAACTAGACCATGCTTCTATTTTCTATCTTGTTTCTGCTTTTCAAGGCAGTCGGAAACTAGCCATAATGTGCACCAATAGCTATGCTCAGTTAAAAATCTCTTCCACATTAAATGTTCCTTAGAACAAAAGATTAACACAAGACAAAACTAAAGATAGTACTGTGGAAAATTGAGTACTTTCCCCTTAAGAAGTGGGATTTCCTTATTTGATTTTGGTAGATAAACCTCCATGTTACATAAAGATGATGTTGGCAAGAACACTGCTCAATGAGCGTCACCCTGAGGTTAACAAAATTCAGTCTTTGACTCTATTATACATATTAGGTTTCCCTAGTGACTGATTATGTATTTCCATGTATATGTTTCAAGATCTTGAGCTGCCTTCTTGCCCCACCATTTGTGGGCAGAAAATGTTTAATGCAGTTACAAATTGATTGTATTGTGCAAATCTTTTGTAAGCCGATTTGAGAGCCTCTTGGGGCTATCAAGTGGCAAAGAAGTATTTTAAATAACAAATAAAATTGTATAAGATATAGGTGTCTGTTTTCCCATTTAGCCTTAATTTTCCTCTTGAGGTTTTGCCTTCACGATTGCAGGATTAGATGTAAGATTCTAACAGTTGGTAGGATATGCCTTCCAGGAAGCAAACAGATTCCCCTTTTCAAATTTAAATGAACATGAAAGGTTGAACTGGTAATGTTAGTTTGTAATATACTACAATCATGGTTTTTGGATGTCCTGTAAATTACCTGTCTTTGTAGAGCAGTTTGAGTAAAATGCATTTGTGGAAAAGGATATATACAATAAATTGACTGACTGACTTTGTGAATTCGGAGTCTCAAGAGCATGAGACTCTTAATCTCAGGTGTTCGAACCCCACATTGGGCAAAAGATTCCTGCATTGCAGGGAGTTGGACAAGATGACCTTGTGATCCCTTTCAACTCTAAAATTCTATGATTCTAAAACATGTTCTGGTAATAATCATGGACTAGTGACATCAATGAGACTATCCACAGGTAATGGTTTGGAGGCTGGTATGTCTTAGAGTCATCCTTTTAAAAAAATAAATAAATTTCATTTTCTCATTTTACAAATATTTTAACAAAAAACCCAAAAAACTTTACAAAATCATTCTGCATTTCCCTTGACTTCCCTCCCCTCCTTTATGTGGTTACTTAGTTTATATATTTTTGTTACTGCATATCTAGTTGAAGCCTGTTTACTAACTTCCCCTTCGTATTCCCTTTTAATTACCGTATTTCTTACTGCATGTGTGTTGTCAATCCTGCTAATGTTTTAAGTTGTTTACAATACGTCTTCAATTAGTCAATAATTCCCCCCCCCATTCTGTTTTTAAAAGTTCCTCTTCTTTGTTTCCTATTCTTCCTGTAAGTCTCACCATTTCTGTGTATTCCATCAATAATCGCCAGTCCTCCTTCCTTGGAGCTGTTTCTTCTTTTCATCTCTGGGCATAAATCATTTGGGCAGCTGTAGTAGTGCACATAAATATTTTTTTCTGTTCTTTCGGTACCTCTCCACCAATTATACCCATAATAAAAGCTTCTAGTTTTATAACAAAAACTATCTTCAACATTTTTTTCATTATGAGTCATTTCCCAGATACCCTCCTTCTACTGGTATCTGATTCCAACTTATATATTTTTGCTATTTTACTGGGTGTCAGATACCATCTATACATCATTTTCATATAATTTTCTGTTATCACATAATACACTGCAAATTTCAAATCCACTTTCCACAATCGTTCCCATGCTGCCATTTCAATATTATATCCTATATCCATTGGTCATGTCTTATAGTTATCCTTGATTTGCCTTTTCCTAATGCTGATGTCTTAAAGTTCTTCCAAGCATTACATCCTCCAATCTGCTGAGCAACAGATTACATATGGTCACCACAGCCTTTAAAACAAATGAATTTAGCGTTTCTCTGTACACCTTCCAGCAATCAGGCTCTTCTTCTTTGTTTGTCTCTCTGCAAAGGAAAGTGCCCCAGGGTGGACTTTTAAATTCTCTATTTGACACTGATTTAATTGCTGTCAAATAAAAAGAAATGAAACTTTACTGTCCATATGATTAGGACATGGAAGGCTTTCAGTAACTCATTGCTCCTGCTGAACCAATAGCCAAGTGCTTTGGAACTGAGGCATACAAAGGAATTTCACTTTGTGGATTTTGCCTCAGGACGCCGGGATGAAAGACTCTAAAACTCTTGATGTGGATTTAATACTTGAAGAACCTGGCATTTCCTTCTCTTAGATAGAAACATAAGCCTCAGGTTGAGTCTACACATTCAGTGAAATGGGATGGTAAAGTGGGCCCTGCCACTTCAAGCTGCAGGTAGAAGATGTATCGAAGATGTAGAATATATGCTTTAAAACACTGTCCCACTGCCCAAAGTGTTTTTATTGAAAGGGGGGTGCTAGCACTGAGGTCCAGCTCTGAGGGCCTTTTGGCGGCTCCCTCACTGCGAGAAGAGAGGTTACATAGAAGTAGGCAGAGGGCCTTATTGGTAGTGGTACCTGCCCTGTGGAACGCCCTCCCAGCAGATGTCAAAGCAATAAACAACTATCTTACTTTTAGAAGACATCTGAAGGCAGCCCTTTTTAGGATTTTTTTTTAATGTTTGATGTTTTGTTGTGTTTTTAATATTCTGTTGGGAGCTGCCCAGAGTGGCTGGGGAAACCCAGTCAGATGGGCAGCGTATAAATAATAAAATTATTATTAATTATTATTATTATTATTATTATTATTATTATTATTATTATTATTATTATTGCAGAACTGGGAGAAAAGTTCTGGAATTGTTTTCTATTTATCATATAGTTTTCTCCTTATCATATAGCTTGAAATACTGAAGAGCATTAAAATGTGGCACCCTCCCTCCAATCACAGTCTGGCATGGTAGTTCATTCTATTCAATATAATAATACAGTCATACCTCTGGTTGTGAACATGATCCGTGTGGGAGACACATTCACAACCCGCAGCGTTCACAACCTGAAGCGCGTGTCTGCGCACGCGCATGGTGCGATTTGGTGATTTTGTGCACACGCGAGCGCCGAAACCCAATAGTAACCCATTCTGGTACTTCTGGGTTCGGCGCAGTACGCAACCCGAAAACACACAACCCGCCACGTTCATAACCCGAGGTATGACTGTACCTCAGAATTCTACTATCTTCTACCATATTCTACCAACCAGGGTTCCTCATCATATGTAGGAGCTTTCACACGTACATCTGCACACATGAAGAACATCAAATGGGCATTCACTGGGAAAGTGGTGCACAGGGGACAGAGAGCTAGCCTGGCCTGTGCAACCTCACGAGGCCAATGCATATTTCTTCAGAGTGAGCGGTGTAGGCGTCATTCTGCTGTGTCTATAGACTAGGCAATACAACAGAATGCATTGGATAAAAAAAATCCCAAACTTATTGCCATCTAAGTTCAAGATTCCTCAAATTTAGTTTGCCAAACTTGAAGTAAGATATCTTGGCTATCTTGGGAGACATTGATAATGACATTTCCAGGCAGCCTTCTTTATATAAAAAGCTTAGCTCACTTGGATGAATTTTAAGTGGAAATCATTTTAAAGTATTTTATCTAAACATGGTCATTGCTGTTTTTAAAATTTGTTCATCTACTTTTTGGATTAGCCAGAATTTGTGATGTGTAAAAAATTTCTTCCACTTTTTCCCAAGCATCCTCCATCAATTAATAGGGGCGGGGGGCGGAATGGACCCCATGTTTTGGCAAGGAAAGAATATAGTCAGATCCTTACTGTGATTTATGACAAAACATATCTGGCATTGTTTTGAAGCATTGCACAAACCAAAAAGATATGGTTTTTAATATTAGTTGCTGTTTAAGGATGACCAAATACTGATCACTGACTGGGTGGAGAATCAAACTCTCTGAAAATCAGGAAATGCCATAAGGGTCAGTGCGCAGGGCAAAGCAAAGTTCATGTTGCATTTAGATCACACGTACACCCTGGAAACAGTTTAAAGAACCCTTGAGATAATGCATTCGAAATATTGTATCCGTCAAGCATCTGGAAATCTGGATATAGGAACCAAAAACATCAAGGCTGACTTAAAATATGATTCCTTGTTTTCGAAATCTGAGACCATGCTCCACTCGCATTTTCTGCTATTTTTTCTGGAACGTGAAAAGCTGCATGAAATATGATTTCTATTAAAGATGGGAACTGTTTAATACAATTGAGTATCTCCCAAACTAATGATATGAATACTCTGCTATACCAATGAGTTACTCAAAAGTACTGCACACAAAACATTTTGAGCTGTTCTAATCACCCCTAGGTGTGAATTGGCTAATTACAGCTGTATCTGTAATTGTGACAGGGTTTGTACATTTGAGAGCATATCTGGGGACAATGGGAAATGGATTGTTCACATGGCTAGAAAATGTTTTGCATGAACTGGTCACAGCTCAGGGATATTCCCAGGCCTTCACATTCACAAACAAAACAGAGGTTTGCAATAACACTAATGAAAATACTGTGAGCTTTTCACAGAGAACCTATCCCAGAAACTATCCCTCATATCTAAACACGTCAATACAGTACACTAATTTGAAAGTGTTCTCAGAAGATAAAGTTAATTTGGCTGCTGAGACCATATTAGGGCAGAGCTCCAGAATCTGAGGTGGCTTCCCATCACTTCATGCAAGGCTAGCTCTGAACAAGGAAGAGGGTCAATATACACCAGGCAGCTTAGTTTGGGCAGAATCAAATACAGTGGTACCTCGGTTTTTGAACATCTCCATTGACAAACATTTCAGTTTTCGAACGCTGTAAACCCAGAAGTAAATGCTTTGGTTTTCAAACATGCCTCAGATGTCAAACATGCCACATGGCTTGAATGTATTATGTCTGAAAACCAAGGTACCACTTTATACACTTCCAGAGCTGATGCTAAATACATTACTTCTGGTAAATGACCCACCATAGGGCCAAGAAAATTTGTGCCCCAGGCTTTTTAGACTCGTCTACCCATGTTCTATCTGAAACCAAAGTGACGCATTGTTTACCAGATGTGAATCTTCTTACAGCTCTCCTAGCCCACTAGATAGGATTGGGGGAAAGGACTAAAGTGCAGTGTCACCAGTAAAGCTTTCAAAGGTAGCAACAGTAGTGGAGATGCCCAACTTGGCTTCTAGATCCACAAATGAATTGAGAAAGGGACCCAACAATACCCCATAAAAGTAGAATTAAATAAACAAGAGAAAGGGAGGCTTGAGCTCAGGTTTTAACTTGAAATATAGAACTGGGTCTTGAATGTGCAACTTACATTCGGTTATTCCCTTCAAAGAAGGTGGCATGGCATCTCCACATCTTCCCTACCTTGTTTGAAAATAGAAATGGGGGTTGAGGTGAGTGCCACGCTTGAAATGAAATATGTCCTGAATGTGCACACTAAATATCATTGAAGAGGTGAGTTTATCTGGGGTTCATAATTTGGATTCGTTTCACTAAGAAATTGAGGTTTGCAGTTAACCTAATGAAAATATTGTGACTTCTTCCTCACAGAACCTGTGACCCAACAACTATCCTCTATATTTTAAAAAGGGGTCTAGGGAAAAAATACAATTGTACATTTTATTGTAGAAGTTTAAAGATTAGCACGTCAGTACATTTGTAGACCTCATCAAGTAGATCACCTACACCAAATTACAAGTTATTAGCTCAATAGGTACCATTTTAATTCTCCATAGAAGTTTGAGACTTATCGTAAAGAAGACTTTTCTCTTTTTCTTTGGCTACTCTGCTTAACTAAAGAAATGGTCCCATGCTTCTTTAACATACTCCCTCTCTCAAAACTCCATTGCTGTAAGAAATGTGATTTATGAAGAGAAAATGCATTATTTGAAGATCAGACTTCCTGTGCAGAGTTCATATTTGCAGCTAAAATTAAAGAAAAAATATCATCTGGGTGGAATCCATCAAAATGACTGACAAGCTTGAACAGCTATTCCCATGAGGCTACTGTTCAAAACAGAACTTTGTTAGGTTAATTCAAGGGGGGTAATATTCTGCCTTACTGGTTTATATCCCTGGGTAAATAAAGACCTTCTTAGTTTTAGCCAAGCATGCATCTCTTAAGACTAGTTGATGATAATAATAAAAATAATTTTATTATTTATACCCCACCCATCTGGCTGGGTTTCCTCAGCCACTCTGGGTGGCTCTCAGCAGAATAGTAAAAACACAATACTCTTACTGAAGCTAAACTCACCCCATGTCTCCCCCCACCCATTTCCATGTGCAGGCATGAAGCAAGATTTAGAAAATATGCTAACTTTTATTCATTTTATTGCATACACACCCACCTGTGTGTGTGTGTGTGTGTGTGTCTGTGTGTAAGTAATAAAATGTAATAATATGTAATAATATATTACATATATTGGGACGCAGGTGGCGCTGTGGGTAAAACCTCAGCGCCTAGGATCACCTCACTTGCCGATCACATGGTTGGCGGTTCGAATCCCTGTGGCGGGGTGCGCTCCCGTAGTTCGGTCCCAGCGCCTGCCAACCTAGCAGTTCGAAAGCACCCCTGGGTGCAAGTAGATAAATAGGGACTGCTTACTAGCGGGAAGGTAAACGGCATTTCCGTGTGTGGCTCTGGCTCGCCAGAGTAGCTTCGTCACACTGGCCACGTGACCCGGAAGTGTCTGCGGACAGCGCTGGCTCCCGGCCTATAGAGTGAGATGAATGCACAACCCTAGAGTCTGTCAAGACTGGCCCGTACAGGCAGGGGTACCTTTACCTTTACCTTAATAATATATTATGTAATAATATCCCATTTTTCTTTTGCCATGGAACCCAAAGCAGTGAATATGGTTCCCAGGCAGTCACATATTCATTCAAGTGCTGACCAGCAGCTCCTTAGCTTTGGTAAGTTACCTGTGCCTTCTAACTAGATCCTTTCTACATTATCGTGCATCCCTTCTTGAAAACAGGCTTGACAAAGAGCCGCTCTCTGCTCACATGTCCAAGCAGAGGAATTCCCTCTCGCTAGAGATCCTGCAGGCTCCTTCTCTGATGTCGTTTCTATTTCTTGGAAACTTGTCTCTAACATTCCAGCAAGCTTTCAAGCTGAACGGAGCCTAATCCTGTCAGGCTGCCTCTTGTTTAGTAACTTTTTGCTGTATTGAATTTGTTCTTTATTTCTGTTTCATTCATTCATTTTTATATGAATTCAGCCACCTTGGACTTCATTACTGAAAAGGCAACATGGAAATGCTTTCACATATGAAACAAAAGAGGAATAAACAAACAGCAAAAGGTACAATTGCTTATCACTGTGAAACCCCTCTGGTACTCGAATGCTTGGATTCTCTCTCAAATGCCTCCAGTTTTTTCCAATGTGCTTTCCCTACCTTCCCCCAAGCTCCCATGACCTGAAACATTTTAGACTGATGATTGTTCAGCATACCACCACATACACAAATCCTGGTGGCATTGCCCAGGCATGTGTTCCCTCAGCCAGCCGTGGATGGAAGGGAGTAGATTTTTCCCAGGCATCTGCCAAGCCCACTGCTGCCTCTTGGGCTTTAGCTGTTCCTGGTCTTACTTTACTTCTCTGCTGCTTTTCCCAGCTTAGGCAAATTCCAAGCCTTAGTTTTTGGCTCGTTTTGTGTCACCTGACTATGCCACTGCACCGCTCTCCTTCCTTACAGGGTGACAACTGGTTTTGGGTGTTTCTAGTGTGAGCCTAGAAGGGATGCAGGTGGCACTGTGAGTTAAGCCACAGAGCCTCGGACTTGCCGATCAGAAGGTCAGCAGTTCGAATCCCCGCGACGGAGTGAGCTCCCGTTGCTCGGTCCCTGCTCCTGCCAACCTAGCAGTTCAAAAGCACGTCAAAGTGCAAGTAGATAAATAGGTACCGCTCCGGCGGGAAGGTAAACGGCATTTCCGTGTGCTGCTCTGGTTCGCCAGAAGCGGCTTAGTCATGCTGGCCACATGACCCGGAAGCTGTACACCGGCTCCCTCAGCCAATAAAGCGAGATAAGCACCGCAACCCCAGAGTCGGCCACAACTGGACCTAATGGTCAGGGGTCCCTTTACATTTACCTTAGCGTGAGCCTAGTTTAATGTGGGCATACGAGAGTAGCCTAGGATGTTTGAGAAACCCACACAGGAGTTAGGTGCATCCAATGGACAAAGAAGATTCCCCTATTGCATTAGAGATGTTTGATCCGTGGTGCTCCACCTCTGTGGATCTTTCAGGTATTTTGCTGAGCTTCTGCACAGCTGGATGTTTTCCAAAGTCTTTAGCAAAATTATGCTGGTGCCAACTGTTCTGTGGTTCTGGCGATGAAGAATTCCATTTTGTATTTCAGATTCTTAGGTCACTGAGCTTTAGTTCAAAGTCTAGTGTTTGCCAGGTTTGGTGGTGGGTGACTGAGAATGGGATGCAGATGCTTGCAGACCCCACCTGTGAGTAGAAAATCATGTTGTTCTCGGGCTCCCTCCAGTGGCTGATTTAGGCAATATTGCAGACGTCAGTCACAATTCACACCCTTTCAGAAGTTGAAGCAACAACATTTTACTGTCCTTAGTAAATGGTGCTGTGAAACACTGCTTAGAAATACCGAGTGAAGATGGACCTCGGACATTCAAACCCCAAGATCAGTCCCATCACAAAATGTAGGAGAGGCAATGAAAAATAATGCAGATCACATGTAAAGAAATAGTCCTTCAACCATTAACAACAACACATTTGTTGTTGGACACATTCAAGTCCTTATTTTATGCATTCAACCTGGCATTGCATAGGGTTCAAAGATAACTTTTATGATTATATGTAAGCAACAAGATGTCTCCAACCCTGAAGCAAGAAAGGGCACACTCAGGCCCTTATCCAGGGATAATCCAGCATTCTGGTGCAGTGTGCTGATAGTAATATGTGGATAATAAGCCACTCCAGACACCATTGCACAGATTAAACTACAGACTTCATTGCTGATAACCAACAGTCCTCAAATGGCCTTATTATTTTCATTTTTAGCAGACATGCTGAAGTCTATGCTGCAACATTAAAACTCCCATGAGGACTATTCCTCAATAGCCTTTTAATATTGTAAGGATGTTGTCTGCTTTAGGATAGAATGGTAAAATCCTGCTCTGTTTTCTCTGAAAAGCATTCTAGGCTTTTAAAGCTTAAGATGCAGAGGCCAGCAAAATCATTTGATTCAGGGGAGATCTTCATTTCACTTTCAGGTTTGAGGTGCACAGAAAAGTCAACACAGGAAATGCTCTGCCACTCGGCAAAGCTTATCTTAGCTTTGTTGAAAGTAGGTACTTTGTCCAGATCCCACCAAGAAGTCCCAGCCAGAAGTATTTACTGCTCTGCATAATCCACACAAAGCACCTCTCTGCTTTCTGCTGCATCCTCAATAAAGTCTCCTTTCCTAAATTAGTGCAGGTCAGCATCCCACGAGCCCACTTTGTTCTTCTGAAAGCTTCTCCTTAAAAGTTAATCACTGCCATCTGCTTAGAAGGTGGCTTTTACTGCCTCAGGTAGGGAGAGAGAGAGAGAGAGAGAGAGAGAGAGAGAGAGAGAGAGAGAGAGAAGACTGCAAGGCAAGGCTAATGATTAAGAATGTGCGAACAAGTTGAGATAAGGACCCATTCATATTAGCTAGGCTTGTTGGCTGAATGGTCTTGTAGGTTTCAGGTTTTCCAAGCACTTCTGCTCTTCCTGTCCTCAGATAGAACTGGAAGCAAGAAAAACCAAGAGACTAAAAATGGTTGCTTCTGCGGTAGTTCTTTTCCGGCCCAACCACTGGGAATATGAGGACATTCATGATGCAGCCAGATCCTAGGGAGATTTCCATCAATATTTCCAAACCAATGCGATTAAGATAAAGTTTAAGTAAATATCTAACCTTCAAATTGAACCTGTCCCCCTGAGCCAAGTTCTAGCCAAACAGGACATAACATCATACTTTGCCACTGTTGAATAACAGTGGATATAATCTCAGATATCAACATGAGGCAAATTTACTCAACAAAAGCTATCCATTGCCAACCCATGCCCTCGTACTGTCGCTCACTCATTGACCGATATGCCAGCAGAACTGTTGTAAAGTGACTGTGCTCATTCACATGATCTCATTTCATGGATGAAGTCAACTTGTGCAGAACTGACTGTGTTGAGACAGTCTTGTAAATGTTTCAGCCTGCGTACAGATGTTGAGAGAACATATCCCGAAAAGCCTTCAAAATATGGTTTGAGTTCAGATTTATTTTTTTTAATCATTTATAAAATGAGCTCAACTCATGTAAATCCACTGGAAATTGGTTAGGTGAAATGGAGGGTGGCCCAGGGAAGCAGGCTAGCTGGTTAGCTGGCTATGAAAGGATGTCCCTCAACCAGTCATTTCAGAAATTGTGTGGTATTAGAATATAGCTAGTAAAATACAAGCAGTTTATGGGGGTAGTAGCTGAGAATCTACATGTGGCGAAGGAGGTTTTCTAATGACCAAGGGCAACTGCAGTGTGGAAGAATAACCAAAATGGAGCTCAAAATCATATTTATCATGATCATCAACACCACCACCTGCCATCTTTCAGCACGTCCCAGTGTTGATTACAACCATTAGAAATTCAGCATTAAAACAGTTAAAACAAATAACAGGAGTAGAGCGGGTCCTGAAAACACATATGTCAAAGGCTGAGGTAAAGAGGCAGGTCTTCTGCATTCACCAGAAGCTGTATGATGAAGGTACCAGACATACCTCTGAGCAGAGCGAATTCCACAGCTTAGGGGCGGCCACAGAGAATGTCCTATCTTGGACCACCACCACCCTGAACTTCTGATGGTGGTATAACTACCAAGAAATTAGTTGCAGCCCTACATAGAGCGCACTGCAATAATCCAATCTGGAAATTACCAGAGCTTGGCAAACCAAAGGGGCCAGAGCTGGCAAACCAAATGTACCGTATTTTTCGCTCTATAACACGCACCCAACCATAACACGCACGTAGTTTTTAGAGGAGGAAAATCTGTAGGCATGCCACCCGTAGGCATTCCCTCCATAACACGCACAGACATTTCCCCTTACTTTTTAGGAGGAAAAAAGTGAGTGTTATGGTGCAAAAAATACGGTAAGTGGAAATGGGCACTCCTAGCCACTGATGCCACCTGGGCCTCAAGTGACAATGTTGGGTCCAGGAGAAACCCCAACTTGCTCATTCAAGGGGAATACAACCTCATCCGGAACAGGCCATCTTCCCACCTCCTGGATTCGAGAATCTGGAACAACATACCGTATTTTTTGCTCTATAAGACTCACTTTTTCCCTCCTAAAAAGTAAGGGGAAATGTGTGCGTGTCTTATGGAACGAATGCAGGCTGCGCAGCTATCCCAGAAGCCAGAACAGGAAGAGGGATTGCTGCTTTCACTGCGCAGCGATCCCTCTTGCTGTTCTGGCTTCTGGGATTCAGAATATTTTTTTCTTGTTTTCCTCCTCCAAAAACTAGGTGCGTCTTGTGGTCTGGTGCGTCTTATAGAGCGAAAAATACGGTAATACTTCTGTTTTTTCAGGGTTCAGTTCCAATTTTTCCTCAGAGTCCCTTGGAAAGAGGGGTTGGCCATTAAACCGCTGTGGGAATTGTAGCCTTGTGAAGGCAATAGAGGTCTCATAGCAATGTTCAGTACCCTTAAACTACAGTTTCAAGGATTCTTTGGGGGAAGCCATGAATGTTAAAGTGGTATGATACAGCTTTAAATGTAAGCTGTGGCCTAAAACATAGTCAAAGCATTTAGAGAGCAATTTGTTCTTGGCACTGGAGATTTTTCAAAATTCAGTTTGAGTTTCAAAATTCTCCATTTCACATCAAGATTGTCCTTCTCATATTAGTGCAGGTGACTGTTTAGCTGTACAGTGGTACCTCAGGTTACATACACTTCAGGTTACATACGCTTCAGGTTACACACTCCGCTAACCCAAAAATAGTGCTTCAGGTTAAGAACTTTGCTTCAGAATAAGAACAGAAATTGGGCTTGGCGGCGCGGCAGCAGCGGGAGGCCCCATTAGCTAAAGTGGTGCTTCAGGTTAAGAACAGTTTCAGGTTAAGAACAGACCTCCGGAACGAATTAAGTACTTAACCCGAGGTACCACCGTAGTGGAAAAGTCAACTGGATTCCTTAATAGCAAACCACAATGCTCTCCCCCCCCCCTGAAAAGTTTCTTGGAAGTTCAACACCAAAAAGCTTCATTGTGAATGTTTCATTTTCAAGGCCCAAGTGCCCTTGGTCACACCAATGCCCATTTGTTCTAACAATCCTGTTGATTCAAGGATCTGGAGCCACTTAGAGCTTTATTTATGGCCTTGGTTTGAATCACAATTAAAGTGAGCTTTTCCGAATGTTTGGGTTTGTAGGCGCCATCCAAATGTGTCCCTCAAGTTGCAAGGCTTTGATTGTGCTTTGTTTCCCTCTGTTCAGCTACCTCAGTGGTCCATCTTAACTGTTGTGTGTTGTGGAACCCATCCAAGGTATTAAAAGGGACACAAAAGTTATGTGCTAGGGGTGGGAATGAACACACAGACACAGTAAGGCTCCCCAAAATGTTCAGTAGCTAGCAGCAGAAATGCCTAACGGAGAAAGAGGTGCTCTTTTAATTTCTTCAGCTGTGAAAGAGAACTTTCCCCTTTTTGCTACGGTCGCCAGTCCATCATCTTAGAGGAAACCAGAACAAAAAGCAAAGTCATATAAACAGCATCTGATTTTTTACTTCTTTTTGTGGTTGAAAAATCTCCAGTGCCAAGTGCAAATTGCTCAGCCTTCTTACACAGTGCGAGCAGAATAAGGAGGCAGGCAGGGTGGAAGAGGACATTTAAGCACCCAAGGCAGTTTAAAAATAAAGAAATTCCATGAGGGACCATTTGCCCCCCTTCAGGAAAGCTTCAGGTCTTCCACTTGCAACAACCAACATCTCACTCTACCTAATGGAGAAGATGGCCCATACCCCACAAGTGTCCCAGAAAAAAGGGGAGCATGCCATTTTCTCATGCAAGAGCACGGTGGCCATTTTGGGTGCCATGATTTTGCGACAAGATCTTGCCCTGAAAATAGCACTTTTTGGGGCCACGATCTTGCATGGAACCCCAAAACACACATTTTTTTCTAGAAAAAGGTGCCAGAATTCACCATAAATGCTTCCCTCATTTTCTTATAATGGCAATGACACTCACCTGAGAGGTTCTGGGAGTCTGCTGAGTTCCAGCTGAAAAAAAAGCCCTGATAGTAGCAGCAGCAGTTGTAACAGTGGTAGTAAAAATAGGCCATTGGTTATACCAAGTCAAATGGTTGGCCCTTCTACCTCAGTATTCTTTCCACTGTTTGGCAGCAGCTCTCTGCAGTTTCCGACAAGGTTTTTACCAGCCCTGACTAGAGATGGTAGGGATTGAACCCAGAGACTTCTCTGAGCAAAATATGTGCTAGGGCCCTTTTCCAAATTCATGCCATGAACTACAAATATTTACATACGGAAGCTGGCTGCAGAAGCCGCAATACATGTGAAAATCTGTGCATCCTCCTCTGAAGAATTGGCTAACTAATATATTGAGGTGGGGGGGCAAGGTAAAGTAAGCTTAGAAGAGGACCCTAAGTTGAAGTGTTTGGAAAGCGCTGCCTTACATTCTCAAGCTGGTTCTAATCTCCCATTTGAAAGACAAAGGCAGAATTCTTGGCAGGCGAAAGGGCATTGCAAGCATGTTTGAAGAGATGTGAAAATGTAATGTTGTAGTTAGAGGACTCAGGGCTGCCTTTGAAACAAGGACAAGAGTTTGGGCTTGCCCTACGTGTGCTGTCTCTCTAAAGCTGATACAAATGTTGTTATGTGCATCTTGCTTCCCACCCCCAGCTCCCAAGAATGCACCCGTATCTCTCGCCTTGCAATGTGAACAACAGCCCTCAGCTTTCACTTCTTAAAACGTTCCAGGTCTCTGTGGTTGCACAGAAAGTTGAGGAACAGATGATTCTGCGTATTTGTAATATTTATTTGTGCTTATTTATAATATTTAGGGATTTACTTGTGCTGTTTATGAGTTGCCTCTGACAGAAAAACAGCCAACATCTGTTTCTCAACAGACCACATCAAGCCCCCTATAAACCAGGGATGTGGAGCATGTGGTCCCCTAGATGTCATTTGACTTCAGCTCTCATCATCCTTGATCATTGGCCATGCTGGCTGGGCTTCATGGGAGTTGGAGTCCAGCAACATCTGGAGGACCACGGGTTCATCATTCCTGTCCTAAACATCTCTGAACAGCTACTTGGCCTGTTTTTTGTCCTTGATCCTTCTTTACTTCTCCCGCTGCCACCACCTTCTCTTCACAATACTGCACATGTATGCTGTTGTTGGTTTAAGCCATCACACAAAAGTAAACAAAATGGTGAAGACCATGGGCTTCCACAGACATTCCCAAGCTTCATTTTGTTTCAGATATGGTGACCATTTAAAAACAAAATGTGTTACCTGTTCACGAAGGAAGAGCCACAGCTCCAGGACGGAGCATGTTCTTTGCAAGCAAAAGGTCCCAAGTTCAGCCCATGATCTCGGGAAAGATCTGTGATTTGAAACCCCTTGTCTCGGTGGAGTCTATACTGAGCTACATGGACCAAAGCATTGAGTCAGTATAACACAGCTTCCTACGCTCTACACTGTGATGTGTCCAGAACTGAGCAGTAGCAACCCAATGTAACAGACTCAACAGCTTAGGCTGCAATCCTATACCTACGTACCTAACAGTAGGCCACAATGAACTCGAGAGGACTTGCCAGGAGAAGGGCCACAGCTCAACAGTAGAAACCCCAGAGAGCTGCAGCCAGCCAGCACAGGCTAGCATTCCTCACCTGCTGTGGTCAGGGGTGATGGGAGTTGTAGTCCAACAACAGCCAGTGACCCAAGTTTAAAAAACACTGGTATAGGCAATACTGAGAGAGACAGAGTAATAGCCTGATTTGTTATGAAGCAGCCTCTTATACTCCTATGCTTCAGAAAGCGAAGAAAAATAACTCAAAACATCTTGCTTTCCCCATCTTGTCATTCTTGAGCTAATCGCATGAGTCTGAGAAGCCAATTCATGTTTTTAAAGAATGCTGAGTCAGCAGGATTAAGCATCCTGCCTGTTTAGAAGATGAGTGGTTCACAACTGCTCATGGGTCACCGTGAAGTAGCTGAGATCTCACAAAACTAATCAGAATCCAAGCCTTGAAAGATGACTCTTGATTTGAATTTTTTAGTCTGGTGTTCATTACGTGAATGCGCCTAATTTTCAAATTGCAATGGCCACATTATATATAATATAAAATGTGAACATTTGCTACGGCCCCTCCAGGACCTGCTAGGCCTTGACAGCAACCCCTGCTGCTAACAATGTACCCCTAGCTTCTATCGCCAGCTCTATCTTTATCTCTAGTGAATATGTCATTGCCTTGACTGGAAGGAGGCCAGTTGAACGCCGTCCCTACATTTACAAAGAATTATACACAGCAGATTTGTAATGCTAAAAAAAATCCTATGCCATAACAAAGTAATACAGCATGAAAATATTCCAACCATTTATGCCAAGAGTTATAGAATATTATATCTCATACTATGAGGTTGCTTCCAGGGCTGTGAATGGACTTGTAAGAGACCTTGGCAAATTTCTTTCTGTAGTTAAGATCTTGTGGTGAGTGCATGCGCAAATATTTTGACATGGAGAAGAGGAAGAAAAACCAATTGGAAGATAAACAGCTAGGGTATCTTCAAATCTAGAGGCTCCTTATCTGGACAGACTTTTGAGATAAAGTAAGTCTGTGATAGGTCCAGCTTCATTTCCCCTCCAAATACAAATTATGCTGCCAAAGTTTCTTCCCAAGCTTTCCTGTGGCCCAGCAGTCTTCTGGGAATTCACTTTAGTTTTAGATCTCTCCCTTCTCCCTCTTTCCCTCTCTCAGATAGGTTGCTCATTCTGCAGTGAAATACTATGCCAAGATAAAGTTAGAAAAGTACTCTTTAAGTTAAGAAAGCAAGACTGGGTAAAAACATGAAGCTGTTCAATAGTGTGATTTTTCCACCAGGGTGTTTTCACTGAGGCTGTGGGCTGCAGAGGGAAGATGCATCTAGAGTAAAAAGAAGACAGTGGTAGAGAACCAGAAACATAGTTTCATTCAGGGATGGGGGAGATATTCAATCTAGTTCACATTTAAAGGAAAAGGTAAAGGGACCCCTGTCCATTAGGTCCAGTCGTGACCGACTCTGGGGTTGCAGCGCTCATCTCGCTTTATTGGCCGAGGGAGCCGGCATACAGCTTCCAGGTCATGTGGCCAACATGACTACGCCACTTCTGGCGAACCAGAGCAGCACACAGAAATGCTGTTTACCTTCCCGCCGGAGTGGTACTTATTTATCTACTTGCACTTTGATGTGCTTTCGAACTGCTAGGTTGGCAGGAGCAGGGACCGAGCAACGGGAGCTCACCCCGTCACGGGGATTCGAACCACCGACCTTCTGATCAGCAAGTCCTAGGCTCTGTGGTTTAACCCCTGCAGTTTCCAAAACAGGACATGAACTGAACCACGGCAATCCTTCCAAATACACGCTTCTCCAAATTTTACACTGCTGTTGTCCGGCCAAGTAATATGCATAAAAATGCATGTAGCAGTGAAATGCAAAAATGCTTTACAGAAGGGGAAATTGCTTTGCAAAAGTGTGTACACTAGCAAAAATTGCAAACAAAAATGTGTATTGTCAGGAGAAATTTTTGCTGAAATTCCGATGAATTTTCATAAGGTCTTATCATGGGGAAAAGATCATAAATTCATGTGGAGAACTGAAGACTGGAAAACTGAAAAACTGAGGGAAACTGACAGATTCATCCATCCCTATCGATAACTGCCCTTTATCTTTAACCCTGGCAACAGCAGACCCTACACATTGCTTTCCATAACTGCAGGTTCCTCCACCTTCTTCACACAAGTCAGTGGTGCAGTATTTGCCTTTTCTAGAAAAAGGGGAAAGGTGGAGAGAAACCACATCTGCAATCAAGAGGCATGTTCTGTGGCTTCAGCTTGAGAACCATTGTTCGGTGCTGAACTCGATATTGAGTCCTAACAGGCCACACACTGTTTTCTGACTGTACCTAAAGAAGTACAACGCAGTCAATATCCATAGAGCAGGATTCCTAGAATGGGCCTTGGGTCGCCCCTGATTTGCCATACATGCTCAAAGAAAGCTTTGGAATTGGATCAATTGGAAGTGATCGATCCTACTTCATTTTTAAAAAGCTGTAAAATCAGTGCTTAAAGCTCATTCAACAAAGGTTCAAGAAGAACAGTCTACAGCCACTTCTACATTTCCAATTCTATCAGAGCCATCGAAATGATTTCCATTAGAAGATTAAGTGTGTGTGCATAAACTAGGGAAAGGTTTCAGGCCAGTCATAGGAGATGCCCTTACTGGATGGGCCAGAACCAATCTCCCATAGGAACCTGCATGTTTTCCAACAAGACTTTGGAATGCCAACAAAAGACTGCTAAATATAACTCAAATGAAATGTCGTGCCACTCTGAATATGATGGACTGACGCAGTACTGGCTGGTGGTGAGCTAATCTGACCCTCCCATCACTGTGTTTTTAGCTATGCCCACCCCATGCTGAGCTCGTTCTACACCAGTGTGGTGTAGTGGTTAAGAGCGGTAGTCTCGTAATCTGGGTAACCGGGTTCGCATCTCCGTTCCTCCACATGCAGCTGCTGGGTGACCTTGGGCCAGTCACACTTCTTTGAAGTCTCTCAGCCCCACTCACCTCACAGAGTGTTTGTTGTGGGGCAGGAAGGGAAAGGAGAATGTTAGCCGCTTTGAGACTCCTTCGGGTAGTGATAAAGAGGGATATCAAATCCAAGCTCCTCCTCCTCCTCCTCCTCCTCCTCCTCCTCCTCCTCCTCTTCTTCTTCTTCTTCTTCTTCTTCTTCTTCTTCTTCTTCTTCTTCTTCTTCTTTGCCCTTGCCCCCCCCCCTGGTAAGCAAAGCAATGTGCCACATTTTGAAAATGGGAAAGAAGCTCAGCCTCACCAGCTCCTACTGAACTAGAAGAAGAAGAGTTTGGATTTGATATCCCGCCTTTCACTCCCTTTAAGGAGTCTCAAAGCGGCTAACATTCTCCTTTCCCTTCCTCCCCCACAACAAACACTCTGTGAGGTGAGTGGGGCTGAGAGACTTCAGAGAAGTGTGACTGGCCCAAGGTCACCCAGCAGCTGCATGTGGAGGAGCGGAGACGCGAACCCGGTTTCCCAGATTACGTGACTACCACTCTTAACCACTACACCACACACAGAAAGCTTATTTCTCCCTTTCCGCCTACCTGCAGTATCTATTAACAGCAAAGCAGGGGGTAAGTTGTTTTTATCCATCTTATTTCCTGCATAAAGCACTGGGAAGTCAGAGGAAGGATTAGTAGAGAGGGGATATCCATCCTTCTCCTACACCCTCTAATCTCGCAGAAAATTAATTATTAGGGAGAAGGGGGTCATAATCATCAATATGAGTCCTGTTGGTCATCATACATCATTTTCTAGCATTCAACAGGAATGTGTTGAAATAAATTTGGGAAATAAAGCTGTTCCATGGCACCAAAAATCCAAGCACTAAGATCTATGTTTCAGCGAGAAAATGTTGAGCTTTCCCCAAATAAAGTATTCTTCTGCTCTTAAATGGTTGCTTTTTAAAAAACATGCACACACACAATTTCAAAATGCTAAGTGTAGCTTCATGCTGTACAAAGGAATATCCACTCCAGCTAAGCAGTGATGTCTATAAAAGCAGCTCCTATGTAAGAATTCCATTGTCGGATGACTGGAGACTGCACACACAGGTACATTTAGACAGGAAGTGTCTGATGTGGACCCCTTTCCCAACCAGTACTATACATAGCAACACATATTACCATCTACACCAGGCTTCCCAACCTGGCGCCCTCCAGATGTTTTAGACTACAACTCTCATCAGCCCCAGAAAGCATCTAGGTACACTATAGGTGCACCATGAATATTCAGAGTGTCCCATAAAATGTAAGGCAAATATCATTTTCATCATGTGTGCACCTAGCATACATGCTTCAAGAAGAACCAGAAAAGGCCCTACCTCCATCACACTATACCTGTGTGATGAAATGAAACAAACCCAGCACATAACGGGGAACATGCAAAGCGTGTACATGAGGATACCATAATATGTCTGGTTCATATGTGGCGTGTGCACTGTAGCGGAGCATGAGAAGTGTCTTCTACATTTAACTTTAGAAGAATTCCATCATCACTCTACCGCCTTCACCATCATGAGAAGTTAACCGAGCTCTGGTGAGTGAGACAAGATTGAGGATTCCTTTCTGTGGCTGCTGGAGCCACAGATGGGAGAGGCAGTGGTGGGCGCTGGGGTCTCAAATCTCAGCGGTGCCCCGTGCAATGCCAAAGTTCAGCACCCCTTGCCTCTCGCCTTCCATTCTGCATCATAGTTTTGGCACCCACTGCACACACCCAAGGCTCCATACCAGAATGATCCTTGCACCTTCCCCAATCTAAAACCTGGAGAGAAGATTGTCTCTGGGTCTCCTGGCATTTAGAACTCCAAGCACCCATCAGGCAGGAAAGGCCACATGCCTTCATTGCCCCTCTGAGCAGGAAGGGAGCAGCAGTGATGGGTTGGCTTGCCTCTGCACCTGCTAGAACACTGGAGCTCGGCTACCAAGGCAGAGAGCACCCACCCTCCTACCGCACACCTCAATGGCTCTGTACCAGTGTGGTTCATAACTTCAAGCTGCATTTCAAAGAGGCAACAAGAGGTCACAAACAAGGTAAAGGTAAAGGACCCCTGGACAGTCAAAGGCAACTATAGGGTGCAGTGCTCATCTCGCTTTCAGGCCATTTGTCCACAGACAGCTTTCCGAGTCATGTGGCCAGCATGACTAAACCACTGCTGGCGCACGGAGGACCATGACAGAATCCATAGAGCACAGAAACACCATTTACCTTCCCACCATAGTGGTAGCTATTTATCTACTTGCAGTAGTATGCTTTCAAACTGCTAGGTTGGCAGGAGCTGGGATAGAGCAATGGGAGCTCACAATGTCATGTGGATTCGAACCGCCGACATTCCGATTAGCAAGCCCAAGAAGCTCGGTGGTTTTAGACCACAGCACTGCCCGCTCCCTCATCCCTTAAGGTCAAGTCCTAGTGATGACACATTTTTTCTTGGCCATCAAACCCATCCAAAAATGTGTTGACCCTGAACCTTCAAGCTCAAACCCACAAAGCTGAGCATTTCTTCCAGCTAGTGCTTTTTCCAACTGCGTGTTCCGCAACTGATTAGTAAACAATCTTATTTATAGCAATTGATGTATGCTGAACTTCTATTGTGCAACATGCTTCATTCACCACCTTTTTTTTTTTTACTTGATTTTGTATCACATCAGGCCTGGAGTGCAAGGTCACTATGTATCCCTTTATTGTTCTCTTTTGCAAAATGCGGTTTTGTTCTCAACCCTTGGCCAAGGTGTCTTCCCTGCCCCACAGTTACTACCAAACATCATGTTTGCTGCTATCCCCCATGCCAGAAGAGGCTGGATTCAAAGTTTGTTAGATATACCTAGCTGTAAAATGCTCCAGACCATTTGGAAAGAAAGGTGTTAGGAGCTGTAAGATTATATGGCTAGCATAAAACAGCTAAATATTGGTTGATGACAACGTGTGTGTGCCCACACACACACACACAGAAAGTTAAAAGAAACTACTAAAGTAATATAGTAGTGAAAAATGACTGTGGTACAACTGCAAGAGCAAGCAGATAATTCAGGGAGAGAATTAAGGTTGTGCTAGAAACATTATTGTTGTTGTTGTTGTTGTTGTTGTTATTATTATTATTATTATTATTATTATTATTATTATTATTATTAGCACCTCTGCTTTAAAGCTGAGCTTTAAAGGTGGTGTTACAGCTTGCTAGGGATAAAATACACTTGACTTAATGTGATCTGCACTTGCAGAAGTCACACACTATAAAAGTTCTTGGAAGTGAATGGTTTCTTTTAAAGTTTTCAATTAGTAGCTTTTAATCAGCAAATTATTTCCAGGAAACGGCACAGGGGGGACAGGACCCCTTCTGAAGAATGTCAGGTATGAGTGACCCAGCCGGTCTCACTTTCACCCCCACCAAACTTATCGCAGAGGGAACATTTACTATGTCATAGAAATGTTCATTTGCTGAACGGCTAAGATAAATATGTCCCACTTTACTGCTTCCATAAGCTGCATGTGTGTCATAAAGCTCGACCTAAGAGCACAACCCTCCACCTCAAATACTTCAAACAAACCAGCATTAAGGGGCCTCGTGAGAGTTTTAGCTTTTGCTTAAACCTAGCTGCAAGGAAAATGTTTGAGTCTTCAATTATCATTTTCAAATCATTCAAAGTCACCGAGAAGACTGTGCTGAACTTTTCCATTGCAAGATTTGGCTAGGAAAGTGGTTATGGCTTATTTGGTTTTCCTAATGAATGGGCTCAGCTGCCCTTCATACACAGAACCCAATGTGTGGACCTCTGGCTTGTGAAATGTAAACAAGGGTCACTGCTTGATCTTATTTATTTGTGTATTTACTTAAGACATTTATATCCTGCTGTTCTGCAAGCGTTAGGCAATTCACAACAAAACCACATGAATTAAAACAAAACCCAGTAAACACACACTATATTGCCCCCAGCAGATCCCTTTATCCAGGTGTACAACATGCATTACTGACCAAATGACCTCCCTGTTTTTACTTCTGGGCAGCTGCCCTTCTGCGTTTCTCCAGTGGCTGGGAATTGCTTGACGAGGTAGACAAGAATCTGCTGGGGGGCAAGTACAGTTCTCCTCCACCGCAGGGATGGAGAAGCTGCTACGACACTCCAGATGCTATTGGACTACAAGTCCCATCAGTCCCAGCCAGCATGACAAATGCTTGGGGATGATGGGAGTTGTAGTCCAGCAATCTCTGGAGGGCCTCAGTTTCCCATTCCTGTTTCTGGGCTTGTTCTTCTGCTCACCTAGAAAGCATGGGTCCAAGTAGTTTTCCATATTCTGTTTGCCCTGCTGCTTTCCCCAGGAAAACTCGCTCTTTAGTGCTGAATCGGAGCAAACATCCATCTGTGGTACACCCAATTGACATTTCATAGAGCTGGAAGGGACTGTGAAAGTCATCTAGTCTAACCTCTGCAATGCAGGAATCTTTTGCCCGACATGGGGCTCAAACCCACAACCCTGCGATTAAGAGTCTCATGCTTTACTGACTGAGCCACAAGTCAATCCAATTCAGCAGTAAAGATTGGGTTTTCCTGGGGGGAAGTCTGAATGCGTGTAATATGGGGCAAGGCTATAAATGTGTAAAATAAAAGTGAAATATAACAAAAGCACTGAGGGATACCCATTATCATATACATTAGTCACTCTTTGACAAAATAAACTGGTGGTGTTTTTGTTTTATTTCACTATAATATACACACTCTTTGGAGTGGGATAAGGATTCAGGGAAGCTTCTCCTGAAGGAAGGAAGACCTGACTCATGTTCTGAGAAACTTATTGCTACGCCCCTCAAACTTTGCTATTCTTCCAGCACTTTAATATGATTTAAGAGGTAAATGAGATCAGGTAGATTGTTCAAGATATATTTGCTTAATTCAACCCCATAAAAACACAGGCTCTTTACATGGAGGGAAAAGGAAAACATGAGTCAGGCTACGATGTAAAAGAGATAAAATAGCATGCTTAATACAGTATAAAGTACAGCAGTACATACATTCCTATGTACATTCACTCAGAAGCAAGTCCCACTAAATTCAATGGGATTTATCTCCATATAGATGGGCAGAGCATTGTAGCCATAGAATGAAATTTCCGTATGAAAGAGAAGCACAACTAAAGTTGGTTCCGTTTTCTCTTTTTGGTCATGAAAGAGTAACAATGCACAAACAGGTAAGCTACCAAAATAAATTGTGGCTGCTTTCATCAGACTTCACTGAGATTATATTTTAATCAAGTTCATATACCTTATCCAAGCAACAAGGCTGATGCCAGGGAGCCAAATTTAGAAATGGGGTGAGTATTTGTAAGGGGGAGAACCTCAAGAGGAACTGTCTCCCTTGACTGAATAGACTGCTCTATTTTTTCAGTTTCATCCAGCCTATTTTGAGCTGGCTCCAAAGTCAAATGGGGATCAAAAGGCCACTCCATGCACCATTTCCTGTCAAATATGGTGTCCAACAGGAAATGATGTCATCACCTATTGCCCTCTTTCCCAAGGTAAGGCTTCTTCCTTGGAAAATGTGGGCTGGTGATAGAGGGCAGAGCAGCAGAGGCTGGAAAGCTTGGAGAAGGGGAGCAGCTTGCATTTTGTATGAATTCATGACAGGCGGGGGACTCCTCAAGGGTCCCAGCCACACCATATATTTAATAGTACATGGGAATCCTTACAGAGCTACAATTCCCAGTGCTTTTAACAAAACTACAGTCCCCATGATTATTTGGGGAAGCCATGTACACTAAATGTGCTTTAAATGTATAGCATTGGGCATTAGTGGTTATTGACATGAGGAGATAGACCATCATGACCAAAATTTGTTCTAGTGTTTGACCTGAACACTTGAACTAGGAAAGCATAGTCAGTTCTGGAGGCAAGTTGGATGTGTGTCAATCATCCCTCCCTACAACACATTCATGCTGTTCGTATGAAGAGCTAACCAAGTAGTTTAAGCCAATTGCAAAACCAAGGAAGGCTTTCATTATAGGAACTGTCGGCCAACAAAGGACAACTGGGTGCCTACAAAATTCTGTTTCCTGGTGGCACAGCTACTGCCCACCTAAAGAAGGAATTGGGCCTAAAACATCGCTGAAAAGTCATTTGAGAAAATGAAGCAATCAGGAGTGAGTCTATGCTCTCTTAAGTGCATCTACTTGGGAGTAAGATCCCTGGGATCCCAGAATGCTGTCACAACAGACTAAGGTTTCTGCCTGCAGTCCTGGTTAACTCTTCAGACCATTTGTTGAATTCCAGGACCAGTGAATTCAATGAAACTAGGTAAAATGTCTCGAGAGTTGGCATTTAAAGGAATGAAGCAGAGAAAATGAGGCTGAAGGGGCCATAAATAACACACTGGATGCAATCCAGAGAAAGTTAGGCATAAATTGCTTTAGTCACATTAAATTCAGAAGGAACTGAGCTCACCGTTAATGCTTAAGTTCCATTGATTTGAATGGAATATGTTTAAGTGTCACCAGACTTCATTGGCTATTGCCCACTGGCAGTGATCCAACTGTTCTGAAGCTCTTAGTGTTGTGTACAGGTTTACTTGTTCTCTTTCGTGGGCAGGGGAACACACGCTGCAAGAAATTGGGGATTCCTATACATGCATAGAGAACTTCCTCTAGTAGAATCAATCAGGACTTCAGATAGACCTCCAAACTGAAAGTGAGTCCCATTCATTTGTGTGAACTTTACTTCCAAGTAGTTCTGTACATTCACATTTGCTGTTAGGCTGAAATTCCAAGCTCACTTAGTATGGAGTAAACTGCATCAGAATCTCTCAGACTGGCTTCTGTTTCAAGTAAGCCTTACTTAGGATCAATGTGCAAAACTCTTAACGCAGTGGCTCACACTCTCCCTTTTCCTGAAAGCATTTAGGAGTCTAATCCGCCACTGAGTGCCAGCAATTCGTAGGCTGCCAAACACAAACCACTTAAACCACCAAACTTGCATTCAAACTTGCTCAGCTCAAGCACCCTCAGCAGACCAAAACTGGATCAAGTGAATATTTGGTAACTCAGGTATTTGGTGCATACAGCTGTAACCTGCATTGGCTTCAGTTACTTTGTGTGTCCTAGGGCGTGTACACGCACAGGACAAAACGTTACTCCAAATTCATTAATGGAATTAGTCAATCCATTTAGAGCTCTTCTCACTATCAGTCTAGAATTGTCACTGTGAATAAAAGATTTCATTACGCACAGGTATGCCTACAACAATTTCTGCTTGATTGTATCAACAACAACAAAATGTTGTGTGAGCTCAGTTGTACCAATTTTGTGGAGACTGTCATCTTACCTGGTCTTCAAATATGCACTCACACATTTGAAAATAAATCCTTCCTGATAGGAGACCCACACACTCCAACTCCAGACTAAGTTCTCATGGATTTTTGCATTAAAACTATAGGAAGTCTCAAGCAAGACATACACAGTTGGCTGTTTCAGAAACGCCGCTAAGGAGGATGGAGCCTTGACTGCATATTTTTAGTGCAATACTGAGGACTAGAAGATTGCCTAGCTTAAAAAAAAAAAAGCAAAAGTGGCATTTCCTCGCTTTTACTTGAGGGCTTAGGAATTTCGCCCCGTCAACGTTTCATCAAGGTGCGTGCGTGTGTTTGTGTGTTTGTGACACACGTGTCTGTGAGGGTAGTACGGGTGGGTAGGAATCTACCTAGGTCTGGAAACTTGCTTTGCCAGGTCAAGACACCTCTTAGCCCTAGAGTACAACGAAGCTCGTTCCTGGCTGCCCATCCGCGCTTGGCACAGCGCGCTCAGCAAGTGCCTTTGTGGGTGGGAAGACAATGGCAAACGCAGACGAGCGGCCTCGGGGAAGAGACGCAGGAGGGCGCTTTGCTGCCCCGGCGCGGCGACGCTGGGGAAGGAAAGAAGAAGGAGCCGCGCCTGCCTTACCGTGAGCGCAGAGAACTTCTGAGCCGGCGCGAGGAGCGCCAGCTCCGGCAGCAGCAGCCACAGCGGCAGCAGCAGCATCCTCGGGCGCCGCCGGATCGGGCCTTCGTGGCGGGGTCCGTCTGTCAGTCCCTAGTGGGGCTCAAGCCCTCCTTCCTGCGGAGGATTTCCCCTGGCGGGTCTTCTTGGGCGCCAATTCCCTCCTCAGGTTTGGAGAGGGGAGTGCGCACGCGAGACGAAGCCGCTCTCCGTTGCGCCCTGGGGCTGCTGGGTTGGGGATCCCCTCCGCAGGCTTGCAGGTCCCGAACTCGCCGCTCTCTCCACTCCGGCTCTCCGCCTGTGGAGCGACGATCCCTTTCTCGTTGTACAGGAGCTGCCTGCTGCGGATCCCCGAATCAGATACTGTCTGCTGGTGGCCAAGCAGCTTGCTTTGCCCTCCCTCGGTGTGGAGCTGTCATCTGATGCTCGCCCGGGGAGCGAGCAAGAGAGAGCGCGCACGGGAGGGGGGACTTTAAATAATAGCAATTAAAGAGCGGGGGACTTCCCTAATCCTCTCTTCTGTCGTCCTACACCAGGCAGCAGCCTTGTCTCTGGCTCTGCAGGAATTCGGGATGGTTTGGAAGGAGGCGGCCGGAGAGATGGGGAAGGTGCAGTATGAACCTCCCAATGTCTTATATACACACCCCTCTCTGCGCTTCCCTCTGAGCCCGGCCTCCAATGCCTCCTCCCAGACCTGCAGATCCTCCGCTGATTGATTGATTAACCCTCCTGACACCAGTTTTTGCTCGCCCCCTTCGCTGAGATTCCTAGCAGATTCTTTTGGAAAGCAAAATAACCAGCAAGAGTGAGAGACCCAAAAAAGGGGGCAAACTGGACCATTTGAGGCGGTCACCAGCGTGCCGCCTGCAACCGTTTGCAAGAGGCCAGCGTGCGCAAAGAGGCAAGCGTGCGTTTGCTTCTAGTCCCGCTGCTGGGGGTTGTTGCAGATTGCGTTGCAAAAGAGGGTTTAAAAGGTGAGCGCCGGGCAGTTGGTGTGTTCCCTCGGCGTTGTTCGCCTTCCAGCTCTGGTGACATTTTGGGGCAGTTGCTCGGTAACTCTAGCTTTGAAGGATAAGCAAGAGGATTGGGTGCGTGCGTGTGCCTTGACGCTAAAGAGTGTCTTTTCGCTCTCTCTTTCAAACGCGGCATTGTTGGAATATTTCAGCCTTGGCCGGTCACTTGGCACAACGCTGCTGACACAAAACTGAAGGATTACAATATTTCTGAAAGCAAAGCAGACTCAGATGAATTTATCAAGGGTCGGGAAGCGCGAGAGAAATAAGAGTCTGCCTTGAGAATTAGCTTTGGATTAATTTGTCGAATCAAGTGCAACTAGTAAATCCTAGTATTCCAAAAAACTTGTTTTGCATCACACAGGATTCTGCCTTATATTCATGTTACTGCCTATTCTGCATTCAATGCTCTTCCACTGCTAGTTTTCCCAGCTAGATTTACACTAACTTAGGCTGTGTACATATATATACATACTATATAAACTGCCTCAGTCCTGTATACCTGAAGGAGCATCTCCACCCCCATCGTTCTGCCTGGACACTGAGTTCCAGTTCCGAGGGCCTTCTGGCAGTTCCCTCACTGTGAGAAGTGAGGTTACAGGGAACCAGACAGAGGGCCTTCTTGGTAGTAGCGCCTGCCCTGTGGAACACCCTCCCAGCAGATGTCAAGGAAATAAGCAACTATCCTACTTTTAAAAGACATCCCTGTTTAGGGAAATTTTTAATGTTTAATGCTGTATTGTGTTTTTAATATTTGATTGGGAGCCACCCAGAGTGGCTGGGGAAATCCAGCCAGATGGGTGGGGTATAAATAATAAATTATTATTATATAAATTATTATACCGTTAAAGCACATATGACACACATTTCCCTCCTCAAAGAATTCTGGGCACTATAGTTTGCCCCTGTAGAGCTACAATTCCCAGCAACCCATAATTAACTACAGTGCCCAGAATTCTTTGAGGGGGGAAATGTGCTTCAAATGTATATAGTGTATATTCAGCCAGGGCCACAAGCCCATATGGACCCTGAAGTTTCTTGACAAATATTGCAGTCAGGTGTGTTTCTTTGTCAAACCAGCTTCAATCAAACTAGAAAACTGAATATGAAGCGGTAAAATGAAGATACCCTAACAGCCATTGCACATGCACAAATTACAGCTTCACAAATAGGAGTTTGGAGCAGGGGTTGCAACAGCAGGGAAACCAAAAAGGTCCTGCAGGTTGGGTGAAGACATCCCTGCCCACTTTCTGGCATGAACAACACACTGGAAACACAGCTTGAAACATAGTAGGAGCAGCTGTTGACCTTGCTACATTTTAGGCCACTAATGTGAACATTGTCTTTGTCCATGGAGTTTTCTTGGCAGGGATACTGGAGTGGCTTGCCGGTTCCTGCTCCAGGTGGATCATGTTTGGTCAAAACTCTCCATTATGACCTGTCCATCTTGGGTGCCCTGCATGGCATAGCTCATAGGTTCTCTGAGTTGTTCAAGCCCCTTCCCATGACAAGGCAGTGATCCATGAAGGGCCGATCGCCGAAGAATTGATGCTTTTGAATTATGGTGCTGGAGGAGACTCGTGAGAGTCCCGTGGACTGCAAGAAGATCAAACCTATCCATTCTTAAGGAAATCAGCCCTGAGTGCTCACTGGAAGGACAGATCCTGAAGCTGAGGCTCCAGTACTTTGGCCACCTCATGAGAAGAGAAGACTCCCTGGAAAAGACCCTGATGTTGGGAAAGATGGAGGGGACAAGGAATCATAGAATCATAGAATCATAGAATCATAGAGTTGGAAGAGACCACAAGGGCCATCGAGTCCAACCTCCTGCCAAGCAGGAAACACCATCAGAGCACTCCTGACATATGGTTGTCAAGCCTCTGCTTAAAGACCTCCAAAGTAGGAGACTCCACCACACTCCTTGGCAGCAAATTCCAGGAGAAGGGGACGACAGAGGAAGAGATGGTTGGACAGTGTTCCCGAAGCTACCAGCATGAGTTTCACCAAACTGCGGGAGGCAGTGGAAGACAGGAGTGCCTGGCGTGCTCTGGTCCGTGGGGTCATGAAGAGTCGGACACGACTAAACGACTAAACAACAACAACAATGTGAACATACCCCAAATCAGACCATTGGTTCTTCTAACTCAGTGTTTTCTACACTGAGTAGATGTGGCTGTCCAGGATTTCACAGAATCGTAGAGTTGGAAGGGATCCCAAGGGACATCTGGTCCAATCCCCTGCCCTGCAATGCAGGAATCTCAACTAGACCATACATGGCAGGTGACCATCCAACCTCTGCTTAAAAACCTCCAAGGAAGGAGAATCCACCACCTCTCACGGGAATCTGTTCCACTGCTGAACAGCTCTTACTGTCAGAAAGTTCTTCCTGACAGAATCTCCTTTTTTGCAACTTGAGGCCATTGGTTTGAGTCCTTCCCTCCAGAGCAGGAGAAAACAAGCTTGTTCCATCCTCCATGTGGAAGCCCTTTAGATAATTGAAGATAGCTATCATATCTCCTCTCAGTCGCCTCTTTTCCAGGTTTTCCAGGTTAAACCTACCCTCAGCTGCTCCTCATTAGGTTTGGTTTCCAGACCCTTGATCATCTTTGTGTCCTTCCTTCTGCATGAGTTCCGGCTTGTCAATATCCTTCGTTCAGGTGGAATTTTCTCCCTGCCCTACCTAGAGATGTAAAGGTTTAACCCTGGAACCTTCTGCATGCAAAATATATGCTCTATCACCAAGCTGCAGCCTTTTACATAACAATGGCATTGGCATCTTTGCACCTGCTCCCTCCAAAAGAGGGAGCAGGTTGAAGCTGGGATTTGAACTTCAGTTGGAGAATTCAGACATCAACATACATACCAAGTCTTGTGCTGATACCTCACTCTTCATGGCAGATACTGCATTACAGTGTCTTTTACATCTTTCCTGACCTTGAAAACAAGTAGAGGGATTCAGCTGTTATTTGAACTTGAAACTTAGATCTGAATCCTGAGTATGCATATCATATTTTATTCTGATATCAATGTGCTGGAGGGAAAGATGGTGTTACCAGCTTACAAACAATGCCAAACCGATGAGTTAATCCAAGGTCCGAATTTGCTCAGCTAGTATAATACTTAGCATGGTCATTTAGACTGTTCTGTGTGTGTTGATCTTAATAATCTTTGGAATAACCATATAAATAGGTCCATATTTTTATCCCCATATTTTGGATGAAGGAACTAAGGCTGAGAAGGAGCAATTGGCTTAAGGCTCGGTTTGGGAACCTCCAGATGTTGCTCCCATCATTCTTGACCACTGGTCATGCTGACTTGAACTGATGGGCCTTGAACTCCAACAACATGTGGAGGCCACAGGTTTCCCAACATGTATGCACAACCAGAGCTCTGTCCTGACCAATGGCGGTGGCTGGGGAAAGAACTGAGGGAGGAAAAGCCTTAGAGAGTGGTGGGAGGCGGAGACCAAGACTTCTTGGGAAGAGCAGCCATGATCACTACGCCTGAGATGCTTTGGGGGTTTTTTGAATAAAGAGTTAACTTTGTTGACACTCGTTATTGCTGACCTGCTCCTGACTCCGGCTCCTGACGCTTATTGAGATGGAGCCAACTAGGGCTGCACATAATATTGCAAATGCATCCGCACCATAGATTTATATAAAGATATTGGGATGTATCTAAGGAAATTGTACCCAGAGCAGATCTACTAAAACTAATGGATGTAAATTAGCCATGTCCATTAATTTCAATTTGGATATGAGCCATTTTGTATGTTGGGTCCATCTGCTGCCTCCTCCTTCTCCTCCTTCTCATCATCTTCTCGGTTACTTGACCAATATCCAGACCTTAAGCCAAACTAGGGATGTTTCACTGGAGTGGCATTTGACCTGTTTTGATGGATTCCATAAAGCAACCCCAGCTCCAATTAAGGTCCAGATGCAACATATCAACTGAGTCTGCTGCTGGTGAATACCTGAAACCTATATGGCTAATCCACCCCAGCAGAAACAGTATCCTACATTATCACATCTTTTAATTAAAAGGCACTAAAAGTAATGAAGTATTAGTCATGATTACTCTGCATACCCAAACCAAGACAGATCATTTCATAAATGTGTGGAATATCTGTATGTTTGAGGAGTACATAAGAAAATGCAATATGACTGGAAGGTGTTTTTTTCTTTTCTTTTTTACCACATTTCTTTTCATTATTTTTCTGGCTCTCTGAATTTGCCTTGTGTGCCAAGCTGCTCTTAGCAACTTGATTGTACCTTCTTCCCCAATTTTTCTAAAAGAGAGAGAAATTGCTAAGGACACATCTGAGCACAGCAACAATGTGATTTATTCAGAGCAAAGGGTTAAAGCCTCTTGGAAATGAAGGTATTCCTTTTCTGCTTGGCAGGAAACTATTTGGGTTTGGAATGTTTCAAAGGGCTCCCCCCCCTCCTTTTATCACAGGTGCTTTTAAACCATTCCGTGGCTGATTTTCAACGTCTGGGGCCAATGGTAAACCACAGAGAATTTAATTCTTTTTTATGAATAGCTGTTTTACTTACTAAATTCCCTTGAAGGTTTTCTTAATGTCATCAACAACAATCCACAAATAGGCCCAAAACCTATTGAGGACAGCTTTGTTTAGAAAATAAATTTTAGATTATAGTTGCTTGTACATTTGCTTTCTTTTTCTTTTGGCACGAGGCGAGGAAGAAACCCTGCAAAAAAGCAGCTGTATTTTGCTACACATCATTGACACAATAATAGTGCATTAGTGGTAGATTTACAGTATACTGGACCATCCACACATCATACCACTTTGTGAGCTGTGTTGTGGCACTTCCCCAATTGCTGCATTATTGCTGTCTGGCGAGGTGCTCTTGCACTATGTCAGAATGAAGGTGGTTCTGAAAGATTCAACTGGAAGATTTGTGGTATTAACAATACAGGAATGCAAGACTAGCCCTGCTGGATCAGGCCAATGGCTCATTCAGTCCAGCATCCTGTTCTCACAATGACCAACCAGAAGGACCTCGTGCTGGTGTATTTGGGAGGCATCCCATTTTATCCCTTACAATAACCTGAGAGATAGTGACTACTACCCAAAGTTACAAATTGTGGATGAGCAGGGCTTGATCTCAGGTCTTCCAAGTCCTGAGGGACTGGGAACCCATGTCACTCAAGGGGTTGTTGAACTATAATCCTCATCATCTTTGAGCACTGGCTATGCTCTCTGGTGGTGATGGAAATTGGAATCCAGCAGCAACTGGAGGCAATAGGTTCCCTCTCTCTACTTTACACCCATTTGGTTCTTGCCAATGTGTCTTGCCTCGTGGCAATTCAAGGAGTCAGTAAAAGGAGGTGGAGCAACAGAGAAGTGGGGAGTAAAGAGGGGTGACAATACCTCTTTCATCTTGCGACTTAATAACCAACTTAAATGCATTCCCTGGACAAAGATCTAGATCTAGATACATTGGTATCAATTGGTAACATTTCACAGACTTAAGCATCTGGAAAAGAAGAAGAAGAAGAAGAAGAAGAAGAAGAAGAAGAAGAAGAAGAAGAGGAGGAGGAGGAGGAGGAGGAGTTTGAATTTGATATCCCGTTTTATCACTACCCAAAGGAGTCTCAAAGCGGCTAACATTCTCCTTTCCCTTCCTCCCCCACAACAAACACTCTGTGAGGTGTGTGGGGCTGAGAGACTTCAAAGAAGTGTGACTGGCCCAAGGTCACCCAGCAGCTGCATGTGGAGGAGCGGAGACGCAAACCCGGTTCCCCAGATTACGAGACTACCGCTCTTAACCACTACACCACGCTGGCTCCATACTTCTTGTTTCACAGTTTCTCGTTGTACTTCCTGAACATTCCTGCTACTTTACATGAGTGGATCATTTCATCCTCCAGTGCTATCAGTCTGGCATGTGACCATTTCAGTGATTAAGGAATAATAATAGTCAAGTGGATATGGCTCCAAGCTGTCATTTTTCAAACCACAACAGGACCATGACACGACGTCAAAATAATTTAGGGTGGTAATGTTTTGCCACACGAGATCACGGCCTTCGTTGAATTCTTCTTTTACAGTCAAGCAAATCTAGGAAGTGCTCATGTGTTTTGGCACACACAACTGTTTTTTTTCTTGCTTTCTCCCATTGGGTGCATTTGTGGCGAGGAGGAGATGCCTGTCTGCTTTTCTGTAGCATACCATCAAAAAGTGTAGGAAAAGGAGGCACAGGGCAGAATTTATGGTTAACAACAAGTGGAAACAAAGTCAGGAACAATTGAATGGGGAATTGTCTGCTAAGATAAACAACCTGCCAAGATTTCCTCTCTGGCTAGGTTGATGCTAGACGAAAGGTTGGTTTCGCACAGCTAAAGAAAACCTTCATCTTTGTGGGTTTAAATCTCTGACAGGTTATATAAACACTAATCCATAAGGCGTTTAAAACTCTTCTCCCATGGCAAGGGTTTGTGTGGGATCTGTGGATTCTATTTATTTCTTTGGAGGGTCTTGAGCAAGGAGAAGAGAGATTCTTGCTGTTAAAAGTGTAAACTCAAGTTCATTTGAAGGAGTGAGATGTGTGCTATCCTAAATATTTGGCAAATTTTTTTTTTGCATAAGGCACCCCAACTTGGGGCACTCTTAAAGGTCAGCAAAATGCCAAGTATGTACTTTATTGTGAGATTTTCCTCACACTTTGTGTGGTTGGGGGACCATTTAGATTTTTTGCCTCAGGCACCAACATGTCTCGAGTGATTTCTAACTCCAAAAGCATTTCCAGCCTATTGCTCTTTTTGGGTGGGATTCAGTTACACACCACCAAATTTAGGTCGCACAATTATACTTGATTGATGAAAACCCACTTTCCCCAAGATCAGACTGTTTGCAATAAGGAAAGTGATGAGAATGTGCACCAGAAAGTGTGGGATAACATTTGCTTTGGCCCAACATCATATAACCTCCCCAGCAACAAATCTGAAAGGATGCGCAATAAACAGATAATCTGGAAGTACCATAAAAGATATAAGAGAATACATGACTGCAGTGGTTTAAGTGAAACCAGGGAACAAATTAGCCTTATTAAAGGGTTTAAAGAAAAAATGCATGGGGGCTTAATCTGAGGAGGGGGGCAGGTGGTGCATGGCACCCCCAATCTTCCTGAGTGTGCCATGTGCACCTGCTCCTCCACACTCAATTCCAGAAGATATGGAGAGAGCTTATATTCACATTGTGCTAAATGCTCCTACAAGCCCCCTTGTGACTGGGAAGTCTGATCAGAGTTCTGACTCTGCTCACTGTGGGGATGTTGAGGGTGGAGCAGGGGCTCTCAGTGTAGGTGCATCTGCTCCTCTTCCTCAGTTTATGCCCTTGCACATGCTTCAAATGCTTGAATAGAGCTTCTGTTCTGCTCACATGTTGGATCCAGTCGTTACAGTTTCTCAGTCTGAACCTATGCATATTAGGCAACTCCCAATTTACACAGGGGTTACATTCCAAGGCAGGGACGTAGGTGGCGCTGTGGTCTTAACAACTGATCCTCTTGGTCTTGCCGATCAGAAAGTCAGTGGTTTGAATCCCCGCAATGGGATGAGCTCCCATTGCTCTGTCCCAGCTCCTGCCAACCTAGCAGTTCGAAAGCACACCAGCACAAGTAGACAAATAAGTACCACTGCAGCAGGAAAGTAAACGGTGTTTCCATGCACTCTGGCTTCCGTCACAGTGTCCCAATGCCGACTCCCTCAGCCTGGAAAGCGAAATGAGTGCCACAACCCCATAATCGCCTTTGACTGGACTTAACCGTCCAGGGGTCCTTTACCTTTTACCTATGTTCCGAGGCACTGCATGTGTCAGTAGAATAGAGTAAATTTTGAACACCTTGAACACCATTGGAAAAGCCTGCAAACGCCCTCTAAACCTCTGGAAACTCTTGAAAAACCCTTTTATAAAAAACCAGCAGCCCTTACCAGAGAGGCATGAATGGTGGCAATCATGGCTCTCAGTCTTCCTCATAGCTGGAGGACAATTTGCAAACAACAACAAACGGGGTAGACCAGTACTCCGAAGTGCTTGGCTGTGAGTTAGATTCACTTACTGCCAATGGTGTAGGGGTGATGGTGTCTTGCAGAGGAACATGGTAGTGGCCAGCTGGTGCTTATGATAGGTCCTGCATTGCATTTTGCAAGTGATTTTTCCTGTTTCCCCTAAATTGATTAATTAATTCTATGCTATTCTATTTTTGAATTGCTCCCTCTGAAGCATCTCATGGCAATGTAATGATAAAAGCAACAACAATACAAACATATGTAAAACAATTTTCCATACCAAAGCAAACTCAAATACAATACAGATGGGGTAAAATTTTCCACTGAAAAGCCTTGTTCATTTGATGGTTTTATGATGGGCATATTAATGTATGTAAATAGATAAATATCCCCATCCCCCTAGAATTTATTTATTAATAAACAGGGGGGAAACCAAAAATAAAGAGCATAAAGAAATACTCAGAAAGTCAGAGCAGGCTGAAAGCCGCATATGGTTGAACACTATAATTAAACTTATTGTTCCAAAACATTACCAAAAATGCCCATTTTCCCAGCCTAACAAGAAGAAATACATTTTAAAAGGGAGGGGGCGGGAAAATGGTTCAAAAAATGCTTTTGCTTTTCCAGTAATGTATATGCAGTTTCCCCATCACAGCCCCACATACAATGCAGGTCAGAGATTAAACAGATTTTGGAGCAGGGAGAGGAGTCTGGGTCTGGCTTCAACCCCTTTCATTCTCTACCAACAAAGGTGATTCTTTAATTAGGCCAGTGCAGGTGTTTTCCTCCACCCACCACCCACCCTGTCCTAATGCCTTGCGAAGAAAATGCACACAATCAAGCTTCCAGAGACTTCTAAAACCCTTTGGCTAACTCTAACATCTCTTGAAAAGCCTGACTTAAAAACAACAACAACAACCTGGAATGGGGGGAGTTCAGTGTGTTGCAGAAGTGATCATTCAAATTGCACACATGTATCTGCCCTTTGAGTATAGAGAAGAATCACAAACCTTGCTTATAACTAGCTTTACGTACAAATATATATCTGTCTCTTTTATGGAACTCCCTGGCATGTCTCTAGGAACTGGTGCATGTTTAATGTCTAACATGAAATGTTGGCTCCTAATGTAGGAAGGCACTGGAATATGAAATGCTTTTATTAAACGAGGAGCGAATTAATTTCTTGGCATGTCTAAGCAAGCCCTTTTATACCGTCAAGCCAAATAAATTGTATATTTTAAAGCCCCTTGTGGACTACCCAGTTGAAAACATGGTTTCGATCGTAGGAAGACCTTTCCACACTGACTGCTTATGAGGGGATTTGCTGGAATTTAAAATTCTGCTTCAATTAAGTGATGATATCATGGAAAGGAGCTGAATAGGAGTCATTATATAATAGCTAAGAAATCCTAGGCTCAAAATGAAGATAATAAATCAACAAGTGGTTGAAAAACACATGAGCTGGAGATGGACCAAGAATGGTTTCACCAGGTGCTGATCCAATGGAAAGAAATGATGTTTGGGAGTTGTGGAATTCTTGACAGAGTTTCAAGCTCTCATTGTTTGGGAGACAGAACTGTCCACTGTCTCTCAGCTGCTTTTTCCTCACCACTACCTTGGTCCGATGTCTTCAATGAATTCCAGTAACAAGGATACACTAATACTCAAGAGATTCTCCTTCTGCAGCGAAAAGCAAATCTAAGTTTACTTAGGATTCTAGTGTGGAAACAAACAAGGGGCAAACATAACCTGTGTATATTCTGATCACTGTTTTAGTAACTATTCCTGTTAGCATCCATCCCAATGGCTGCATTCACACATTAATCTAAGCCATGGTTTGTTGTAAACGTGATTTGTTCAACACAACCATGAGTCATCTCACAGATGAACAAGAAAGTCACGGTTCTTTTTTTTAAAAAAAAAAATTAATTTGATTTTTCAAATTAAAATTTTACAGAGATATATCAAACATAAATCATAAAAACAAGATTCCAAGGAATCTCTTGGACTTCCATCCTCCCCTTATGGGTCCTATTATTAATCATTTCCTCCTGCATCTTTTACAATGATCCAAAACTTATGTAAAAGAATTCACCCTTAAACTACAAGCGATATTCCAATCCTACTAACGATTATAACTATTGAAAATGTTCTTTAAGATAAGTTATAAATTTTCCCCATTTCTTATTAAAATTTTGGTCTTCCTGATTTCTGATTTTTTTCTGGTCATTTTGGTCATTTCAGCATAATCCATCAACTTCATCTGCCATTCTTCTCTGGTAGGAACTATATCTTCTTTCCATCTTTGGGCCAATAACATCCGTGCAGCCACAGTTGAGCTTGGCTTGTTTTCCAGCTGTTCTTGCCTCTGTAGTTTGCCAAGTGTCTGGGGCTGCATGGCCAAAAAAACCCCAAACTATGGTTAAACAAGGCTGTTAGGTCCAGACCTAATGCCAAACCATTGTTAAAAGAAGCCAAGATTTGTAGGCTAAGAATAATGTGACTTCACATGGTGCTTTATTGCCAGGAAATAAACCATAGTTAGTTTGCTGGACAGTCCAACAAACCAAATTTCAGCTAAATGAACTTAGTGTTAAGTGCAAATCAGGCCAATGTGTGGCATTCTAAAAACTGTGTACAATGTGGCACTGAATCAGCTATCCTAGAATCTTGGCTTTTTTTCTTTCTTCTTTTTGAAGCATGTTTTTATTGATTGGTTTGAGGATTTGTCAACTAATCACTTAACAACTTAATGAGTTCTTGATGCAGGCAACAATATTTTAACCAAAAGATATACAAAAACATTCAAGGAAGAAATGCCAAATGAATCAGCAGTGTTGTCTTAACAGCAGTAGTGAGTGGATAATATATACCAAACTAAACTAAGAGGTTAACAGTCTGCTTTAAAACAGAGGGGAATGCCTTTCTAAATGGGCCAAGCTCTCAAATCTGGCAAATTTCAAGCAGTAATGAATTCTCTAACTGTGGGGCAGCAATAGACAAGTCTGTTTATGGTGGGAGGCAAGCTAGCCTCCAAAGACTTGACACCCTCAGCAGAGATTTATTACCATGCCTTTGTGATCAGGGAGGTACATTTGGCAGTAGCCACTCTCACAAGTCTTCCAGGCTTAGAGTACATAGGGCTTTCAAGATCAAAATGTCACCTTGAACTCAGCAGAGAAGCAAATAGGTATCCAATGCTGTATTGGGGTAAAATGTTCCTGGTAGCTAAACTCAGTCACCAGTCTGGTTGCCAAATTTTCCACCAATGTATTCATGGCCAGCCCCATATATAGTGCAATATAGTGGTCTGGTCAAGAGGTTACCAGTGCATGCATACAATGGAAAGAAGTTGTACCCAGGGATAAGGGAGGGGGTTCACATATTTTCTCCCATGCACCTACCCTTTTCTGCAAAGCAGAGCACACACAATGAAGCTTGCTTTATGCCTACACTTTGTCCTTGCTGGATAAGAGTGAGTTGATTTAAGCTTATTTCATCTCATGGAGGCGAGGGGCATCAACTCAACAAATCTTGGCATGTTTGGCTTGGTTTGCTGATTTGTAGATCAGCTTTCTCCAGGCATTTTTGGTGACCCCCCAGAATGTAAATCCTCATCCCTTTCCCACAATATTATAGTGAGATAACTACCCAATTAAAATGAAGACGGCATCATGAATGCTTGTTTAAATAAAAGCTATCTAGTGTCACTAACTAAATGCCGGTTTGGCATGATTATTTCAAGGGGGAAATAAGATTCGCAAACTTTGTGCACTGAGGAGAGACTAGACCAAGTTTATAACCATCAAAATAGATGTATAGTCACGAGAAAGCAAACAATAGCCCAAAGTGGAAATAGCAATATTATAGTGGTTTGCCTAAGGCTTATTAGTGAGTCTGCTAAGGAAGTTTCATTTGTCAGAGGTTTTGCTGAGACACCAGGAAGATTTGTTTACTGATGTGCAACATAATCCTTTGCTTATTTCCTGAGAAGCAAGTCCAATGGTGTTCACTGGCCTTTATTTCCAGTTAAGTGTGGATGAGATTGCAACCCTATTACAGTGGTACCTCGGGTTACATACGCTTCAGGTTACAGACCCCCGCTAACCCAGAAATAGTACCTCGGGTTAAGAACTTTGCTTCAGGATGAGAACAGAAATCGTGCTCCGGTGGCGCAGCAGCAGCAGGAGGCCCCATTAGTTAAAGTGGTGCTTCAGGTTAAGAACAGTTTCAGGTTAAGAACAGACCTCCAGAACGAATTAAGTTCTTAACCTGAGGTACCACTGTACTACTTTTAATTTATTTATCTTTAATATTGTGGTTTTAATCCTGTTGATTGCTTTATTTCTAGAAAGAAAGAAATAAGGAAGGAAGGAAGGAAGGAAGGAAGGAAGGAAGGAAGGAAGGAAGGAAGGAAGGAAGAAAGAAAGAAAGAAAGAAAGAAAGAAAGAAAGAAAGAAAGAAGCAGGCCACCTCAATAGTCTACCACTTACACACACACACCCCTTCCCCAAATCACTATGGTTGGAGTGCACTGGGAAATAACTCGGTGTGATTAAAGGTTAGACCTGTCTGTCAAAATAGAAGATCCCACCCCTCAAGCTCTGGGCATTTCCCCAGTCAGCTGGGTTTCATTTATCAGAAAAGGTGGGGGAAATACTGTGCATTTAATTCTATGGGGCAAAAATGAACCAAGAAGGTTGGTCACTCCCTGATCTGCCTCAGCATGCCTTCATAATGGTAAGATCTGACTTGGTGACGTGAAAGACTATCTCAAATCACCCCAATTTACCTCATTAGTTGAGGTACACACAAAGCCAATGCCCAATGGGCTTCAGCAGATGCCTCTACCTTTTCTTCCAGCAATCATCCTAAAGAAATGCTATGTTACAACGCAGCATCATTCAAACAGAGTCATTATAAGAAAAGAAGGTGGCCCACTGGGCTGCCAATTACATCTCCATCACTGCTGCCTACAAAAAATTGTCCTGCTCCCAAGAGAATTGGCTGAAAGCCACTTTTTCTGCCTGCAAACAGAGCTGTGCAAACACACTATGAGTCTACTCTCATCCCATGACCCTCCCTATTCTCCTTTACCCACCTTTTCCCTGTCTTTGGGCTGTTTTCTTTTCTCCTCCCTCCCTTTTGCTCCTGTCTTGTTTTCTTGTCATTAATATGGGTTTATTTTTGAGCACCTGTTGATCAAGCCGGGAAGATGCGATTTGGCAAAATGAAAAAAGGCTAGGGTCTGATGCTACATAAATACAGCTCTTTGTTGCTCTTTCATATCAAATAATTGCCCAGAAGTCTCAAAAGGTGCAACAGAATGTTCGATGGATGTGGTTATCCAAATATGACCTAAGTAGCAGCTCTCTCCATTTCTGAAAACACACCCTTGGAGATGTTTTCTTTGTTTCCTGCCCTACTTGCCTCAGGCACACGATGCAGCCATCTGTTTAATGCTGAGCTTGTTGCTAGCCAAAAGAAATCCATTCGACAAAACAAACATGAAAAGGTTCAGAGCTTATAAAGACCAAAATCTGGAGTGTGGGGGAATGCGATGATGAAGAGGGTAACTTTTAAAGGGGATGCAATATTGGTCAATTAACAAAATTCATTGATAATTTTAAAAAATCAACTCAAAATGTTGCATTTGAACGTGTGTGTGTGTGTGTGTGTATTCATGTATTTACAGAGTAAATGAGAAGACTAACAGAGAGCAAGATTCCCCTTTTACCACCTACAATTCACATTTAGGTATCTCTTCAATTACTTTCTTCTAGACAATTGAGTCACAACCTAGAGCTTGACCTATCGAAGGTGATAACATCTAATGCCGATAAGGAAGAGCATAACAAACTACTCCAAAGCTCTTCCTCTTAACACTTCAGGCAAAGGCCAGATGCTGGGTCACATTATCTAGTCACTTCTTCGATTCTCATCCCTGGGGAAATGAGAGCACTGCCTAACCCATTTCTTCTGGGGATGCAGCAGAGGGGGCATTTATCACCACAACAGATAAACACAATTCAAAAAAGGTGTGTGCTTAATTTTGGACAGGAAAGTAGTGCTCTGACTGCAATAATTTAGCACAGTTAGTGGAATCTAAAGTGACCCTTCCACATGCTTCACAATGGGTTGGATTCCACAAAGAGGTTCTCCCAGATTTTCAGTGAGGCGAGGTGAAGCAGTTTGCCTCAGGTGTAGTTCTGACACCCTCACCACCTTCACCTTATTGAAGCACTGGTATTGGGCCCAGGTGATGGCCTCATTAATGATGAGATGTACCTAGTTTCAGGTATGGTTGATTCACCCTCCATGGCCAGTCCTGGGTCGGGATAATCTGGCCACACCAACCATGCACTTGATTAGGATATTGCAATGCACTCTATGTGGGGAAACAGTACGAAAGCTGAGTGTCTTGTGCTTGCCGATCAGACGGTCGTCAGTTTGAAAACACGTGATAGAGTGAGCTCCCATTGCTCTGTCTCAGCTTCTGCCAACCTACCAATTCAAAAGCATGCCAGTGCAAGTAGATAAATAGGTACTGCTGCAGTGGGAAGGTAAATAGTGTTTCTGTGTGCTCTGGCACACGGCACATGGTGTACCGTTGTGCCAGAAGCAGTTTAGTCATGTTGGCCACATGACCCAGAAAGCTGTCTGTTGGCAAACACCGGCTCCCTCGGCCTGAAAAGTGATATGAGTGCCCTACCCCATAGTCACCTTTGAGCGAACTTAACTGTCCAGGGGTCCTTTACCTTACCTTATATCAGCCTGCCCAAGCTGTGAAATGTGCAAGGCCTTCTTCTCAACTTGTCAAGGAGTATATCCCACTGTGTGGTGACTCAAGAGAGGGCCTTCTCTGTGGTGGCCCCTCATTTGTGGAATTCCCTCCCCTTGGAGGTTCATACAGTGCTGTTGTTTTCTGACTTTCAGTGCTTTTTAAAATGCACCTCTTTGGGGGAAACTAATATAGCTATTATGGATGTTGTCTGCTTGCTGTGTTTACTGTTGTTTGGGGTTTAAATAATTGTTTTTAATATGAGAATGTTTTTGTTTCATTGTGGTAAACCACCCTGGGGTTTTTTAAGCTGATGAAGACCAGTTGAGAAATTGGCAAAATAAATGAATAGCTTTTACCTCATTTAGCCTCCCAAGAACCCTGTGAAGTAGGTTACAAGGAGAGGGAGAAGGGCTCATTCACACATTTCAGCTGGAATGTTGAGTCCATGAGGCATTTTAAGCCAAGGGATAGACATTCCCAAGGACACCCACAGAGGTTTAAGACTGAATGGCAATTTGATGCCAGCTGAGTCTCTTCTGTCGATAGCCATTACTTGCTTTGCTGCACTATACTGGGGAAAAATCAGAGGGAAGGGGCAGAGCAGTCTGAGCAATCACTTACCACACCTATGATAGAAATGAATTTGTATAAGCTTTCTGCATTTTAATACAGTTTTGTCCCTCCTATCCTCCATATTTCAGGTGATAGCACACAAAAGGCTTCCCTGCTGCCACGCTGGGGTGATGTAGGTCCCCCACCCTTGGGTTCTAACAAGGCCTGGAATGAGTATAATCCATAATTCTTACAGTTCAGGGCTGTGAAGCCTCCCCATCTTTTCAGCCTCAACCTAGACAAGGAGCACCTCACTTGTTGGGCACTGATGTGCTTAAGTGCTGAACTTGCAAATGTGTTGAGTGGTCAGTAAGTGCTGAGTGCCTTGGAAATACCAGCTGTCATGATGCTGAGGAAAGAACTCAGTCCTTGTGAAAATCTGGCTCTTTCCTCCTCCAATAGTTTCGGAAGCAATAGCTCTTTGAAGAGAGTGTCTTGGGCAGCAAGCCTCTATGTACTGACCTGGGATTAAGCCCCACTAAACATCTGAGGAGACGTATATAGGATTCTGCTGTTATCCACCTGTTGAGAAAAGTTCTCATTCAGCTAAAATTCTGACCAGCTTTTTACGATCTAATAATCTGTAGTAACAGGAGTTTTAAAAGAGCTACAGGACTGATTCATATGATGGATTTATGCAACAGGACTTAACTGTTTTCTGCATGATGAGCTTCAGCTGTTAAATGTACTTCACATCCTAGGGCTGGAGTAAAAATAATCGGTGAAATGTTCTGAATGCGTACTTTAACAAAATAGGAAGCAAGTCTTCAAAGAAAAGAGAATTTCTTATGGGCTTGGTTTGCACATAAGACTAATATTTGATGATATTATGTAGCATAATGTGGTTCTGTGCTAGTAAATTGGAACATCACAATCCATGTATTGTCCCTTCCTACATGGCTGTCATATTCACATAGGTTTCATCGGGGTTGGGAAGCAACGATATAGTAGTTAAAGTGTTGAATTAGAAATGGAAAGGTGTATGATCAAATCCACACTTGGCCATGAAGCTCACTAGATGAACTTGGGGCCAGTCACTATCATTCAGCCTCACAGTGTTGTTGTGAGGGAAAAGGTCTTTGGAAGAAAGGCAGGTTGTAATGTAATAAATTAATAAATTAGTGCCTTCCTCCCCCTTGCTGCCTCTAAGGATGTAATTCAGAAAATGCCATGCCAAAGTCAAATTGCAAGGCTCAGACACATGTTCACGGAATCCAATATTATGATGTATAGTCAAGTAAATAATCTTGTCATGCTTATGTAGCAACGTTGCCAAGTAGGCACCATTGCATCCAATCTATTAGTGAGAAGCTAGTGTCAGCAAGAGATCTCTCACCTTTCATGGTTTTTCTATGGATGAAATCAAACAAGCCACAATTCTATTACCAACCAAATGTAAGTTAAAATAGAAGTTTTTCACAAAAAATGATTGCACTATCCCTATCTAGTTAAAACTTGTGTGACTGTATTTGTTTTCAGCCAGAATTTCTGTTGATTTCAACACTGTCAAGAGTTTACCTTTGCGTAAACTGAGGTGTTTCTTTGCTCAAATAATCAAATAATGGGATGCCCTGATATTTTAAAGACATGGTGGGCTGGCTGTGTTTGTCTCACTGAGTAAGGTTGTACTAATAAAGAACCGTGATGAATGGACAAAATGAGTGAATGAATAAATGTTTTCGTGTACAAGCTGTTAGGGTATGACAGTCCTGACAATACAACATACATAGGAATACATTGAAAGCTATAAAGGCAGAAGAAAGCACACTAGCAATCAAGAGATGGAAAATGTGAAACTGGTGAGTGTTGTTACTATTTTATTCACAAACTTGCATTCTTCCAACAGAGGCATGGTCCTTCTTGCCATTTATATTTCCTCTTCTCTGCTTAGGGAATAGTTAAAATGTGTGAAAGGAAGATGTTTTGTGAAACTAGCCCCATATTCTGATTATGTTCCTGGCGGCTGCTGCAAATATGCCTTATCCAGTTCTGAGACAATCTGGCATCTCATCGAATCTGTGTGTTCCCCAGAGCCAGCCCAAGACATTTTTCTGCCCGAGGCAGAGCAGCAAATGGCACCACACCAGAAATGAAGACCTGCCAAGATATTTTGGCTTCTGAGGCAGAAAAGTCCTTAAGCACCACCCCTTTTGCTGGCAGGAAAAATACAGCAGTAATAGACAGTTTGCTGCCCTTTCAAGACATGCATCAAAAATCAACTTCCTGAGATGGCCTTCTCACACTGTCCAATAGTAGAACTGGCCCTGGCCCGGAATGTCATACCAGCTTCTGTTATGAGGCCAATTTCATATCCCAGCTTTGTACGTGTGTGTGCATGTGTATCATAGCTGTCAACTTTTCCCTTTTCTTGTGAGGAATCCTATTCGGAATAAGGGAATTTCCCTTAAAAAAGGGGAAACGTTGACAGCTATGATATGTATCTCTCACACAACTCAAACTTGGAGTGTTGGACTATGTACACAGCCAATTTCACTGTACTATATCTTTTGAGAAAGCTGCTTAGCAATATTGGTACCTCTGTAAGTGAAAGAGTCCCAGACGTCTTTTCAGAAAGATGAATGAACTGATCTGTTACGAGCTCACCAAAATTCATCTCTTTCACTCCACGATGGTGTGCTGTCAGAAGGGGCTATGGTGAATTGCTGTGGCTAGAAGACCGTTAAGATTCCGGTACCACTCACAGACCGATAAAGGGGTCAAAAGGGGAGTCTGGCTGATGATAGTAGAAAGAAATATTCCAGAAGAGGTCTTGGAAAAGGCTGTGAACTGTGGAAGTTCACTCTCCCACTGTCACCAGCTATTAAAGAGGCCGTTAATTAAAGAGCATCAAGCTCTATTGGATTCTGTGGCATGCAGATCCCATTAAGTATTTGCTAGCACCAGTAATGGAATCTTCAAAGGAAGGGATGATGTCACTGCCTTTCCCTTCGGGAACCTGGAGGAATACACCCGACATTTAAAGCATTCCCAAAGATTCCTGGGAAGTGTAACACCCTTAACAAACTACAGCTCCCAGGATTCTTTGGGGGAAGTCATGTGCTTTAAATGTATGATATGAACACAGCCAATGTGTTTGTTGACATTGCACATTTTGATATTACACATGTGCATGTGTTTTTGTGAAAGGGTGTACACTTGTTGGTTTGCATAGCTCAGCCACAGGGACACCAACTGTAAACTCATTGATCATTACATATGAATAACTGTAAGAGTGTATAGCTCAGCTGTTTACGCAGGTACACAGACTGCATACTGGCTGAATGTAGTATGTGAACACCCATTTAGGCCTGTGCTGGACTGTTGTATGCAATCATTTCTGAGGTGAAGTGAGGGGTGTACATTGGTCTGGCACTCTCCACACATTTTTTTTTTTTTATTTTGATGTTGTTTCTGGTAGCTCAAAGACGAAGATTCTCCATCTCTGCTGCATCTTGGTATCATTTTTTGAGGTGTCTCCCCTCACTATTCAGTTTATTTTCACATTCTTTTGACATGTATTGCCTGTCCATTAACAATGTTCCATGGGTGACTCACACAAGATTCAAAACAATCAAGTGCATAGCAGTTAAAACAAAACCACCACCAAATATAAGATTGCATCATTATCATTATTAAGTTATTTATTTTACAATCAATACAAATATTCAGCATAATCTATCACATAGAGAGCTTGATGACCATGGCCAATACAAAGGATTACACTGCCTGAGAGGCCTCACTCTACACCCCCAGGTGCTTAGAAACAACAACAACAACATTAACTGCTAATTAATTCTACTGTGGAAGTAGTTCTCTCCCCTTTCTTTCCTATTTTACAACATACATGCTAATTTATGTGGTTCTGGTTAAAGTGAATGCTTGTTTTGGTCTGGTCATGCTTGAAATGGGCCCTGTACATACAAAATGACTCCTCTCTTTCAGTTTGCCGCAGTGTAAGTTCAGGGCATTTTGACTCACAGGCCTAGACTGTGCACATATATAGCCTGATGGTCAGTAGACAGCTGTCAGGTCTGAAATGTGCTTCCTTCTATGGTCTGACAAAATCCACATTTGTTGACCTTATGGGCACAGCAATGGCTCATCTGTTTACTCATGCTTTGGCCTGCGGAGGCGGCCGTGGATAATGTCTACTTTATACCAGAGGAGTTGTTGTTTTTTCTTTCTGAAGAACTCGCAAAGACAAATATACTGAGGGGATGATCCCTCCCTGGGTGACACAGCACCTGTGCACAACGGTATCCCTGCGAGGCCATCAGGATCCTGTCTCTCTTCACCTTTGAGTACAGGCATGGGCAGTGTGCCAGCAGTCCTTAGTGTGCACCAGTGAGGAGGAATCAGAAACAGGGAGGGTCCCTCTGCACATGGATATTGCACCTGTGCAGGGAAGGATTTTACCCATGACATTCTGGAAGTATTGATTTTATGCATCATCTTCATTTACTTTGTGTCACAGACATGAGTCCTTTTAAAACCAAACATGCTGTGGAGTCCATTGGGAATCTAAAACAGCTATGAAGCAGCAAAAAGGAGAATGATATTTTCAAAATGTGTACAGTGGTACCCCGGGTTACATACACTTCAGGTTAATACGCTTCAGGTTACAGACTCCGCTAACCCAGAAATAGTAGCTCAGGTTAAGAACTTTGTTTCAGGATGAGAACAGAAATCGTGCTCCGGTGGTGCGGTGGCAGCAGGAGGCCCCATTAGCTAAAGTGGTGCTTCAGGTTAAGAACAGTTTCAGGTTAAGAACGGACCTCCGGAAAGAATTAAGTACTTAACCCGAGGTACCACTGTACATATTTTTTTATTTAAAATAGTGACACTTCTTAGAGACGATGTCATTTAGCAGCTAAGAACCGAATCCTACAGAGATGGATATAATGCCCTGAGAATACTTTCTCACACACCATTTGCAGTGCAGGTTAAAATAATTATTGTGACCCGACAAGTAAAGGTTAAGGAGAATGATTAAACTGAAAAGGTTTCTGGAAAGAGGAAAATGGGAAGGTGTTCATTGGACTTCCTCCCTTCATGTTGCAATATATAATCAAGTGCCCACTGAACTAAACACAAAATGCCTTCACTAGCAATTATTTGGGCCAATTCACAGGAACTTCTGAGTACTGCAGCACAGATCTCTGCTTCGTGGGGCTAAGACTACTAATGGCTACTAATCATGATGGCTATGTGCTATTTTCTAGATTCAGAGATGGCAAGCCTCTGAATACCAGCTGCTGAGAAACAATTACCCTCCTATTCTGCTCATGGGCTTCCCAAAGACATTTGACTGGCCACCATGATCCTGGATATATGGGTCTTTCGTCTGATACAGCAGAACTCTTCTTGTTTTCTTAAATTCCTGTGCCTCTGATCTCAAATTGTCTTTTCTAACTGAAGCAGTAAACTGGATCAATAGGTGAAGCTCAAAGACAACCATTTTAACATCAATATGGTGTATCTTAGCTGAAACAAAAAGCATGCTGTGGATGAGGAGTGCCCCAGTAGTGGTAACATGAATCAATAAATTCATGTCACCATGATAAGCGCTGATAAATTCAACCTGCACTGCAGTGCAAACTCTGTGTGTGAAAGCATCCTTTACACAGCTGGAGAAGTCACATGTTGACTCATGGAAGGGGCTCACAGCAGCAGTGGTATAAAAAAGAAAATTGTAAAAAAAACAACCATAGTAATAAGATTGCAGATCAGTCTACAGATCAATCTCATTCTGATAAGTGGCTTTGGTTGCAGTCCTGTGCAGACTTACCCAAGAGGAGCGAATCCCACTGAGCTCAGTAGAGCCTATTTCTAAGTAGAAATGCGTAAAAGTTCACTGTTTATGCTATGCGTCTCCCAATACCATGACCAAATATGCTACCATCTTCTCCAATGTTTATTTTTGAATGCAAAACTACTTTTCCAGCTAAGCAAGACAAAGTTGGTAAGAGAGAGAATATTCATAGGAGCAATTGCCATTGGTGAATGTAGAAATTGACTGAGCTCGACATTCCTCTTGTAGGAATGATGGTTTCCTTAAATCTATCTCAACAAAATTAAACCATTCTATGTCATGCATATAACAGAGATATTTGTGTTGTCTCACAGTGACATCTAGTGATTGCTCCCATGATGAGGAAGCCATGCACTTTCCTGGGTGTTGTACTTGTCTTCCTTGCTTGCTTGCTTGCTCACTTACTCTCTTGTTTACCTTCTTTAAATCAGTGTTACATTTACATCATAACACTAACAATGAAAAAAACGACATGACTTTCTCCATTTAACACAGAATTCTTTTTACCAAACCTGACTCCCTGACTGCAAAATTCATTGTAAGTTTTCCCATCTAAATGGGTTGTATCCAATGAGGTGGTCCCACTCAGGTAAGGACTTCCACTTGGGCAGCAGAGGTTCCCCTCCCTCTTCTCTTCCTGCCCTCCGTGCCTTCCCCCAAATCTTCTTCTGAAAGTTGGGGAAAACCCCAGAAGAGATGGGGGGGGGGGAGTGAAGGAGAAGGGAAGTTCTGCTGCGCAATTGCAAGATACGACATTCTGTGTGAAAACGAAGACTTCAGGAAAACCCCATGACTCTTCTGTTACACATTGCCAGAGAAATTCGGGCACAATATACTTTTTGTCCCAAGAGAAACCTGTAAAAACAGTTATCAAAGAAAGACATGTGAAAGAGAAATGAATGCAATGAAACTGGGTTGTGTAGCATTTTACAGTTAAAATTGCCTACCTACCATAACTTATTTTATTCCTTTTCCAGTGCATAGATACCTAGGACTACTACCTCCTTTCTTAGCACAATCTCTCGGAGAGAAGTATTTCCCATAATCCAGTGTTTATCTTCTTGCTTTTGTATTCAGGATTTTTTTCCCCCTAAAAAAAATTCATGTGGGCTATTCTTCTCTTCCCAAAGAAAGACTCATTTGTTCACTTTGGGAGGTACCATCTGGTTTGAGTTTAGCTAGGAGTGGGGGGCAAAAGCTTTCAAACTGACAGCACAAAAGAAGCCCACAGCAACAGAGCTGTGGAAAGTGTGTTTGCCCAAACTGGCCCTAGCATTTTATTTCAGCCTAATCCAAAACACCTGCTGCGGGGCTTGCACCTGGGCAGAGGGCACTGGAACGGCTCGACCTCCTGATGTCTTGCCGGTTTTTGAGATCTCTGCGGAATGGAGTGTTTGCCCTCTGGTGGCAGTCAAAAGGAAACACTGTGGATTTGCTGAGCGAAGGAAGACATACCGATGTAGTAGAGATATGGTGAGATGCTTTCTTTAAATATAAATCAGGACTAATGAATGGCCAGGATGAAATTCCACTTTACACATTTAATATTATAACAGCAGAATCCTATACACGTCTGCTTATAAACAAGTTCCACTGAGCTCAATGGGCTTACTCCTAGGAAAGTCAGTAAGTATACAATTGCAGCTTATTTTAATTGAACGTGGATCTTGGTGAAATCTTAGGAGCAAGTTCACCATGACTGAAGTCACATTAATTTCAGGGGAAACTAAGTGCTGCTAACCTTGAATGGATCCAAGCCAGTCTCACCGAGGTCTGCTACAGAGAAGCCAGCGATGTATGCATGTTCTTTTGATAACATTTTCAATTATAGATGCCATTTGTGTCTACAAGCAGCGTCTTGTAGAGCAGCGTCTTGGCCAGCTGCTGCTTAAAACAATTCCCTTTAAAAGTATCAACAAGACTTAAGATTTCATTGTCTAAACATGCTTCACAAAACTGAAATTTTAAACATCAACTTCCCAAGCCGCATTATTCCAGATTCTTAAAATTTCCAATATTTGGAATTGGATTTTAGTACAAGACACTCTCCTGCATATGGTGCAAAATTTTACGATCTTTCAAATACAAAGCCCTATGGGGTTGTTTTTTTTAAGTCCAGTAGTGTGAAATGTAGGTAACAGATGAATACCAGTGAATTGGTCAAACAGTGAAATTTCTCTGCACTAAATTGTGTGTTTAGTTTACCTATGAAATGGGGGGGGGGAATACCACACACATAGCAAAATGTGATTTCCCTCTTCAGTCTGGAGTGTAGCCATCAGTCACCTGGGACCATCTGTTCAAATCTAATACTTTTCTCCTGTTACTGTTTTCATTCTGCCACTACTTGAGGGAAATACGGGAAGAATAGCATTCCTTTGGGGGGAAAGGAATCTCTTGGTGGCACTACATCCTAGCGGAAGACTGTCTCTTTGTCCTGTGAGGCAAGGGGGCTACCAGAGAACAGGTCACTTCTACTCAAACAGATGAGGAGAATCTTGCGGAAAATCTGATATACGTTTGTGGGTGACTCTTAAGCAACAGCAACTGTAAAAGTTCCTACGCATATGGATTCATTCAGCATACCACACAGCTTTCTTTAGATTGCTAAGGGAGGGCTTCCCAAATTTTGATGCATGAGGCTCCAGTCTTACACTCTGAATAAAAGGCATATATTTTTTTAATCAGTTCCTCAAACATGGTCCTGCCTCAGGTCAGGTGTCAGTAATTGGCATCCTTGGGGAGTTGCCAGGGCTCCAGTGCCCCAATAGTGGGTATAGTGCAAGTATATGTCCCCAGCCAAGGCCTGCCCTGGGTCTCCCTTTAAAAGAAAATAATAATAATGAAAAATCCAGCACCCAGCACCATTTTAATTTCCCTCAATATACAGAAACAATATTCCAAGGCATTGTGGGAAAATAAAATGGTTGCCCCACATTGAGGATTTCAGTTTACATTTCCCACAATGCCCTGAGGCATCAAAGGCATTGTGGGGAAAGTTAAATGTTGGCTGCCATTGAAATGGCCCTGGAAGACATCCAAGTTGTAACTGCAGAACATATTGTCTAGCCTTCTCTCTGTTCCATCAGTTAAAGCTCAGGGATGGTTCTCTGATATCTGGGTAATGCTTCAAGGCTTCTTCCATGCCTTTCAACAGGTTGAAATCCCAGAACAACCTTATTCCTTCCCTTGATTTGCTGTCAGCTATGTAAGAAGGGGGTGATACTTTGGGCTTGTCAGAGGTGAGGTGGGATCATTACAAGTTGAAGCAGCAATTCCTGAAGTGTTTCGTGACACCTTGCTGAACCAGACATCAAAATAGTGTTGCAGACAAGTATATGCTTAAAGCAAAAAATAATAATGTTTACTTACTTACTTACTTGATATGCTGCCCTTCGCCCAAATATCACAGGGTGGCTTACAGCGGGATGATGGGAAGGTAAAGGTAAAGGGACCCCTGACCATTAGGTCCAGTCGTGACCAACTCTGGGCTTGTGGCGCTCATCTCGCTTTATTGGCCGAGGGAGCCGGAATTGTCCACAGACAGCTTCCAGGTCATGTCGCCAGCATGACTAAGCCGCTTCTGGTGAACCAGAGCAGCACATGGAAACGCCGTTTACCTTCCCGCTGGAGCGGTACCTATTTATCTACTTGCACTTTGTGCTTTCAAACTGCTAGGTTGGCAGAAGCTGGGACCGAACAACAGGAGCTCACCCCATCGCGGGGATTCGAACCGCCGACCTTCTGATCGGCAAGTCCTAGGCTCTGTGGTTTAACCCACAGCGCCACCCGCGTCCCTTTAGGGATGATGGGAAAATGAAGGACAAATGACAGGGTGGGGAGAGAGTTCTGTTGTCACTGACATATCTAGCTTGTTGTCAGTGGAAACAATTTTACTGGCACTCTCCAAACCCAATGCTTTCTGGAAGAGAGCAGTTTTGCAAGAGTGACATTTCTGTCTAAGGAAGATGCCAGGATTGCTGGCAGCGGGTGGGGGCTCCTTCACAACTGACAAGTCTAGCTTGTCATCAGAAGGAATGATTGTCATGAATCCCTTTTAATGCTTCCCACCACAACATCAACTTTAAAGGTGCTGCCTTGTAGAGATCCTGCTTTACCTCGGACAAGCACCAAATACCCCATACACATTCTCAAGATTCATATGAATATATACCCATAGTAAACATGTGTTCACAAATGGGTGTCTAGAGCAAAAATGATCAGGGACACAAGGAAAGAACTATTGAAGCCAAGGGCTAAAATAAAGACCTGGATGTGCATGACTGGGTTTAAACTAAGCACAGAACTCCCAGAAACTAATTTTCTGTGACTGCATGTTTCTTCTCTGGGGCACCACTCTCATGCCTGCAGTTTTCAGACTACCGTAATTGCCCAGAAAACACATGGGGAGATTTGCAAGTGATTCCGTTTTCATCCACCCCAGAACTGTGGAAGCCAACCTTGCACAAAAACCTCTGCAGCTATTCCTCTGGAGCAGGCATAGGCAAACTTGGCCCTCCAGATGTTTTGGGACTACAACTCCCATCATCCCTAGCTAACAGGACCAGTGGTCAGGGATGATGGGAGTTGTAGTCCCAAAACATCTGGAGGGCCAAGTTTGCCTGTACATGCTCTGGAGTATGGCAGGATTTGTGCTGCTCAGGTAAAGCCATCATCTGTCCTTTGCCACATACCTTTGTTCCTGACACCTGTACAACACCTCTGGGCTCCTGGGTGTTTCTGTGAGCTCAGTTCCTCTTCTGGTTTGTAATAAAGCTAGCAAGCTTTCTTGTTTTGGTTCTGTGAGATAATTCCCAAATAGATTTCTTAACTCTACTTCTTCCTTCTTTCTCTCACTGGTATGGAGCTTCTCTTTCATCTTGCTATTTTTGAAAATCAATTTTAATAAATCCACCTCATGTATTTTTGTTGTCTTTCTTTGGCTAAAGCCTGGAGTGCTGAATTTAGTTCCTAACTTATTGGTTCCTGCTACTGACTAACTTGATGGCCTTGAGGATCAGAGAACAAAGAGCCTGATGACCATAGATGTCAACTTTTCCCTTTTCTTGCGAGGAATCCTATTCGGAATAAGGGAATTTCCCTTAAAAAAAGAGAGAAACATTGACAGCTATGCTGATGACATCCACTAAGGTTCTGGGAGTCTCCTGGCCCAGACTGATTGGAGTGGTGGCAGTAGTCTACCTTGCAGGGTCGATTTTTGACCTTGGTCATTTGGGTGCTGCTAAACCAAGGGCTTTCTTCCAGGATGCTGGGAGCTGTTCCTTGACACCATATTCGACATGTGCAAGATGAATGATACTGTGGTCTCACTTTATTCTGAGCTGAAGGAAGCCCCACTCCTCCTTCTCCACTCACACAGCTGTGAAGTTGTATCTGCATGTATCTGCTTAGGTGATGGAGTGTGGGTTCTGGTCCTATACGTGCCCTTTGTCTAAGGTCTGCTCCTGGGCTGGAGATGGGATCGAGGGACTGAAAAGTGGAAGGAATGGCACGAGCCACATCCTGCAACCACTTTACATGCTGAAGCCCTTGGTGGCAGGGAATGCCAAATGCAAAGCAGCTGCCTGCATAGTATTCAGAGCATTTGCCAAAAATTCCCATTGTGGGTGGCTTGTTTCAAAACAAAGAATCCTTCCTTGGGAGGTCCATTAAAAAAAAAATCAGATTACAGTAGAAGGGAGCTGCTAGTGACCAGGGATTTTCTCCCCCCTCTATCTTCAGCTCCCATAAAGAATGCAAATAGTTATGACAGATTTGTACCAGCCAATGTATACATGGTATTTTTCCTACCATGAGACCACATTCCTCCCCCTATCAGTCTATTACTCTTTTGCCAGCTTCAGTCCTCCAAGCAACTTGGAACACTCTTTTCTCCACCAAACCATGGCAAGCTGTGCTTTAAAACTACAATAGAACTAATCAGGAGCAACTTAGCTTTCCAAGTTATTTTGAGATTACAAACACACGTATCCACCTACACACACACACAAGTGTGAGATACAGAAGAAATTCAGTTTGGTCTGCATGCTGATTAGAACCAACCTCACCCATGCTTTCCAAAATAATACACATGGTATACTTCCCCATTTACACTTCCCAGGATTTTGTGATGTGGGTCTCCAATCAAATACCCCCCCCCCAAAAAAAGTGTACAGTAGGGAGAAGCGTGCATTAAAATGCATATATTTGTGGAAATTACATACAAAAACGCACAATACTAGGGAGAAATGCATGCAGAAATATCTGTATATTAGGCAAAATCCCAACCCAAAATGTGATTATGAGTGCTAAAATGCTGGTGAATGTTTTTGAGGACTTAAAAGAAAAATTGCATGAAACAACGAAGAATAAAATTTAAGTGGGAAAATGAGATGAGAAACTGAGAAAAACTTAAAGGGGACAGCTTAGGCCATATCTAACACACTTACTTGCACACACAATCAGCATTGCAGAAGGAGCAAATTTATTCCTGTGGGCATTTTAAAGGCATTTATTGCAGAGGCTTCGAGAGACCCTGGTTTCCTAGTGAATTTGCACACTGCCAAAAGCAGTGGAAGGGGCTTCCTTGTCCCAATTACTATAATGCTGTTCCTCCAGCAAGACCAATGCCATTCTGTTTTCTTCCCTTTTTGCTGCATTCCATTGCACTGGCAGAATAGCAATAGAGAGTTTGTGTGCCCATCGTATGATGCTGGGCAATTCTTGACAGGAGTCAAAATTATTTCAAATTGTTTTCACTCTTCCTATTAGCAGTCTACGGAAAAGGTAGACTAATTTTAGATTCTAGACATATCCCTGGAGTTTTGAGGAGGGGTTGCGTCTTTAAAATAAAATGAAACACCCAAATCATTAATTCGTTGGCTTTTACAGAAAAAGAAGTTTGAAAGGACACCCATTAGTCAAATACAGTGTAAAAGGGCGACACCTGGTGGATTTGTTTATTATTGTATTCCATATTCCCCCGGTGGACTGACAGTCAGTGTAGAGTCAATACTGTACTGATTTTTTGAATATTTTTTCTGTTGTTATTTTAATTTGTTTCTTGTTTGCAACTGTTATATTAAGGGACCAGAACTTAATGCTGGACTACAGATTTGCATTCAGAATGTCCCATTTTCACTCCCTTGCATCTCCCAGAAGGCCTGGGAAAGAGTCTGTTGGTTCCAGGGGGTTTAAAAAGATAAGTATTTTAATCAGTTTATTTCTGGTTCTCTTTTTCTTCTTCTTCTTCTTCATTTATTTATTTACACTCCACATTTTCCCCTGATAGGAACTCAGGGTGGCTTTCTGATAAAATAGCAACAGCTAAAAACATGGGAGTGCAGAAAGCAATCATTTTAAAAAAGCACTAATAGAATTAAATCATAAACAAATTTAAACAATCTATTAAATAACATAAATATAATTGCAATAAAACAGCATGGTTCTTGTCACTTTTGCATGTGTTTATTCCTAAGGAAATAGACAAGACCAGGAGGGAACTGAGCCATTGTGAGCGTCTCCCTGGAAGTTTGTATGTCGGCATTGTCCTGGTAAATTTGGCTTACCATGTCAGGCAAACTAGGCCAATATGCAGAATCTATGAATTCTGGCCCTATTATTATGAATGTGTCTTCTTTTTAAATTTTATGTCCTTTTTTTCGCAACCTGACCAGAAGTGAAATGACCATTAGAAGGAGCACAGAGGGGAAACACCATGGTGAGACCCTACCTGCCCATGGACTGTCTCGCCAGAGTGGTGCATGCTCTGGTTATCTCCCGCTTGGACTACTGCAATGCGCTCTGTGTGGGGCTTTGAAGGTGACCCGGAAATTACAACTAATCCAGAATGCGGCAGCTAGACTGGTGACTGGAAGTGGCTGCCGAGACCACCTAACACTGGTGCTGAAAGACCTACGTTGGCTCCCAGTACATTTCCGAGCACAATTCAAAGTGTTAGTGATGACCTTTAAAATAGGGTTACCAGACATCCCCGGATTTGCAAATATGTCCCTGCAAACGTGGCAGTGGCAGCCTCAGCAGCTCGGAGCCAGCCTGTTAGCGCAGTTGGCTCTAGCTGGCTCCAGGAGCTGCTCGCTGCCGTGGCGCCCATCATTTTTCCTGTGCCACAGCAGTGAGCAGCTCCTGAAGCCAGCCAGAGCCAGGCTGGCCCCTCCTGGGAAACGACCGCCCACCCATGACTCCTGAGCCTCCCCTGATCTGTCAAGGGGGAAGGAGATTGGGGAAGGCTCAGGAGTCACAGATGGGCAGTGCGCCATTGCCCAGTTTTTTAAAAAAGAACTCTGCACATTTATGTATCACAGGGTGCGAAAGAAAGGCTTTGCACCTTTATACAATATGCATGTGTGCTTGGGCCCAGGGTCTTTTGCCTCACCATCCCCACTACTGACTCCCTGTTGCTACTCAGTTAAAAAAAAAAAAAGTGTCCCCGGATTCATTGCAAAAAAAATCTGGTAACCATACTTTAAAACCCTTTATATACTTTAAAACAGTATATCTGAAGGAGCGTCTCCACCCCCACTATTCTGCCCCCCCCCCCACTGAGATCCAGCTCTGAGGGCCTTCTGGCGGTTCCCTCCCTATTATTATTGTTATTGTTATTGTTATTGTTATTGTTATTGTTATTGTTATTGTTATTGTTATTGTTATTGTTATGGTGCACCTGTAGCAGCAAAACTTGACGCCTTCATCTGCCCAACCTGCAACAAAACATGTCTTCTCCATATCGGTCTCTACAGCCACAGAAAACGCTGTCACTCTCCAATGGTTTGACTTTAACCCTGAAAGTGCACCCTTCAGTTGTCTCCCAAGACAGATGGATGAGCTTCCAATTGCTTTCCAGTTCTGCGTTGTAGTTTATTTCACAACTAATGTGGCCTTTTTAAACTACACCTTCAATTCTGGCCCCTGATAGATCTGGAATGTACAAAGCTTGTATGTCTCCCAGGGTAACAGAAGTTTTTTAAGTCATCTTCATCCTTGTCAGAACTTCTTTCCAAAAGGGTGCAACTATCGAGCAATTCCAGAGTAAGTGACTGCTGCAACTGGTTGTCCAAGGTGAGAACAGAATGATGGATTAGAGAGGCCCTTGGCCTGATACAGAAGGCTCATTTAGCATTATCTATATTGAAATGGCACTAGATCATCAGTATCTATCCTGGCCCATTCAGGTGCATTAGAGTCTAATTCTGATCTCCAGAACATAGCCTGGGAAATCAAGTACGCTTTGTAATACATAAATTGGGGAGAGTAGATCTTCTTTGTGCGACTGTGAGCTTAATTTAGAAAAAGCAATATGCGGCTTTATGCCTGTGCCCCAAATAAACTTCCCAAACAGCTTGCCTAAAGGGAGGGTGTGAGGGGAAGACCTCTTAAAATATACATTGTATTTCTTCTTAACATGTGCATTCTAAGTGCATTTCTTCTTTAAATATGCATTCTGTCAGGCGGCAGAGAAACCAACCCCTACGGCAGGTTGCCAGGAACGGACAAGACAAGGAAAAGTCCTTTACATCTGCTTTTATTAAATATTCACACAGAGAGGCTTGGGAATGTAGCCTTTCGGAATTATGGCGTCGTCCCGAGTGAATCTCCACCCCCTCCGTCTGTCCCAGTTCCTCATTTGTCAATCTCATAGTCTTTCCTTCAGGTGCTGAAAAGTGCCCTCTGCCTTTGAGCTCTTTGCTCTCCTACTTTCAAGTTTCACCGGATTCTGGGAGGGGGGATCCGGAATGCTTTCTAAAAAAACTGAGTCCGTCAGCTGTTGCTCCCCTGCCGCCTCCTCCTCCTCCTCCTCCTCCTCCTCCTCCTCCTCCTCCTCCTCTCCCATTATTTCCCAGCTTTTCCCCTCATCTGCCTCTGAGCTGTGACGTTCCTCAAACCCCTGCTGTAATTCTGAACTGTCTTCCTCTTCTCTGGAAGGGTCAGGCTGGGGAGGCGCTCTCTCCACTATCCCTGCTCTGCCCAGTCCCTGACACATTATAAAACATAGTTTCAACTGGAAGCTGCTTTGCAGTGTTCAGGGAAAAGCAAAATCTGAAGGATAACTATGTTCTGATTCATATAATAGTCCATGAGCAGAGATCAAGTCAGTTTGAATTAAGATCCACAAAGAAAAAATTCCTCAAGCATCCATAATTTAAACAGACTTAAATATCAAAACTGCTGAAATTGCAAGATACAGGAAACATTATGGCTCCATCAATGTATTGATACGCAGAGTGGCTGGGGAAACCCAGCCAGGCAGGGTGGGGGTATAAATATATTATTATTATTATTATTATTATTATTATTATTATTATTATTATTATTGAAAGTGACAAAGCTAATTGTATCCCAAGAGACAATGCAGGAGGCAGGCAGCCCTTCGAATATAGGTTGCCTCCTCAGATCTTGCAGTAAACCTCATACTTCATCTTTGCTCCTAGTTTGCTTTTGGCTAAACACTCTTCAAACCTTCTGTCCATTTCTTGGTTCTGAGATTCTGAGAACAGGCTTTTCCAGTCACCAACAGATCCTGCAAATGTTTAAGATAAATGAATAGTTGTAACATATATTCAGAAGGTATTTTATTAAGCTGGAGTCTCTTCAGTGGGGTGGATTTGCAGCAATGGCTTCCCAGACGCAGTGTCACTGCGACTTGCTTGAAAAGGGAGCAGACGGCCAAGACAGCAGCAAAATTATGGCAGTCTGATGGCAGTCTTTTACAAAGGAACTTTTCATTGCAACTAAGTCAAATTTAACTTTAAAAGAGGATAGTGGATTGGTTCTCACTTCACAATAGGGTAGACAATTATGCAATGTCAAAATAAAGTGGATTTGCATACATTTGAATAGAAATACATCTCACCAGATTGAGGAATACCCCAAGTGACTTGCCAACCTTGGACTGGACAGCCCTCAAACAGAGGACACCTTTAGCTAGAGAACGACTAGAAACAGCTCTTAAAAATAGATCACTGTCTTCTGTAAAGTAGGACTCAGGGACATCCTATTCCACACTCTCCAACCAACTCTTGTGGGATGTATGTCCAAGTGATATTTGAAAAATCACCACCTGTTTGTCTTTTAAAATGTATTATCCAATTTAACTACTTCTGACACCAAAGTAGGAGACACAAAAGACAGGAGTGCCTGATGGTGTGAGGGGGACCTTGGTATAGTTCCTTCTGATGGATCCCTCCCATGCCAAGTCCCCCATATACCATGGGTGCCCTCTTAGCTCTTGGAAACAGGGGGCAGAATCAAATCATTGTGGGAAATCTAAGTGGTGGCTCCCAGTTGCTTTGCGCTGTCTACTACTGGGGGGAAATATGTGGACAGGAGAGTCCAGAGCAGGCATTAGAAAGGGGTTCCAATGGGGCATAAGGAAGTTCCCCAGGGTGCTGCATGTTGATACCAGAGACATGGTGATGGCAGCTTTTTCTCCATCACAAACCTCAACAACTTCTGAGCTGATTTTATTCAGTCAAACATTGATTCCTATTCCTTTACACTGCGTTCTTGAATGATAACACAGTATGATAACTTGCCTTGAAATCACAGGTCTGGACTGAAAATTAAACCTTGCAACCCTTTGTGGCATCCCTACTTTACTAAAGCATACACAAAATATAACTTGATAAGTAACTGTAGATAGTTGTGATCACTTAGCAGGCAACTATTGGTGAACAATCTTATCAACGCCCACCATACCCTAGAAATTTACCTTTGCGGAAAAGAACATCTCCAAATGCTCCATGAGTTTCAGCAGATTTCTGCTTCATAGCTTTGAAGCTGCCTTTTTCGGCAACACTTTTAATTTCTTCTTCAGTCAGGGAAAACCCAAAGAATTTAGCTATTTTTTGCAATCCTGAATGTAGATCCTTTTGTTTTTTCATAAACAAGAGAGAGCATATTGCATATGTCAAAAACATTACATCTATAGTGGAGCAAAAGTAATGTGTCTGTTAAATTAACCCAACATCATCTACTACTCAGCTGTCCAAAGATTTCACTACCCTTTTGTCAATCTCATTTAAATACCTATTTAGGCATATGGACATATAAAGCTATATGTTTAAATTAGGATTGATGGATTATTATTTTCTGTATGTCAGCTGGCAATATTTTTTCCCTTTCTATATGTTATATATTTAAATAACATTACTTTAAAATATTTAAAAAAATGATGTTTTAACTCTACACTGAAGGTGGAGACCAGTGTCATATAAAAAGAAACTCACTCAATTCGGTTCTTCAGCTGTGATATCAGCCCTGCTTCCTCCTGGCCTTGTAATAGTGATAGGTGTAGAGTGACCTAGGTATCCGTTGAGAGGTATTCTAGCCTAATACATGCTTTTGCTTTCAAAACTCTGACCAGAAGAAACCATCTCTTTGGCTTAGCTGCCAGCCACAAACCTACACAACATCTGTGTTATGAGCATTTCAGAAAACAGTCAGACGTGTAATGACATGTCCGTGTTCAGATTCCTGATCCATGTTTGGAGTCATGGGATTGTTGTCTATCACATGATGGTGTATGTTTTCATTCCACAGAGTGGGAAGTGACGGAGACAGAATGTTTTGGCTGCGAATACTCTGTGGATCCCTAAGTGTTCTGATGCTTCTTGGTATCAGTCGCTGTGGTGTTCGGGCTGAAGAAAGCTTTGGAAGCTCCCAAACGACAGAGCAGGATGGAGAGAACATGCCAGTCGGGCATGTGTCTCTATCAGGGTCCTACACGAGAATAGGACGGTCCTAACAGTCCGTATGCACTCATCACAGACAGGACATTCACCTATAAAGTGTCCTTGTGCATTTATCTCTTTGACAGCAGTTCACAAAGAAACCTAGTTTTGATATCCCTGGGGCTAATGTTAACCTCACCTCCTTAAGTTCTTCGTAACATATGCCCATGACATTTTCATCATCAACGTACTTGTCCCATTCTGAGACATGGTCAAAGTAGGAGCCCCAACACACTGGATAAAAAGGAGAAGAAAGCTGCATGATATCAACATTTTAAAGCTTATCATTATAAGCAAATTCAGCTATACAAATTAGAATTGCTGGGGGAAGCAGCACTGTTTTCCACAACAAACACATTGAAGTAGAAACTATATAAACTAGAGGAGCATTTCATCAGTTTTTCCTTTTTGTGTGTGGGTTTAAGAGGTTCTTAGCGGTTTCCTTTATTTTTCAACTTTTCTCCCAAATCCAGACACAGCATTTTATGTCATTCTGAATGGAAAGAATGTGTGACCCACCAGTATCCTACCAGAGTAAGCTCGCCAAAACATCTTCACCATTTTTGTGGCATCATCCCTGGTTTCTTCCATGCCCAGAGCTCCCTAGAATTCACACATATACCTTAGATCCTTAACGCAAAAACTATCTGAGAACTTTAAGCTCACTGTTAGCATACACACATAAACTCACCAGCATACACACATGTGGGAACTCTCATTGGACTGGCATTCCCATTCATGTGGACATGGATGTTTTAAGAAGGCATATACATGCGTGGCTGTCATGGACTGGCTGGATGCACAGGAGTGGTGGGAGGCAGCAGCTGGTTCCCAAGGGAGTGATGGTTTCCAAGTGATGATAGCTCAGAGCCAGGGGATTGGTGGTGGGACAATGATGAGTTGTCAGAGGGAGAAGAGGGAGCAGGCTGGGAAGAGGGGGTGTTGGAAGCTGAAGAGGGGAAAGGGTTTAGTGAGCAGGAAGAGGCTGGGGCAGAGAGCAGTCCAGAATCAGAGGCAGAAGTGGAGACTGGAGAGGAGAGGCATCAAGAGGCAAAGATCAGGCAGGCTGCTGAAGAATCCAGGGGGTCTTCCCCTCCTGCTGCAACTAGGTCCCCCCCCCTGGTCTCCCAGAACCCACAGTGGCATGAAGAGGGCAGAGTAGAGGCAGGCAAGGTGATGGAGCCTCAGATTGCTCGGAAAGGAATTGGGGGAGGAGTAGTCTTAGGCAGCTGCGGGAAGGCGGGGGGACCTTTAGTCCTTGCAACTGCCTCATTGGGGCAAGATCTAATGGGAGGAGTTGCTGTGCTCACTAGACCTGAGCTGTTTTATCTCTTTGAATAAAGAGTTAACTTCACCAACACATTGTGAGTTATTGCTGACCTGCTCCCGATACCCGCCCTGACAAGATAGGATTTTAAAGGTTGAAACCAGCACATTGAAATTAGCTTAGATACGTACTGGCAAACAGCGCAGCTCATGTAGGTCTAGATCTGGATACTGAGGTCCAGCGCCGAGGCCCTTCGAGAAGCGAAGTTACAGGGAACCAGGCAGAGGGCCTTCTCGGTAGTGGTGCCCACCCTGTGGAACGCCCTCCCATCAGATGTCAAAGAAATAAACAACTATCTGGTTTTTAGAAGACCTCTGAAGGCAGCCCTGTTTAGGGACGCTTTTTGTATTTGATGAATTATTGTATTTTAATATACTTCACCCTCCCCCCATAAAATATTTGAATTCCCACCCAAAGTTGATGGACATTTCCATTCAAATTGTGTCTGTGTGCTACATCCTGAGATTGATTATGCGGGGCAGGGCTTACCTGCCCCTCCCGATATTTTATTCAAGTTGGCTCCCTTCTTTCCATAGCATTCTTGACTGTGTCTAGGTCCTAAGTCTCTGGGAAAGGATGAAGCTGGCATATTAACCAAAGTGGACAGTACATACTCTAGGCTTCTGCTTCCACCTAGATATCAAAATGGGGTGCTGGATCCGGAACCTCTTCCCATACCATGAACTACTCTTGCATATATTATTTTTGACATTTGCTGTAAAATAAAAAAGGATACCTTGTCCATTCATAAAATCTGTGAAATATGCATCCCATGTTGCATTAGGAAAGCCAGGAAAATTATTGTTGAAATGAAAATAAGACACCACTGTATCTTTGGGATTCCGAGTCAGCACCAGTATCTGAAACACAAAGATATAAATCACGCTTTAAGATTGTGCTCTTAATGCTCTCAAATAACATTTAAGTGAATGCTGTAGTAACGCAGTCTTAGCTGAAAGACTGTAAGATGCATGTACTCACCTTGGCTTTACTTTTGAAAATAGATTTGGGGAGTAAATGAGGAGGGAGATGAGTTACTATGATCCTTCTGGAAGGTAATTTCGTCATCCTCTTAAATAAGATAGGAAATAAACACTGTGGTCAATTTTGAATTTAATCAGTTCATTTCTTCATTACATTGTAGTATGGATTGCAATGGAAACATTTCATTCCAGATTTTTCACTAGATCTATTTTTATTTTATTTATTTAATCCCTAGCCTGCTTGGTTCCTATATGTCTACATAACACACAAAGCGCTCTTCCCAATTCTGATTTTCAAGCACAGCTACCACTGTTCTAGGAGACATTTTTTGAATACGTGTCATGTAAATACAACTCTTTATTTTGTGCACAGTTATCAGTATTTTACAGTTATTTTTTAAAAAACCTGGTCTTAAAGAATGATGGATAAACTGCCAACTGACCAGGAAAAAGGAAAAAGAAACACGATGATGAGCTAGATTTCTGGAACTGGCAGATTTCTCAGCTTACATAACAGTTTATTTGTGCTGCTGTTAATACAAATGACACAGTGAAATCAACATCTGCAGGGGGAAGTGCATCTCCAGTCTAAACCAAACAAAAATTGCAAACCCTCTTCCATGACTTCAGGTGAGGTTGTACCTCCCTGGTACATGTTATTATTATGCCCCATGTCTTCAATCTACTTTTAGGCTAAAAAGAATAACAGTCAGAGATGGGAATACATGCGACTGTACCATGAATTGACGTTTCATACATAAATAAACTTGCCTCAGAGACACTGTGTCCATCAGGCCATGAATACTTTGGCTTGGCCATCTGTGCCCCTCAGGATGACGCTACATAATCACCTGGCAACTGCTACCAAGCCACAGCTTCTTATACAGTGGTACCTCAGGATGCGAATTTTGACCGTCTGCACATCCATGAGTGGCGAAACCCGGAAGTAACATGCTCTGTTACTTCCGGTGCACCGCGGAGCGCAACCCGAAAGCGCTCAACCTGAAGCGTATTTATCCTGAGGTATGATTGTAGTTAAAAATAGGGGAGAAGACAGAAACTGGCCACCTCATCAAAATATTACTCCCCTCACCCCAAAGTGATGCAATCCCCCCCCATACACACACACAAATATAAGCAAAATCTCCATGAAAGGTTTTCCCCAAAACCAAAATGTGCTGGGGAAAGCATTAAGGCAGACCCCCACTGTACATTTAAAGTATGTTCAAAGCGCATTTGTAACCGAGCTCACAGAGCTACAATTCCCAGCAAACAAACAGTTCCCAACTGTAACAAACTATAGTTTTCAGGATTCTTTGAGGGAAGTTAAATGTGTGGTGTGGCTCTGCAGTAAGTTGAACAGATAAGTTGAACACCCAATTGATTGGAAAGAGTGTGTGCTGTTGGTTGACATGAGCTCATCATGTATGGAGAAAGGCCAGTGTTATTTCCCTCTAGCACAGGAATCCAAATGTCTGCTCCTTGGGTGACAAAGATCTCCATGCCATTCAAGGAGGTCTGATGCTTCCTAAACTCATTTTTTAAAAGAGTGGTTCTCCTAGACAATGAACACTATCTGTCTGCTTTTCAGAGACTAATTAATGTCAGTGATGGTCTGATTGCTGATGAACTAACCTTGATGGCGTCTGGATCCTCAAACTCAAGACGTGGAGGCACTGGCCATTCCTCTTCAATTGCCATTCTTCTTTTATATTCCTCTTCTGTATATTTCCCAGCCCTGAATTCCAAGTCACGTAGCATGGTTTCAATCCAGTTTGTACCTGAATGAGATGCAAAATGTCTGGGGTATGTGCTTCATGCTTCTTTTTAATAACTTGCTCATGGAAATCCCTGCTGCTCAAGGACACTGACCACAAATAAAGAATTTATCCAAAATGTATAAGTTATGATTAAATTGGCATTTAAAATTGTTAAGGATGTAAGGATGTAATGGCAAAATGGGCCCAAGACTTCAGATATACAATAGAATTGGAGAAATGGGAAAATCTTTGGAAATATGATATCAAATTTTCAGCCTGCTATTTAAATAAAGAAAACTTTTTTAAAAAATGATGTATATTGGCAAAAATTGGCGAAAATGAACAAAAAAACCCCAGTAGTACAGTGTTTCCCAACCACTGTTCCGCGGCACACTAGTGTGCCGCGAGATGTTGCCTGGAGGGAGGCGGGCGAGTCGGGCGGTGAGAGGCGGGGCGGCGGCGGCGAGGAGAGGCCGCCCAGCGCGGGGCTCTCGCCATCTGCCTGCCTGCCTGCCTGCGAGCTCGGCGGGCAGCGCCTCCGTCCGCAGCGCCCGCCTCGCAGCTCTCATTCCCTGCCCCTGCCAAAGCTCACCCAGCCAAGCCGCGCTCTCCTTCCTGCCTCGCTTTGCTGCCTCCCCCCCCCCACCCCCAAAGCTTGGAGGTTCCCCGGCAAGGGGGAGGGAAAAAAATTGAAACTTACACTTTCGTGCGTCCCTCCCGGCGTGACGCTGCGCGCTGACGTCACGGGGCTGTAATGGTGGTGTGCCTCGAGATTTTTTTCATCAAACAAGTGTGCCTTTGCCCAAAAAAGGTTGGGAAACACTGCAGTAGTAAGTACTGGGGATGTAACCATAAGGATGGGAATCTATTCCACATGTGACTTTAGAAAGCATTCCAGACCCCCCCCCCCCCCAGAATCTGGTGAGCCTTGAAAATAGGAGAGCGGAGGGCTCAGAAGCAAAGAGCCCTCAGCACCACCCGTAGAATAGATGATGAATGAGGAAGTGGGAGAGAAGGGGAGGAGAGATTTACTCGGGACAATGCGTTTCCAAGCCTCTCTCCGTAAATGTTGAATAAAAGGCAGGTGGTAAGAACTTTTCCTTGTCATATCCATTCCTGGAAACCTGCCACGGGGGTTGATTCCTCTGCCTCCTGACAGTAATGGAATTATTAATGGTCAGACATGAATGTGTAGTCTGGGGGTGAAGCCAAATCAAACAGCTCTCCGTTTTTTAGTATATAAATAGGGAGAGTCATATAAGTACTCCTCCTGTGACTCTTTCCTCATCATGGTTGGGCTATTTAGATTCCTTGGCTATATGTAACTGCACCTATGTAATTTGTTTTTTATACAGACTATGTTCCATGTATGGTTATGTTCTTCATATACTGCCTTTCATAAGACATTTTGGTTAGTGTCAGGGAACTGCCATCAGAGGCACGGGAGAAGGAGAGGGTCTCTGATTCTGCAGGAGAAGGTCCCAGCGCTAGGGGGAGACTCAGCTGGGAAGAAGGGGAAGAGAATGAGTGTAACACCAGGGATCCAGGAGAGCAACGGGACAGGGAGGTGCAGGGGCTCCAGGACTCTTCGTTGGAAGTTAGCGAGGAGAGCCCAAGCACCCCGCTGCCCACGCCCACCCTGCGCAGGAGACTCCCGCGCAGTGAGAGGCGGAGACGCTTAGGCGTCAAACAACTCTTATGTTGGCAGCGCTTTAAGAAACGCCCACAGACAGATTCTACGAGTGACTAAGGGCAGCCACGCTGAGATGGGCTGTGCAGTCCGGAGGGTTTAAGCAGGCAATCCAATGCTCAAACGGGGCAGGATTACGCACGAGTAACTCCCAACCACTACAGTTAGGGTGGAAAAGATGGCTACTCACCTGTTTTAGGATATCCTACCAGGATCACATCATCTGTTCTGGCTTCAAAGGTTTCAAGAGCTTGGAAATTTTCTAGCTTGCAAACAGCAAGAGGATACAAAATCCCTTTATAGGTAAATAGCTTATCTTCTGGAGCTAGCTTGTCACCATTAGCCAACAACTTGTCCAGAATTTCAATACGTTTCCTGTTCATGGTCATCTTTGTATCTGATGGGATGGACACTTGATGAAGACTGAGATTTGAGCTATTCTGCCTGAACAGAATAATACTTATGTTGATCAGAAAAAGTTAATATATTACCAAGATTACGATTCATATCTGGTGATGAAGTTCACAGTGTAAAGTTACTGTTTAACCAAGATGCCTGTAAAGTACCTCTAGCCTTACATTTCCCATTCCATGTTCACAGCTGTCCTTGACATTTGGGCTTCTGATTCTTTCAGAAGTCATCAGCATCAAGAATAGTTTTGCTGGATCAGTTCAAAAGCCAACTTACCTAGCATCAGGTTCTCACAGAAATTGGTTCAGTATGTTCAGAAAACAGGCATTGTGTGTGTGAAGCGGGCGAGAGAGACTCATTAGTAAGTGCAGTAAACAATGAAAAGTGTTGGTAAGTCGTACAGTAGCCATAATACCATGTATATGTCCGTTGATTGAAATTATAGCAGTGCAAATAAATGATTTTAGACCACCACTTCCAATGGTTTGTAAAATAGTGTTATTTTCCAACAGCATTTTACAAGAAGATAAAAAATGAGCCATACACAGTTGATAACCTTCATCCCATATCAGCTAGTTTCTTCTGCTTTTGTCTTAAGAGAGCTATTTATTTCTCTGGCTAAGTTTGCTTAAACTATTGCACACAGTAGTATGAACTACTGTGGCCACACCTTTACGTAAAAGCTTTGCTTTAAATGCCTTATCTTGGCGTTCTGCGACCAAATGCCACCCTTCAAAGTTTAGCACCTCAGGCTCTGAGAATGAGGAAGTGAGTGGGGAAGGAGTTAGCACCAGTTAAACTGAGCTGACTGCAGCTTCTGAGAGCTTATGACCAGAGTTTGTGACCAGGACTCGTAAACAGGAGAATTTGTGAGGGTGTTGAGCAGGGAAAGCCCTTGGTGCTGTCTCACGGTATGCATAGAACCAAGAGACATGAGAGGTGAGGAAGCTGCTGCAGAGACATGCAACACCTGTGCCATGTTTGTCTTCCTCCCAGAGAACATGCAAAAGTAGACTTGTGGCAACTGCAAACTGGTTGCCTTGCTGGAAGAGAAGGTTTAGCAACTTGAGACCCACCTAGCCCCACTTGGAGCTACAGAGCAAGAATTTTTTCAATAGTGTTGAGTGGACCATGCTGGACTAGTAACAAAGGTGGGGTACCCCTAGAGAGGAAGAAGATTGCCCACTGCAAGTGATGAACCCCTGGAGGAACATGACACACAGAAGCAGGGCTGTCAGGAGCCATGCTGCGTCACTGGAGCTGCAAAATGGATTCCACACGCTCACCTCACAGTTTCAACTGAGAGCTGCTTTGCAAAGTTCAGTTAAATGCGAAATCTGAAGGATAACCAATTTTTATACAATAGTCCATGCACAGAGATCAAGTCAGTTTGAATTAAGATCCACCAAGAACAAATTCCTCAAGAATCCATTATTTAATCAGGTCAACCTGCTTAAATATCAATACTGCTGGAATTACAAGACACAGGAAACATTATGACTTCCTCAATGTGTACAGGTACACAGAAAGAGACAAAGCTAATTGTATTTCAGGAGACCATGGAGGAGGCTGGCAGCCCTTCGAATATAGGTTGCCTCCTCAGATGTTGCAGTAAACCTCATACTTCATCTTTGCTCCTAGTTTGCTTTCGGCTAAACACTCTTTAAATCTTCTGTCCACTTCTTGGCTCTGAGATTCAGAGAAAAGGCTTTTCCAGTCACCGATGGATCCTGCAAACATTTAAGATAAATGACTAGTTTTAACATATATTCAGAAGGTATTTTATTAAACTGGGGTCTCTTCAGTGGGGTGGATTTGCAGTGTCACGGCCACTTGCTGGAAAGGGAAAGCCAAGACAGCAATGAAGTCAATACTGTGTGATGGCAGCAATAGGTGTTCTGCTGTTGCTCCTGTGCAGCCCCACCCTTGTGACTTGCTTAGCCTTCCCTTCCCCTCCAAAGCAGCAGTGGCTCCACTGTTGGAAGGCTGTTGCTTCACCTCTGTTCCACTGAGCCTGCTGCTCCTATTGACTCCTTTGGAATTTGTTGGCTAAAGGAGGTAACTGACCTTGACAGAAAGGAACCATAATCATTTGCTCCTCAGCCACACATCACACAGCTGCTGTTAGGATTTACTATGAAACATGCTATTTATTAACCACTCACCGTGCATAAGTCTCTCACACAGGAGCTGTTAATTACAACTAAGTCAAAATTAACTTGAAAAGAGGTCAGTGAATTGGTTCTCGCTTGACAATAGGGTAGACAGTCATGCAAAGTCAAAAAAAGTGGATTTGCATACATTTAAATAGAAATACATCTCACCAGATTGAGGAATACCCCAAGTGACTTGCCAACCTTGGACTGGACAGCCCTCAAACAGAGGACACCTTTAGCTAGAGAACGACTAGAAACAGCTCTTAAAAATAGATCACTGTCTTCTGTAAAGTAGAACTCAGGGACATCCTATTCCACACTCTCCAACCAGCTCTTGTGGGATGTATGTCCAACTGATATTTGAAAAATCACGACATGTTTCTCTTTTAAAATGTATTATCCAATTTATCTACTTCTGACACCAAAGTAGGAGACACAAAAGACAGGAGTGTCTGATGGTGTGAGGGGGACCTTGGTAGAGTTCCTTCTGGTGGATCCCTCCCATGCCAAGTCCCCCATATACCATGGGTGCCCTCTTAGCTCTTGGAAAAAGGGGGCAGAATCAAATCATTGTGGGAAATCTAAGTGGTGGCTCCCAGTTGCTTTGCGCTGTCTACTACTGGGGGAAAATATGTGGACAGGAGAGTCCAGAGCAGGCATTAGAAAGGGGTCCCAATGGGGCATGAGGAAGTTCCCAAGGTTGCTGCACGTTGATACCAGAGACATGATGATGGCAGCTTTTTCTCCATCATAATCCTCAACAACTTCTGGGCTGATTTTATAGAATCAAATACAGATTCCTAATCCCATACCCTGTGTTCTTGAATGATAAATAAAAAACCAGAAGAAGAACTTATATGCCTTGAAATCACAGGTCTGGACTGAAAACTAAACTTTGCAACCCTTTGTGGCATCCCTACCTTTATGAAGCTTACGCAAAAAAAAATTGATAAGTACCTATACATAGTTGTGATCACTTAGCAGGCAACTATTGGTGAATAACCTTATCAACCCCCACCCCACCCTAGAAATTTACCTTTGCGGAAAAGAACATCTCCAAATGCTCCATGAGTTTCAGTAGATTTTTGCTTCATAGCTTTGAAACTGCAATTTTCTACAACACTTTTAATTTCTTCTTCGTTCACAGAAAAGCCAAAGAATTTAGCGATTTTTTGCAATCCTAAATTTGGATCCTTTCCCCCCGAAAACAAGAGATAACATGTCAAAACAGTATATTCAGTCCTTTCATTCTAGCTGTACGCAACAGTATGTAGTCCTGCCACCTTTTGGGGGGAAGGTGGCACGAGGGCTCTCGGAAGCATTTGTCCAGCTTAGGACAAAGAGGCACAATGCTCTGACAGGATCCTGGAGGCCTGCTGTCTCCTTCCCAAAGTCAGGCAGGGGAGGCTTCTTCACCCAAGGTGGGTGGGTGGATAAGGGAGCATCAAGCAGCTACTCCGCCCTCACCGCCCAGACTTGGCATCAGGCCACGCCCCCCACTGGCTCCTCCCCCTGCTTGCTGGTGAGTACTGACACCTTTTTCAATAAAAAAGCACTGATTACATCTATAGTGGGGCAAAAGTAATGTGTCTGTTAAATTAACTTAGTACCATCTACTACTACAGGTCTGATGGGCCTGTTATTACTACTACTACTACTACTACTACTACTACTACTACTACTACCCTTTTGTTAATCTGATTTAAATACCTATTTAGGCATATGGACATATAAAGCTATATGCTTGAATTAGGATTGATGGGTTAATTTTTATTGTACATGTCAGCTGGCTTCCCCCCCCTTTCCTTTTGTTATATGCCCATAAAATAATTTAAAAATATAAAAGTTCTAACCCTACACTGAAGGTGGAGACCAACCCAAAGAATTCAGCTTTTTCCCCCCCTTCTTTCTTTTGCAATTCTGAATGTTGATCTTTCCCCCCAAAAAAACCAAGAGATAACATTGCATATGTCAAAACATTACACCTATAGTGGGGCAAAAGTAATGTGTCTCAACATCATCTACAACTCAGTAGTCCAAAGATTTCACTACCCTTTTGTCAATCTCATTTAAATACCTATTTAGGCATATGGACATATGAAGCTATATGTTTAAATTAGGATTGATGGATTACTATTTTTGTATGTCAGCTGGCAATGTTTTCTCCCTTTCTTTTTGTTATATTTTTAAATAACATTACTCGAAACTCTGGCCAGAAGAAACCATCTCTTTGGCTTAGCTGCCAGTGTAGGCCATGAGCCTACACAACAACTGTGTTATGAGCATTTCAGGAAACAGTCAGGCATGAAATGGCATGTCCGTGTTCGGATTCCTGCTCCGTGTTTGTAGTCATGGGATTGTTGTCTATCACATGACGGTGTATGTTTTCATTCCACAGAGTGGGAAGTGACGGAGACAGGATGTTTTGGTATTACTGTGTTCCGGAAAGTGGGACTATTGTCCTTTGTTCTTTCTCTCTTTTCTATCTGATGAGAAAGAGGAAGGAGCTAAGTCAGAATGCTTTGAGTGTATTATATGTAAATAAAAGTAGATTAGCCAAAATGCTGTGCTACTGAGTTCTGTTACGCAAACTGTGAATACTCTGTGGATCCCTAAGTGTGTTGATGCTTCTTGGTATCAGTCACTGTGATGTTTGGGCTGAAAAAACTTTGGAAGCTCCCGAACAACAGACCAGGAGGGAGAGAACATGCCTGTTGGGCATGTGTCTCTACCAGGGTCCTACACGAGAGTAGGACGATCCTAACAGTCCGTACGCACTCCTCACAGACAGGACACGTATAAAGTGTCCTTGTGCATTTATCTCTTCGACAGCATTTCACAAAGAAACCTAGTTTTGATATCCCTGGGGCTAATGTTAACCTCACCTCCTTAAGTTCCTCGTAACATATGCCCATGACATTTTCATCATCAATGTACTTGTCCCATTCTGAGACATGGTCAAAGTAGGAGCCCCAACACACTGGATAAAAAGGAGAAGAAAGCTGCACGATATCAACATTTTAACACTTAGCAGGCTCTCTGCTAGCGTACTCACATAAACTCACCTGCATACACACATGTGGGAACGCTCATTGGATCTGCTTTCCCATGCATGCGGACACTGATGTTTAAGAATGCATGTGCCTGCGTGTAGGATTTTAAATGTTGAAACCAGCACTTTGAAATTAGCCTAGATACAAATTGGGAAACAGCACAGCTCATGAAGGTCCACTATCACGAGTCATGCTGCTAGATTCTGGACAGATGGAAGATGCTGGCCTATTTTCAAAGGCAACCCCAGCTAAAGCACATTACAGTAGTTAAGTCAACAGGTTGCCATAGCATTCATGACAGTGTCTAGGTCCTAAGTCCCTAGGAAAGGATTCAGTGGGCATATTAACCAAAGGTTAACACTCCCAGCTTCTGCTGCCACCTGGACATCAGAATGGGGGGGGGGGCAGATGCAGGAACTCTTCCCATCCTGTGAACTACTCTTGCATTATTTTTTCCAAAATAAGAAGGATACCTTTTCCATCCATAAAATCTGTGAAATATGCATCCCATGTTGAATTAGGAAGGACAGAAAGGTTATTGTTAAAATGAAAATAAGACACCATTGTATCCTTTGGATTCCGAATCAGCACCAGTATCTGAAACACAAAGATATAAATCACACTTTAAGAATGTGCTCATAATGCTCTGAAATAACATTTAAGTGAATGCTGCTGTAAAGGAATTATAGCTGAAAGACTATAAGATGTATGTACTCACCTTGGCTCTACTTTTGAAAATAGATTTGGTTAATGAATGAGGAGGGAGATGAGTTACTATGATCCTTCTGGAAGGTAATTTCGTCATCCTCTTAAATAAGATAGGAAATAAGCACTGTGATCAATCCATTCCTTTCTTCACTACATTGTAAATTGCATGTAACAGGAACATTTCATTCCAGATCTTTCACTAGAAGTATTTTTATTCTATTTATTTAATTCCTCGCCTGCTCGGTTCCTAAGTGTTGACAACATACAAAGGGCCCTTCACAAATTATCGCTTTCAGGCATAGCTACCATTTCTCTGGAGAAAATTGAATATGCATCATGTGATAAATACAACTCCTTTATTGTGTGCACAGTCACCCACATGTTTTTATATTTCCTGTAAGCTGCCCAGAGTATCTGAGGAAACCTAGCATGATGGGTGCAGAATAATAATAATAATAATAGGTGTTTTTTAAAAAACAACAACCGTGCTTAAAATGCTTTTCAGAGATGAAATAAAGTCAGCAATGTGCTGATTGCTGATGAACTAACCTTGAATGCATCTAGATTTCCAAACTCAAGGCGTGAAGGCACTGATAATTCCTCTTCAATAGCCTTTCTTCTTTCCTTTTCCTCTTCTGTATATTTCCCAGCTCTGATTTCCAAGCCGCTGAGCATGGTTTCAAGCCAATTTGTACCTGAAGCAGATGGCTTATGTCTTATGTATGTACTTGAGACTGGCACACATGACCACTCAGGCTTCATGCTGCTTTTAAATACTTTGCTCATGAAAATCCCTGCTGCTCAAGGACACTGCCCACAAATGTCCCCTGGGATCCTTTACTGGTGACTTCTCACCAATGATAGCATGGGCAGTTATGGACCAGAAAACCTCAGGGACTGTGGTTGTACAGGTAATATCCATGTGTCACCCCTACTGACTGACAGATGGGGACTACAGCACTGTGACTTAGGGATGGGTGAATTGGTCGGCTTTGGTTTCTCTCAAAGCTTGAGATCTTTCTGAACTTTTGGACTTCTGGATTAATTGGACTTGTTGAGATGCCAGAATGTTGAAGCAATTGGTTTACTTTCTAAAGGAACCAATGCATTAGGAATTCACCAATGTTCCCATTTTTTTCTTTCTGAATATTGCAGATATGTGCTTCAGTTCATTGGTCATCCTGCTCCCTTCACATTACATGATAATTGATACTGATAAGTTGATATATGAATAAATTGACATCGAGGACATCTCAAAAAAGCAAACTTGATGTAATTGCACATACAATTCTGTCAAGACTCTTTTTGAATGGACATGTGGGCACAGTAACAGCCCCACAGAAAATAAATTGTGCTGTAGTTGCATGTACAAGCACAACAACTTTGTTTTTGTTGAAGTGTTTTATCAAACTACATGTGCACATTGGTGTCACCAGGGTGTGGGAGAGGGGAGAAGCAAATGATCTAAAGATGTGGAGAACAGTCGTGATGCCCATACGTCAATTCTGAATTTTGGACATTCTATTATAAATGAACCTTTAATCTTGACTTTATTTTGACTAGATCAATAATGGAATTATTAGAAGAGTGACTAGTGGGGTGCCACAGGGTTCTGTCTTGGGCCCGGTCTTATTCAACATCTTTATCAACGACTTGGATGATGGACTCAAGGGCATCCTGATCAAATTTGCAGATGACACCAAACTGGGAGGGGTGGCTAACACCCCAGAGGACAGGATCACACTTCAAAATGACCTTGACAGATTAGAGAACTGGGCCAAAACAAACAAGATGAATTTTAACAGGGAGAAATGTAAAGTATTGCACTTGGGCAAAAAAAATGAGAGGCACAAATACAAGATGGGTGACACCTGGCTTGAGAGCAGTACATGTGAAAAGGATCTAGGAGTCTTGGTTGACCACAAACTTGACATGAGCCAACAGTGTGACGCGGCAGCTAAAAAAGCCAATGCAATTCTGGGCTGCATCAATAGGAGTATAGCATCTAGATCAAGGGAAGTAATAGTGCCACTGTATTCTGCTCTGGTCAGACCTCACCTGGAGTACTGTGTCCAGTTCTGGGCACCACAGTTCAAGAAGGGCACTGACAAACTGGAACGTGTCCAGAGGAGGGCAACCAAAATGGTCAAAGGCCTGGAAACGATGCCTTATGAGGAACGGCTAAGGGAGCTGGGAATGTTTAGCCTGGAGAAGAGGAGGTTAAGGGGTGATATGATAGCCATGTTCAAATATATAAAAGGATGTCACATAGAGGAGGGAGAAAGGTTGTTTTCTGCTGCTCCAGAGAAGCGGACATGGAGCAATGGATCCAAACTACAAGAAAGAAGATTCCACCTAAACATTAGGAAGAACTTCCTGACAGTAAGAGCTGTTCGACAGTGGAATTTGCTGCCAGGGAGTGTAGTGGAGTCTCCTTCTTTGGAGGTCTTTAAGCAGAGGCTTGACAACCATATGTCAGGAGTGCTCTGATGGTGTTTCCTGCTTGGCAGGGGGTTGCACTCGATGGCCCTTGTGGTCTCTTCCAACTCTATGATTCTAATTATCAGTGATCAAACATGAATGTGTAGTCTGGGGGTGAAGTCAAATCAGACAGTTCTCCATTTTTTGAGGATATAAACAGGGAGAGTCATATAAGTACTCCTCCCATGACTCCTTCCTCATTGTGGTTGGGCTATATAGATTCATCGTAAAACCTTTGCTATATGTAACTGCACCTTTATAAATTGTTTTTTATACTGAATATGTTCCATGTATGGTTATGTTCTTTATATACTGCCTTTCATAAGACATTTTTGTTAGGGTGGAAAAGATGGCTACTCACCTGTTTTAGGATATCCTACCAGGATCACATCATCCATTCTGGCATCAAAGGTTTCAAGGGCTTGGAAATTTTCTAGCTTGCAAACAACAGCAGGATACAAAATCCCATCATAGGTTAACAGTTTATCTTCTGGAGCTAGATTGACACCATCAGCCAACATGTTGTCTGTAACTTCAATCCCATGTTTACCTCTCATGGCCATCTTTGTGTCTGATGGGACGGGCACTTCAAGAAAACTAATATTTTCTGTATTCTGCCCAAACAGAACAAAGTTAATAGATTACCACAGTTGCAATTTGTATCTGCTGAGGCATTCAGAATGTAAAGTTATTGTTTAACCAAAATTGCTGGAAGATGTCTAGAAAACATCTCTAGCCTTTGCATTCCCATTGCATGTTAACTTAAGGTTAGCAGACGTCCCCGTTTCCTGGGGATAGTCCCTGGATTTACAAATCAGTCCCCATATTAAATCCATTGAAGTTGAAAAGTGTCCCCGGATTCATTGAAAAACATCTGGTAAGCTTATGTTAACTCCAGTTAACTTGACATCTGGGCAGGGCCGGATCTAGGTTTGATGAGGCCCTAAGCTACTGAAGTTAATGGGACCCTTTATCATGTCCAGCTGTCCTTTGTCAACAACAAATTGTTGCTGTTTTTTGTGTTGAATATATGCTATATGGTAATTTATGGACCTAATTGGTATCTAAAACCATTTGCACATAACAAAATAGAAGCCTACACAACACAAAACACTGTTGCTGTATGTAGGTTTTATTTTATTTGTTTTTTATCTTATATTTTGGAAATATACATCCAGGTTTTTTTCCTTTAGTTTTTTTTGGGGGGGCCAAGAGAATGGGGTCCTAAGCTATAGCTTGTTTAGCTTATATGTAAATCCGGCACTGCATCTAGGCTGCCAATTCTTTCAGAAGTCATCAGCATTAAGAAGGGTTTTGCTGAATCAGTTCAAATTTCATCTTACCTGGCATCGGGTTCTCACAGTGGCTAATCAGATACCAAAGGGAAGCCTGCAAGCAGAACATGAGTCCACTTGCCCCACTTGCAATTCTCAGCTGTTGGTATTCAGAGGCATAGTGCCCAGCAGTGGAGCTACTGAAATGTTGCCTGCATTCTCAACACACATTTCAGAATTAGAATTAGTTTTGGAGTTCGGAAAACAGTCCTTATGTGTGTGAGCAGGGGAGAGAGATTTGTGTATAAGTGTGGTAAACAATGAAAAGTTGCAGTTAGTCATTGAGAAGCCATGATCAGCCAGAGACTAAATCTGCCTCCTTAGTAATGACAATAAGCCTAGTTTTGAGATAGAATCTGCCTTGTTTGCCCTATGGGATAACCTTTGCTGGCAAAGCAGGTGTGTGTGTGTGTGTGTGTGTGTGTGTGTGTGTGTGTGTGTGTGTTTGTTTCCTTTGGACCTCTCAGGGGTTTCTAAGCCATGGATTATACCACTCTGCAGAGGCTCTCCAAGCTGGTTGTGAGAGGCAGCATTTGACAGTCGTTCCACTCCTATTTGGCGGGTGAGTTGAGTAAGATGGGATTGTTGCTCAGCCCCCTTTACAATTGTGCTTTGGGGCCCTGCAGATTTCTGTTCTTTCTCTTGAGCTACATAATGTTGACACTGCTGTTGGGAAACCTTTGCAGCTCAAGGGTCACGTTCCTGCAACATTCCAGGAGCCACATGCCAGTGCTGGGCAGAGTGAGAGGCCAAAGTACAGTGGTACCTCAGGTTACATATGCTTCAGGTTACAGACTCCACTAACCCAGAAATAGTACCTCGGGTTAAGAACTTAGCTTCAGGATGAGAACAGAAATCGTGCTCCGGCGGTGCGGGAGGCCCCATTAGCTAAAGTGGTGCTTCAGGTTAAGAACAGTTTCAGGTTAAGAACGGACCTCCGGAATGAATTAAGTACTTAACCCGAGTTACCACTATAGACAGAGCAATGAATGCAAATTTTTACCTTTCTACAGTAGGTACACCTGCAGGTAGCCCACTTTAGCATTTATCCAGGCAAGCCAGTGTCATTATCAGAGTCCAGCCAGATAGAAACCCTCATGAAGGGTATGAAACAAGGCCTGTGAGGGGGGTGGTTTGAGGAGAGGAGTGTGTAGCTCGGGAGGGATATGGCCTGGAGAGAGTCCCAAGGGCCAGATAAAGAGGCTTCGGGGCCATATTTGGCCTGTGGACCTGAGGTTCCCCACCCCTGATCTACAGGGAACTCCCAGGAGAGGTCATCTAGAGATGTGGGTGGAGATATCACCAGTATATGAGTGACACTCAGCTTTCCCTCTCTTTTCTGTCAGATGCAGGGGAGACTGTGGGTGTCCTGAATCAATGCCTGGGCATGGCAATGGGCTGAATGAAGGTGAATAGACTCAATCCAGGCAAGATGACAATGTTGTAGGTGGGTGATTCATACACCCAGCTGAATGGGGATCAACCTGTTCTGAACATGGTTAGCATTCCATCTAAAGAATCAGGTTCACATCCTGGGGTCAGTTACTGATCCAGCTTTGTCATTAGTGGTTAAAAGGACCTCTGTGGTTTCTGTCTATCAGCTTCAGCTGAAATGCAAGCAGCAACCGTACCTAGATTGAGATAGCTTGGCCACTGTCACCTCCTATTCAGACTATTGTGACATGGTATATGGCAGGTGGCTTTAAGGACAGCCCAGATTCTGCAGAATGACTAATGGAACTGGGCAGTTGGATCATATTGCACTACTGCTTTGTTCGGCCAATTTAAGGTGATGGTTATTATCCTTTTAACCTGACTTGGGACCAGGTTACTTGAAAGATCAGCTTCTACCATATATACCCCCCTACCAGTCATGGCATGGCTATACATTATCTCCTGTAAGAGAGGCAGCATACCTCAGAAAAGCAGTTGTTGGGAAACAAAAATATCTAACAAGTTGTTCTCTCTACAGGGCAGTAGGAACACTAGTGAAATTGTATTGTGAGTACAAGCAACTGGAGTGTTGTTTTCTAGCAGTGTTTTACAAGAAGATAAACCATAAGACAGCACAAAGAGTAATATGAAGTTGAAGACTTTTATTCCATATCAAGTGGTGTCTTCTGCTGCTGTATCAAGAGAGCTATCTATTTATCTGACGAGGTTTGCTTAAACTTTCACACACTAGGAAGGTATGAACTTTTGGTTCCACATCCTTACACAAAAACTTTGTTTTAAATGCTTTAACTTGGTTTCCCCGGAACTTAAACCCCACCCTTTGACGTTTGGCGCCCCAGGACCTATGAAACATAAGAGCTCTTGCCTCTCTAGTCTGGTGTGTGGTTTCCCACAGAAGCCTCTGAAGCCCCCATGGGAAGCCCACCAGCAACCACAGGAAGGCAACAGCCCTCTTCTGCTCTTGCTTGCCAGCAAATGGGATTCAAATGCTGCCCCTGACCGTGGAGGTAGAGTGGTAGTCATTTTGACTAGTAGCCTTATTCTCCATGAATTTGTCTAATAGCCTGAATTCTTGCCATCTCCACATCTGGTTAGTGTGAGAATGTTGAGGAAGTAGGAGAGGATGTATTGATTGAATATTATCCCTCCTCACTCACGCTACTTGGGCAAACAGCAGAGCACATTCCATTGCAGATTGCTGGAAGCAAGTTGATGATTTGTTAGAATCCTTTAAATTAAGCAATGTAGTCTGGCTTGTCTGGCCTGGCTTGTTCCTGGTAAGTTTCCCCTTTATTTCCCTTTTAAAATAATAATAACAACAACAACAACAACAACAACAACAACAACAACAACAACAACAACAACAACAACAACAACACAACAGTCTTCTTTAAAAGTAAGAGTAAAGTTGACTTACATTCAGTTCACAGCAGTAATCTAAAGGTAGGCTTTATCTTATGCTTACATTTACATTTGTGGAGAAAAGAAGTCTGAGCTGGGCTGCAGACTTTCTGTCCTCTGTAAGGAAGACCCAGAAGAGGAGGTCAACGGCCATCTACCTGGTCACACGCAAGGGGAGGAGGCTCCAGAGCAGGTATGACAGGAACGGGAGCCACATTCCCCTGCGTGTCCACTCTAGGCAAAAGGAAAATGTTGCATTTGACTGCTTCAGTGATAATACATCCCACAGTTAGGTACTGTGCAGATTCCAGCAAACTGCTTTCACCAAGACTTCTGGGACAAAGCGATAGAACCTCCATTTCTGAATATGTGAAATCCAGTAGTTATTCATATCTGTCTCCAGTCCAGATACATCTATCACTCTATTTTTTTACTTTTAAATTTGTCATATGCAAAACATAATCTGCTCAAAAAAGTAGTCTTCAAAATCATTATACCAAATTTAAAAATGGAAATTAAAATTCTTAAACATTTTCCAGCTTAGGAAGTCTTTCTTCTTTCTGTTCTAGTAATTAGGTCAGACATCCCGAATGTTTGAGGCCCTCCAGAGGTTTTGGGACTACAACTCCCATCATCCCTAGCTAACAGGACCAATGGTCAGGGATGATGGGAATTGTAGTCCCAAAACAACTGGAGGGTTGAGTTTGGGGGTGCCTGAATTAGGTGAATGATACGACACAAGTCTGCTCACCCCTCTTTGTGTGGCAGCGTTACAGGATGGCAGAGGCTTCACAGGGGCCCCGACGAGGGAACTGAAACAGTGGTGCCCTACTTGGTAGACGGTGGGGGCTTAAGCCCCCTCTGCCTATCAGGAACTGGATCCTAGCCTGCACCTGGCTTTGGTGAATGGGGATGCAGGCTGGGGACTTGGGCTGAGCCAGGGGGCAGAGCCCATGGAGCAGGTAGTCTTCCCTCAGATCCACCCCTTGACCATTTAAGCAGCCCACACCTGGGGCACTACCTGTTTGTTTCTTCACCGGGTTTTTTCCCTGCCCACCCTCGCTTTAAGCTGATAGTCAATGACTTTGGTGGGCAATGGTGGTCGCTGTTCTTTATGGGGCCGGGTAGGAATTTGCCCACCGGGCTAATTGGCACCAACCTGGTGATTTTGCCTACCTCATAGCAATCATTGCAACCGGTTTGGCATTGGGTCAATCCTTTGTTTTGGATGGAGGGGAGGTTGTAGTCTCTGCCCGCCCCTCCAAATGCTGGGGTATCCCGTTAAAGGGATCCAGGGGGAGTGGCCATGCCTGTGTGCCCAGGCAGGACCAGGGCTGAAGGCACTCCCCCAGACGGCGGTCCCCACGGGGGTCACCCTTGTTGGGAATTCCACTCCACCCTTTGCTGCAGATATGTGGATTGTTACGTGTCACATGTCTGTTTACATTCCAGCACAGATTGCTGGCATGAGCAGAACTTCCGATCTGTATTGCTTTTGTTTTTTTCCTCTCTCCGAGAAGACGGCAAGGAGAGAGGCCATGTTTTCCTTTGTCCTGATTTATGTAGAATAAATGCGTAGCTTAGTATTGTATCCACGCCTCAAGCCTGATCTGTTGTGCAGTTTACACTGCTGAGTAATGTGTGCTCAAGCATGCACTGCAGCTTGAGTCACAGACGCATGTCGGAGGAGGATGACTGATGGATCTCCACAGCGGCAAGGCTGAGAGGGGAGACGCTCCGGGTGGGGCCGAGCCTGCTGGCTTTTCAACCCCCAATTCCGACAACCCTATTTGATGTAAGTCTTAGGAACCCCCATCTGGACTGACCACGCCTCACTTCCGGCCAGTGGGCCGGAAGTATTTTGATTGTCCCATGCCCAAGCCAAACCTCTTTCATTTGTATTCAATAATGTTGCGGCCTGTTTTGACCCCCCCAAAACCAGCCTCATTGGACTCTTTTTTGCATGGGTTGGGGGATGGGAACCTGACGCCTGGTCCTGCAAGTACAGTTTCAGTTCAGAAATAATAAAAACTGTTGGAAATAGTTCACACTTTGAAAAAAGAAATTTTAATAAATTTTACTATGAAAAATTTATCCATTTTATTATGGGCATGGAGAGGGGCATATACCAGAAAGACTTCCCTTTAACAAAACCAACCCAAACATGTCTTCCTTTATGGACAAAACAGAAGGCATGAGACAACTGTAGCACCATTGCCCTCCTTAGCCCTTGCAATATAAGTCGTACTTCAACATCTTTCCAAGCTTAGTTCTTCCTGCAGCCTCCTCAAATTTTCTATCCATTTCTTCATTCTGGCTCTCAGAGAAGACACTCTTCCAGTCACCTACTATGCCTGCAAATATAAAGCATAATAAAGATTATAGTACAAGAGAGAGAGATTTATTGTGCCATGAGCTTTCGGTGACTGGAGTCACTTTATCAGACACATGGAAGTGTTATCTTAAATGAGCCCCCGCTTTTAATTCTCCACAACTACCGCCAGATGGGCCCCCGAAACTGGACCTTTTCAGGTGCCTAAAATGTAAAGCAGCTCCCCAAGTCAGGTTCACTTGGCCTCTTTGCTGCTTGTTACAGCAAAAGCCCTCTTCTGCTGTCTGGGACACACACACATGGGCTAAAAGTCGGGAGGGGACAAGGGTGCACAGGAAAAGAAAGTCCCTGATGTCCCCACCTGTAGCAGGGAAAGTTTGAAGGGGGGTTGTTAATATGTTTTGGTAAACACACTTAGCATCTTCCTTGGGACTGGGATCCCCTGTGATCAGGAAGTTGGCCAGGGATACTGCATTGTCTCCTGCCGATTTTCAGCCCACACACATCTGGGTGAATGCCTGTATAGGGCTGTAGAATATTTCATTTCAGTGAGCTTTTGTGGGTTGCCATCTTACAATATATGCTTACTTATTTTAGAGCTCCAAGAATGTTGCACTGAGTGGTATGGAACTGAGTGGTAAGAATGAATACAATTGCAGCCTGGGATTGTTTCAGGCTGATTATGGTTTTAGGGACGCCTCGTTGTTGGTAGTGATGGTTTGTTGTTGTTGTTGTTTTACTACAATCCACCATGAATGTTTTGTTGAGAGGGTGCCTTTCAGAGGCAAAAATATATTATGATAAATATGTTTGGCTCAGGACCGCAATACCTCAAGAACCACCTCTCCTTACATGAACCGACCCAGACCCTGCACTCATCATCTAAGGCCCATCTTCGTGTGCCCTCTCCATGAAAAGTATGTGGAGTGGCAACACGAGAACAGGCCTTTTCTGCAGTGGCTCTCCAAAGGGAGGTTTGGCTGGCACTTTCATTGTATACCTTTAGGCGCCAGGCAAAAACTTTCCACTTAAACCAGACCTTGAGCTGATTGACATCCAATGCCTTTTTAAATGTGTTGTGGGTGGGAGGATTCTTATTTTTATTCCTATTTTCATTATGTATTTTGTGTTTTTTATATTGTAAATCTATGGATGAAGGGCAGTCTACAAATTTAATAAATTATTGTTATCATTATGGTTATGATCATTAAAATGCTATAGCACTTAACGTAATAAAAATATCTAAACAGCTTATACTGTAAATGATGAAAACAGAACAACCAACATTCACTAAATATGTGGATGAATTCATGTGGAAAAACTGTAAGCAGAGCCCTGAAATCCAAGAGGAAAGGTAGGTTTGTGGCATATTCATGAAAACAACAGATTCTAGACTACTTTCTACCTGATGTAACTGAAGCACTACGGAGGTGTGGTTTCTCTCCCTCAATAGAGCTTCACTGAAACATACAATCCCGATCTACATACTAGAGTGGTACAATCCAGTCATAAGACTGTGCTACAGTTATAGATTTACTTTAAAACATTCCACTTATAGGCTTACTTCTCATACTGCACAATGTTTCTGGAAGAAAACGTACTAGAGAAGCAAGGTATGTACTGTTGATGATAGTAATTTAACATATTAGAACAGGGATTGGCAAACCATGGGCTGCAGGTTGGATTCAGCCAAGGGGGTCATTAAACTGGCCCCTGGCCGTTGCCACCCACTCAGTCAGTCCCTGCATGGAGCTAAACCGGGGTAGTGCACTGTTTAGCTCCACACGGGGACTGACTTCCGGGATGCAGCCACAGCTTCCTATTGGCTGCAGGAAACTCCTGCAGCCAATAGGAAGCCACAGACACCTCCTCATCCTCCCCCGCCATGGCTTCAAAAGCCAGCGAGCAAAGAGGAGCGGGCATGTGTGCATGCGCATGGGTGCACATGCTCCTGTGCGCAGGCGATCTGGCCCACCAGTGGAAAAGTTTGCTGACCCCTGTATAATAATGTTACCTTTACGGAAAAGAGTGTTGCCCATTTTTCCATGGGTTTCATGGGATTTTTCTTTCATGCTGTTGAAACTGGTCTTCTCCATAATGGATTGAATATCTTGTTCCGTCACAGAAAAATTAAAGAATTCAGCTATTTTTTTTATTCCCAAAGTTGTGTTCTGGATAAAGAAAACAAGGTGTCACAAGTGAAAAATACTGTGACCTCATGAAACTTTTCCAGATCCCCAGTTCCTGTTTTTGTTCTGCATTCTACACAAGAGTTGCAACCAGCACATAACTTTCTTCAATCCTGCTCAGTTGTTCTTTGACTACTAAACAATATGTTTTGTAACAGAAAAACATGTGACCTTATTATTGTTTCCAGATGTGTCTTTCCTTGCAAGCTGTAATTGTTTGGAACTGTCTATGAAGAAATAGTCCTCAGTGACTTACAGAAATCCAGTCAAAATAAGATTTAACAAATCCAGAAGTTGTATTTTGAAAGAAAACATTCATGAGCTGTTTACCAGTCAAAGAGGGTAGAGATGAGCAGAAACCATGATTTAAAACCTGTTTCAATTTCCTTCACACACTCTCCATTAAAAATGCTTTAAAAATTTAAAAATAAATTTTTAAAAGTGTTATTTACCTCTTTTAGTTCCTCATAGGTAATAAACATAATATTTTTGTCATCCAGATACTTGTTCCATTCAATGATATGATTAAAGTAAAGACCATAGGGAACTAGTAAGAAGAAAGCAGAACATTTTATTCATGTAACAAATCTCTGATAAGACAATGATAAAGGCTTTTATGTAAAATCTGAATTCATTTTCCACAAGTAACACTTGCTTATGCAAGCTAATGTTTGGAAAGGTAGCATGTGAAAATGTTTCTCAAAATGTCTTCCATGGATCTTGTTTGCTGATGGTCCTATGTTATGTCTTTTACGCCAAATCCGTAATTCTACTGAGGGAAGACTAGCCTCTAGGCCAGTGGTATCCAAACTTGGCCCTCCAGCTGTTTTGGGGCTATAACTTCCATCATCCCTAGCTAACAGGACCAGTGGTCAGGGATGTCGGGAATTGTAGTCCCAAAACAGCTGGAGGGCCAAGTTTGGCCACCACTGCTCTAGGCGTTTGGGATACAGGGTGGTACAGAGAAAAATTGCCTTAAAAACTTTGATTGGACAGCTTCCGTAGATCCAAGGTCCAAGTCTGAGCCCTGTATAATAACTGTGTGAGGGGTTTAGCTTGGAACACTTCCAGGGCCGATGGTATATGTTTACCACCTTTTGTGTAGAAAAACATGTCAGAATTTCGGCACTTTGGGATGCTTTTTCTTTTGCACATTTCTGGTGTGCTCCCCATGACCCCATAAATTGGAAAATAAGGCCAAGATATTTGAAGACTTTGACCTGTTCAATTAGCTGGTTGTCCATGCGCCATCTATGGGCCTTATGTAGTTTCTTGAGAAAACCATGACTTTGGTTTTCTTGTAATTCACGGCCAGCTGTTCTCTCTGTTATGTCTTTTACAATGATTCATGAGGTTAATTAATTAATAATAGTTTTCAAATGCACTTCACTTATGTGCCTGTGCATTGTGTGCACCAATATTTATTATATGCACTAGTTCAAATGTAATTCTTTTCACTTTATTCACTTTTCTGGAAAGTATAGACCACCATGCATAGCTTAGACCACTTTGGCTTTGCCTGTGGTGACTGCTTCCACACAAATCGCAGATTGTCTGGCCTTGATCTCCAAAACTGAAATTCTGTATGTCAGCCAATCAGCAAAGGTGTGGTGTATAAAAATTCATTTACAGTTGTACCTCAGGTTAAGTACTTAATTCATTCCGGAGGTCCGTTCTTAACCTGAAACTGTTCTTAACCTGAAGCACCACTTTAGCTAATGGGGCCTCCTGCTGCTGCCGCGCCGCCGGAGCCCGATTTCTGTTCTCATCCTGAAGCAAAGTTCTTAACCTGAAGCACTATTTCTGGTTTAGCAGAGTCTGTAACCTGAAGCGTATGTAACCTGAAGTGTATGTAACCCGAGGTACCACTGTATTGTTCATGATGCCATGCAAGATTTTTGGTGCTTTTAAAAAAAATGTATTTGCAAAATTGCAAATCTAAAACTGCTCTACTGAAGACTTGTGAAACTCCAAACAGTTTACAGCAGTGTTTCCCAACCAGGCACTATATGGCCCCCTGCCCCCCCCCCAGGATATTCCAAGGGGGGCACAGGTGAAAATTACGTAAAGGGGGGGCACAGAGGGAAGCAAAAAAGAAAAGTGTGTGTGTGTATCCTGATTGGCTGGCTGGCTATCTACTTGCCCAATCACAAGCAGGTAAGCGGGCAGCCCACCAGGGGGCCACCTAGTACTTCTTTTTGCCCCATGCATTTTCTTGGGGCAGTCCTGGTTTGTTTACAGAAGGAGAGGACGATCACAATTGCACCTGTTCTGACCACTGCTTGTAGCTGCCACCAGTGTTGGGCCAGGTGGCAACCTGGGCCTGATTCTGCAAGGCACAGGGTACGTTCCACCTCAGTGCCAATCAGATCAGGGCCTTCAGATGTTGCCAAGGGGCACAGGGCCCGTTGACAGCATCAGCCTGGCTCTGCACCCCCAGCGCCTAGCCTCGTCTGGTGCTGCTGACTTGCTAGTAAATAAGTGTCTTCTCAGAAGAAAGCCACACTGAGTTCAGTAGGCCTTACTCCCAGGTAAAAGTGTGTGGGGCTATAGTGTTTCATCTAGACAGCCAGGGCTACTCTGGATGACAAGATCTTTTTGCACCAGGTCAGTAAGGACCACTTGCTTTTTAAAATTCTCCCATATATACAGAACTCCCTGTGAGCCTTTTGCAGACCCTCCAAGTGTCCCTGTTTTCCAGAGACAGCCCCAGATTTACAGAAGTCATCCCAGTTTCTGGTTTGATGCCGGAATGCCCCGCTTTTCCTTAGGACATCCCTATTTTCACCAAATGTTGAAGGGTATGGAGTTATCCAATCCCCTAGCCATCTGAAGGCAGCCCTGTATAGGGAAGGTTGGGGTTTGTTTAATGTTTAATGTTTTATTGTGTTTTTATATATGTTGGAAGCCACCCAGTGTGACTAGGGCAACCCAGTCAGATGGGCAGGGTATAAATAGTAAAATTATTATTATGGAAGAGGGCGTCCCTATTTTCATTGGAGAAATGTTGGAGGGTATGCTTACAGATGTTTTCCCCTCTGTATCAAATAACTGGGGTCAAATAAGTGTTGTTTTCATTTTATAATACATGGAAGATGGATCTCCCTTGGGAGGATCTGGACTTTCCTTCCTTGGAGGTTTCAAAGCAGAGGTTGGATAGCCATCTGTCATGCATGCTTTAGCTGAGTTTCCTACATTGCAGGGGGTTGCACTAGAAAGATGACCCTTGTAGTTCCTTCCAGCTCTATGATTTTTTCCCTTCAGTAAAATTTCATTAAGTTCCTTTCATTTTATGTAATTGCATTTTGTATAAATTTAAAATAAAACATGTTCTATTTAGAAATGAAACATTTCCACAGGAAGGAAACAAGGTTGGAAGGAGGCCATGGTCAGAGAAAAGGTGGGAAACACTGATTTAGAGCAACATGACCTTTTCTTCTTCTTACAAATTCATATTTCTGTTGTACCTAGTCTAGAATTTAATAGGCTGAATGGAAGAGGCACATACCTATTCCATTCATAAATTCTGAGAAGAACTCATCCCAGGTTTTCTGATCAGGGACGATGTTCATGCCTTTGGAAAAATGGAAGTAGGATACAGCCGTGTCTTTCGGGTTTCGAAACAAAACCAGGATCTTCAAAAGAGAAAGAGGAAGAACAGGTATGCAAAACTAGGGGGATAAAGTTCATACCCATAACACCAAAAACATCTAATCTTCTTCTTTAATCCATAGTATTAAAATATTCGTGTATTTGGCCATGAATTAATATGACGAAGTTTAGAGAAAGAGTATAAAACAAGGGGACAAACCCCTTAAAAAATAATAATGAGATGAGCTCCTAGCTCATTGTTAGAAATTGTTCGCTGAACATGGAAGTCAATTCCTCAGAATCCCAGGTAAGAATTGTACAGGATTACAGCATCAGGGTGGAATCCAATGTAGCCCCAAAGCCACTGTTCCATCAGCTCAAGGATTTCTGCTTGTGCAACAGAAGGCCTCACCCTCTCCTTTCCTTGTACTCCCCCTTAAACTACTCTGGAGTTTCCCCCAACCCTTTGGAGCAGATTTGGAGAGGACATGGGGCATGTACAGAGAGAGGTAAATACTTTTTGAACAAGTGTAAATCCTTTGGCTGATGGGACTCCTTAGCAGAAAGCCATCCTTAGGATGGCAAAAGCCTCTGCTTGAGACCCTAATAAACTTCTGCCATGCAGAATGCAACCATTCAGTGGCTGGGCATGATGCTAATGTATTCTTTAGCATTATTTTTTTAAAGCTGCAGCAAACCTTAGACTCATGGGCTGCACCTCTGCTCTCTCCTCCCTCTTATACAAGGAGACTGAAAACTTCTGCCCTTGGTTTTGAATAAAACAGTTTTCCATTGTAAAAATGAAAGAAACAAACCTAAAGTTTATTCTGACCAGAATCTGAAACAAGAGTTTGTTCATTGCCATATTTTGGTATGTAAGCCAATTTGATGAATTTTTCATGAAAAGTGGTATACAAATATTCTAAATGGTTGGATGGATGGATGGATGGATGGATGGATGGATGGATGGATGGAGGAAACTTTAAGCAGTGAACTTACCTTTGCCTTCTTTTGGAAAATAGATTTGGGAATCTTTTGAGGAATGAGATGTGTTTTTATCACTCTTCTGGAAGGTAACTTCTTCAACCTCTTTAGTAACATGTTAGAAAAAAAGTGAAATGTTAACATTCCTTTGTGTGAAAAATAGCAAGGTGGTTTGATTGTACTATAGGAATAATCCACATCAGGTTTGACACATTGAAAGATGCTTCACATAACTCTGAATGTAACCATTTCTATGCAAAAGTAAGTCTTATTGAATTCATTGGAGTTCACTCCCTGGTAAATCGGGTTAGGATTGCAGCCTTAAATATTAGGAAGCCAAACAAGGCACAGCTGAAGTCACTTGTTTTTGCCTCTGGCTTCTACAAGCTCATCCAAACAAATGCCCAGAAGAGGTTCCGAGTTGAGCTTTGGCACAGAGAAACTGAATTCAAAGCTGGGAAGCCAGCCACACCAATGTGTTCTCTCTACCCACCCCAATGGCACTAACTCATCACTGACTGCATATTTCTGGAGGTTGGAGAAGACCATGTGGTATCTCTCATGTCATTCAAATGCATCAAGCTATGCACTATTCTCACCAATACTGACCTCAAACTTCCCGGGATCTCCAAATTCAAGGTATGGCAGTAATTTTAGTTCTTTCTCTATTTGCTGCCTCCGCTTCATTTCTTCTTCATCGTATTTTCCAGATGCAGCTTCCAACTCTTTTAAAATCTGACCAACCCAGTTAGTACCTGAAGGAATGCCAAAGGACTGTTAGAAAACACAGAAAGAGACTCCGCCTCATACCTGCTGTAACATAGGCCTTGCATCACTATTGCACAGCCAAAGGTTCTTCAGAAATGAGATTCATAGCCATGGAATTTGAATGTAGTTGTGGTGTGCATTTGGATAAAGAATAGTAAAAGTAAAGGGACCCCTGACCATTAGGTCCCATTGCAGACGACTCTGGGGTTGTTGCGCTCATCTCACTTTATTGGCAGAGGGAGCCGGCGTACAGCTTCCGGGTCATGTGGCCAGCATGACTAAGCAACTTCTGGCAAACCAGAGCAGCGCTCGGAAACGCTGTTTACCTTCCCGCCGGTACGGTACCTATTTATCTACTTGCACTTTGACGTGCTTTCAAGAAGAAGAAGAAGAAGAAGAAGAGTTTGGATTTGATATCCCGCCTTTCACTCCCCTTCAGGAGTCTCAAAGCGGCTAACATTCTCCTTTCCCTTCCTCCCCCACAACAAACACTCTGTGGGGTGAGTGGGGCTGAGAGACTTCAAAGAAGTGTGACTGGCCCAAGGTCACCCAGCAGCTGCATGTGGAGGAGCGGAGACGCGAACCCGGTTACCCAGATTACGTGACTACCGCTCTTAACCACTACACCACACTGGCTCTCTCTTTCAAACTGCTAGGTTGGCAGGAGCAGGGACTGAGCAACGGGAGCTCACCCCATCATGGGGATTTGAACTGTCGACCTTCTGATCTGCAAGCCCTAGGCTCTGTGGTTTAACCCACAGTGCCACCCACATACAATCAAATTTAATGTTCCGGGAGACTCCAAAAGGGGTAGGTTGTTTTGTTTTGCAGAGGAATACAACATAGCAGGTGGTGCTATGGGGACGCGTGTGGCACTGTGGTCTAAACCACTGAGCCTCTTGGGCTTGCCGATCAGAAGGTCGGCTGTTCAAATCCCTGCAGTGGGGTTAGCTCCCGTTGCTCAGTCCCAGCTCCTGCCAACCTCCTGCCAAGCACGCCAAAAAGTGCAAGTAGACAAATAGGTACTGCTCCAGCAGGAAGGTAAATGGAGTTTCCGTGCGCTGCTTTGGTTTCGGTGTTCCATTGCGCTAGAAGCGGCTTAGTTATGCTGGCCACATGACCCAGAAAAACTGTCTGTAGACAAATGCCGGCTCCCTCGGCCTGTAAAGCGAGATGAGTGCCGCAATCCCAGAGTCCTATGCGACTGGACCTAACTGTCAGGGGTCCTTTACCTTTACCTTTTACAACATAGATAAGACCATATGTGTGCATTGGTTGGCATTGGTTTTTTTTTTTTGTTTGTTTGTTTGCAGGGGTGATAATGAGGCTGATTCAGATGATTAGGGGGTTCTTTCTCCTAGACCTAACTTGAGAATGATGTCCATTAACCTCTCCCAATTCAGATCAGGGTCCCCTCTGAAATAAACAAAATCTGCCCTTATTCCCTTATGGGGGACACAAGAGCCCTTATAGAGTCCGTTGTAGGTTCTCCATTAGTAGGAGAAAATAACAGAGGCCAACCAGAGAATATTGAGAAGCAAAGCAGCTAGTAAGCCTGATCTTTATTGAACTGTTGCAACAGAGTGCCTTCCTCACACGCAGGTAAGGAGGAGGACCCAGAACCAAGGTGTGCCTGCCCTTATATAGACATTTTAAATTGCCTTCCCTGGTGCTCAAGACCACCCCACCATACATCATACATACATGACAGAAAAGGTGGTCTACAACAAAAATTTGAATGTTGTTTTTCCTGTCTGCCAGGTTATCTGATAATGCCTTATCTGATTGCCTTTCCTGGTAGTCTGGCCATTCCTTTGAGATGGTGATTACCCACTTCCTGAGACAATGGGAAGGTTCCCTCACCCCCTCTCTCCTTGCAGAGAAAACATTTGGTCAGTTTGGGAGTCAAAATGGTTTCAGGGCGGTCTTCCTGTGCTGCTCCAGACATGTGGTCCACATATCTATGTATGTGCTTGGTTGGTACATTTATGAACATTTATTATATATATATATATATATATATATATATATATACCTTAATTTTTTTATTTCAATCCCTCTTTGGGGCTTAATTTTTTTATTTCACCACTGTCACTCTGTTCCTCTGAATTCTGCCTTTATAGATCTATGTTTTCCTGTATATCTCTGTTTCTCTAGGTCCACGGGCTTTGCAAGAAGTAAAGTTGTGATGGAGCTGAGCAGGGCAGAATGATTTTATTGTACTGAACCCTTCGGGATTTTGTCTATAGCCAATAAAAGGTTTGAGACTGAGATTGAAACAAAACAAACACGAACCCTGGGTAAGCGCCTGGAACCCCTGGAATCTCGCACTGCTCAGAGATTGGGGTGCAACAGTATGCATGCAAGGACATGATTGGGATGGATAATGCCCCCCCACACACACACCTGTGCTGCATCTCATTGTAATGCTTATAGAACTCAGCATTTTTATTTTCATGCTTATTAATTCATATCATTTAACATGTAGGAGGTTTTTAAAGTCATAAATAGCAAAATCTCATGGGCGGTCCATGAATCAGCGTGTTTTTACATGAGCAGAATGTGTCCTTTTATTTAAAATGCATCTCTGGGTTATTTGTGGGGCATAGGAATTCGTTCTCCCCCCCCCCTGAAAAAAAAATATAGTCCAGCCCCCCGCCACAGGGTCTGCTGTAAAAGTTTGCTGACCCCTGTCTTAAATACAAGTGTTTTTTTCTTTTTCTTTTGAGGCACTTTCACCAAGACAGCTCATTAAATGTTTCACAACTAAGTTTCTGCTGATTAAAAAAAGGATGTAGTGCTAATTATAATGAGAACCTTAATATTATAATATAAATGCTTTATTATTATTATTATTATTACTACTATTATTATTCTCTCTCTCATACACACACTCCAAGTATTTCTTGCAAGATGAGCATACTCACCAGTTTTGGCGTATCCCACTAATACCACATCATCACTCCGAGCTTCAAACGTGTCAAGAATTTTCATTGTGTCGGGACAGCAGACTATGCTAGGATATAAACCCCCATCATGCATAAACAACTGGTCTTCAGGAGCAGCCTTTCCAGCTTCTTCCAACTTCTTGTCCATAATTTCCTTCAATCCTTCCTGAGACATGATTGTGCAGGATAGGAGACTAGTGCACAGGCAGACTGAGATCTCGGCCAATGGTGAAATAAAAAAATATAATTATGGAGCCATTGTCTAGTCACGTGCTAAAGAATAAGTTGCCGTGCCTGCCTTGAAGAAGAGAACTGGTTACAGATTAACTCTGAGTTGGTGTTTGGAGCGCAAGAAAGGACTCTGACCTTTTTCTTCCAGCCTGCACAGCATTTAGCGAAGGTGCGGCCAATTTGTACTGAGCCAGGACATTGAGAAATGTTTGTTTCTGAGAGAGAAAATTGGCCAGAGGGAGAGGGAGGAGGGGTGCATTTCCTGGAAACCCGCGAATAGAAGAAGGCAGTTTTCCTTGCTTCCACCCACAAGGAGGAGTAAGAAGTCAACTTCTAAGCTGAGATTTCAACATCTGGAACTCCAAATTGGACAGAAGCACGCACATTACTGGGAGTGAAACTGCTTTCATGAAACTCTTCTCACGCAATCCATTGATTTTCATTATGCTGGGCAGAATCCTGCCCTTAACTTTCTGGATAATGCAAGAGGAGCTGTTTCCCCTCCCCCTGCCTCTTTCTCAGGAAGGTGAAGAGATTTCAGCAGAGTTTGCACCTACTTTACTTAAGGGGTGTGTGAGAGTGAGTGTCCTCTTCCATTATACTGTTCTAGATTAGGGACACCCACCCACCCCCAAACCCTAGAAATTAATAAATGCTAGGATTTTGATTATTTGGGATGTGAAGGGAGAAATACCAGTTGCAGAGGAATTCCACATAGAAGGCCACATTTGGCCTATGGGCCTGAGGTTCCCCACCACTGATCTACAGGGAACTCCCAGGAGAGGTCATCTGGAGATGTGGGTGGAGGTGTCACCATTATGTGGTCTACTCTTGGCTTTCCCTCTGTTTTCCATCAGCTGCAGGGAAGGCTGTGGGTGTACTGAAGCATGGGCTGGATAAGGGTGAATAGACTTGATCCAGATAAGACGAAGGTGCTTTCAGTAGGTTACTCTTAGACCCAAGTTCTCCGTAGAGGTTGCGCTCCTTCTAAAGGATCAGGTTCACAGTCTGGGGTCAGTTATTGATCCAGCATTGTCACTGGAGGTTCAAAAGGCCTTTGCAATTTCTTTCTATCAAGTTCAGCAACCATACCTGGATGGAGATAGTTGGGTCATAGTCACCCATGCGCTGGAAACCTCCCATTCAGACTATTGCAATGTTTTGCTGTGTGTCATTCTGCCTTTAAAAAGAGAAACAGCCCAGATTTTGCTGTTGATCCAAAATGGAGCCACAAGATAACTTACTGCAACTATGCAGTTGGATCATATTACAGTGGTACCTCGGGTTAAAAACTTAATTCGTTCTGGAGGTCTGTTCTTAACCTGAGACACCACTTTAGCTAATGGGGCCTCCCCCCGCCGCCATGCAATTTCTGTTCTCATCCTGAAGCAAGGTTCTTAATCCAAGGTACTATTTCTAGGTTAGTGGAGTCTGTAACTTGAAGCATCTGTAACCTGAGGTACCACTATACACCACTCCTTTGTCAGGTAGACTGGCTCCTTGACCATATATTTGTATTTTTATGTTGTGAATTGCCCTGTGATCTTCGGATGAAGAGTGGTATACAAATTTAATGAATAAATAAGGACCCAGTTAAAGGGTTAGGACCCTTTAAGGCAGGGGTTGGCAAAGTTTACCTTGCCTGGGCTGGTTCACTCCCGCGGAGATTGCTCTGTGGGCCGGATTGCGTCTGCGCATGTGCGAATGCGCAGATGTGATTTTTGGCATCTATGCATGTGCAGATACGATTTCCGGTGCCATGGAAGCAAGTCCCCGCTCTGCGCTGTGCCAGTTTAGTGCAGCATGTGGGGACTCGCCAAGCAGGCAGCTCGGTTTGGCGGTGGCTCATGGGCCATTTAAACGACCCCCATGGGCTGCTTGTGGCCCATGGGCTGCAGGTTGCCGACCCCTGCTTTAAGGTCTTTGTGGCCTGTGATCATGTTACTTGAAAGATCACTTTTTTTCATGTATGGCTACTAGTCATGAATGGCTATAAAGTGGTACCTTAGTTCCCAAACGGCTTAGTTGTCGAACAAATCGGCTCCCGTATGCCACAAACCCAGAAGTAAGTGTTTTGGTTTGCGAATGTTTTTCGGATGTTCTGGAAGCACCTGCAGCCAATTGGAAGCTGCGGCTTGTTTTCAAATGGTTTTGAGAGTCAAATGGACTCCCGGAACGGATTAAGTTCGAGAACCAAGGTACCACTGTATATTATATCCAGTAAGAAAGGTAGCATACTGTAACTCAGAATAGCAATTGCTGGGAAACAGTAATACCTGCCCATTTTCTCCCCTTAGAGGGTAGTAGAAACATAGGTCAAAGTGTTGCTGTGAGCACAGGTAACTGGGACAATATGTCCCGAGAGCATTTTACAATAGGGTAAACAATGAGAGTGCAAAGAGTAGCACGTAATAAGGCAATTGATGACCTTCACCCCATAAGCAAGCTGGTTTCAGAGCTATCTGATTGCCTTCACTGGGTTTTTCTTAAACTATGGCATACTATATGAACAGCTGTGACCAGACCCTTACATAAAAGCATGCTTTAATTCTGCTGGAAGCTGCCCAGTGAGGGTGGGGCCAGAGAACTATCTATTTGTCTGACTAGGTTTGCTTAAACTTTTACACACTAGGAGGGTATGAACTTCTGGGACCACAACCTTACATGAAAGCTTTGCTTTAGATGCTTTAACTTGGTGTTCCTGGAATTCAAACCCTACCCTTTGACGTTTGGAGCCCCAGGGCCTATGAAACATAAGAAGAGCTCTTGTCTCTCTAGTCCGGCATGTGGTTTCCCACAATGGCCTCTGAAGCCCCCATGGGAAGTCCAGCAGCAGGCCTCTTCTGCTCTTGTTATCCATCAAATGGGATTCCAGTGTTGCCCCTGATCCTGGTAACCCTTGTGACTAAGAGCCTTGTTCTCAATGAACTTGTCTGATGTCCTTTTAAAGCCAACTGAATTCTTGCCATCAGCACAACTTGTGGTAGGACATTCCATAGTTGGACAATGTGTAATGCAAATAGGTGGGAGCTGGATGGGGCTAACCTGATTCAGCTCTGCCTGCCTGGATGCTCTCGGCAACACCAATCCAGGCCAGAGGGTCAGGAGAAGGCTGCTGCCGCTTTGCCGGTGAGTCTTGGGGAGGACCGCTCCCCCTGCAAGCCCATTCTCCACCTTGGGCCTGGGGGCGGGCCCCATACTCCACCTCAGCATATAAGGCCCCAAGGAGGCCTCGGGACATCGCTGCTGTTGTTCTGCCAGTGAGTCTTGGGGAGGACCACTCGCCCTGCAAGCCCATTCTCCATCTTGGGCCTGGGGGCGGGCCCCATACTCCACCTCAGCATATAAGGCTCCAAGGAGGCCTCGGGACATCGCTGCTGCCGCTTTGCCGGTGAGTCTTGGGGAGGACCGCTCCCCCTGCAAGCCCATTCTCCATCTTGGGCCTGGGGGTGGGCCCCATACTCCACCTCAGCATATAAGGCTCCAAGGAGGCCTCGGGACATCGCTGCTGCCGCTTTGCCGGTGAGTCTTGGGGAGGACCGCTCCCCCTGCAAGCCCATTCTCCATCTTGGGCCTGGGGGCGGGCCCCATACTCCACCTCAGCATATAGGGCTCCAAGGAGGCCTCGGGACATCGCTGCTGTTGTTCTGCCAGTGAGTCTTGGGGAGGACCGCTCCCCCTGCAAGCCCATTCTCCACCTTGAGCCTGGGGGCGGGCCCCATACTCCACCTCAGCATATAAGGCTCCAAGGAGGCCTCAGGACATCGCTGCTGCCGCTTTGCCGGTGAGTCTTGGGGAGGACCGCTCCCCCTGCAAGCCCATTCTCCATCTTGGGCCTGGGGGCGGGCCCCATACTCCACCTCAGCATATAAGGCTCCAAGGAGGCCTCGGGACATCGCTGCTGTTGTTCTGCCAGTGAGTCTTGGGGAGGACCGCTCCCCCTGCAAGCCCATTCTCCACCTTGGGCCTGGGGGCGGCCCCCATACTCACCACCGCCACAACTCTAAGGACACTGCTGCGGCGGCAGCAAATGTTTAAACGTTTTATATATTTTAAAGTGTTTTAAAAGTGTTTTTATTTTTTACTCTGTTGTGTCACCAGAAACGGTGGTTTTTATCCATGTATTTTTATTTTGTTTTGTTTTATTTTGGGTTGGGGTGGGATGGTTGCTGAGAGGGGTGGGGATTGGTTTTGTTTTGATGTAATTGTTTCTTTGTTTGTTTGTTTGCTTTTATAATTTGTAAATGGAGGCGAGTATGAGGCTTGGGATTCCTACTGTGGAGGGGCGAGGGAGGTATGGCGGTGGGGGCAGATGTCATAGGCGAAGGGGATCGAGATACGGATATGCTCGTACCCCTTCCAATCTGCGCCCCATCCCGAGAGACGAGGGTAGGGTGAGTAAGGATTACTCACCTCCGTCACTGGTGTTGTGCAATGCCAGGTCTATAGGCAACAAAACCGCCACCCTGCGAGATTTCATCATCTCGCAGGGGGTCGACCTGGCTTGTGTGACGGAGACCTGGGTGCGTGAAGGGGATACTGTTACCTTACGAGAGATGGCGCCCCCGGGTTTTTCCGTCCTCCACCAGTCACGGACTGTGGGCCGGGGGGGAGGGGTGGCACTATTAATCCGGGAAGATTGTTCTTTCAGGGCTCTACCACCGCCATCGATCCCCGGCATTGAATGTGTTGGCCTAGTGTGGGGCTCCGAGGTGAGCTTGGCTGTCTGGCTGGTGTACCGGCCACCTAGCGCACCAGCAGCCACCCTGTCAGGCCTGCTAGAGGCGGTGGCCGGCTGGGCCTTGGAGTTCCCTAACCTATTGGTATTGGGGGACTTCAACATCCATGCCGATGTCACTCCCTCCTCACAGGCTCTGGACCTGGTGTCTTCCATGGCAACACTAGGGCTCTCCCAGTTTGTTTCGGGCCCCACACATCAAGCAGGCCACACGCTGGATCTGATCTTTGGCGTCGGTATAGATGTGATCATGTTTCCTTCGATGAAGGTGCCGTGGTCTGATCACTACGCTCTGAAAGCCAGGATTGATGCTCCACCCCCACCCTGCTTAGGTGGTGAGCCGATTTGGGCTCGCCCGCGGAGGCTGATGGACCCTGATAGATTCCGTCAAGCCTTGCGGGACCTTTCTCCCCCTGGCGACTCATTGACTGAGCTTGTTGAGGGCTGGAATACCCAGCTCCTGGCAGCCATCAATGAGATCGCACCTAAGCGCCCTCTGCGACCCCGCAGAAACCGGGCTCCCTGGTTTACTGAGGAGCTCCGGAAAATGAAGCGGGACCTCAGACGGCTAGAGCGAGTATGGCGGGGTGCCCGTGACGGAGCCTCAAGAACATCTTATAGGGTTTTTATGAAAACCTACGAGATGGCAGTGAAGGCCGCTAAGAAGTCTTACTTCTCGGCCTCCATTGCATCCGCTAGCTCTCGCCCGGCACAATTATTTAGTATAATTCGGTCTTTAACGTCCCTCGAAGGACAGCCAAATTTAAATAACAATTCGACACACAGCTGTGAGGCATTTGCGAGCTTTTTTGCGGAGAAGGTCCTGTCGCTCCGCCATGACCTCCCTGCCAATTTGGATACAATAAAGGAACTGGAGGCCCCTCGACTGTCCTCGGGTCCAGTATTGGACCACTTTGACCGGATATCCCCAGCCGATGTGGACAGATTCCTCCGAGCTGGAAAACCCACCACTTGTCCTCTCGACCCATGCCCGTCTTGGCTGATTAGAGCGTGTCCAGACGAGGTGCGGGCCCCCCTGGGGGATATCATCAATTTGTCCCTTGGCACCGGGACATTCCCAGGGGAACTGAAGGAGGCAGTGGTGCATCCGCTCTTAAAGAAAACATCATTAGATCCCTTAGATCTATCCAATTACCGCCCAGTTTCGAATCTTCCATTCCTGGGTAAGGTGATTGAGAGAGCGGTTGTTGAACAGCTTGGTAGGTTTCTGGATGAAACATCGGCTCTGGATCCATTCCAGTCCGGCTTCCGCGCTGGTCATGGGACCGAGACGGCTCTGGTCGCCCTAACAGATGATCTTCGTAGACAGCTGGACCGAGGCGGGTCGGGGCTGCTGATTCTTCTAGATCTGTCAGCAGCTTTCGACATGGTCGATCACGAACTTCTGGACCACCGCCTCGCCGACGTGGGGATCCAGGGCGCAGTCCTTCAATGGCTGCGCTCGTTTCTCTCTGGTCGGGGACAGAGGGTGGCGCTTGGGGGGGAACTGTCATCCCGCCACTCCTTGGTGTGTGGAGTGCCTCAGGGTGCGATTCTCTCCCCGATGCTTTTTAACATCTTTATGCGCCCCCTCGCCCAGCTTGTCCGGAGTTTTGGGCTGGGCTGCCATCAGTATGCTGATGACACCCAACTCTATCTGTTGATGGATGGCCATCCTGACTCGGCCCCAGACACACTGATCAGATGCTTGGAAGCTGTGGCTGGATGGTTACGTGGGAGCCGGTTGAAGTTAAATCCTTCGAAGACAGAGGTCCTCTGGCTGGGACGGGACGATATGGGATTGAGGGGGCAACTCCCATCTCTTGCGGGGGTGCAATTAGTGCCAGCACCGTCCGTTAAGAGTTTGGGTGTAATCTTCGATACCTCCCTCTCCATGGAGGCGCAGATTGCAGCTATAACAAAGGCGGCATTTTTTCATCTCCGCCAAGCTAAGCAGTTGGCTCCTTACCTCTCTCGCCCTGACCTAGCCACTGTGATCCATGCGACGGTCACCTCCAGACTGGATTATTGTAACTCGCTCTACGTGGGGCTGCCCTTGAGACTGACCCAGAAACTCCAGCGGGTGCAGAATGCCGCAGCGAGACTCCTTACGGGGTCTTCGCTGCGGGATCACATTCATCCGGTGCTATACCAGCTGCACTGGCTCCCGGTGGAGTACAGGATCAGGTTTAAGGTGCTGGTTTTAACCTTCAAAGCCCTACACGGCTTAGGACCCTCGTATCTACGGGACCGCCTCTCCTGGTATGCCCCACAGAGGAACTTACGGTCCTCAAATAAAAACATCTTGAAGGTCCCAGGCCACAGAGAGGTTAGGCTGGCCTCAACTAGAGCCAGGGCTTTTTCGGCTGCGGCTCCAACCTGGTGGAACGCTCTGTCACAAGAGACAAGGGCCCTGCAGGACTTGACATCTTTCCGCAGGGCCTGCAAGACAGAGCTGTTCCACCAGGCCTTTGGTTAGGGCACAGCCTGACTCCCTCCTTTGGCAATCTTTACAATACTTTAGTTTATGGTTGCCATCAATTTTGATTTTAATTAATTCTTATGATGTTTTTATAATGTGGCACTATTTTAGTGTTGTTAGCCGCCCTGAGCCTGGCTTCGGCTGGGGAGGGCGGGATATAAATAAAATTTATTATTATTATTATTATTTATTATTGTCATAGTTCATAGAACTAGTTCTCACACTAGGAGCCACGCTAAAGGACTTACATTTGGCATGGTGCCATGGAGACAGGCTGGAGATGCTTTTGGTATATCACCCACCCTCCTGCCCAGTGAGCTCCCTGATGGAGGCTGTCTCTGGTGCCATGTTGGAAGAACCCAAACTGTGCTAAGACTGACTCAGGGTCACCTCAGAAGTTCAAAGCCTCCTGTGGTCATTATGGGACTGTCTCAGAGCAGAGCATACCATTGACTATGATCTGAAAAGCACAATGTGATTGTTTAAGAGGCACTGTAGGCTTAGAATTAAAAAAAGGCATTCCCTGATCAGTAATGTTGCCTGCACACAGAACTAATGGATTGGCTTGCATATGCAGTAATGTTTTACTGTTTTCAGATAGATCTACTGTCTTTTGCCATTCTTTTGCAATGTTCTGTTGTGTACTGCTTTTGATTTTTTAAAAATCTAAAACAGTATATAAATATTTTTAATTAAATAAAATGAATAAGTGAAACAAAAGATCCTGGAGTAGTTCTTTGAATATTAGGGGTTGTGATCTCCAGGGTGACCCATGCAAAAGGTTCACAGGGCAGGCTTTACAGGCTATCCCCCTTGCAACTTCTGATGATGGGATTTTGACAAGTGTGTGTGAGAGAGAGGCAACTCACCTGTCAATCATGTGATACTGCAATGCCATCATGTGACTGGCAAGCAGATTGCCCCACCCACATCACAAAGCTAGCCCAGAAGGTGAGAACCAAACAGATTCCTCAACTGTGGTCTAAGGGGGGGGGAGGGGTGTTTGGCAAAGTCTAGTTTTGTGGAGGTTGGGAAAAGGTGGGGGGAGTTTGGCAAGTGGGTAGGTGGGGTTGGTGAGCAACACAAGCAGAGCCACAACCCCTAGTTTAAACATTTTTGGATAATACATCTATTTGACAGTTTAGTGTAATAATCTAAAATACATAACCAGGGTAGTCTACCTGAGGAAAAATTAGTGAAACGGAAAAAGTGTGTTTCTACACTAACAAAAGACTAATCAAATAAAATATATCATTTTACAAAGTTTATATCTTTGAAAGAACAATCTGGCATCGATCTGATTAGGATTAATTATAGGATGAGTACATGTACGGTATATATTGAAAGTTTTCACCAAAAATGCTGGTATAATTTCTCTTGCCCTTTTGTATAGATATAATGTTGATGAATTCATTCCAAAAACCTGGATTTCTTGCTGTCCTTGAAATTCAGAGGATCATTTATGAATCCTCTCCTAGTAGTTACATCTGTTCTTCAGTCTTCATTATTTACAATAGACATCGTATTTTATATTTGATCCCACCTTGGTCCCTGCTAATCTTTCTTTAAATATTCTGTCCATTTCCTGACTATTTTCTTGACTGAAAAGTGTCTTCCAGTCACTTACACCACCTGAAAACAAGGAAATATAAAATTATATATATATATATACTTCCACAAGCAACCATGATTTTCTATTTGTGGTCCAGAAATCACATATTTGCAGTTGCAGGTAAGCATTAGTAAGTCCAAAGCATTACTGGAACTACTAAAGCATATTAACTACTTTTGTGAATAAGTAATTTTATTATTTTTACCCCGCCCTTCTGGCTGGTCCTCCCCAGCCACTCTGGGTGCCCTCCAGCACACATAAAAACATAATAAAATGTCAAACATTAAAAATGATGAGTAACACAATTCCTACCCTTCGTGGTGCTGCCATTTTGTTACTTTTTCAATTATTATTATTTTTAGACATTTCACTATCTTTTTCTGCATTCTAAATAAAATACAGATCCCCTGAAGAATTTTGAGGTGCTTCCCCTGAAATCTTGTTTTTTATGCAATGCATAAAAGCTATTTATTCGTAGCCTTGGGTGATTTTTCCAAAGCTGGAAGAAGAGTATAGGTTGCTTTAGAGCATTTACCTTTACGGAAAAGAACATCACCAAATTCTCCATGGGTTGATTTGGAATTGCTTTTCATAGCTTTGAAAGTGCTCCTTTCTGCAACACCAAGACAGTCTTCGTCACTTAGGTTCAGTTCAAAGAATTCAGCTATTTTTTTGGCTCCTGCAGCTGTGTTCTGCAAAGGGAAAAAGGAAAAGCAATGTGTGTGATACTCTGATTGGATGTTTGATGAAGTAAGTTACGGTAATCAAACTTACTTATATAAATTCATACATCCAACAGCTTGCTTAGGGAAAGTCACAGTGCAACACACTTTACTTCCATTTGCAGTAAAGGACCCCTGGACAGTTAAGTCCAGTCAAAGGAGACTATTGTGTTGCGGCGCTCATCTCGCCACTGACCTAATCCCATAGGGCTCGTCTTATGTTCTTACTATCTACACTGTCTAAGCTCACATAATGGTGTTTCTGGGGATAGAGCCTGGGGCTGTCTACAAGCAAAGCAGACATTTTATCACTAAACAATGGCCTTTCCCCATACATACAGTTCATGTATTTTCATGTATTTGTATTACAGAAGTGCCTGCTGGGGTTCTTGTTCTTTATAGCCTGGTGTGGCAACTCAAATCCAAGTTCTCCAGTTATATATCAAAACACTGCCTGTAACATCTTCTGCAGGTATGAACCTCAGTTCAGTTGAACTAGGTTCAGCTCAAAGGGGCCTCTTCCAGCCTGAAATGGGGTCATGCAAGAGATATTTGAGGACTCTGCTTATTTCACTTATGGAAGCAAACACTTGTGTGCTGCTTGGAACATTGTTGTCCTCCTGCTTTTGCATTGCTCTGAATTTTGTGATGCAGCTTTTGGCTTTAATAATGTACATTAGGCTGTCGAAAATGGGCGGAAATGTTAGGAAAAATCCAAACGTATGGCAACCCATGTAGGAAGTGTAGTTTTGGTGAATTTCCTTAAAAATAGCTCAAAAACTCAACAGCTTTGGCCAAAAGAAAAGGGGGGAAAGCTCAACAGCTTTGCTAGGGTTTCCATATTTCACTTTTTGAAATATGGCAACCCTCTTTTAGCTGAACACTTGCCTGAACTACAAGGTATATCTGAACATGATTAACCTTACCTCTTTCAGCTCTTCATATGTTATTGGCATGACATTTTCTTTATCAATGAATTTGTTCCACACACAAAGATATTCAATATAGGAACCCCAGGGCACTGGCAAAAATCAGATCATACAGCAATGGTGAGAGCAATATTTATACACAATAATCTTGTAGTAAGTCCCATTGAACCCAATGGGGTATACTAGGCATGCATAGTGTTGAACTTACACTCTTACTGTTAAGAATAAGTATAGAATTCGTATAACAATCTTCATTTTCCGCAAACACCATGGCTAAGCTCAGGAATAAATGTTAGACTTACTCTATGCCCCTCAAATTGGGAATGTGCCATGCAGGATTGTTCCACACACCATCATGAGGGAGAGAAGAGGATACACTGGGATGTAGCCTTCACAATGGCTGACTGTCATGGACAGTAGTGGTGGGGTTGCTGGTGCTTACCTGACCTCCCACCAGCTGAGTTGCTGCTACTTACCGGGAGGGAGTGGGATGAGATGGTGCAAAAGCAAAAGATTGCCTTCATCAGTATGTTTGCACCAGACTGAGCTTACTGCAGCCTTGACCTTCTCCTCTCCCACCTGTAAGCAGCAGTGGTGACTTAGCCAGCAGAAGGTCAAGAGAATACCTGAGGACTACCATTGCCCAGTATGTCCCTATCCAGAAGTCCTGATTAACTGGGGGAACGGGAAGTTTGGCACTAGGAAGCAGCCGTGCGAAGCTGGGCACAATATTGGGGGGGCAGTCACATGTGCATGACATCACATGCAATCGTGGGAGGGGGAGCAGGAATGGCGAAAACATCCTCCAAGCCTCCTGCTCCACGGGAGGCAGGGGATGGTGGCCCCCTCGATATTGGGAGGGGTGAGTCCCAGGCCTCAAAATATTGAGGGTGCTGAAGCCCTTTGTGCCCCATATACCCCATATACATGGCGCTCCTGCTAGAAAGCAATATTAATCCTTCAGCTGCAAGGAGCATGCCTGCCCAATGTTCTGTGAACTGATCATGAAAATACAAATATGTATTTTTGATGTGGAATGAAATGTGCCTCCCTTTTGTGTCAACTCTCACCCCCAAACCCTGGGCCTTAATAGTATCAAACGTCTGAGAAGCACTGGAATCAACATATGGTAATGTTGGTGCTCCATGGTTCTCATTTAACTGAATCTCAAAAAACAAATTTATGATGGTATAGTACAGTAAATCAGGATTTTGAGCATGGGAATTAGGACTGTCCAGCTGATGGACTTGTCAAGGAGGCATTCAGTCTGAACTGCCTGTACAAGTCAATGCAATGACAATAAAGATTCTTATGCAAATCAGATCTCTAGATATCTAAGCAGCATGTCTGACACTTCCTAAGAAGTGTACATGTAACACCATAGTTTAGTGTTACATACAGGAGCTTTTGACTCATGTGTTTCCCCTTCCTACTACTCTTCAGTTCTCAAGGAGATTGGAAACATCTGCTTCCATTTTCAACTAAATGTCATTTGTTGTTATGTTCAATTTGGGAATTGTGATTGGTGTTAGCTATTTTTTATCGGATGAAGCTAGGATCATTATCGACTGTCAGATGATGCTTGAATGAAATGAAATGTTTTTTTTAAAAAAATGGCTTTACAATATAATCCCTTCAAATTCAACATTGGATGACTTTAGAGAAGACATAAAATCAATAGGTTGTATCCAACAAAGTCATACAATTTGTGCAAGGACTTCCTCTCCCTTTCCTCTTCCTACATACCCCACACTCCCCAAATCTGCTTGGGAGGGTTGGGGATCCCCCAGAACAGATTTGGAGGATGGCACATGAAAAACTTTGTTAGATGCAAACCATTGTGCTGTTCATATTATATGCATTATTATAGTTGGCATAGATAGGAAAAGGGAATGTCTACTTTGTCCTTCCATTAAAGCTCGGAAGTAATCTTCAAATTTATCATAAGGGGGATATGGAGCGAAGGTGTTCGAGAAATGGAAAAAAGATGCAGCGACATCCTTTGGATTCCGAATGAGCAGCAATATCTAGAAAACATGAGAATGATAAGTATGAGATAATGGAATTGCACTATCTACAATGCACCATATTTCTCATAAATCAATGTCAGGGACTGGACTGAGGAGGAAGAGTGGTGGAGACCGCTCCCCAACCTGACCCTCCCAGGGAGGAGGAAGAGGAAGACGGTATAGCTTTACAACAGTGATTTGCGGGAGGTCACTGCTCAGAGGCAGAAGAGAGGAAAAGTTGGGAAATAATTGGCTATGAGGAGCAGGCAGAACCAGAGCAGCAGCTGGCTGACACGTTGTCACTAGAAAGCATTACAGGCCCACCATCTCCTAGAATCTGGCGAGCTTTAAAAGTAGGAGAGCAAAGAGCTCAAAGACAGAGGGCACTTAGCAGCATCCATAGAGGAGGTGATGATGGTGACGAATGAGGAAGTGGGAGAGACGGGGATGGTGGAGATTCATTCGGGACAATGCCATTATCCAAGAGGCTGGGTTCTATAGCTTCTCTCTGTAATGTTTGAAATAAAAAAGGGCGGTAAGAAACTTTTCCTTGTCTTTATACTTCCCTGGGCAACCAGCCGGGAGCCGCTGACAGTACCCTGACAATCAATTAACACACCACATGTTATCACTGCAATCTAATGCACTGGGAGTGAGACCCATTGCAGTCATTGTGATGTCTGAATACAAATTGATAGAACTGGGCTGCATAGCACATAATTGACAAGAACGTAGGAAGGACACTGTAGGATCCCACAATGGCCCAGCTAGTCCCATATCCTGTTCTTACAGTGACCAACCAGATGCCTATGGGAGGGCCACAAACTGGACATGAGTGCAACATTCTTGTGTTCCTCAGCAACTAGTGCTCAGAGGCATAACACTCTCACAGCCATTATGACTAGTAGCCATGACTCGTCTCATCTTCCATGAATTTGTCTAACCTCTTTAGACGAGAAGATTTCACCCCCCAGGACTGGCTGTCATCCATATTCATTTTATCTGGTAAAAGCTACCATCTTTCCTGCTGATTTTAGCTACTGATTTACAAGTACAAACATGTCCTGTTGCTACTATAGGATTTCCTATGCGGTGCAAATTGGACCAAGTCACGCTACACAAAAGGCGGCCAGAAAACACACCTTCAAATCTCACACTGTGGGACAATTGTTGCATTATACTTAAGGGACGCGGGTGGCGCTGTGGGTTAAACCACACAGCCTAGGACTTGCCGATCAGAAGGTCGGCGGTTTGAATCCCCGTGGCAGGGTGAGCTCCTGTTGCTCCGTCCCTGCTCCTGCCAACCTAGCAGTTCGAAAGCACGTCAAAGTGCAAGTAGATAAATAGGTACCTCTCCAGCAGGAAGGGACAGCGTATCCGTGCGCTGCTCTGGTTTGCCAGAAGCGGCTTAGTCATGCTGGCCACATGACTCGGAAGCTGTACGCCGGCTCCCTCAGCCAATAAAGCAAGATGAGCACTGCAACCCCAGAGTCATCCGCAACTGAACCTAATGGTCAGGGGTCCCTTTACTTTTACCTTTACTTAAGTGGAACAAGGGACAGAGTAGAATGTCAGCACCAGGATTAAAGCAATAAACCAGCCCATTGCAGTTCTGGCAGGACTTATTTCACCAGCTTTGATGGGCCATTGTTGATGGGAACAGGCCTGGGTCTATTTCCCACACCAGCCTGGGAGCTGGCATAGCAAAATTAGAATTTGAACTTTCTCCCATACCACTCTTCTGCTCCGGCTGGTGCAAGTAACAGGATTGTAGATGCAGTTGTGGCTATGATGCTCTGTTATATCTGATTTTGTTTAATTTTTTAAAAGTGCTTGTTTGTATATTGGATTCTTACAACATATAATGACATCGTGCACACATATAGTAAAATATCCCTCCCTAACCCAGAAGACAGAGTCTAGGCATACATGCAAAAAAGAGAGTTAAGTTCCTATCCTAGACAACCATTTGTATAGAAAACAATAAACAAGTCAGGTTAACTAAAAGATTACATAATGTGAGGAGAGTCCTCTGTGTTCATCTGAGCTATATGCATAATAAAGCTACACCAATCAGTTACAAAAGAGTCTTTATGCTTCACCCTTGTGCCAATGTTATTTTATTAGTGAAATTTTCCACAAGTGCTATTCTACATGCTTTACTGTACCAATTTGTCAGAAAAGCACCCTCTAAGTTCTTCCAGTCTGGCTGCTGGTAAAAAAAAAAAAGCTTATTAGAGGTTTGAGCTGTAAGTTAACATCTACCTTGAAAAGCACTTGACTTGTTTGCTTACAGTTATGAGCTGGTTCAAGGCTGATCTACATACGAGTACCACTTAAAATATTTTTGTGATAACAGTACTTACTTTGGCTTTATTCTTGAAGACAGATTTTGGAAGCTTATCAGGGCGGAGATGAGTAAACATCACTCTCCTGGAGGGATAGCCGTTCATCCTCTTCCAGAGGCCAAATTAATAGGCATGAAATGGAAAACAGATGATTCATTTTTTAAAAAAGCCAACTTAAAAAAATATATAATCAGTTCTACTATTTGCCAACAGCAAAACTGATTGGGTAATCCAAGCTTTGTGCATGACTCTTGAAAACACTTCCAAGAACTTCAACATAGAAATTGAAGCTGAGCTGAAAATTTGCAGAGAACCCTTCCTTTGGGCAGCTTCTTTTAAAACTTGTTGTTGTTGTTCCTGCTGCCACATCTAGAGTAGTAGCAGCAATGGAACGCTCCTAAGTGACCACTAAGCCTCTAGATGGTGGCTGCCAGTTTGACTCCCAGAATGTCCAAAACTGCATACTATTCTGGGGCATTTTTGGAGGGGGAGCCTTCCATTGGGGGCCACAATGCTATGCCCCTTCAAAAGGCATCTGGGTTTTTAAAAAAACCACAAGCTTCTTGGGAGGGGTAAGTTTTTCCCACCACAAAATTTGTCCTTAGCTGCACTGGTGTCAGTGCAATGAGTCAATGCCCTTTTCATGGAAGTGATCAGGGAAAACTTTGCCCCGGACTCGCCAGTGTGGTGTAGTGATTAAGAGTCACGTAATCTGGGGAACCGGGTTCGTGTCTCCGCTCCTCCACATGCAGCTGCTGGGTGACCTTGGGCCAGTCACACTTCTTTGAAGTCTCTCAGCCCCACTCACCTCACAGAGTGTTTGTTGTGGGGGAGGAAGGGAAAGGAGAATGTTAGCCGCTTTGAGACTCCTTAAAGGGAGTGAAAGGCGGGATATCAAATCCAAACTCTTCTTCTTCTTCTTCCTTAGGAAGGTCCACATTAAACTTTAAGAACTATTCTACCAGGGTAGTGGTACTCATGGTGGCATTGGTGACAAATGTGACAATGGGAGGGGGGTTATGTCTGGGCAATCCAATGATGTCTGAGCAATCCTGGTTTCATTACAAACAAAGAGTACTAACCTGATACTTTTCAAGATCTCCAATTTCAATATACGGAAATTCCGCAAGTAGCAATTTTTCATTCAGTTTCTCCGGTTCATGTTTCTTTGCAGATGTGACTACTAAATCTGTAACTATTTGGCCAACCCAGTTGGTACCTAGGAAAACACAGAGCTGGGAATGAAATGCTTTTTTTTCAGACTGCCAACAAATGCATAATAATCGGAGAACTGATTAATTCATGAGCAAGAAGAATAGTGAGTTTCAAGAAACTCTGATAGAAGACATTCTTTCCCATTTTTTTTATCATAATTGGTTTCTCTTCTCAAAAAGCAAAATTACTTTGCCAGAATACAAAGGAAAAAGGAGATCTTTAAAGACTGCAATAGAATATTCACTAACATACAATCATACTTAAGGTGTGTGTGTTATATAAACAGAAAGACTTATTCACATATACTTGTGAGTGTCACCTAGCTGTTTATTTACCTTCCTGTTTATTTCATTAGTCTACCAAGACAGAGCAGTCTCTAGGCAACCTTGACGGTAAAGTTTTAAAATATTGTTTAAAATAGGCCTTAAATCAAATTTAAGAACAAATCAAGACAGAAGACAACAGCAGAAAACTAAGTAATCTGAGTGATGCTAACATTAAGTCTTATCCCATCAACTGCCTGGGAGAAGAGGAAGACCTCCCTACATCTAATCAGGATCCCTTGGTGGTTATATCAGCTAAAGACAAGTGTCCTATCAAAACAACCTGTCTCTTTTGAACTCTCTCCCCACATTAACATGTCTACATTTGTAGTATATCCCTTTGTCATCAAAGTTCTGCAGCCAAAAATATTCAGAAGATTAGAACTGAGGTTTGTTGTTGTTCTTGAGAACCATAATTTTTTTTCTGTCTTTAGGTCTTTGCAAATTATGGTATTATACTGCCATTTATTCAAGAACTTTTTTTTTTTTGCATACTATCATTCCAGTCTCCACTATCACTTTGACTTTAACCAATGTTAACATGGCCACACACTCACCGGATTTGCAGTATCCTGCTAGAAACACATCATCACTTCTTGCCTCAAAAGATTCAAGAGCTTTGAACTGCTCTGGGCTGCAAAGAGCTGTGGGGTACACAACTCCATCATAAGTAAATAGCATTTCCTCTCGAGTCATCTTTTCACCATCTTCCATTGCTTTTTCCAGAATGTCAATGAACTTCTGTCTAACGTAAGGCATTTTCCAAAGGTCTCTTCTTCTTTCTCTTCTGGAAGTGGAGTGACTGTAAAGGAAGGCAGAGACTTTGGCTTACACACTTGAGTTACTATAAAGGTAAAGGGACCCCTGACCATTAGGTCCAGTCGTGACCGACTCTGGGGTTGTGGCGCTCATCTCACTTTACTGGCCGAGGGAGCCGGCGTACAGCTTCTGGGTCATGTGGCCAGCATGATTAAGCCACTTCTGGTGAACCAGAGCAGTGCATGGAAACGCCGTTTACCTTCCCACAGGAGCGGTGCCTATTTATCAACTTGCACTTTGACGTGCTTTCGTACCACTAGGTAGGTTGGCAGGAGCAGAGACCGAGCAATGGGAGCTCACCCCATCACAGGGATTCAAACCGCCGACCTTCTGATCGGCAAGTCCTAGGCTCTGTGGTTTAACCCACAGTGCCACCCACATCCCTTGAGTTACTATAGGTGTTGCTTTTTTTAGGACAGCTTGCAAAAAGTAATCAAAGCCATCATTTTTTTAAGAAAGCATATAAAACAAACAAAAATAAAAGCAGGACCAGTTAAATTTTAAGTTTTGTCTTTTGTGTTGAAAAAGAAGACCCTCAACCCTCAGCATTTTTAACAGAATATAGATTGATATAATGTAATTGTTTTAGTCATTTAAAAGTTAGCAAAAGCATGGCCAAAGGTGCTTCTTTGGGGGGGGAGTCTCTTACCTGACCCCAGATTTTTCCCTTCTGTAATCTGAGGATCTCCGGTTAGGTTGAGCTGTGGACCAAACTGAGCAAATATTTCCTTTCCAATCCCATGAAGCATTTATACTCGTCTCAAGTCTCTCCCTCGTCCTGCCCTACTTTTCATCCCACCCTCCTTTTTTCATGTATTTCTGGGTTGTTATGTAATCGCTGCAGATTTTGCAATATGATCATGTCCAAAGTACAGATCCATCCAGGTTGTGGGAGAATGTCCAGTTTCCTTCAAATATTACCCAAGGGGTCAACTGGCTGCAGTTATCAGGCTTACTTGTTGTCTTGCTTCTTCAAGATGTTGCAGCCTACAGGGAGCCCGAGAAAAAATGAGAAAGCAGCATGATCAGCCTCGAAAATGTGCCCAAACCAGTTATTCCCATTTGGCTCTGCTCTCCTTCCCCTTTTATTTTTGCATTCCACAATGCTTGCCTCCTCCTTTTCTCTTTCTCTTTTAGGATTTTTTGACCCTTACTTTTTCCATTTTCTTTAACTTTTTTCACTGAGTGTGTTTCTCAGATAGCTACTGCTAGAAATCCGTTCCTTTCTTTTTCCACCACGTGACCACAAGCGCCTCTTCTATATTTGTGGAATTTTTTTGAGCTATGGTTACTAAATAAAATCAGAAAGCCACTCTGCACATGCTTTGGTACCTCGGATTTGCAAAATCACCCACTGACTTTCCTTGGACCCTATTCTTCATTTGCCATGGTCTGCACCCCTTTTAGCACCAGGAGAAACCATCTGATATTCAAGAAGTAGAGGACATTCAGTAATGAGGATCATCTCATAGATTGCTCATAGAATGGTGCATAGATATTGCTTGTGCTTACAATTTCCTGCCACCAAATAATATTTGTTGTTGTTTAGTTGTTTAGTCGTGTCTGACTCTTTGTGACCCCATGGACCAGAGCATGTCAGGCACTCCTGTCTTCCACTGCCTCCTGCAGTTTGGTCAAGCTCATGTTGGTAGCTTCGAGAACACTGTCTAACCATATCGTCTTCTGTTGTCCCCTTCTCCTTGTGCCCTCAATCTTTCCCAACATCACGGTCTTTTCCAGGGAGTCTTCTCTTCTCATGAGGTGGCCAAAGTACTGGAGCCTCAGCTTCATGATCTGTCCTTCCAGTGAGCACTCAGGGCTGATTTCCTTAAGAATGGATAGGTTTGATCTTCTTGCAGTCCATGGGATTCTCAAGAGTCTCCTCCAGCACCATAATTCAAAAGCATCAATTCTTTGGCGATCAGCCTCCTTATGGTCCAGCTCTCACTTCTACACATCACTACTGGGAAAACCATGGCTTTGACTATATGGACCTTTGTTGGTAAGGTGATGTCTCTGCTTTTTAAGATGCTGTCTAGGTTTGCCATCGCCTTTCTCCCAAGGAGCAGGCGTCTTTTAATTTCCTGACTGCTGTCACCATCTGCAGTGATCATGGAGCCCAAGAAAGTAAAATCTCTCACTGCCTCCATTTCTTCCCCTTCTATTTGCCAGGAGATGATGGGACCAGTGGCCATGATCTTAGATTTTTTGATGTTGAGCTTCAGACCATATTTTGCGCTCTCCTCTTTCACCCTCATTAAAAGGTTCTTTAATTCCTCCTCACTTTCTGCCATCAAGGTTGTGTCATCTGCATATCTGAGGTTGTTGATATTTCTTCCAGCAATCTTAATTCCGGCTCGGGATTTATCCAGTCCAGCCTTTCGCATGATGAATTCTGCATATAAGTTAAATAAGCAGGGAGACAATATACAGCCTTGTCATACTCCTTTCCCAATTTTGAACCAATCAGTTGTTCCATATCCAGTTCTAACTGTAGCTTCTTGTCCCACATAGAGATTTCTCAGGAGACAGATGAGGTGATCAGGCACTCCCATTTCTTTAAGAACTTGCCATAGTTTGCTGTGGTCGACACAGTCAAATGCTTTTCAGTAGCAGAAGTAGATGTTTTTATGGAACTCTCTAGCTTTCTCCATAATCCAGCACATGTTTGCAATTTGGTCTCTGGTTCCTCTGCCCCTTCGAAATCCAGCTTGCACTTCTGGGAACCAAATAATATATCCATCCACAAAACCAGGCCAACACAGATCAACCTTTCATACAATCCAGATTCCAACAGTGGCATATGGGAGAAAGCAAGCACTAAAAGTGTATAAATCAAGTAGCTGTTCTCAACGGCAGCCTACATATCAAGTCACACAAGTAGCATACATATATGTAGGAAAGTACAGTCGTACCTTGGTTCTCAAACAGCTTAGTTCCCAAATGTTTTGGCTCCCGAATGATCGAAACCCAGAAGTGAGAGTTCTGGTTTTCGAACTATTTTTGGAAGCCAAATGTCCGACGGGGCTTCCACAGCTTCCGATTGGCTGCAGGAGCCTCCTTCAGCCAATCAGAAACCGTGCTTTGGTTTCAGAAGTCAAACGAACTTCCGGAACACATTCTGTTTGAAAACCAAGGTACGACTGTATTAGGAAAGGAAGTTTTTATAAGCAGTTTAGGCTGCAGACCTATAAGCACTTACCTGATGGAAATAAGCCCCAATGAAAACAACTGGGTTGACTTTTAAGTGGGCATGTATAGCAGCGGTAGTCAAGATGGTGCCCTTCAGTTGTTCTTGGGCAATTGTCCTTGCTGGCTTGGCTGATGCAAATTGGAGCCTAACAAGATCTGGGTGGCTCCATGTTGGCAACTGTGAAAAGGGCACATTCTGTGCTAGAGATCATTAGGAAAGGAATTGAAAAGAAAACTGCCAACATCATAATGCAACCGCATTTGTATTACTGTTTGTACAGTTCTGGTTGCCTCAGTTAAAAAAGGATTATTGTAGAGTTGTGAAAGGTGCAGAAAACAACCACAAGTGATTCCCTATGAATAAAGATTGCAGTGCTTGGAACTTTTTAGTTTAGAGAAAATATGAGTAAGAAATGACATGATAGAAGTTTACAAACCTATTCATGGAGAGCACCACAGTAATACTCATGTTGAGATACATCTAAGGCCCTTCTAATTCTGTTTCCCATTTTACAAATGGGAAGCACAGAGGTGGAAAGTCTCTAGTCTAGCAGCTACTGCACACTGACTGAGGCCGACATCTTCACTGGGTCGACATCTTCATCCAGCTATCTACTATGACCCCAAGGTCTTCCTTCTGGTCCATCACCCCTAGTTCATACCCCATGAGTGCAAGGGTGAAATTAAGGTCTTTTGTTCCAACATGCATCACTTTACACTTGTTTATGTTAAACTGCATTTGGCGTTCTACTGCCCATTCACTCAGTTTGGTGGAGTCCTTTCAGAGCTCTTGATAATCTCTTTTTGTTTTAACAACCTTGAACAATTCAGTGTCATCAGCAAACTTGACGTTTTCCCACTCTTTGGGGGAGGGGAACAGAAAGCATTCAGAAAGGTCACTCTGACCTCTGCAGTCTGCATGCAGGAATCTATTCCTGTCTCAGCAATATTTTGCGGTAGTGGTGGCACTTTTCAACAATGGCAGAGGCAGTATGTGCAAGGCAAGGAGAATTTGAGGAGCCTGCACCAAAGGAGATGTAGGGGTGCCGCACATCTCCCACAAGGCATAGGGAGCTCGCCTCTGCATCATATCAATGCACAATGCCGAAAGAGGCTGAGGTTTGAGTGTGCACTGCAAAACCCATCCCAGTCTCCAACTTCTTATCTTCCATTATCTAGTTCAGTGTTTCCCAACCGGTGTTCCCCGGCACACGAGTGTGCCGTGAGACACCGGCTGGTGTGCCGCGAGATGCCTGGAGGGAGGCGGGCGAGTCGGGCGGCGAGAGGCGGGGCGGGGGCGGCGAGGAGAGGCCGCGCCTCCTGCTGCTGCCTGGCGCTCCTCCTCGCAGCCGGCAGCGCTGCCTGGGCGCCTCCGCGCGACTCTGTCTCGCTGGGTTTGGTCTCCCAGCAGAGACGGGTCACACGCGCCCCTCCCTCCCTCCCTCAGCCTGCGCGGAGGGAGAGCCAGAGAGAGGCATCGCTCCTGCGCTCCGAGGCGGATTGAGCGCAGCTGAGAGGAGCTGCCGAGGGAAAAAACGTTCACTTTTGTGCGTCCCTCCCGGCGTGACGCTGCGCGCTGACGTCACGGGGCGGGGCTTTAATGGTGGTGTGCCGCGAGATTTTTTTTTAGTACACAGGTGTGCCGTTGCCCAAAAACGTTTGGGAAACACTGATCTAGTTCATGACAGACAAACATGCTTGGCCTTGGATTGAGGGTGGAGAGATTATAGAAGCAGTGTAGTATAGTGGTTAGAGTGTCAGACTAGGACCTGAGAGACCAGATTTCAAATCCCTGCTTGGCCATGAAGCTCAGTGGGCAACCTTGGGCTGGTCACTGTTTTTCTCCCTAACCTTACCTCTCAGGGTTGTTGGGGGGGGGGGTTAAATGAAGTGGAGCAGAGCCATGGATGCCACGTTGGACTCACTGGAGGAAAAATTGAGCTTTAATTACAATAAATATTCACACAAGCAACAGGTTCAAACGACAAAGTCAGCAGAAGTTTTTGTGCTCTGAGTGGTTACTGGAAAACTCAACACAAGTACATAATTTCTTAAGTAAACAACTTTATTTTTAAAAATGTAGATTTTTCTAAGCCTCTGAGGTTTCACAACATTCAAGCAGTATATAAATCTTGCGAAACAACTAACTAAATAAACATTAAGTGCAGAGAAGGAAGGGATTAAGTGGCTGGTTTAGAACAAAACATGATTTTAAAGGGGAAGTTTCACCCCTTGAACAAAACCTGGGCGTTCCCTGTCCAACTGCTATGCCTGATATGCCTTTTCAACACCTGTAAATAAAAAAACCCTGTTATTCTGGAGATAATGAGGGTAGGGCAAATACTATAAATTATGTTAATCCCTCTTGCATTCACTGGGGTTTTATCTTCTTTCAGAAATAGTCATGTGTGGTGGTTTTGAGTCAGACAGCATGAGAGATGGGAACTTTTTTCTCTTTGCCCCCACTCAAAACCCATGGTCCTGATCTGACCCCCCTGCACCTGCAATGTCTATGGATGGTTGAAAGTTGCCACTGAAGTGAATGGGAATGCTTTTTCTCATGCAAATTGCAGGTGCAAAGGAGCTGATCCAGATCAGGACCGTAGCAAGGGCAAAGGGGGGAAACTCTGGCTAACTCTGAAACTGCTCCCCCGAGGAATAGCCCCATTGATTCTGAGCGACCAGTTTCAGTCTGGCTGGCAGACAGCAGTCTTAAACACTCTTCAGAAACTGGGCCTTGCTCCCCAAACCCTCATAACTATGGGCCTGGACAAAGCTAGATCCATGGTTAGGCAAAGTATCATGGACATAGAGAGACAACAGGACTGTACAAGGGTCCCCGATTATGAAATCATAGAAAACGGGAGATACGTGGCTGCTCCAGCAACATATCTCTATTTCCTCGCATCCAGAAATGCAAAAAGGGCTTTCACTCTTGCTAGAAGCTCGGCCTTGCACTCACCGATTCTGGAAGGCTCCTATGGAAGAGTCCTGTACGCACAGAGACTTTGCACCTTCCCATTAGGGGAAATAGGAAGCCCCGAACATATATTTTTAGATGTCCTTTTTATGTTGAGATTCGTAGAGACACCATTGATCCTTTGCTGAAGAGGCTTGCCGAACTTTCAGACAAGTCTAAACTTAATTCTCTCCTCTTAGGCAAAGATCACAGGACGGCCTGGCTGGTAGCCAGATTCTGCACCCAGATTTGTAGGCACAGATCATCCTCTAGAATAAATAGGGAAATGCTGAAGTCGCCCTTTGGGGTGCCTCAGGGTCAATTTTTATGGTAGCCCAAATCTCAGTTGTACGGGTGTATGTATATATCTCAATTTTAACTCATGAGCTATTGCTGCAATCTGCTCTGATTGTATATTTTATCTTTATGAATGCTGTTTTTATTGTGTTATGCGAGCTGGTCTTTGACGGTATCCCTACCACCATCCCTAAGCTAGGGCCCCAATCCAAATGAGGACCCCTATGCTGGTGTCAGGGACTGGACTGCAGAGGAATGGTGGAGGCCGCCCTCCACCCCACCCCTGTAGCCCAACAGCTGGCTATTGGGGAGAGAGAAATCATGCACTGCAAGTGACACCATTAAGAACATGTGCAGCTTGGCCTTTAGTCTCCAATGGCAGAGCTCAGTGCTCTGGAATTCCCTCCACTCAGACAAGGGAGCCTCTAGAAATAAAGACACTGGACCCATAAATCACATTTCTATTAAACATACCAGCATTTTTTGTTATATCCAGTGCTATTTTACTAGGGGAAAAGGTGCCGGATCTCACCATGAGCGCCTCCCTTGTTCTCTTATAATGGCAATGACTCCCACATGAGAGGTGCCAGAACTGAGTTCCAGTGAGTTTCAGCTGAAAAAAAAGCCCTGGTTAAATTGTAATTTGAGGAGTTGGATCCAAATGAGTGAATACGTGCACCTTGGTTTCCTTGACTTCATTTTGTCATTTATTATTTTACTTATTGTATTTATACATTGTTCTTCCCTCTAAAGGAGCCCAAGACACGATGTAATAAAAATAGCACGATTTACAACACACCACAAGCACAGCTGGATTCAAAACAGGTTTATCTCCTTAAAGTTCAGGTGAACAAATGTCAAGGAATGGCTAGATGAGGAAGAGTGGTGGGAGCCGCCCACCCAAGAGCCCCCCAGGGAGGACACAAAAGACAACGACTTAGATCCCGGATCCTGGTGGTGGAACACTAAAGATCAGTCTGCAGACGGGACTAGCTGGGAGGTGCTAGAAGCAGGGAGTTTGAGCGATCAAGGGGGGTCAGAAGGAGAGCCTTCCAGGACAGGCTTAGAGGCTGAGAGTCACAGTGTGAGTGCAGACTCAGACAGAGAAGAATCAGAGGCTACACAGCATCAGGACAGTCCCAGTCCGCTGGTTCTCCTGCAAGTTGCTGAGCAACAGACCAGGCAGACTCCTCGCTCACCCCCTTGACGCAGCCTTCGTCTGCTTGTGAGGGATCCAGAGTGAAAGGCTAGAGGGGGAAGGGTGGAGCTAGTGGTCAGTTTCAGCAACATCTCAGCTGGATTAAGATGAACCAGAGGACTCTACTGTGTTGTTATTTTCTATGGATAAAAAGTTAATTGCATTCCGCGTCTCCCATGTATGTGCCTGTCCTGTGGTTGACCTGGCTTGCTTGACAGCTCCTTGACAGCAAATATGTTTTCAGTAGGCATGCTTGATCATGGGTCGAGGTACAACCTAATATCCAAAATCAACAAAAGTTCTATGGTAATTCCGCTGCATTGTACACCGTCATGGGTATATAGTTGTGCCTGTAAATGCAGTTTACTTTGGAGGTTTTTACACAAATTGCCAGCACTGGAGAGGAGAGGCAATCCCATTCAGAAGCCAAGTGTGGACTGCTTGAATTCATTAAACATACACCAGGCTTTCTCAACCTCGGCCCTCCAGATGTTTTGAGACTACAATTCCCAGCATCCCTGACCACTGGTCCTGCTAGCTAGGGATCATGGGAGTTGTAGGACAAAAACATCTGGAGGGCCGAGGAAGCCTGACATATACTATGTTGTGGGTCTGAGCTGCCTTAAACCCTCTCCCTGCACTCCCGCCCTCATATGTGGCAACTTGCATTTGTTAAAACAACTTTGATCCATTTTAATGGGATTTTGTTTCCTTTGCAAATTGCGGGTGTGGCTCTCCCAATTTGGGTCAGTGAACAGTGAAAGGAAGGGATGCGGGTGGCGCTGTGGGTTAAACCACAGAGCCTAGGACTTGCCAATCAGAAGGCAGGCGGTTCGAATCCCCACGACGGGGTGAGCTCCCGTTGCTCGGCCCCAGCTCCTGCCAACCTAGCAGTTCAAAAGCACATCAAAGTGCAAGTAGATAAATAGGGACTTGCAGTGACAATTTGTGTAATTAAAAAAAACACCACATCAAACAAATCTGTACTTACTGCACAGTATTGACATCTAGTTTGCCCCTCAGTGAGCTTTTATTTGAGATACTGGGTCATTTAATTTGTTTGCCAGTTCTAGAATGACCAAATCAAACATGTTTGATCTTTGCACCTGTTGCATCACTGTTAAACGGTTTGGAAGATTAATGGATCTGTGAGCATATAATAAATGATTAAATAGCTCTTCAGAAGAGGAAAGTACACATTATGGGCCAATGCCTATAATAAAACCTTGACAACGGATTCTATATATCAAAATGAAAGCACACTCATAGGCCTTTAAATACCCCTATGTTCTAAGAGATAAGAGCACCATAGTTTCTCTTGCCTGTTCCTGCCCCCAGTTCTGTCATCCATCAAGTCTCCAACTTGCTGCAATTGACCAGGACTCCAAGTATACCATACAGCACAGGGATACCATGGAGGTGTGGAAAAAAGTAAGACCCAGGTAGGGATGCTTGAATCTGTCAGTTTCCATTTCTTTCAGTTTCCAGTCTTCAAATCAAGTCATTTCAGTACATAATTATTACTTTTTAAAATTCCTCTTAAAAATTAATCAGCAGTTTTGTGTGCATCTATCCAAACATACACATTTTTGTATGCACACATATTTGCAAGCAATTTCCCCTAATATAATGCATTTCCATTTGATATTTTAACCAATCTCTTCATGTTTATGCACACTTCCCCCCAACAGACAGCTTTGTGCTTTGGCTATATGTTTTTGGGAGACTGAATTTTTTAATAGGTAATGTGGATCCTAAAAACATACACCTCAAGGGTCAAAAGCCAGGGTAAAGAGTTGCATCTGCAGCATTCTCTGAAAGCTGTCTAATGAAGATGCCAGACGCATGCCTGGAGAGATTTTCCTCAAGGGCACCTCAACATTCCTTGTGAGTTTCACCAGCAGAAGGTCTAGCAGCAGAAACATTTTAAAATGTTTCATCTGTAAAGTGCTTGGCACGAAAACAAAACAAAACCCTTGGTCCTATTTGACTGAAATTTTGATGCCCTGCCTTCAATCCCTGCAGATTTCATACAGTTATGTTCAGAACTGTAAACACTATAGGCTCCCTGGGACTTTGCCAGAGCCATAGCTAGATGATCTTGCACCCCTGGCAGAACCTTCAAGATTGAGCCCCCCAGCCCCTAACCACGGACAAATTAGTTCTTCTTTCTGTGTCTCCTCCAACCCCCCTCTATTTAAAACCCGTTTTTATGAGGCAATAATCAATATTTTTATTTATAGACATATTTATGGCCATATTTTAAAGCCGATTCTGGGGGGAGGCCTCGCCTGCACCCCCACTGGGGGCCTTCCTCACCACCCCCTAGCTACGGCCCTGGACTTTGCCATTCAAATCACTGGAAAACACAAGCAAATCTTCATTCATTCATGAAATGACCTTACAAAGCAGGAATGAAACAAAACAACATATGATCACAAAGTAACAAAATATAGTTTACACATTACACTTAAAAGGGTACACCTCACATGTACAAGTGTTTGTGTGAAAGAGTGCACACTTCTTGACTTGTACAGTGGTGCCTCGCAAGACGAAATTAATTCGTTCCGCGAGTTTTGTCGTCTTGCGATTTTTTTCGTCTTGCGAAGCACGGTGTCGGGAAAGTTTTGGAAAAGCTTCAAAAATCACCAAAGTCTTTAAAAACCTCAAAAAAGGCTACCACACCACGTTCTATGAGTTGCTCCTCGAAGTCAAGTCGCAACTGTATTAACGGTGTTAAGAAAAAGGAAACAAACTTGCAAGACATTTCCGTCTTGCGAAGCAAGCCCATAGGGAAAATCGTCTTGCGAAGCAGCTCAAAAAACAAAAAACCCTTTCGTCTAGCGAGTTTTTCGTCTTGCGAGGCATTCGTCTTGCGGGGCACCACTGTATAGCAGTGTTACAAAAGCAGTGGCAAGAGTCCATGGGGTCCCAGGCGCACACATGGGGTCTGTTGCCCTTTGGAGAATAGAAGACACGGTGGAGACTGTCATGCTTTAAGAAATATGGTTTATTCACCTATTTACCTCTTCAGTCTGCATGGAGAAAGTCCAGATCTTACAGCATAGTCATTCCAAGAGGCAGCAGCATAAGCTGCCTGCAGCCAGCGCACTCCAAAGACGGATCTCAGCCCTTTCTTCCTCATTCTTTCTCCCAACAACCCTTGCTCAAAAACTCTCTCTCCTGTCCCCTCAAACACACCCCATCACCTTGGTAACAGCTCACTCCCCAGGCTAAAGGATTCCTCTCCCCAATGGTCCATCAACACCTTTTTATCATGTTAGCAGGTTTGTTTGCTTAAGCCAGCTCAGGAATTCCTTTGCAGCTTGCATTCTCCTTTCATTTCACAAATAACCAAAATCCAGCATTTATTAACTTCCAGGGTTTATCCTAAATCTATAACAATATGTTCACAAAGTAACAAAAGACAGTTCACACATTACACTGAAAAAGGTACAGCCTCACATATACAAATGTTTGTGTGAAAGAGTGCACACTTCTTGATTTGTATAGCTGAACTATTGTGTACACAGGTGCAAAGAGTGGACACTGCTGAATGCAACTTGTAAATGCCTCTATACAAATAGATGGGAGTTGCACATCTCTACTAGATACAGACATAACATTTTGAGCTTTGGCACTCCCCTCATTATGCTCAGTTTAAACAAGCTTAGCTCTAGGATTGGCTCTGGGTCAAGACTTCAAGCCTTGCAGTACACCCCATATTTTAACTTTCTTCCCAATTCTGTTCCACCCAAGCGCTCTTCAAAAGTTGCATCCATTTTTTGGTTGTGCTCTTCACTGAAATGATTCTTCCAGTCACTAACGCCTCCTGAACAGAGTAGAATATCATTAATAATGATATCCTCAAGCAATACGTTTTGATCAATTGACAACTTCTCCCGCAATTCCAGAATCAGGGTGCTCTAATAACATTTTCCCCCTATCCACTGGTGTGCTATTGCTTTCAAAAACCAAATCTGCTCACTGGTGTGTCTTCCTCAAAGAAAGGGAAGAGAAGACTGGGCAATACTCTGAACTAAAGAGAAAATATCTTCTGAGAAAGCCCAGATGGGGCTAGACTGATGATCTAATCTGAGCCCTCATCTGCACTATACATTGAATGCAATGTTAAACAGGCATGGCTCCCCTCAAATAATTCTTGAACTGTAGTTTGTTAAGGCTCATGAGAGTTGTTGGGAGACCCCTACTCCCCTCACAGAGTTTCAAATCCCAGAGTTTCCTGAAAAGAGAGGTTGAACATTAAACCACTCTGAGCCCTATAGCACTGTGAGGTGAACAGGCTCTCCTAACAATTTCCAGTGCCCTTTACAAACCACAGCTCCCATAATTTTTTGGGGAAGCCATGGCGGTGTAAAGTGGTATAATAATGGCTTAAATATGTGTTGCAGATGGAGCCTCAATAAATGACTACCACTTCTAATGTCACAATGAGGCCACCAAGCCATTCTGTTCCTTGGAACAGGAGATGTGCTCTTAGTGATGTTTCCAGAGTCCACACTTCCTTAGTTTCACATATGAAACTCATCAACCAACCTTTCATCACCAACTTGCCTTCAACATAAGGGGAATGTTATAGTCCTCAAAATTCTTCTCCAGCTTAGATTTTAAGCTGAGTCGGAGAACTTCTCCCTCTTTCCCACCCTTTTTCTTATCAGACTGCCACAGCAGTTCCAATGTTGACAGGGAGAAAGGCCTCCTCTCCCTGACCCATCTATTTCCCTCCTGCTCTGTCTTAGACTGAAATGCAGCCATATCAACAATCCAGGCACCCAGAGCCCCTGGACATGCAATTATTTGGTTGCAGCTATTTTTAAACTCTAACAGAACATTAACATTGTCTTTCAAGTTTACCTTTGCGGAAAAGAATTTCACCAAATGTGCCATGGGTTTTTCCAGCGTTTTCCTTCATAGCTTTGAAACTGCTTCTGTCCACAACCCCTTGAATCTTGTCATCAGTTAGTTGCAAGTCAAAGAATTCACTTATCCGTTTCACTCCCAAAGGTCTATTCTGAAGTAAGGAAAGTAAAATATGCAACGTTAAGTATTAATTGTTTCTGGAGGAATTGTCAAAAATGCAATCATTGTGGGGTCTACAATGTATAAGCATGGAGGGTACAGTTCTGCGGTTTCTTGGAAGACTTTGCCAGGAACCATAGGATGTAGGAACTACCAAGGCACTTTGTGGAAGGAGGGATAGAAGGAAAGAAGGGCCAATAGCTCAACAGCAGAGAATCTGTCCCAAGTTCAATCCTGGGAATTACCAGATAGGGCTGAGAAATGCTCCTTGGCTGAAACCCTGGACAGGCACTGTCAGTCAGCATTTTTAGGGTGGGGTGACTGGTGTGGTCACACTGGGTGCCATGCTGCAAGGGGCACCACAACAATGGGGTAGAATGATTGGATTAAAAAAGTGCTGCAGAATGAAGTGTGAGAAGCGGGGGCACCAAATTTTAGTATCACGCAGGGTGCCGCTGGAATTTGAGAGCCCAAAGTCTGCCACTGAACAATCATCCGACACAATATAAGGCAGCTTGCTGTGATTCTAAGGCCTTTACTGGTCATTCGATCACATATCACTCAAAGATTATAATTACTTTATGCTAGATACATCTCTACAAAGAAAGACGCATACATTTTGATGTAATACAAGTGTTTCGACTGGTTCTTGTACAGTGGAACCTTGGGAAACATACTACCCTCCTTATGAAGGCTTCGGGTAACAAGCCTCGCTAACCCGGAAGTAGGTGCTTCTGGTAGCGAACTTTGCCCCGGGATGCAAGCGGAAGTGCCGCGGCGGTGGCACAACAGCAGTGGGAGGCCCCATTAATGAAAGCGCACCTCATGTTAAGAATGGTTTCAGGTTAAGAACGGACCTCCAGAATGGATTAAGTTCGTAATCAGAAGTACCACTGTATTCCAATTGAGGTGACCATTAGGCATCGTTGTCTTGACTATTTATAGCCGCATGGCCAGGATTCAGCAATGCCCATTGCCAAAAGTGCAGGGCATCCTCCACACAGCAAAGCACTTACCTCCTTCAGCTCCTCATACGTGATTGGCATGACATTTGCGTCATCAGCGTGCTTATTCCATTCAAAAACAAAGTCAAAATAAGAGCCCCAGACCACTGCAAGGAAAGATAGAAATACAAGGCTGGTTAGCTGAGGATCAAAACATTCCTGTGCATTCTGAATATAATGAGGCTTTGCTAGTCAGGTGTAGATGTTATATCATTAAAGGTAAAGGTACCCCTGAACGTTAGGTCCAGTCGCGGATGACTCAGGGGTTGCACGCTCATCTCACTCTATAGGCCGTGGGAGCCGGCATTTGTCTGCAGACATAGCTCCATACACAGAGGAAAGTGCACCCCTTTTTGCCATCTGAGGTAAAAAGGGAATGTGTTGCCTTGCTATCCTGCCCCTGCGCCACCCTGGGAAGCCAAAAAGGCAATGCCCCCAACAGTGGCAGAGAAGACACTGGTTACAAAATCTCACTTGAAATCAATGCCACTTCTCCAGAGGCACTGGGGTGAGTGGGGTACCTGGTGCTGCCACCTCTTTGGCTTCTATTTCACCCTGTCTCATGGGGGGGCGGAGTCAGCCCTGTCCATACACCTTTTTTCTTCTATTTACCTCTGCCCAGAGAAAGCATGCAATTTGAAACCATGGGCAAACAAGGTTTTCCCCCTAGATGCTCCTTAATATATGTGAAGAATCTGGAGGCCTGGCATTTCCTAAGCAAGGGCCGTGAGAGAGAGATGGCCTCTTACCCTGGTGTAGAAGGAGGAGCATCATTTAGATCAACCTGTATATCTGGCCCTCAGTACCTTTCAAACACCACACTTTTCCACAGCCACACGCCTTTCTCCTCAAGCTATACACCCCGCTTGGTCCTGCTTCACACCCTCCTTGAATGTCATTGTCTGACTGGAATATGTACACCAGCTCTGCCCACACATTATACTTGCCTGGATAGAGAACAAAGGGGTATGTTTGTATAGCGATCAGTTTACTGTACAAAGGTAGAATTTACATTTCTAACTCTGGCCTCTGGTCTCTCCAAACACTGGCTTGTGACCCCTGTAAGGCTGACCTTGAGATAAAAAAGATTCCCAGCCTCTACTTTCTGAACTTCTGGAATTAAAGACAATGACCGGTGGCTGTAATGGGCATGGGGTCAAACGAAGTATGAATCATATCCCTGTTTCTTTCCTTTAAAAAAATACTGTGACATAATGAGCATGACTAATATCCCAAAGGTGCAGTAGCAGAGTATTACATACCCTCCAACATTTCTCCGATGAAAATGGGGATGTCCCATTCCACAATGATAATTTTACTATTTCTACCCCAAACGTCTTACTGACTAGCCCCAGCCACTCTGGGCGGCTTCCAACATATATAAAAACATAATTAAACATTCAACATTTTTAAAAAGCTTCCCTATACAGGATTGCCTTCAGATGGCTCGTGGGTCAGATAATTCCATACCCTTCAACATTTCTCCAATGAAAATAGGGACATCCTAAAGAAAATGGGACATTCCGAGATAAAATCAGAAACCGGGACAGCTTCTCTAAATCAGAAATGTTCCTGGAAAATAGAGACACTTGGAGAGTCTGATATTGATAGAAAACATTCCTTTTCAACCAGGCCTTCCTTGGGCTGATTAACATCTTATACCCCTTTTAAATGTGTCTGTGGGAAGTGGTGGTGGGGAGGGAGGTTTATAATGTTTATTGGTTTGTGTTTTTGTTCTTGTTTTTATCATGTATTTTGTGTTTTTAGCATGTATTTTTATGTTGTGAACTGCCCTGAAATCTACAGATGATGGGTGATATACAAATTTAATAATAATAATAATAATAATAATAATAATAATAATAATCACCACATATAATAATCACTATATACAAAGCAAGCAAGAACACAGACAATAAGAGGAAGAAGTGGTAACACACCAATATGAATCAAGGCATCCATATTCATATTTCCTGAGGGGGCATTGACGGTGAATGGCGGTCATCTAAGTTCAAAGCATAATAAATAAACCCCAACCCAACGACGCAAAGGTGTTCTGGATTTTGTGGGCCAAATTTGGCCTGCCAAGTCTTTCTTTTTCACCTCTGAGGCCATTTTAGTCAAGCCATGCCCTGTTGACTTAAGGGCAGCTAAAGGTGAGGTTTAGCCAAAAGGTACTTTGCATTTCCAAGTCCCACAACAACCGATTGTAACATCAGATGGCTGAGTAGGTGTCCCGCTCACTTGCCCAACCTGGTCCACAGGGTGTTGTGGGCCAGGTTTAGCAACCAGGTTGTGGTCCAGGTTGTGGACCAGAGTTGTCCCACTAGGCCAAAAAGTTCCCTTACCCCAGGACTTAATTGATCAAACTGTGATACTGATCCAAATTAATGCAGTCATTCTGATGGGCCTACAGTGCTTTTCTTTGCATAGTTATCTACCGATAAATCTCAATGCATTCAGTTGGGAAATGAGGGAACATACTTTGTCCATTCATAAAAGCTGTAAAGAAGTCATCCCAGGTATTGTAAGAGGGAAGAGGAGATAACCGATTGGCAAAATGGTAAAACGAGGTGGCCACATCTTTTGGATTTCTAATGAGCAGCAGTATCTATAAGTAAAAAACAATATTTATAATGTTTACAAAGCTGATTTTAACAAAACTGTTGTAATAAAAATATTATTTGCTTGCTTATTTGTTGACATATGCGTGCTGCCCCATAACTCTCACAAGAAATATTGTTGCTTACAGTACATAATACAAAGGAGAAGGAGGAGACGTAATGTAAATACAAAATAAATAAAGCCATAAATAAAAATCTACATGTATACAACAAAAGCAAGCCTCATTCAAAATTAGAAATAAACACTTAAAAAACAAAGGCCCAGGTTACCTAAGTTATTAAATGAAGTCCTGGGTGAATGGAAAGGTTTTCACCTAGCACTGAAAAGGTCAACAAGTTGGTGCCAAGTGAGGCTCCTTGCAAAGCAACAACAGCAGACCAAAACTGGCTGTCACAAGAACACTGCATAACATGCCACTGAAACTCTAAAATGGACAATGAGCCACTAGAGAGCTTAGTAAATCTAGGGTTGTCATATTTCAAAAAGTGAATCTGCGGACAGAAAAATTTGCAAAATCAAAGAAACTGGACGTTTCCCCCAGACATTTTGCCAATTTCCATGCAGACGCTGCTTGCTGCTGCAGTGTTCCAGATATGTCCGTGAATTTCCTGATTTACTAAATAAAAAAATCCCTTCCAGTAGCACCTTAGAGACCAACCAAGTTTGTTATTGGTATGAGCTTTCATGTGCATGCACACTTCTTCAGTATCTGAAGAAGTGTGCATGCACACGAAAGCTCATACCAATAACAAATTTAGTTGGCCTCTAAGGTGCTACTGGAAGGATTTTTTTTATTTTGTTTCGACTATGGCAGACCAACATGGCTACCTACCTGTAACTGATTTACTAAATCAGTCCAAGTTCTCCACACCATGAAGACTCACTCACCTTGGCTTTTTTCTTGAAGACCGATGCAGGAAGATTTTGAGGAGTGAGGTGGGTAAATATGACTCTTCGAGAGGGTAAACCTGCCATTCTCTTTGGTAAATTGTATGGGGCAGAGAGACAGTAAATAAAGTTTAGCATTTCAAACAGAAAGTTAAACAGAGATTTGAAAATAGAGAAGATGATCAAGAAAAGTAATTTAAGGACATTTGGAATAGCTTTTCTCAACAGCTGTGTGAAGAAAAGGGTTGAAAATGGTACAGAGTATAGTTGCAAATGGTTCAGCATCTTTCTGGAATGAAAGAACATCTTTCTAGATTGATATATAAAGTTCATCCCCTGATACAATGCCATCTTTATCATGTTATACATACAATACAAGCTGTCACTAATAAAAGAGAATTCACTGGAATAAATCAGAGTCCCTTTCCTGCAGTCCTAGTAAACACATTTTTATCCACCTGGTACTTCTCTGGATCTCCAACTTCAAGATAAGGAAATTCTCCCAGTTCTTCATTATTCAGGTTACTTGTGTCTTCATTATTTGTAGATGTTAGTACTAAATCTGTTAGGATCTGACCAACCCAGTTTGTACCTGAAAAGTGGAGAGAGGGAATATGACGTTTTTACCTCACAGCTACAATGATTAAACAGTTATCAGTGCTAATGTACAAGGGAACTTTTTCTTTTTATGAAAAGTACATAAATATAATGAATGAATTAATAAAATAATTGTAAAAATGGAAACAGTACACATATCACACATGTCTTATTACCACCTCTCAAAATAAACTTTTATCATTTTGACACCAGGCAAAGACTTTAACAACAAAACCCCTGGTGGCATGGATGGGTGTGCACTGCAGATGCAGTAGTGGATATTGTGGTTGTGATTTCCTATGGTTATGATTTTTTTTTCTTTTTTTAAAAAAAAAACCTGCCATGGCTGTGGCAATATCAGATTAGTATTGTCACACTAAAGGAGTGAGGTTCAGTGGCCCTTTATGCATGAAATCTCCTCATCTACTATTAGTCCTGATCGAAGAAAAGTATAGATATATTGCAGGTACCAGCGTAAGTAGGGGAAGAGCAAGGTGGGTTTTTGGGGGGGAGGGGGACATTTTAATCCTGAAAATGTTGTTGAAGAAGAAGCTAAACCACCCCTTGCCAGCACTGCAGTCTAGTTGCCCCCTCCCTCATGGTTACTATTAATTGATTCCTAATCACAAATCATTTGTCCTGATAGCTGTGACATATTTTGGCCCTGATCTCTCTGACATATCAGGGATGGGTTCTTGGACATTTCATTTTAACAGTGTGAGCTATGCCCCCTCCCACCCCTCTCAAACCACCATTCAGAATTATTCTGAACATGACATCTGTTTATAGCAAACAAATGATATTTACCAGACTTCGGGTATCCTGCTAGGAACACGTCATCACTCCTTGCTTCAAAGGACTCGAGAGCTTTGAAGGTCTCAAGGCTGCAAACAGTACTTGGAAACAAAAGTCCCTTGTAAGAAAACACTAGCTCTTCGGGTGCCATCGTTTCAGCATCAGCCATTGCCTTATCTACTAAGGCAATAAACTTCTTCCTGTGTGTGGTCATTTTCTCCTCTTACTTGCCCACAAGTCACTGTGAGTGGAAAGCACTGTGGAGAGGCTGAAAGCCAAAGCCTTCCTTTTAGTAAGATCTGTGAGGAGAGAGAATCGGATGAAGAACCCTTGCTCTGTCACACAGCTGTATATAGGGATGTGGCTCTATACAAAGAACTTCCAGTCAGAGTAATTGAAAGTAATCTCATAAACCATTGTGTTGGATTAGGCTCAAAAGGGGTTGGGGGGAATTGAAGAACTGAATACCATTGGGGTTTTTTAGCCAAAAGACCTATCTGATTTCAAAATGTCACACTTTCAAAAATAAGGTGCCATGGAATTACCCCCTGGTACACTTGCATAATACATAACCCGAAAACAACACAACTGCATTCTGAAGGGTTATGCCTGTAAATTCACATTTGATACAGATGTTTTGTTATTCAAGACAGCATCACTGAGGGGAGAAAGAAGTATTTATGCCAGGAAAATAGAGAGGCATCATTCTTATGTGTAGGACTTTGCGTTTACCCTATATATTGGGCAGTCAAGGTTGACCTTCAGGGAACAATATTTGTTCTTTCTAGCAGGAGCTTGTCTCAGGACTGCTACTGACTGTGGGTTATGTTTTGTGTGAACAACACCGACTAATCCTCTGTTTGAATTATGTGATGGAGTTTGTGGTCAGATCCACAGGGTATCCCCAGCCCGAAGGAGTTTGACAGCTGCCCTGTAAGATGTTGTCCTCTTCTTAAAGATAATTGTTTGAAAACCTATTTTGAATCAAGAATTGAAGACTTCACATTATCTGATGCTCTTCTGCATGCTGTTTCTGATTCATTATGGGAGAGTTTTCTAACACAATTATAGCTATAGAAAACAAATAGGCAAAAGAGTGAATAATTTTGGCAGAAAAGAAGACATTTAATACATCCCAGGAACATTTGAACCTTGTTACATCATTGTGGTACCAAATTATTTCCTGAGAACCGTGAGAGGATGGTGTCAGGTTTTGCCAAAGTTCTAGAAGCTATGTGGAACAGAAATGTGATAGTTAATGGACCAGTATTTCAAAAACATCACAACTTAGGTTCAAAATCAGCCCTCTTATGAAGCAATTTGGAGACTGTGCACAATTTAAGGATGATAGGCTTTGTCCAAGAAAGTTCTTCCTTTTATTTTTAGTTCACTTGGCCCAGTGAGATGGCACCTGGCATAAATATTTTGTGCCCACTCCCTGGGGTGGTTTATCAAAAGTGAAATGATAAGTTTCACATAAGACATTTGCTGAATAACAACTTTTAGGAGCAATTGATTGATCTAATGGATGACTTTACACCAACATGTGGTACGAGATGGTTGGAACAAGAGCAAGAAAACTCCGCATCATTGCCCTGCATACACAATGAAACACAACCATTCAAATGTCCATTAAACAATAGAGTGCCCTTGAGAAGCCTGCTATATGGAGTCATGTTTATGGAAACTGACAGAAATTGACAGATATATGGGAGAAGAAATCACCCTCATCTTAACATTTGTGATTATATGTAATGGAGCAAGTAATCTCTATGGTATTTGGTACACCTGTAATTGTGACATTGTAAAAGTCAAGGTAAAGCCAAAATGCCACACCTTTTGCTGTTGTTCATAATCACTTGCATCTTTACCTTCATTTTGGGGGCCAGAGGTCAGCCTTGTCTAACATGTCAGACTGGAACAGATGAACCAGAGCAGCTGAGATCAAACTGATTATGGCAGCTATCAGGAGACCAGAAAGGAGGGCTCCAGTAGGCCCCACTTGCGGCAAAGCAATTTTGCCCTCCAACCTGTTTTTACATGAACATGCAAAACAACTCAGACATGTCAAAAAGAACTGCAATGAACTGGGGGAAAAACTGTTGTTATAAAAGGGCGAGGGAATCATAAGAGTAATTGCAAGAAATAATATAAAAATACTAATCAACTGTAAATAATTTTTCATATATATATTTTGAAACAATTCTTGCAACAAACTCTGTTTATATGAGATCTTGCTAGAAGCTGCCACCACACGACCCCAGGTAGTGGCAGGATTCTGCTGCCTGAGGGACCTGCTTCAGTCCACCTCATGAGGGTGCCGGCCCTGCTTGCCCATAGTGTGGTAAGGGACAAAGTTCTAATACGATTAACGCTATAGAAATAAACAAAAGAGCAAAGCATTTCCCACACAAAAGCGGCATTTAAGGATCCCATCAACATTTGAGCCTTGTTACATCACCATGGTGTTTAATCCTTTGCTGAGAACTGTGAGAAGGTGGTGTCATGCTTATGAAACCGTTACATAACCGTTACATAACCCATGCAGAAAGGTGATATGTATAGCATGTGCTAAAACATAAAAGAGATGGGCATGGTGTTTGTTATTAACACTTCTGCTTTTAACTTGCTTTTAATTTTTTATGATTTCACCATATGTTTTTATGTTGTTATAAACCACTGTGATATATTTCTATGATACTGTGGTGTATATATATATATATATATATATATATATATATATATATATATATATTTGCTTTCGTAAATACAACTAAGTGCAGTACAGCCATCTTCTCAGAAAAACTATTCACAAGCTCAAGAGGTCAAGACACGAAAGCTTTAGCAACTAATCCACACCTAATGACCCTCCTAAGTGGTACTCAGAATATCACTCAAGTAATCACTCAAGATATCCCTCAAGTAATTAATGAACAAAAGAAGAAAAGGCACATTAACCTGGGAACTTCCTCTCTGCCCAGAACGTTGGAGGCTATACACCACACCCCCTCAACAGTATTTATAGGAACTCAAACACTGAGATCCTGCTCTGTTCTAGTAACAAGAAGCCGAAAGCACCAGCCTGAAGATGACGAGTGAGACCTCGTCGAAACGTCGCCTAGACACCCCAACTCTTACACGGGAAGACACCCGAAGACACCAAAACCTGCATATATATATATATATATATATGCTTTCGTAGATTTTCACGGGTACAGGAATGTAGGTTTTGGTGTCTTCGGGTGTCTTCCCGTGTAAGACACCCGACACGGGAAGACACCCGAAGACACCAAAACCTACATATATATATATATATATATATATATATATATATATATATATATATTATAAATTAAATAAATAAAATAAAATACTCAAAGCAAACATAAACCTTCTGGCCTGTTTTTAAAGGAGCACATTCTAGCTCCATCTTGACAGCAGTTTAAAGGCACAATCTTCTGCATGCTTATGCAGAATGCACTCCCACTTCATTAAATAGAGGGGAATTGTGCATAGGATCACAGCTAGGGATGAGCTGACAGGCGGAACATATGTAATAATGCAACGTTGAATGTGTTTGCTGCAAAGTTTTTTTCCAATGAAGACCAATTTATTTGTTTTTTCCTATATGCAGAGAGACCTTGGCCATTTTAAAAGGCCTCGTCCAGTGTCATTGTATCACACACTGTCTGTTGTTGAATCAGATTTCTCTTTGCAGATTTCTCCTACTTTACACTAACCGTGGTTGCCATCCGAACCATGTCTACTTAGAAATAAGTCTCATTGAATTCAGTGGGGTTTCTTGCCAGGTAAGTGTGGCTAGGATTGCAGCCTAAATATGAACATCATGGGGAATGAAGTTACAGAAATTGGCAGTCACTCCACACTGAGAATAATCTCAAAGTGACAACAATGAGCACCATTGTCTGTCGCTCAGGTGCTGCCACCAACAGGACGGAAAGACCAATAGCCTCCTCTTCAAAACAATGTTTATTTTTCCCACAATTTTGTTCGGCTTCTGTCGACACAGTGCGGGTTGTTTCACATTTTTAAGTTGCTGAAACAAAACTAGTGAGACTGGTTTCTAGACTTGCTGGGAATGGAGCTGCCTCACAAAAGGCAGATTGTCTTGGCAGATTGTCTTAGCAGACTTTCTACTTCCATATCTGTTGAATTTGGTAACATTGTGGTGAGTGTTCCTACGCAGTTTGACAACACTTACGTCAGACATCAGATTCTGGCCACCATTCAAGATTAGGTCCAAGGTCACCTCCCTGCTAGTCAGTTCTATGGTTAAGAGCAGTGCTATTTTTCTAGGAAAATGATGTGCTGGAGCTCACCATGAACTTTCCCCTTGTTCTCTTGGAATGGCAATGGCGTTCACCTGAGAGGTGCCAGAGCTGAGCTCTGGTGAGCTTCAGCTGAAAAAAAAGCCCTGGTTAAGAGTAACATACCGTATTTTTCACTCTATAAGACACACTTTTCCCCTCCTAAAAAGTAAGGGGAAATGTGTGTGTGTGTGTGTTATAGAACGAATGCAGGCTGCACAGCTTTCGCTGAAGCCAGGAGAGCAAGAGGGATGGGTGCGCACCGATCCCTCTTGCTCTCCTGGCTTTGCTTCGCTGGAGAGGTGCTGCACAACTTTCTCTCTCTGCTCAGTGCCTCTTCAACGAAGCGGCAGGAGAAACGGAGCCCCTTCCATTTCTCCTCCCACTTTGCTGGAGAGGCGCTGAGCAGAGAGGGAGAGAACATTTTTTTTCTTGTTCTCTTCCTCTAAAACTAGGTGTGTCTTATGGTCGGGTGCGTCTTATAGAGTGAAAAATACGGTAATCCCCCCTGCACCCCTACCCATATGCTGCTCTGGAGATTCTCCTGACTCCCCAAACCAATTTGAGGGGGCACAGGGAGCGTGGGGCAGGCAGGAGAGGGGGAAACCCCATTGCACAAGTGGAAGCCCTAGTGCAGGGTTTCAACTCACGGGGTTCATTGAGTGAATCCTGCCTGACTTGTTTATTATGGTATCTAGGTCTTTGTGTCACGAGTTGAATGCACATTTTCTCCATCGATCTGAAGGCAGTTGAAACAACCCAACTTCCTTCATGAAATCTAACACCCTCGAGTTTCATCAATGAAAAGTAAATTTCAAGTGCAAGATTTTAATATTGGGTTGTGAGAATACATATTAAGCATGGTGTGTTGCATGGATTATTATCTGATCACGTCTTGAACCGACATAGTTAGCCTTCATTCTGCCAAGGAGTCCAGGGCATACCGTATTTTTCGCTCTATAACACGCAGATTTTTTCTCCTAAAAAGGAAGGGGAAATGTCTGTGCGTGTTATGCAGCGAATGTGTGGTCCCTGGAGCCGAAAAATGAGGCAAAAATCAAACCGCGCTTCAGGGAGAAGGGAGCTCCGTGAGAGAGGAAGTGGCAGCTTTCCTGCATTCTGCCTCAGGGTCTTCCTGCCCACCCTCTCTGTTTCGTTACTGTGTTTGCTCAAACGGAACAAAGAGCAGGGAAAGCCCCTCCCCTCCAGGCAAGAAGAGAGGAAAGGAAAGGAGCGTCCTTCCTTCTATCCTCTCCCTGCTCCGGAGGGAACAATGTTTGTGAAGGGAAGAGAGATTACAGGTTCGGCTTAAAATTCTGATTTGACTTCCTGCTTTTTGTTTTTGGAGACACACAGCATTCAAATATGCTTTCTTCCATTTAAAAGGATGAAATCCTTAAACAGTGTTTTGCCTGTAAATTCATGCGATCTGGAAGATTACAGTGTCTGTACCTCTTAAGGGATGGCAAAGCTTAGGTTTCGCTGCTAAATAGTTCTTAATGCAGTTAAAATGCTTTCTTCTGTCATGCTGGTGGGAGGGAGAGGGAGGGAGGGAGGGAGAGAGAGAGAGAGAGAGAGAGAGAGAGAGAGAGAGAGAGAGAGCACTGGCTGGCTTGGGTGGGTGGGTGGGGGGAAACTTTTGCCTTCCTTTCCTCACGTTATAGCCCTCTCCTGCATTCTTAGCCTTCTGTGTTTTTCCTTCCCTCCCCACTTAAAATGTGGTTACAAAGCATGGATCCACATGGATCCTCAGGATCTTTGCATTGGGTCACCCCAAATTCACCATCAGAGCACACAGCATGTCCATGGCTACAGCCTGCCCCCCCAAAATCACACACCCACTGTTGCCTGGGGCTGCAATGGTGCAAAAACGTGGTTACAAAGCATGGATCCACATGGATCCTCAGGATCTTTGCATTGGGTCAGCCAAAATTCACCATCAGAGCACATAGCATGTCCATGGCTACAGCCTGTCCCCCCCCCAAAAAAAAATCACGCACCCACTGTTGCCTGGGGCTGCAATGGTGCAAAAACGTGGTTACAGAGCATGGATCCACATGGATCCTCAGGATCTTTGCATTGGGTCAGCCAAAATTCACCATCAGAGCACATAGCATGTCCATGGCTACAGCCTGCCCCCCCCCAAAAAAAATCACGCACCCACTGTTGCCTGGGGCTGCAATGGTGCAAAAACGTAGTTAAAAAGTATGGGTCCACATGGATCCTCAGGATCTTTGCATTGGGTCAGCCAAAATTCACCATCAGAGCACATAGCATGTCCATGGCTACAGCCTGCCCCCCCCAAAAAATCACGCACCCACTGTTGCCTGGGGCTGCAATGGTGCAAAAATGTGGTTACAAAGCATGGATCCACAGGGATTCTCAGGATTTTTGCATTGGGTCACCCCAAATTCACCATCAGATCACATGTCTGTGGCCACAGCATGAAGCACAAAAATGATACATCCACTGTTTCATTCAGAATATTTTTTCCCTTGTTTTCCTCCTCTAAAAATGATGTGCGTGTTATGGTCAGGTGCGTGTTATAGAGCGAAAAATACGGTATGTTTTTCTTCACGGTCAGATGTATAATCAGAGAACTCTTTGGATATGGCAAGTTTGCCAGAGACCCCTTTTTTCCTAAGCGATTGCATTAATGGACTGTAAGTGAAAGATACGTTATGGGTCACATAAAAATTTGATGGCTCTCTATACATCAACAATGCCAGGAATATTTAGACCAACTCTTTGCCCAAACTCCAGAAACCATATCATTTGATAATAATAATAATAATAATAATAATAATAATAATAATAATAATTTATTTATATCCTGCTCTCCCCAGCCAAAGCCAGGCTCAGGGTGGCTACCAACAATAAAATAATACAACATTCTAAGATCATTTAATTATAAAATTAATTCGAATCAAATTGATGGCAACCATTGGGCTAGAGTTCTGTGAAGATTGCCAAAGGAGGGAATCAGGCTGTGCCCCGGCCAAAGGCTTGATGGAACAGCTCTGTCTTGCAGGCCCTGCGGAAAGATGTCAGGTCCCGCAGGGCCGTAGTCTCTTGTGACAGAGCGTTCCACCAGATCGGAGCCACAGCTGAAAAAGCCCTGGCTCTGGCTGAGGCCAGCCTAACCTTTCTGTGGACTGGGACTTCCAATATGTTTTTGTTTGAAGATCGTAAGTTCCTCCGTGGGACATACCAGGAGAGGCAGTCCCATAGGTACGAGGGTCCTAGGCGGTATAGGGCTTTAAAGGTTAAAACCAGCACCTTAAACCTGATCCTGTACTCCACCGGGAGCCAGTGCATTACAAATTAATCATTTTAGGGGAAGGGGAAGGGGAGACATTTAAAACAAAAGTCTTAATGTAGGACATCCCTACTTAGAACTTTGGGGAGCCTTCCAAATGACAACAAACTGGTTGACTTTCAGAAATATGTTAACTATCCAGCCATATCTAATGTTCCCTGCTGTAATCTCTTGAGGGAAAGCCTCAAGAGATTACAGTCATTCACTGACAGGGTCTATCCCAAGTCACAGTGCAGCTTTAGAGCTCAGAGGTCATCAATAGTCGGCATGATTTTTTCACTGTGTCAGCTGCAGGAGAAATACTGAGAGCAGAAGACACCCTTGTACATCACTTTCATAGACCTGACAAAGTCCTTTGACCTCGTCAGTCGAAAAGGGCTCTTCAAACTGCTCAGCGAGATGGGACCTAAAGTGTAGTCTGTTATCATACCACTGGGTGTCACTCTAAAGCAAAGAAAGGTGCTCAGATCACATTTTGAATATGAGCACTATCATCTGTCCAAAGGTAGATTAAAATGTCTAAAACAAGTGCCAGAGGGATGCTCAGAAGCCTGTGCATGCATTCTTTGCCATTAGGATAGCCAACCTCCTTTTCAGGAGGCCAAGGAGTTTTATACACAGAACTCCTGACTCGTGTACCAACGTATGTTATAGATGGACACTGCAAAAAACCAAGAGGAAGGCTAGAGGTCCCCTCATCACTTTACTTTTGGAGTTGATCTGAGCAGTAGAAAGAAATCAATTTATCTTATTCATGCAAACATTTTAGGAATGAAGCCACTAGCAAAATGCAAAAAAATCTGTGGAAATGTATATAACATTGATGTGTAACTTTTACAAACGTACACATGCAGGGGATCATTTTTAAAGCATGTTGGTTGAATGCCAGTTATATATAACATCAGGCCTTTTATAAAGGTAAAACTGCTCTGGGCTCAGAAACTGTCTTCAGGGCAAGGGGGGGAGGGAAAAATGAAGGAACCTTGCCAGGACTGTTTATCTGCAGGTGTAATTAGCTGCTATCATGCCGACTTCCTTGGCTCCCTTTAATTTGATTTGCATCTTCTTTTTGTTTCTGCCAGACCTTGAAGCATATAGAAAAATGTTTCATATTGAAGAATGTGGAACAGCAGCTTGCAGTTGATCTGGAACAGAGCTTGGCATAAGGAATGAAAAGTGTTGTCTCAGCTTTTGCTTTTTCTGATGTGCAGAACAAAATCCTGTGTGTCTTCTTTTTAAAAAAATAACAAAATCAGGTTGCCACAGTTAGTCTAATGTGACATTTTCCCTCCTGTTGTAGGACTCCTCCAGATTTACTGAGCATTCATTATGCATTTATTTTATGGCAGGGAGGGTCTACTGTGTTTATGTCTTGCTGCTAATCATTTATTCACTGCACACCTTTCAGTGTATTTCCCCATCTCTTTACAAACCACAAGAATATGTATGGCATCGTTGTTTTTTCAAAAGGATTTGTTGTGCCAAGCTAACAGAGAGTTTTAAAAAAGGTGAAGGACCCCTGACAGTTGTCCAGTGGTGAACAACTCTGGGGTTGCAGCGCTCATCTCGCTTTACTGGCTGAGGGAGCTGACAGTTTTTCTGGGTCATGTGGCCAGCGTGACTAAGCTGCTTCTGGTGAAATCAGAGCAGTGCACAGAAACGCCGTTTGCCTTCCCGCCGGAGTGGTACCTATTTATCTACTTGCACTTTGAAGTGCTTTCGAACTGCTAGGTGGGCAGGAGCTGGGACTGAGCAACAGGAGCTCACACCATTGCAGGGATTCAGACCACCGACCTTCCAATCAGCAAGCCCTAGGCTCAGTGGTTTAGACCACAGCGCCACCGCGTCCCATTTAAACAGAGAGTTTTAATCCACTTTAATTGCACAAACCTGCATTTCTGATATGTACCTGAATCTCTTCCACAAAATACTGATGTCTTGGTGGTGACTAGTGATATGTTTGATTTGTAGAATCAGCTGTGTTCTGAAGGTCCACTGTTGAAACCTCACTTCAGTCTCACCTGGCCATGGGACCATCTCATGTTTTGTTATCCTTGCTGAAAAAGATTGGCCCATTAGGAGAAGTGCTAAAATAAATACTGAATCCTATTTTGTTGTGTTTAGAAAGATCATTGCATATGCCAATTAAATCAAAGTGTGATGTCTTAATGTGCCTTGACCACTGATATCACCTATGAATTCCAGCTTCCTTTTTTATTTAACCAGAGAGAGGAAACACAACCTTGTGCTCCTGGTTGGTTTAGAAGCACTATAATGTGTCTCTCATTGATGACTGGAAGCTGGCCATCTTTGAAGTTACCTTGTAATCTAATCAAGTTTATTGTTATAATATTTTAGTTTTTTAAGGAGAATGTCTGATGTGCCACAGCATGACTGAACTGGATTAGGCCTTCTGCCTGCTTATAACAAACCCTAAAGAGAGGATTATAAAGAATAAAGGCCATCAGATCCATTCTGCAATATCTGATTAGTCCCCTCCAGTCTAAGGTGGTTCCCCCCCCCCCCCGATGTTTTCTGCAACATCTCCTGGATCAATACTGAGTGGAATTCCATGACAGGAGGGCAGTATGTTCTCGGCTGCCTCAGCCCTATACAGTGGTACCTCTGGTTAAGAACTTAATTCATTCTGGAGGTCTGTTCTTAGCCTGAAACTGTTCTTAACCTGAGGTACCACTTTAGCTAATGGAGCCTCCCATTGCTGCCGCGCCGCCGCCACACGATTTCTGTTCTCATCCTGAAGCATAGTTCTTAACCCAAGGTACTATTTCTGGGTTAGCGAAGTCTGTAACCTGAAGCGTATGTAACCTGAAGCATCTGTAACCTGAGGCACCACTGTACAGCATTGAGTAAGGTGGTCGGGGAGGGGGCGGAGAGAGAGAGAGAGAGAGAGAGAGAGAGAGAGAGAGAAGTACAACATCAGAAAAAGAAAGAAAGCAGTTCTGTTTCCACTACAATATGCAGATGGATAAGATTATCCTGATTTCCAGCCAGGAAAGGCTTAAATACAAAATGCATATTATCAAGTCATCAGGGTAAACCCAGCATGTACAACTGTGGCTGAGAAAGAATTATGCAAGGTTTCCACAAGAATCTACTTGCTGACAAGAATTGCTCTGCACTTCAATTTGTTTTTGCAAAAGCTCCATTATGACAAGATCCTTCAGACATGCATATTTTTGCAAGTGTGTCCATGTCTGCTCTTAATCTTCACTTTTGATACTTAGTACAACAGCATCATTGTGTAAGAACTGAAATATCCACCTAAGCAGGTCCCACCTAAGCAGGGAGTAAGGCCAACTGAAGGAAATGGACTTACTTCTGACTCAGAGTAAACATATTTAAGTTCAAGCTCATCATTGCGGGGAGGGGAACAAAAAAAAAAAAACCCAACAACACCAAGCTGATAGTTGGGCTAGAGAAACAGAGAGATAGTGAGATAGGCAGATAGATATTAAGCCCCTGAAACACTGACCTTGGAGCAGAGTAAATTTCCATGCTATCTTTTGGATGGATTAGCAGATAATAACAAAAAAATGGACTTCTGACATCTGTGGTGTTCATCTTTTACATTTCCTGTGAGAGTAAAATAGCTAAGGGAAAGGTGTGGTCATTTGCTTGGAATGAGGAGAAAATATTTGCAGAGACATTCTCCTAGGGATGATGAAGATGAATTAATACCTGCTATGGGGGCAACAGGACAGAACTTCCTCTGACAAGTGGGTTGGCTACTCAGTTTTCAAGCTGTGTGTATCATTTGAGATTACAAATAGGCCATACTCCATAGTTCATGAATCATTTTTATTAATTTGTTCTTTTAGGGATTGATAACTTATTCTTCAATAGCATTTCCAAGGCAGCTTCACAAAAATTCAAAGCACAATAAAACAAATTTCATACATACATTATATATATATATATAGATCCAAAGGCTCCCTTGCAGTGGTCTGCACATGCACTGGGCCCATATCCTGCCCTTTGTGTCCCCTAAAATTGGCTGAGAAAGGTCAGGGAGCTTCTGGAGCAGCATTCAGTGCAGCACTAGGGCTGCAGCTGGAAGAGGAAAGTGTCTGTGTCCCAATATACATGCGGAAGGAGTGGGAGCAGGTGGCACTATGGTCTAAACCAATGAGTCTCTTGGGCTTGATGATCAAAAGTTTGGCGGTTTGAATCCGTGTGATGGGGTGAGCTCCCATTGCTGTTTCCCAGCTCCTGCCAACCTAGTCATTCGAAAGCACACCAGTGCAAGTAGATAAATAGACACCACTGTGATGGGAAAGTAAACGGCATTTCCATGTGCTCTGGTACTTGTTATGGTGTCACGTTGAGCCAGAAGCGGTTTAGTCATGCTGGCCACATGACCCAGAAAGCTGTCTGCGGACAAACGCCAGCTCCCTGGGCCTGAAGCGAGATGAACACCGCAACCCCATAGTCAAGTTTGACTTTACTTAACCGTCCACGGGTCCTTTACTTACTTTCGTGTGCTGAAGTGCTTTGTGTTATTTGCACAAACCTCTTTGGATCCCAGCAGTGACCCTCTTCAGATGTTACTTGTGCAAAGGGGGGAAAGCATGGGCAAAAGTGGCAGCAGGGTGATGAGCTTATCCCTGCTTGACAAAACCATGCAGCTTGTTTTGCACCTGCTATTGCCATGTTAGGGCATAGCCTTTGAAGCAAGGACCCTGAATTACATGAAAAGAATTCCCAGGCTGCCCAGGGATCTATATTGCACATGGAGCCGTCACACATGGAGCCGTTCCACCCACATTCAGAATTTATGCATGATTGGTGCAGAGAGAATCACAAGATATTGGGGCTGTGGCTAAATGTGCATCCCCACTGCCCCTTTCACCATACTCATCCTCTTCCCTTAACACCTGAAAAGGGCTTACTTTTTTAAAAAACAAAAAGGGAAAGGAAAATAGCACCCCCCCCTTTTTTTTTTGCGCCAACAAGTTGTTTGAACATTTTGCAAGCTCCCAAAGGATTAGGTTCCTCCTCGGGCATAAATGTTCAAAGAAAACATTAAATAATTAGCTAAATGAATTAATATCTTATAATCTCACTTTAAACATTATCCCAGTGATGTGGGAAGTCATTTATCTATGGGCAAGTTCCTGTGTGGCTGGGAGGGGAGTACTTTTAAATGGCACACAGAGAACATGGGTCTTTCCCAGCAGTGTCTTTGTGAAAGACCCACTTGATCTGGGCCTGCCCATTGAGTTCAGTTATTTAACTGTTCTCCCAACCACTGAGAAGCTGCTGATGGATGTGGCTCCCGCTCAGATGGTGAATTCTTTTAATGTAATTATAAAAAGTGTGCCATAATCTCCAGATGACAGCACACGTCAGACAGTAAGCAAAACAACCAAGTCAATAGCTCAGATGATGTTCAAATTAACATGTAATGGTACTTTACAAAAAGCTGTTGATAGACTTTATTTCCTTCAGATGTCTTCCCTCCTGCCTTCTAAGCACCTTTAAGCAAAAATGATTTACAATTCCTCTGTCTGTCAGTAATCAGGGCTTCTCATCTGCAAAGTAAAATGCCTTCATCTTTAATCTGATTGAGATGATGCCACAACTGAGGTGAGGAAATCCAAAGTCATTAACCTAAGGCACTCAACATGCTTCACCTTCTGTTTAATTTGTGTTTTGTTCTGCCACATATCCTGGGGGCAAAAAGGATGAAATCAATGACTTTTCTGGGGAAATGGGCATTACAGAATCATAGAATTATAGAGTTGGAAGGTATCCCAAGGGTTATCTATTGCAACCCTCTGCAATGCAGGAATCTCAACTAAATCATATATGACATGTGGCCATCCAACCTCTACTTAAAAACCGCCAAGGAAGGAAAGTCCACCACCTCCCAAGGGAGTCCGTTCCACTGTCCAACAGTTCTTACCATCAGAAAGTTCTTCCTAATGTTTAGTCAGAATCTCCTTGCTTCTGACTTTTCTCCAGAGCAGAAGAAAACAAGCTTGCTCCATCTTCCAGCTGACAGCTCTTTAGACATTTGAAGATGGTCATCATATCTCCTCTCAGACTCCTCTTCCCCTCAACTCCCTCAACCATTCCTCATATTTCAATGTCTAAAAGCATTGATTCATCTAAACCAGCCTTTCTCAACCTGTGGGTCCCCAGACGTTGTTGGACTACAACTCCCATCACCCCTAGCTAGCAAGACCAGAACTCAAGGATGATGGGAGTTGTAATCCAACAACATCTGTGGACCCACAGGTTGAGAGCCGCTGAAACATTGCAAGCCACTCAAATCGCTTTGCAATCATTGTAATGGAGTTTGTGTGGGGCAGCCATTGGAAATGGTCCAGAAATTTCCATTAGCTCAAAATTTCTCCACTCAACTGTGTTTTGGCAGGCTGGCTGGAGCATATTCCTCCAGTTCTATTTCATCTTTACTGGTCAGCCATTCATTTCCAGGATCAATCCAAGGTACTGGTTTTTACCTTTAAAGGCCTAACCAGTTTGGAGCTTTAATGGGGACCCTTTGTCTATATACTTCCTCTTGTTTGTTGTGGTCCAATAGCATCAAAGTCCTGCTCTGGACTCTCCTGCCAACTGATGTAGTGGGTAAGAGGCAGTAATAATGCAACAATAATACATTAAATAACAAGCCATTTGATGCCCTTTCACAAAGCCCCAGGTCAACTGCCTGAGGCAGCCACCTCACTCTACCTAATAGTAGGGCCAGCTCTGTGCCAGAGACCATGAGAGGAGAAAGCAGGTGCATTCTCACATTGTGCCAGAACTTGCTGAAATCAAGAGTGTGCCTCACCGCAAAGAGAGTGTCGTTCTCTCTGGCCTCTGAGTTGCACGGCAAATGTCTGTCTTTACCAACCGCTAGTACTGACCATGTTTATATCAATTATGCTTCTGCTGTTTGGGGAGTGTGGAGTGGTGGGCTGTAGAGGTGTTAGATTATTTATTTCATCAGCAACCATAAACAAACTTTCCTGGGAATGAACCCCATTGGACCCTGTGAGGTTTACTTCTGAGTGAGTGTGTGCAGGCTTAAGAACATAAGGAGAGCCTGTTGGATCTGGCTAATGGTCAATCTAGTCTAGCCACCTGCTCTCACAGTGGTCAACCAGATGGCTGTGGGAAACCTGAAAGCAGGGCTTGCACCCAACAATACTCTTCCCACTTGTGATTCCCAGCATTGAGAGGCATCCTGCTTCTGACTGTCATGGGCCACAATTCAGCGTCACCTGCTGAACAGCAGCCTGAAGGGGGAGAAGGCGGAGTGACTCAACCTGCAGCTGTTCAGCCTTCAAGGACACAGAGGAGAAGGCACTGATGAGAACCAGTTGGCTTCAGTCTTCTTAAGCTCAGCTCTTAGCAGCAGTCAGATGCTGGAAACAATGCCTGTGGTTCCTGGCCCTACCTTGCTGCTTCCTGCTCTCCATCTTTTGGCTCTCTGATCATCTAGATTCCCTAACCTCTGGACTGTCTGACTTCATATGGGGATTCTGCTCTCAGGCAAGAGTTCCTTGGAGACTCCTAGCCCCTGCTCGCTTGGCAACAGGACTCGGATGGGGCTACAACACCAATGAAGGTACTGTTTATATCCCTTCCATCTCTGTGGTTTGGTTATTCTTTTGACCCAGCAAAGGTGGCAATGTTTTCAGTGCAGGATGGAAGCGAAGTCAATTCCTAGGGGAAAGTACATTATTAAAGTCAGATTGAACACTTCAGCAAATAAAAGCCTCTCTGCATATTTCAAGGACATTTGGAGCAGGTACTAGTGAGCAACAAGCTGTGCGACATCATAGAGCACATTGTGTTACTAATAGCTCTTCACTTGGTTAAATAATATTCAACATGTCTAACAATGCATAAATGCACCTCATTCTTACACTCTAATGGTGTTACAAAGAGAGAGATTGAGATATTAAGGCGGGTCTAAATTGAGCAGTTAATATGCATAACATTTTGCCTCATGGAGAATGTGTACACCCATCCATGAAAAGGGAAGTGTGCACATTTCCTGGTCAATATAAATAATGTGCTTATCTCAACAGAATTTTGTACCTTCTCTGGGCAATATGCACATTTTCCAGACAGTATGCAGTCTCCAATAAAGAAGTCTCTCTTCCCCCCCCCCATCTCTAGTTCAGAAGTGTGTAGCCTACACACAGCCACATCCAGGCTGCTTCAGGTCCACAGTTTAATCTTACATGGCCCACAATATGTCCTCCCACTGATAAACCAAGCAGCAGGAATAAGGGCTGGAGAGCCAGGAAAACCTTTTCTGCAGCCCACGCACCCTGAGTCACCTGAGCAGCACAAGGGGAATTGCCGGGAGAGGAAAGTTTTAAGGTTCAAATCTTCATTCGGCCAGTCACTGCCTCTCAGCCTATCCTACCTCATAGGGTTCTTGTGGGAATTAAATGAGGGGAACCGTGTGTGCCACATTGAGCTCCTTAAATGAAAAAGTGGGATGTAATAAATAAAAAACCTTACATTTTCATTCTGCACACCCTTACAATATATTCACCAAACTCTGTGGTCAGGTTCCCCCCCCCACACACACACACACACATTAACCACTCGGCTTACATTTCCCTTCATATATATATTTGTTTCTCAGCTTGAAAGCCTCTGTTGGTAATAGACACACTGTGCTGCACTGGCCACCATGGTTTTTATTGATTCACTGGTTCAATAAGAGCAGAAAATCCATGCTAAGTAGCACATGAATATCTTTCTGCATTAAGATAGCAATAGCTCAAACACTCTCTAATGAATGTTTTCAGATCTTTAGGAGGAATGCCAAAAACAACCCCTTCTGACCTCCCAGCCACCCACATCTCATCAAGCCAAGCAATATAATGTGCCATGATATTGATCACAAAATGTAAATGAAAAAAAGGAGATGCCATTAAGCAAACAAGCATACTTTCAAACATAAGTAATAAGAAAATCAACATTTAAATCTACAAGGGCAACATTTATTTAAAAGCTCAGTTCTTTAGCTGGCTAAACCTACTGCATTTCTATCTTCAGTAGGCAAAGGAAAATATTCAGATATATCTACACTTGCAATGGGCCGTATTATAAACAAATGTGCAATGCTTTGTTCCCCATGTGTGCACAGCACTGTTGTCTGCTGTTTGCACACTTGCTGTTTTTCTACTGGGAATAGGGGGGGGCATTCCACATTTTTCTGGCTCCTTCATTCTTCTTGGATTTTACCAGGTCTTTCCTTTCTGCATGTTCTATTCCCAAATCCACCAAATGGATTTAATGTGGTTCATATTTGCCTTTATATCACTTGATTACTTAGCACTTGATAACTTATGGGTTAAAATGTGAACTAGATGTATTGAAAAGTGCGTCATTTGAGGGCGTTCAAGGTGATATGTAAGTTTTCTTTCTGATGTTTGATCTGTGGTTGTTCAGCCATGAGTTATTATTTATTTGACTTAGGAATTGCTTCCCCTGGGGCATCCTGAAGCAATCATGAATATAATGCAATTACAACAGTTTAAACAATTGCATATAAATAACAGCAATTTTAAAAATATTATAGATATAAAAACAGATGAAGACAACAGCATGTACATGAAACCAATTAAAATCCAAGACAGATACCAGTTGGAATTAAGGTATTCAAAGGCTTGTTGAAAGAGGAACATGCAAGTTTTTATTCTATCCAGCAGTCACTGAGGCTGTGTTCAGATTCCTGTTTACTGTGTCCTCACTGCACTTCCAGGGCTAGGTTTTTAATCCATGTTCACACACAACGTTATGCAAAATGTATGGGCTTCCAGGGCTTTATTATAAAATACAGCTTTTTGAGGTGTTCACACCCATTGGCTTCCAGAAACCATTCATAATTCATCTTTAACCAAGGTGTAAACACCTTTTAAAGACATCCTGGGTTGACAGAAAAAAACGCTCCCTTATTGATGGATAGGCAAGTAGGAACCAGCACTTCCATTATTATTTGTATTGATTTATTTTTGGATTGTTGAAATCCTGCCCTCCCTGCAGAAACTCAGGGCAGGTAACAGAACTATTAAAAACAATATAGTCAAACTATAAAACACTAATAAACAAACCCCAATAACACATTAGAGCAGTGCATTTTTCTGGGGGTACGCCGGGGTACACATACCCCTAAACATTTTGTGAATCTTTGTACTTTCGTCCATTTACTGTACATTGGTACCTCAGGTTACAGATGCTCCAGGTTACAGACGCTTCAGGTTACAGACTCCGCTAACCCAGAAATAGTACCTCAGGTTAAGAACTTTGCTTCAGGATGAGAACAGAAATCATGCGACAGCAGCAGGAGGAGGCCCCATTAGCTAAAGTGGTACCTCAGGTTATGAACGGACCTCCAGAACGAATTAAGTTCTTAACCCGAGGTACCACTGTATTTATTTTTCCCTGATTTGAACTATCCCATGGTGATTCTCTTGAGTCAAAATGAGAGTACCCCTAAACATTTTTTAAGGGGAAAAACAAAAGCACTCCATTAGAGTATAAAAGCAGAAATCAGGAGCTAGCAGACCTGGGTAGGTGCATTCCTTAAACCATCTTGAGTAAATAGAAAAGAATGCAGTTGACATTTGAAAGCTATCGGGATGGTTTAATGATAATAATACACATTAAACAGGAAACGTGTTAGATCCAAGTTAGACCCGGGTTTTGTTAAATGCTTCTATTTAATGTTGTTATACAACCAAAAACCAGTAAAATCTTTCAACTCCTCCTTTACTATGATATTTTAAAAAAACCCACCAGGTCTTGTTTTGAAGTAATGTTTCTGATTACTGCTACTGCTTCTCAGATGCATGTTTACATTGCAGTGGTGGAGGGGAAAGGTTAAAAGGAATACTGTCAGGCTAACTAAATCACAGCTGCATTGGAAACCTCTCCCATATGTTTGTTCTGCAAGAAAATGATCAAACTGTAGCCCTGTGAAAAATAAACTGAAAATGTCAGAAAAGCAGATGGGCATCCTTCTAATCCCCACCAGTCAAGGGGAGGATTTTGCTCATGTTTTTAGAAGAGTCTTCTGTCCAAATACTCTTATCGAGTAAAATATGTTTTCCTAACAGAAGCTAGAGCTGTGTCAACTATTTGCGGATTTCCTTATTTCTTGTCCATGATTATACCATATAAGCTTTGCTCAAAACATCCCCTTTGCAGCTTCAGGGGACATTCAGAATGAGAGTGCATGTTATTCCCTTATCTCTAGCTGGGAGGAAGTATGCGAGGCCCCAGACTTTCAAAGGAAGGGCTTTAAAATGCTTTCATTGCATCACAAAGTGATTTGCATGCAAGAGGTACATCACTTTTGCACATAGTCAGGCATTTCCCCTTGTGGCGGAACATTTGCTTCAGTGATCTATTTGTATATTACTGAAGCCGTGACATTCAGTCATCGGGAGAAACATGACCCACCCGCCTCCAAGCTGCAGCTTGTGGCAGTTGTTCTTTGGCAGGTGGTCAGGATCTGCTTAACAGACTGGATGACCCAGGGCTCTTTCAGAGAGCGATAAGGCAGAAGAGAAAGTGTTATCAGGGCAGCTAATTCAGCATCCTGAGGAGTGTGAAACCTCCTAGGCAAATTTCCAAGGGTCACATGTCAGTTGTGGTTGGAGCAACAGAGGCAATTGTGTCAGGAGCTCAGCCTACGCTCGAGTAGGACCCTGGTAGAGACACATGCCCGACTGGCATGTTCCCTCCCTCCTGGTCGATCATTCAGGAGCTTCAAAACCTTTCTTCAGCCCGAATATCACAGCGACCAGTGCCAACAGACACCGGCACACTTAGGGATCTGCAGAGTTTACGCATCTTGCGTGACAGACCTCAGCAACTCAGCATTTTGGCTAATCTGCTTTATTTACATATAAACACACACGGAGCACTGCAACATGGCTCCCTCTCTCTCTAGCATCAGGCAGCAAAGAGAAAAAGAACAAAGGACAATAGTCCCACTTCACGGAACAAGGTAACATAAACATCCTGTCTCTGTCACATCCCACTCTGTGGAGTGAAAACATATACTGTCATGTGACAGACAACAATCCCATGACTGCAATCACAGAGCAGGAATTGCTATTTCATACATTTCTTTTTTTCTTTTTCTTTTGTGTAACTTTTTTTCAAGTTTTTCTAGACTCAAAAGAATTAAAAATTAATTAAGGGCCACGATGTCTCAAGACAGGTTGTCCGCACTGAGCATTCTGTACATTGACAGTGACAAACATAGACAAACAAATTTAGTTGAAGTTTTCTGATGTCCTTTAGAGGAGAAATTGCAGCATTTTAAATACCCGTCATCATCCTTGGCTTCACTCAATTTTGTTTATTACACTCTTCCATTTTCTTCTAGGAGATTGGGAGGGGCCTCACAAGTGGAGTAGCCTAGGGCCTCTCTTCATCTAAATCCAGCCCTGCATAAATCCCTGCATATTTTATATAAACTAAACTATTCAGTATTCCATTATCACATCCATCAAAACTTATTTACACTGTTGAATTTATCTTAATTCTGCCAACATTTTCAAATATACACAATTGTCCTCCATATTTTCAACAAGCGTTTTCCAATCTTCTCTAAATGTACGTTCTTCTTGTTCTCTTATTCTAAATGTGCAAAGCTGCACATATTCCATCAGTTTTAGTTGCCATTCTTCTTTAGTTGGGACTTAGCTCGTTTTCCATTTTGGGGCTAACAAAACATGAGCCGCAGTAGTGACATACATAACCACATTTTAACCAATTTCTATGCACACCCACATATCCCCCTGTGTGCGCCATCCAGGCAAACAAGAAATGTTAATCAGAGTTTGAGGACAAATTCTAGCCAGGCAGAAATACCTGGGAGTGGTAAGCAGGACCACCAAGGGGTGTGGCTTGTGAATAGGGGTGTGGCCTGTGGAGAGGGGTGTGGCTTGTGAAAAGTTCCAAGGGCCAGAAAGAGGCTTAAAGAGCATTTGCCCCCCTCAAGGGGGCTAGGGCTCTCCATCCATGGTGTAAGCAAGTGACTTAAGGGCAAACAGCATCACCTATCATGGTCATAGCTGATGACACCTATGGCCCATACCAGATGCTGCTGTCTACCCAACATCACAGCACTGAAATAACAGCCCCAGCGCCTCCACCACTGCCAGAATGGGCACTGGGTTCCATTCAGAGGCACTCAGAAGTGGAAGTTGGAAACTGACCAGCCAACCACAGCATGCGCCACCACTAACATGAGGCATACGCACATATCTAGCATGTCCGCTGCTATTGTGCTGTGTGCAGCACCAGGATTGCAAAACTCTTTCTGAATAGTGGCTATTCAGAAAGCAGCACTTTTATTCTTGGGAATAGGATGCTATTCTGACATCTCAGGACAAACGAGAAGAATTTTCAAGCTATTTCCATTGCACAATGCAGGCGCAAAGCCATGGAACCGAAACTGCAATTGAGTGCTCAAAAGAAACGATGTCTATCCACATTTATTCAAATTGGCATTTTTTTCATAAGCTGCTTAAGTCTGCAAGCTCTGTTGTGAACCCAGCAGTATTCAAGCATTTGCAGAATCTGGAACACATGCATGAACGTACAGATCAGCTTGACAACAACTTGAAACTTGCTTTTTCGTTTGGTCCTATGCTTGTTTCAAGGTCATTTTTATTTTTGCACCGGACACAGTACATTTAACAGCGGTGTATAGATGGACGCTTGTCATCTTTGCATCAGTGACTTTTTCTAATAGCCCATTCCTTTATATTTATTACCTAAAGAAGCACCATCTACATTTTTCTCCTTGGAATTCCTTTCTACAGCTTAAAATCATCCCAGTTGACCTAATAACTATATAAAGCCCTGTATTTGAAAATGCACAGGCTGATAAAACTACAGTGGTACCTCGGGTTACATACGCTTCAGGTTACATACGCTTCAGGTTACAGACTCCGCTAACCCAGAAATAGTACCTCAGGTTAAGAACTTTGCTTCAGGATGAGAACAGAAATCGTGCTCCGGCAGCACAGCAGCAGCAGGAGGCCCCATTAGCTAAAGTGGTACTTCAGGTTAAGAACAGTTTAAGGTTACAGTGGTACCTCACAAGACGAATGCCTCGCAAGACGGAAAACTCACTAGACGAAAGGGTTTTTGGTTTTTTTAGTTGCTTCGCAAAACGATTTTCCCTATGGGCTTGCTTCGCAAGACGGAAACGTCTTGCAAGTTTGTTTCCTTTTTCTTAAAACCGTTAATACAGTTGCGACTTGACTTCGAGGAGCAACTCATAGCACGCGGTGTGGTAGCCTTTTTTGAGGTTTTTGAAGACTTTGGTGATTTTTGAAGCTTTTCCAAAACTTTTCCGACACCATGCTTTGCAAGACGAAAAAAATTGCAAGACGACAAAACTCGCAGAACGAATTAATTTCGTCTTGCGAGGCACCACTGTATGAACGGACCTCCGGAACGAATTAAGTACTTAACCCGAAGTACCACTGGAGAGATCTGATAAACGCCATCACATCCAGTCCCTTACTGGAAAATATTCTATACCCAAACAGTCAAAGGAAAGAAAATTATATGCAATATATAATTATGTTTACGGTATATAGCAAAGAAAATGTAGCAAAACCTGCCCAGAAGCCTCTGGCATATCCCTGTGGAAGGAAACTTATCATCCAACACCAATTTTGGCAACCAGTAGATCATGAGCCTGTTTTACTAACTAAAGTAAACACTAGGGAAATATACTACATGCCTGCTTGGGGTTGGAGACAATGGTTAAGCTACACTGCAGGGCAGAGATGATGGACATGTGTACAGTAATGTAGACAGGTCTATGAGATGTATTAACATAATGTACAGTATTTTTGTTGTTGCTATACGCAAACCTTAGAGCTTATTATACATCTGTTTCATTAAGTCTTGCTCACTTTCTAAACAGCATCTGTGCTGGTTGTTGCTCACATCCATAGTCCTCATTAATTCATTCACCTGCTGCTGTTTCCAGGTCTGTTAATTGAAATAGTATTTGACACCTTTATTAGTAAGAGGTATTTTGGTTGAGAAGCATGCAGATAGGTCTGAGGTGGGAGTAGGGATTGGAAGAAGGGTTGCTGATGTCACAAAGAAACTAGTAACTCCCTAGATGAGTGGTTCCCAAATGGTTCGTGGACCCCAGGGGATCCACAGAACCCACCCGGGGGGGGGGTGTCTGTCTGTGGCACCATTCACGTAACAAAAACTATTATAGATATCAATATTTTCAAAAGTAGGGAGTCCATGGCTTGGCTTCTGAAAAACAAGGGTTCCACAGTACTTAAATAATTGGGAACCACTGTCCTAAATGATGGGAGATTAGTACTATTGGGGGATTCTTTCAAAGATGAAAATTTGAAGACTCTCCAAACTTTGTCCATTACCTCCCTACTGGTGCCTGCATTAGCAGAACAGAGAGTCATGGGAAGGTCCACAGAGACACGTTTAAAACACATTCAGTGCACAATTAAGGCACATGATTTCCTGCAAAGAATCCTGGGAATTGTTTATGGGTATTGATAATTGTTAGAAGACCCCTGTACCCACCATCCTCAGAGTGGTTAAACAATCAATCCCTCTTCCCAGAGGATTCTGGGAGTTATAATTCTGTGAGGGGAATAGAGGTCTCCTAACAACTCCCAGCAACCAAACTACAAATTACAGTTCACAGGGTTCTTTGGCGGAAGCCATGCCTGTTTAAAGTGGTATGACGCTGCTTTAAAGGTATAGTGTAGAAGAGGCCATATTATGCTTTTATTTAAATTACAGCAATCATTTCTCAGTATGCCACGAGCCCTGTGGAGATGTCCTGGATGAGGTGGCCAGATCAGGAGCAAGGGTGGGAAAAGATTGAAAAGCTAGAGCAGGGGTCAGCAAACTTTTTCAGCAGGGGGCCGGTCCACTGTCCCTCAGACCTTGGGGGGGGGCAGGACTATATTTTTTGGGGGGGAGAGAATGAATGAATTCCTATGCCCCACAAATAACCCAGAGATGCATTTTAAATAAAAGGATGCATTCTACTCATGTAAAAGCATGCTGATTCCAGGACCATCCGCAGGTCGGATTTAGAAGGTGATTGCGCTGGATCTGGCCCCTGGGCCTTAGTTTGCCTATCCATGAGCTAGAGTCTCATGATTCCAAGGGGAGTCCCAGCAGGTTGGAACAGACCTTAGCCAGTCCCCAGGAGGTCTGGAAGTTAGCGGAGGAAACTATAGGCACAGAGTCAGATATGGAGAGGGACCAAGCATGTTTTCTGGGGAAGAAACCTATCCTCATGTGACTTCCTAACTTGTTTCAATCACCAGCTCTCAGCCTAACCTACCACACATGGCTATTGTGAAGATATAGAAGAAGGCATAAAATAGGACTTGGTGTTTGTATCATTAGCATCCAGTTTTGGTTCCCAACTCCTAAGCACGGGGTAAGAGAGAAGGTTAATTTACATGCATGTTTGATGTCTAGCCCTGTATTGTGATGAGGCTGTTTCAGCAGTTCACTCCAAAATTATATTCTTTAACCCAGCTTGAGCAAAACCATAGTCTCCCTTGGACTTGATTTTTTTTTTCTTGGATTATAACTGTTGTTAAATAAAAATGACTCACTGATTCTACTGCTGTGCTTTATGTTAGTGTTTCATTTTAAGCTGCTCTCCAGATTCTCATCCCAGAAAATATTGGCTTATCTAAAAAGCTGCAACCATCAAATTGAAAACATATGAAGCTCATAGATCACTGGCTCTCCCTCCCTGATTTCCCCCACTGCTTCCGTACTGCAGGCTTTTACTGTATTTTAAATGAAAACTCCCTGAGATTAAAGCTGCTGTGAAGCCTCCTGTAATCACTTTTTCTGCTGGATTTATTCAGCCTAGACATGTTCCTTTTGTGGAAAAGCAATAAACTTTCTCCCTCCCCCCCCTCCCCTCCAGGAGATGGGGAAAGAAAAGGAGATTGGTTAAGGCTGCCAGATCAACATTTCAGAAGGAAGAGACACTGGAGTGCTCATCTTCTGGAGAGCTGTGTAAGGTTGGCTGCAATGCTTTCAGCATAGCTTTGGGGTTTGGAGGTGGGTGAAACAAATCAGTGGCAGAAGCCTGTAAACTCTTTTATTAGGAAGAATCCTTACTTAGAGGCTGCAGTATCAAGGCTTCATTTGCTTGTGCAAAAGAGCAGTCCATCACCTTAGACCAGGGATGAGGAATCTATGACCCTCCAGATATTATTGAACTCCAACTCCTATCAGTCCAAACCTACATGGCCAATGGACCAGCAATATCTAGAGGAAGTGTGGAGAACCTTGGGTCCTCCAGATGTTGCTGAACTACAATTCCCATCATCCCCAGCTATCGGCCATGCTTGCTTTGGCTGACAGAAGTTGTAGTTCAGCAACATCAAGAGGACCAAAGGTTCCCCAGCACTCATCTAGAGGGACATAGGTTCCTCATCCTTGCCCAGACTGAGCCAGAGCCATCTTTCCTATTGGGCTTACTGGCACATTGTGCCAGGGCGCTGGCCTCTCAGGGGCACCCCAGTGAGTGGGGGAGCTGTGTGGCTCTGCCGGTGGCCTCCCCTTTCCCTGCACGCCCACCAGCTGTGCCCCATCAACCATATGGCTGGCGGTCCTGCAGCTTCCTTCCCAAGACTCTGGGGGGATCACTGGGAAACGGGGGGGGGCGCGCTGGAGGGATCTTGATACGCCTGATATGCTTAATATGGCCCTGGACTGAGCTTTCCTATTACTGCAGCTTAAACATATATTTTTCAATGGAATCAATTCACACATTCCATTGCAAGTCTTCAGTTGATAAATCAAGTGATTCCTATTTACGTGTGAATCCTTCCTCAGCCTAAGAGCCACCTCATGTAAAATACTTCCTTTATTAAAGTTGTTTCAGTGTGGGAAATTACTCGAATTATGCTTGTACATAAGGGAAAACAGAATCATACATTCAACACATATGGAAGAGATTTCATTGGTGTAGGAAATGTCTTGTGCGAGCTCAAGTTCTCATCTTGACATATGTGGCATTCAGAAGACCTATTTAGTTGGTTAAATTCTAATCCCTTGTTCAAAAGTTGACTTTCAGTGATTTCACCAAAATCCAAAATGCCTTGATTCTTGCTGTCTTTCTGCTGGGTGAGGGAGATCAAGACATTGGGATTTACTTCTGAGCCAGTTGTATGGTGACAACCTTACACATTTTTTAACTTTCAGAAATCCCGTTTTTCAGCTACAGCTTCCCACCCACCCCTGTCTCTGAGACAGATCTAGATTAGAGATTGAAAAATGCCACACTGTCTCACCCCTGCAAATTTCATCCTTGCTCAGTAATGTCTGTGTGTGAGAGGGAGGGATTAAGGCCACACTATTACTCAACTACCCTAATTTGTTTGTTTATTTTTTAAAAAGTCTGCTCTTTAAAAAAAGAGCACAATTTTAAAGGAGAGCACTGTGCCATATTTCAAAAAGTAAAATTTCTAACACCCACAAAGTTGTTGAGCATTTTTTAAAGAAAATTATTGACATTTGGGGGGAGACCTCCCCTAAAAATAGTGGTTTTAAGCTTTTGGAACTGTTTCCACTGCTTTTTCCATCGCGTTGCCATACACCTGGGTTTTCCCTGACATTTTGCCAATTCGGCAAAGGTAAAAAAGGTAAGGTAAAGGACCCCTGGACAGTAAAGTCCAATCAAAGATGATTATGGGGCTGTGGCGCTCATCTTGCTTTCAGGCCGAGGGAGCTGGCATTTGTCCACAGACAGCTTTCCTGGTCCTGTGCCCAGCATGACGAAACCGCTTCTGGCACAACAGGACACCGCGATGGAAACCAGAGTGCATGGAAACACCGTTTACCGTCCTGCCACAGCAGTACCTATTTATCTACTTGCATTGGCATGCTTTCGGACTGCTAGGTTGGCAGGAGCTGGGACAGAACAACGGGAGCTCACTCTGTCATGGGGATTCGAACCGCCAACCTTCCGATTGGCAAGCCCAAGAGGCTCAGTGGTTTAGACCACAGTGCCACTTGCAATTATCACCCCGATGCCATTTTTACACTCGAAAACCAGGACAGGTCAGGAATTTTCCTGACCTATGGCAAGCCTGAGCATGCCTACACGGAAGGAAGCCCCCACGGAGTCCAGCAACGCATCCTTCCTAGCAGGTGTCATTGACTCAGGATCGCACCACGGCCACGTGGTGGTGGTGGGGCGGGAGGAAAAATTGCGCGTGCATGCCCATGCTTGGGGAAAGCGGCGATCCACATTCTAGACCCCAGGTTGAACCTTCCCAGGCTGGGGGGCGGGGCTTGCGGGAGGGAATGAATGAGCTCGAGCCGCGATTGGCTGCTCCGTCGGCTCGGCTCGCTCGGCGTTGGCTCTGCGTCTGCCCCGCGCCGGGGAGGGCGCTGAACTGCAGCTTGGCCGCGCGCGCCCCCCTCGGCCGCCGCAGCGCCTGCTCGGCTGCATTCGCTTGGCTGGCGGCGGAGGGAGAGGTTAGCGCCTGCCTGGGCTCCGCCTCGCTCGATCCGGCGTGGCCTGTGGCTCGGACGGCGTCGGAAGATGCTCCTAGGGAGGCCAGCGCAGCAGCAGCAGCGGCCGGGCGGCTGGGACCGCTGCCGGGTAGGCGAGAGGCTGCAAGCCGCCCTGGCCGGCCTCCAGGAGCTGCAGGTGCTGCGGGAGAAGCAGCGGGCGCTGGTGAGCGGGGCGCTGGCCGAGCAGCCGACCGCCGACGGCAGGCAGGCGCGCAGCAAGGAGCGGCGCCTCGAAGCCACCCTGAGCGCCCTGAAGGAGCAACTGGTAAGGGGTCTCCCGCCGGCGAGGGGGCTGGCCGCTGCGCCACAACTGCGGCGGGGGGCCAGGGGAGAGCGGGGATTCCTTGATGGATCCAGGCGCCGGGGATCCTCCAGGGGTCCCTCCTTTGCATGCAGAAGCGCCCCGCTCCTCCTCTTTCCAGGTAGGACCGGGACAGAATCCTGCCTGGAACTGCGGAGAGCTTCTGCCAGTCAGAGTAAGCCGTGCTAGGTTAGAATCCTAAAAGCTGGAAGGGACCTCGAGGATCATCTAATGCCGTGGTTCCCAACGAGGGGCGATTTGATTTTTAAGGGGGGCAATTCGGGAATGAGTTATGAACAGTGACTGGCCATTTAGGCATCCTCCATGTGAATCGGAGTTCACTTTTTGAATAATAAGAATTATACGTCGTGGGAGGGGGGCATCAGCATTTTAGAGATGCTATGGGGCATGGCCAAAAAAAAAAAAGGGGGTTGGATCCACTGATCCAGTCCAGCCGCCTGCAATGCAGCTGGCTCATGTAGGGAATCGAACCTGCGACCTTGGCATTATCAGCATCATGCTCTAACCAACTGAACTATGAACCACGTTAATTGGACCGGTGCTCTGGCCAGGCCCCCACTCAGGTTACCAGACTCAGATTTATTCTATTTAAATCCTTGGTGAGTGAATTTATTCTCACTAAATGGTTCCATTGCAGTTATAGAGCCATCAACAAGTCTATTATTTGCTGGCTGCATGATAGCAGAATTATTTCATTCACGCTTAGGCAAACTGTGCTTTAGGGGCTTTTTAGGGACAGCCTACATTGGCAAAGTAAATCTGTCCTGGAGCAGAGCCTCATTATGATCTGCCTTCCCCCAACTATACACACACCCTAGTTGCACAATTTTAGAGCTGATCCCATAATTTAGGTTTTATCTATTTAATCTTTCGTTTCCACTAGAGAATCTATGGAGGATGGTGGTTTGAAGGGTGATGACTGAGAGTGCACAAGTTAATTGAAAAGATCCATAAAAAAGGTTCAAAGACTGTTGGGTACATCGTAAAATAGTAATGAATAGTTTGGTTTTTTAAAATGCAACATTCAGGGCTGTGTTGTTGCAAGGTCTGAGAAAGGGTATGTAAGCGTTTCATGTAAAGAATAACCGTTCTATGAAACAGGGATGTATGATAAGGAATAATTACTTAATTAAGGAATCAATCTCTTAAAATTACGGAATTAACAACCCTGAACCAGTCCGTGTTATCTTCTGCCTTAAATCTAAGAGGTGTTTCAGATACTGCACTTTCCCCGTTACATTTGTAACATTTGTATTGACACAGTCTCCATAGGCAATTGTCACATTTGACAAACTTTCTTCCTTTTCGGATGTAACAGCTGAAGCTGCTCTAATAATACATTTCCATTAGTGGCTACATGTTTTGACTAGGCTCTTGTTGTCAGTGAGAAACTTCTTATGGGTAAGTGCACTTGGAGGCTGAATTGCCTTTGATCTGCTCCACCCCTTACCTGATGTCTTATTATTTTGTTTTTTAAGCCTCAGCCTCTCAATCCATGGAAGTAAGTCCTATTGACTTATTTTATTGGAACTTCTGAGTAAGCACACTTCAGATCATCCTACACAGTCCTAAAAAACAATATTTTGCCATATCAGTTGCAAGGTCTCAATGAATAAATTCACTGAAATGTCAGGGAATCTGTGAAGAACTTAAATTTCTGGTATAGTGCACTAAATTTCTGGAGGGTGGGAATTTTGTTTTGATGTCATTCTTTAAACAAGGCTGAAATAATAAATGTGTGTGACCCTGTGTATATAAAATACCATTGACTTGGGGACTTTGGGTTTTTGGGTTTGGCTTGGTTTTTTTAAAAAAAATAAAGCATATTCCTGAGTGTCTTAAGATTGGTATTTGAATAAATTCAAGAACTTGTTTTACTATTAACTGGAAATGTAGAGAGAAATTCACATCATACTGAAATAGCAGATCTGGAATGCCTGTGAATGGCATCTTTCATCTTACCTTTGCAAGAAAAGGGGTGCAAAAACTTTGCCACTAGAAGTATCATTTGACAGGCTGATTGGATGCTGCTCATTTAATATATTTCAGTCCACTTGGAAATATTACAAAATAATAAAAAGGCAGCCATGATTTGCAAAGAGCAGGAAGGGGATTAGTAGCGATCTGGACCAACTTCCTAGATTGTAGATGGAATAATATATGGGGAACCTTTGTCCCTCCAGATGTTGCTAAACTACAGTTCTCATCATCCGAGGGCAGGCTTATTGGAGCTCAGGAAGTTGTAACAAGTTTAGCAACATCTGGAGGAACTAAGGTTCTCCACACCTGATCTAGGGCCCATCCTTCTATACCATTGGGTATGCTGGCTGGGAATGTTAGAGTTGGAGTCCAACAACATCCAGAGGACCACACATTCTGCGTCCCAGGCACACGATGACCAACTCATTCAAAGGAAGAAGCAAAAACAACACAAAGCAATTGCTATTTACTTTTCCTTCAGTTTAAGCAATGCACATTTCAATTGTGCTGTCATAACGGGGAACAGTGCAGAGAGAGTGGATATATATGATTTTTATCTTTCAAACGTTTGTTGGCAGTAAGCTCAGGAGAGACAAGCACAAATGTACTTCTTCACTCAATGTGTAATTACTTCATGGAATTGACTGTCACAAGATGTGGTGATGGCCATTGGCTTAGAGATGACTTTCAAAACCCATCACCTGTTCTGATTACAACTAGCACAAACAACCGGTGTTGTAATAGCAAAGACTAGAACAGCTCAGGAAATTTCTTCAGCATGATGATTCAGTGAAATATAGTGGCTAGAGCAGACTTTGGCAGTCAGGTGCCCTCAGCTGTTTTGAACCATAACTCCCATCCAAAATACCCTACGGATGCCAGATTGGTGGAGGCTGGGGCAGAGTGTTGAGTTTAGATGCAGGCAACCCAACTTTTCTCTCTGGTCTGCATCACACATTGTTTTGATACAGGTTTATGCCTAGGTACAGCAAAAGTGTACACCAAAAATTGTAAATGGTGGATATGGCAAAATCTGTTGCAAACTAGGCACCACACAAGTACATTTGTTGAAGAGTTGTAATCGACTGCAGTCAAGTAAACACCCAGTGGTAAATCTAGGTCTGTGTTTGCAGCCATTTGAGAATTTTGATCAAAGTATCTTATTTCTCAGCCTTATTCTGAGACAGAAAAAGCCTTGGAAAGGACAGAATACAAATGTAGCACAGATAAGTAAAACAATATGATACACATTATGAAGGCCCCCCCCCTGCCAAAAAAAAAGTTCCACCCATTTACAAGAGGACTTTCAAGTTTACTAGCTCATGTATGGTTCCTAGCTTTTTGCTGAAGTTTACTAGCTCATGTATGGTTCCTTAGCTTTTTGCTGAAGTCACACCTGCATAACTGGGCTTAACATGCTGCAGACCCCTTGCTGAAAAAGCTGACCCCTGCTACATTTCTGGAAGAAAAATTGTCATGCTGCAGTTTGCATGGCTGCCAACAGGTGGCCAAACCAACTACGGCCTGAAAACAGAACAGCAAGCTGCCTAGGCAAGCTGCTGAGGACAGAATACTGTTTGAAGGAGGACAGGAGGCACTTTTCTGAAGCCTCACCCCCCCCCCTTCCATTAAATATCACTGGAGCAGCGTTCAAAGGAGGCTGGCAAGTGCTTCAGAGAGTGGTTTGGCAAAGCTGCTCTCTAAAGTGCCTCCCCCATCGAGCATCACTGTTTAAAGGAGGGAGGGAGGAGCTTTAGAGAGCCTTTAGGTATATGTATTCTGTATGAAATACTTTTCTGTGTTAGAAAACTTCCAGCAGTCATGTGGGTCCTTTGGGTAAGCCACAAGTTAACACCTTGTAATTTATTTGCTAGAAACCAGTCTGAATGACTGCTGGAAGAGTCTCCATGTTTTTCACTACTCATGCAAAAAAGGTCTTATGTTGCACCAAAACATGGCCGAACCTTAATTGTCTGCAAAACACCTCCTCCATGCCACCATAAATTATTACAAAGTGCACACGTGGTTCACTGCCCCCCAGATCATCTGTTTCTCTTCCCCCACACCTTGCACTTTGTTTTGCTTTGGTTTTGCTCAATATCCAGCTTGATGCATTGTTCTTCTTAATAAGTCCAAAGCTTGCTGCCTTCTTTGTGACTTTTCAGTCAGCCCTAATAAAACTGGCATGTTGCTGTTATTCCATATAGCAATGTTTATTTTTGCATCCGTTGCCCTCCAAATTAAAACAAGCATGTGAGGGGGAAATTTTTTTGCAACTCCTACATCCAGTGTTGAAATAGATGGCATGATCAAAAGAGGAAAGTGATTGAATTTGTGTGACATCAACTTCTTTTTTTAAACCCCTGTGCATTTTTTGTGTGAGTGTATGGATTGGCAAATATATATTAGGACTGGAATTCGTTTCTGGGGTGGGGGAATAATGCAATCAAAATGTTATAGACTTTAATCTCTCCAGTACTGGCAATTACACACTTCAGTAAACTCTGAGTTAATTCTGATCTCCCCTGCCCCCTCCTCCTTATTGGTGTTAGACTTGGCCATCAGTTATCAATCAGGTGTGAAAACACAAAGGGTATTCACTAACTGTAGGCAGCTTTATCAGAAGGCATCTCAGAGTGAAAATTGGCTTTAACCTTCAGGGGCTGCTTAAGCCCCACTTGTGAAACATTGCAGCAAGCATATCTTGATTAGAGTCAAAATGGCAGCACAAGTCTACTGCCAACCACTTGATTACCTGTCATTGATAATGTTAACTAATGACTCCACTTTATTTTATGGAAGCCCAAAGAGAATATGATTTAAAACATTTATGGCTTGCTGAAGGCCAGCAGGTTAATAGGAACACCCAGTGACCTCTGACCAAAGCAATCCATTCCTATTTGACACCCGTGCTTTGTGCTGTAAGAGCTCATTTGTATGTGTGTTTTGTTCCCAGTAAGACTTGAAAATGGAGGATTAGCTTATCAAGATATGGCAGACACTTGACCGGGGTTTAAAACAGGGTAAAAAAGAGAGTTCATGGTGTTCCCCTTTTATTAGGAGAGACAGAGCTTTCTCTCCATTGGTCATAAGGAATGGGTTGAGTCATTTTATCATAGGAATGGTAGCATGTGGTGTTTGGGGAGGAAACTGCTGCATTCTTGGCTATCCAAACCAATTTTGACATAGCTAGCAACATCTGGAACTCTGGATGTATAAATGGTATCTTTTCACTAATGTGCATTCAGCCCATCCAGAGTGTTTGTTTACTCAGAAGTAAGTTCTACTAAGCTCAGAGGCACTTGCTTCAACAGGATCTAGAGCAGGCATCCAAAAACTTGGCCCTCCAGCTGTTTTGGGACTACAATTCCCATCATCCCTGACTACTGGTCCTAGGGATGATGGGAGTGGTAGTTCCAAAACAGCTGGCCGCCCGAGTTTGGGTACTCTAGATCAGGCATCCCCAATCTCCATATCACTTATCACTTCCTGTTCTGCCCTAGCCTGGATATCTCTGTTGGTTATAGCCTAGTGCTGATAATGCCAAGGCTGTACATGACAGAAGCAAATAGGCAACCAGCACATTTATCTCAGAAATAGGTGCTACATTATTCTTCCCAGTTGTGCCTCTCAGCAATTTTGCAGCTGCATTCTGCATTAGTTGAAGCTTCTGAACAACCTTTGAGGGAAGCCCCACATACGGCATGTTACCCCATGATGGAAGGTTACCAGAATGTAGATCGTGGTGACCAAGTCTTCTCTTTCCAGGAAGGGCTGTAGGTAGCAAACCAGCTGCAGCTGGAAAGAGGCACTCCTTGCCACTGAGGCCACCTAGGCTGGACCAAGCTGGATCAAGGAGCCTGAGTTGAGGGCCTGCCCTTTCAAAGGGAGTGTGACCTTGTCCAAGTCAGGCCATCTCCTCACCTCCCAGACTTGAAAACTTAATGCATGCAATGCCTCCCATCTTTTTATGGGTTCTGTTTCGGTTTATTGGCCCTCGTCCGATTCCAGCCCACTGCTGCCTCCAAGTATTTGTCAAGATCCTGAGCAGCCTCTGCTGATTCAGATGGAAAGCAGAGCTAAAGCTGGGGTCATCAGTGTACTGATGACACCCCACTTCAAATCCCCTGATGACAGCTCCCAACTGCACACAGGGTCTCACTACAGATCACCAGGAACTCATCTGCTTCCTCAATGGCATAATGGAGATAGTCTTCATCTTTTTTTCTCTTTGCTGCCCTGCAAAGCATTCTAGGACCAATCCACTTCATCCTCCGCCCCAAGCTGCAAAACATAGTCATGCCATAAGATTTTATCTATGGTATCATCAGTATACTGATTACACCCCACTCCAAATGCCCAGGTGACAACTCCCAGCAGGTTAATATAGATGTTCAATAACAGGGGTGACAAAATGGAGTCCCATGGGCTGCTGTGTTTCCACTCCTACTGCAGGGCAGATCCCAGCAGGTGACAATGGAAGGCTACTGTTAAGCACCATGGGAACTGACCTTGCAGTGTCACACAGGAATCCATCCCCAATGCATGCTTGACCCATGGAGCTGATGCAGAAGGATAACATGACTAATAGTATCAAAAGCTGTTGCTGTGTGGTAGAGGTGAATCAACAGAGTCACACTTCTCCTGCCTATCTTTTGGCAGAGGTCATCATGTGTCTGAGGTCAGGGAAACCAAGTCATTTTCACTTCCATATCCAGGTATGATGCTGGAGCGAAATGACAACCCCAGTGTTAGAAACTGAGATATGAAAGCTAGGAGCTTAAATGGCACCATAAACCTAGGTTATGGATGCAACAACAGAATGTCTAGGTGAGCTTTTTCATGACAAGAATTGTTGTTATTTAGTCATGTCCGACTCTTCATGACCCCATGGAATTCCTCCCATTGATCTGTGGTGATTCCCTTATGGCAGGCATGTCCAACTCCCAAGAGACTGTGATCTACTCCCACTATAAAAAAACTGGCAGTGGTCTACTCTTCGGATTGACCAAAGTTGTTGTACTTTTGGGGGGAGCCTTCATCAAAGTTGAGTTTTTTGGGGGAAGCCAAAGTTGTTGAGCCATTATTATCATCATCATCATCATCACCATCATCATTATTGGGCGATCAATCTGGATCATAGGATCGAGCAGGGATGCCCCACGATTGACCAGTAGATCTCAATCAATCGGTTGAACATGCCCACCTTATGGGATTTCCAAAATATTTGATCAGTTCCTCTGATATTGGCCTACATGTTGCGTAAGAGTCCCACAGATTTCGCACTTTGACTGTTTAAGTGTACCAGCTAATGCGATTTGCACAAATTTCTCCTTAGCAAAATTCCACTGGGGGCTAGCAGACTCCAGGATCATCGTAAAGAATATCAAAGACCCAGATGAGTGATTGTAAGCAAACTTTAGTCTTTAGCAGTTGGGAGTTAATGGGAAGTGTTGAGTCTCCCAGCAACATGAGACCCACCTCACTCCCCATAGTAGGAGACAATGGGAAAAGAGGAAAGGGTTAACCAGGCAAATATAAATCATTTTCTGTTGGTTAAAGTGCTGTAAAATTACAAACAGATCCTGGAGGTGCAATAAATTATCTTTGAATACCTGAGAGCCTTGTTGAACGCTTTGTGGCCTCTCTGCCATTAATCAGAAACCACAAAGGGAGGGATTGGCTGGCAAAACATTAATCATTAAGCAATTAATTCCAGCCATGAAAACAAAACTCTCTGACTTCCTGAACGGGTGAGGCTAAGGGAAGCATAAAGTGTTTCCTCCACCACCCTCCATGCAGGAAATTCAGAAAGGTAATGCGCAAGTATTAAATTGGCATCTTTCTATTTCAAATGTGAATGATAACTGTCCCGTGTTTGAAATTTAATGAATCCGAACATTTTTGGAACAAGTTTTGTAGTGGACACAATACCTTGTAGTAAGGACACTTTGGGAAGCTGTGCCTTGTGTACAACTGTCTGTGGGTGCTGAGAGAAGTATAGCATAACTTCATATTATATTGGTAAAACTAAGATTGAAGTCCACCAGATGTGTGGCAAAGTCCTCTTTGCTTCTTGTGGTTTGGGACAGATGACCAAACCAATGGGGCCTCTCCCTGAGGGATGGGATCTCAAGCTCTGTACAGATGCTACCACCATGTGAAGTTGGGCTGCTTTCACTGGACTCTCCTCCAAGATCCCCGTCCATGCTGACTCCCCTATCAGGCCTTCTGGTGTGGGCTCACACCAACCAGCACAATGATGGGGCTTCACATCACTCCTTCTCCTTTTCATCAGCTGGTTTGTATGGGGAGGGGGAGATGTGCATCCATTGCACTGGTGGATGGTCTAGGGCAGGCATGGCCAAACTTGGCCCTCCAGATGTTTTGGGACTACAACTCCCATCATCCCTAGCTAACAGGACCAGTGGTCAGGGATGATGGGAATTGTATCCCAAAACATCTGGAGGGCCAAGTTTGGACATGCCTGGTCTAGGACGTAGGAAGAGAGATTGCAGCCTTTCTTATCAGCACCACCTCAGTAATTTGTTATTTTTTAATTGCTGCTACAACAGCCAAATTGCTGGGGTTCACCAGAAAACACTTGAGGGAGGATGGGGCCCATAGCCTTTAAGTTAGCTGTCTCCACCAACACACGCACACTAGGTCTTAGTCATAAGAATGGAAACATAAGGGCCAGTGACCCATCTAGTCCAGTATCCTGTTCTCACAGTGGCCAACTAGATGCCTGTGGAAGGCTCACAAGCGGGATCTGAGCACAGCAGGCTCTATGGGATAGCAGCGTACTACTGAAATGGCAACGCTTTTAACAGTTCTATTCTGGAACTGTAAATCAAGAATGTGTCCATGTTTGAATGTACTTTGGGTGTCAAGAGATGCTTGAAAACATATTTGTTTTTCGAGAAGTCAATACGTGGACAGTGTCATTTTGTGTTGCGAAGTCTTTTATCTAGAAATTTATTAAGTCAGTGCAACTGGACGTAATGCCATTTTGGCCCATTGGCTTTATGAGCCTGCTCTATACCTCTTTTGAAGTCACTGAAATTCACCCCGTTGCATTTTGCTGGGAATTAAAAGGGCTCCAAGGTGTTCAGATGAGGAAAAGACAAGTTAATCCATGGGTCTGAAATTAACAGAATGTTTAGTGAGGCAAATAATAGGTTGCTGGTTTTTGCACATACTGTGCTTTAGGCTCACTCTCTCTGGCCTAAGCTGAGATCCAAAATACTTGTTAGTAATGCAGCCAGGACTTTGCTCTTCCCCTTTCAAACCCCCAGCCTTTTATGCTGCCCCAGACGTTGTTGCCTGAGTTTCTGGAGTGGCTAGATAGGGGGCCCTCCAGATGTAACATGGGATGGGATGCTTCACAGGAACATAGGAAGCTGCCATATACTGTCAGAGTCAGACCAATGGTCCCTCTAGCTCAGTATTGTCTGCACTGACTGACAGCAGCTCTCCTGGGTTTCAGCCAGGGAGTCTTTCCCATCCCTACTAGGGATTAAACTGGATGCTTCCTGTAGGCATCTGTGGAGTTTGCATGATAGTTTCTCCCCAGGCACCTGGCACCTTCCACACTGCGTATCTGTAGGCACCAGGCTTCTCTATAACCAGACCTTTGGCTAGTTCAACAATATATGAACTTTTAGGTGTTTGTAGGAAGGGAGTTTATTGGTTTGTTATTTTTTGGTATATATTTTGTGCTCTCATTTTGTATTTTTATATTGCGAACTGCCCTGGGTTCTTCAGATGAAGGAAAGTGTGCACAGTTAATGACTAAATAAAACAAATAAGTAGTTTGACTTATAACATGATGTCATAGGGTGGAGAGCAGGAGTGGTGGGACTGATCCATTTTTGGTGGAAGTCACATAAAATCTAATTTGGAATTCAGAAGCCCCCTGTGCACATGTAGAAGCTGCTCTTAGAGTGTTCTGGGAGCTCACACCAGACCAGTGTTTTCAAAGTGATCTTTTAGAGGAAATTTGGGACATGCATTCAATGGCCAGAATTTAAACAAATAACAGTGCAATCACTGTGTTTAAAAGTAAGTTTCTTCGAGTTCCGTGAGACTTATTCTCAGGAAAGTGCATGTAGAATTGAAGCCTAATGTTTTAATGGATGGTTGTATTTTTTAAAATAATGCTTTTGTTTCTACCAGTTTTAAAATATCACTTACCCCAAAATCTTTGCAATATGATGGAATACGACTTTAAATAGTATACATTTACATAAATATATAAAATACAATTTGCTTCCATATCTGCAAAGATTATGCAGTTCTTTCAACCAAGTTGGTTTCTCGCTCCATTCACACGTGTTCTAATCCTTTCATTCTAGTATGATTACCTTTGCATTGCTTACTCTAGTGCAGGTGTAGCCAATGTTCTGCTCTCCAGATGTTGATGAACTGCAGCTCTCACCATCCCTGATCATTAGCCTGGGTTGTTGGGAGTTGCTGTCCAACAGCATGTGGAAAGCAGCACATTGGCTTTCCTTACTCTAGTGTAGTGCTTCCAAAACTTGGGTCCCCAGCTGTTTCTGGACTACAGTTCCCTTAATCCATGACCACTGGTCCTGCTAGCTAGGGATGATGGGAGTTGTAGTCCAAAAACAGTGGGAGACCCAAGTTTCAGAAACACTGCTCTAGCGTGTCTAGTTTGTTTGGGGTATGAGATCTTCCATGTGGCCATTCTGTGTGTATTGTTCCTCTGAAGGAGGGCTTAACCCTGAAAGATGACACAATTTGGTCTGGTCCCTTAGAACTTGTCTGAAAGTGTTCTTTTTCACTCTCCCATTGCTAACAGTCACGTCTGAGGAGACAAGATGTTGGGTTGAAAGGCCACCTGGATCAGCTGGACCAACAAATTAGTGAACTGAAGTTGGATGTTGGCAAGACCTCCATTGAGTATCTTGACAGTGACAGCAGACCCAGCTCAGGTAATGTGAGAATTGACAGCTCAGGTAATGTGAGAATTGAAGGACATCTATGTAGTTATTATTTAAACAACACTCTAGATTTTCCACAGAAGACTGACCCTTCTGTAAAAAGAAAACATGGGAGTGCTTCATTTGGGTTCAGGGTCATGCTGTACATGTGTTCTCTGTAATCCAGAAAATGTCCTCTTTATCTCCTCACAGGTTTTTATGATCTGAGTGATGGTGGCTCCTGCTCCCTGTCCAATTCCTGTACATCAGTCTTCAGTGAATCCGTCTCTTCTTCTCATGCCAGCCTCTTGCCAAGTTCCCAGCACCCCAAGACCCGTCTCAGCATCTTTGATTACCGCCCCAAATCTGCAGATGAAACCACAGTACACAACCAGTTCCAACAGCAGGGAGCCTACATCAGTGATGAATGCCGAATCAAAGCTTGCCCTGATGTTTCAGGAACTCCTACCAGGTCCAGGCCAAGGCCTGTTTCCACAGGTAACTACACACACATCCCATTAAAGCTTTCATATCACCTTGCATCTCCTCAGGCTTGATGGTGCTTTCCAGTTCAGTTGCATCACACATTTATATGGGAGGCATCAAGAGTTAATAGGACAAGTAATGTAAAGCATGAGTGAAACCATCCCTTAGCTGGTCTAAATTATTTTAACCCATCTTAATCATTCCTGTAGAATAATGAAAGCTCATTTTCCAGTGTGTGTGTGTGTACATGTGTACACACACACACATAGAGGAAGAGAGAGAGATGGAAGTCTAATATTGTGTTTCATTTTTTTCTGAAAGAACTTATTTGTGAGGACCATAATGGTGGGTGTAAGATGTAATGAGCTCTTGGGCATGTGTATCTTTCTACCAGTGGGGTGCCTGAGGCCCTATTTAGATGTTTTATTAAGGACTCAGGAATCAGCTTTATAGCAAAGGAAGTGTTCAAGAAGCGAAATAAAGTTCAGCACTGCCAAGTTTGGGTGCAATAAGATTTTGAGAGCTCCTCTCATTGCCCAGTAAAAATACTCAAGAAAAAAATGAGAAGAGGTTTTAGTCTTTGGTGTCTTGAGACAGACTTTCATTCTTACGTTGTTGACTACCTTTTTATAATTCTGTCCTCTTACCAGGTGACCTTGAAAGACTCACCTTGGCAGATGCAGGATATCCTAAAGTAACTGACCCCAAATCCTTTCCTCTGCTTTCCCCCGGAGGGGAAATCCAGTTCTTCTGTGTGGACCCCAAATACCAGAGTGACTTGGTCTCCAAAAGCGGGAATGAAGTGTATCCTTACCCTAGCCCTCTTCACGCTGTGGCTTTACAAAGTCCACTTTTTTCCCTGGCTGGGCCCCCGTCAGAAAAAGAGGCTCACCCCTTGCCGAACAAAGTTGCCCCTCACGCTGTTGGGCCCAGTTTGATTAGGACACTGCCCGTTGCGGAGTCCAGGCCAGGAGGTTACATCAACAAACTGCTCCAGCTGACACGCTTGAGAGGAAACAATCAGGCGGACGCCGGTGAGAGGTGTCCAACAAAGAGCCAGCCATTCACAATGCTCCAGAGGCTCATTATAATCCCCAGCCCTGGCGGAGTGAAAATTAACAGCAGTGGCAGCCAGATGGAAAAACAAGGGAGCTCTCTGCATGGTAACAAAGTGGAGGGGAAGCTGCGGAGGGGAATGCCTGAAGGGGAATGTGCCAAACAGCAGGGGACTCAGCACAGTGCAAATGTTGAGCAGGCAGCTGCCCCGGCCCATGCAGAGTCTCCGCTGGCTGCGAATGGCTGCTACTCTGCCAGTTCGTCAGCAAGGGATTCTCCTCTGACCGAAGCCGGAGAAAGCAGCCTGGAACGCAGCTCTTCCAGCTCCCAGCTCGGAACAGAGGATTCTAGCCTGAGCCCCGCAAACACCAATGTCGCCCCAACCAAGAAATCTCACAAGAAACCTGTCAAGGCAGGAGGCCATGACCTGGTGCCTCAGGGTGGCTTTGTTCATGCCAAGTTTGTCCCCGCAGAATCCCACCAAGTCAGGGTCAGGTTTGCCAACTCTAAAACGAAGCCTGTGAAGGTGAAGAGGAGAAGCAGCGAGAAGGTGCCGAGGCCTGGGAAGCAGGCTTTCTTTGTGGAGAAGCCAAGGGGACTCCACCATGTTGCTGCCAGGCTGCCCGTTGAGTGGAGTTTGCCTCAGAGGCAGCTGAGAGGAAGGAACCTCATGAGGAGGCCTACTTTTGCTGGGGAAGCTACAGGGAGGTCTTGCTCGGAGTCCAGCCTGTACCCTGTGCCATTCAGACTCCCTCAAGTACCCTCTGGCCCTGAACTCTACCAGGCCAATGCCTTGTATTCTCTTGAAGCGGCCTACATAGACACCAACAAGAAAAAGCAGCGTAAGTGGCAGTCTACGGTGGAAATCTCGACGAAAACCCAAGTGGCCAGCCTTTCGAGCGGCTTTGCCTTGGGGCCACCAAGGCAGGCAGCGCGGAGAGCGGGGATTACACGCTCTGTCACAATGAGGGCCCGGTCCAAGAACCGCCACCCCTTTCGCCCTGGTGCATATGCCAGAAGTGAGTCCGATCACTCTGAATACTCTGCAGAGTGTGCCTCCCTTTTCCACTCCACCATTGCGGAGACCAGTGAAGGGGAAGTCAGTGACTATACAGCCAACCGCTTTGGGGACAGCGAGTCCAGCGAAAGTGATTCAGAGGGCAGCAGCAACGGCAGCAGCCTGACTCTTGACTACGACGATGAGCATGAACTGGTCTGGCCAGATTCTTCTCCCAGGCAGCCAGCAGCTGTTCCGACTTCGTCCAAGTCTCTTCCGCCAATGCCCAAACTCTGTCGCATCAAAGCTTCAAAGGCCCTCAAGAAGAAGATTAGGAGATTCCAACCGGCCTCTCTGAAAGTGATGACCATGGTTTGAAGTGAGAGGGAGCATCTGTTTTGGCAGCTGCCTCTGTTTGCAAAACAAAGGAGGGGATTGAGACTTAAAAGGATTCTGTTAAATGAAATGTGATGAAATCCCTAGATCGCTGGGCAAAGGACCTTTTCTTATGTGCTAATGCCTTTATGGATGACACTGCTACTCTTTACCTCTTTCTGGTTTTTTTCTTTTGTGTGCGTGCGTATGTGACTTGATAGCCCGCCCCATTCTGATAGAGATGAAGGGTTTAGATGAGATGCCCCCCTCAAACGAATCCTGTCTGATAGATATTTTGGGAACTAGATGTGCCACCTGCAACACATGGAAGATTTCCCAAAGTTGCCAGCGGAGAAGGGGAGAGAGCATTACAGTGGTACCTCTAGTTATGAACTTAATTTGTTCCGGAGGTCTGTTCTTAACTAGAGGCGTGCTTTTGCTAATGGGGCTTCTTGCTGCTGCTGTGCCACCAGCACACAATTTCAGTTCTCATCCTGAGGTAAAGTTCTCAACTTGAGGTAACTCTTACAGGTTAGCGGAGTTTGTAACCTGAAGCGTTTGTAACCTGAGCCGTTTGTAACTTGAGGTACCACTGTATTAGTAAAGATGGCACAGCAGCTTCCTCTTCTTTTTGCTGAAGATAACTTTTATTTTCAAGGGGATCTCCTAACAGTTCAGAAGCACTCACTATACTGGCCTTCCCCAGCCTTGGATGCCCACCAGATGTTTCAAACTTCAACTCCCAGCATCCCTTATCATTGGCCATGCTTACTTCGGCTTGATGGGAGTTGTAGTCCAAAACATCAGGAGGGCAACAGGTTGGGGAAGTCTGCATTACATGGTCACAGCTCTTTCCCCATAGCCATCCATTGCTAATATTGCTTACCCAGTACCTCATCCATTTTTCTTTAAGATATGCCTGTGGTAGCCAATCTGGTGCCCTTGGACTACAAATCCCATCATCCCTGACCATTGCCTAGGCAGATGTGAGTTGTAATCCAGCATGTAAGACACCATGTTGGCTATCACTTAAACATGGGGGTTAGGGTCAGAAAAAAAGTATGTTGGTCAGAGGAATGTGCCAGTATTGTTATTTCCCATTTACAAATTCAACAGATTCAGCAAAATATATAACCCTGACCATAACAGCTGTAATCTTTTTCTATTAAGATGTTTGTGTGAGTGTTTTTAAAAAGTATATCTATGTGGGTCAACTGCATTCCAAACACTGTGTCACACACAGCACGTTAATCGCTGCTGTGGCTGAGAGCATAGCATCTCTCCTCTGATTTATTGCAGGCTCAATAAATGCTATGATGATCCACTACTCTAAACAGCTGTCTGGTTTCCTTGTGTTTAAAAGGTAGGGGTGTCATTTAACTATTTTAAAAAAAACATATTCTGAAAGGAAAAGCATACTTGAGAGTTATTTTTCTTCTTCACGCACAGAACTCCTGACTATGGCTGCGATTGTGAACACACTTGCCTGGGGGTATGTCTCACTGAACTCAGTGGGACTTACTTCCGAGTAGACATGTCTAGGATCGCATTGTAAGTGACCGGAGGAAAACTACCCCATGTTGATTACAACTTCATTCACCTATTGCACAGCTGAAGCAGTGTGGCCAAGGTATTAAATGAGTTGGGGGCTGTATGGCAGGGCACACCTCTTGGTCCATAACTAGCTGGTGCCATTAGTGCCCCTGCTGCCCCTACCAGCTGGCTTGTATGAAGGAAGCGGAAGGGCCATAGCTCAGTGGTAGAGCATCTGCTTTGCATGTCAAAGATCCCGGGTTCAATCCCAGGCATCTCCCAAGTAGGGCTGGGGTAGAATCCTGTGTGAAATCCTGGAGAGCCACTATTGTGTAGAGTAGACAATAGTGAGGTAGATGAACCAATCGTCTTAAGTATAAGGCAGTTTCCAATGCCCCCAGAAGCAGCTTGGACAGAAGACAAAATTCCTTCTGCATGCAGAACTCCCTGCGACAGGAGGCTGTCATGGCAATCAAGCTAGGTTGACCTTAAATGAGGATTAGGTAAATTCATGGAGGTTATGGATGACCACTAGCTAGGATGGCTGTGCTGTCTGGGAACCATAGGAGGGGAGAGTCCTCCGGTGCTCAAATCCTGCTTGCTGGTTTCCCACAGGCGTCTGGTGGGCCACTGTGATAAGTCTAGGGCAGCAGCTGGCCTGCTGTCCCCCACTGACATGTGCTCCTGGTCCTCAGTACCCTGCCCCATAGCCCTCCATCTGGGGACAATGGAGGGTGACCCCTTCCTCCTCTGGTTTCTGGGGTGGCTGGATTAGTTGCCCCAGTTTACATCTGTCATACAGAAAAAGACCAGCACAGAGCTGGGGTGCTGAAGTGTTCTAATACGTAGCCAGTGTGGTGCAGCGGTTAAGAGTCTCAGACTGGGACCTGGGAGAGACCAAGGTTTGAATCCCCACTCAGCTAGGAACTCACTGGGCAACCTTGGGCCTGGGCTAGTCATTCAATCTCTGCCTAACCTACCACGCTGTAGCCATGATTATTTGAAAATTTAAACCATCGGTGGAAAACCTTTTTCACCCGACAGGCAATATCTCTTGAGAAACATTTCAGGAGCCACGTACCCAAAGTGGTATGGCTGAGCAGAAGTGGCCAAGGCAATAAATTATTATTTTTTCCTGCTTACAGTAGGCTAGTTTCCACACACACCTCACTGTCCTCCATCTAGTCAACAAAGAAGCATGATCAGAGTTCAAGGACACACACAAAAAGAAAGAATTGCAACATTTAATAATATAAAATACCTTTTTGATATTTCATAAAATGGACAGTAGGAATGGCTAAGTTTGCCATAGGTGACTGTGGAATATGCTGTTGTAGCAGCAGAAGAAGAGTTGATGTGGTGAAATGAAAGGCCTTCTTTGCACAGAAATACACCCGGCTCTTACCAGAAGCAGAGAAGAAAGGTCTTTGGACCCTTCTGAGAGAAGGTCTGTGGTCATTCTGGGCAAAGGTCAAAAAACTGGAATGGTTATGGTTCTTTGGTTCTGCATCAAGGCAAAACTACATGTTACACAGTAGATTTGTGCTGGGGCAAGGGATCACTTTCTTCCCATCCTAATTTCCAAATCAAACTTGGCTCACTCTGGGCTAGGCTGCAACTATTTGGTTAGGGAAACTATGAGAGGAGGAAAGGCTACACAAACATGATTCCCAATGCAGCCCTGCTCCTATAGATTAGTTAACATTTGCTCCATGTAAATTGATGGAAAGCATTATTAAAGGGAGAATGTGTATGTATAAACAAGAATGTCTTCCAGATGTTGTTGTATCCTGAACACTTTTCTGGGAACCGAATCTCCTAGATCAGTGGGTCCACACAACCCACCCAGGGGGTCCATGGCACCAACCACATAACAAAAGCTACCATAGAAATATCAAAAATTTCAAAAGTAGGGGGTCCATGGCTTGGGCTTTTGAAAAACGGGGGGTCCACAGTACTAAGCAATTTGGGAATCAGTCCTAGATTTCAGATGGGTAGTTATGTTCGTTTGCTACAGTCAAAAGATTGAAAGGACTTCTACACGTTAAAGACTGACACATTTCTTGGCTTAAGATTTTGTAGACTACTATCCACTTCATCATATGCATGAAACGTTATTCTGAGTTACAGGTATATATAATAGACGCAGACATAGGCTGCATTCACAGGGCAGTTTATTACATTTTCACCACTTCCCCAACTGTTTAAATCCTGCATTATATCTGAGGAGCCATGTGATGTAAAAGCCATTTTTGGAACTACAGTGGGATATAGTGCACATTTAGTGATCTTTTCCACATTATTTCCTTCCAGGGGGAAAAAGCTACTTTCAGATAACATGGAAATGAGCAAGAAACTTGTGCTATATTCCACTATAGTTCTGGAAGTGGTGTTTGCATCATGTGGAAGCTCAAATATAATGTGGAAATCAATTAGGGAAATGTGAAAATGGAATAAACTGTAATGTGAATGCAGCCAGATTTTGATGAAGGGGAATTTAAACAGTGAGGTCAGAATGAAATGTTTACAATCTCTTCCCTGCCCTGTGTATTTATGTACACACACACAGAGAGAGAGAGGCAGACAGACAGACTTACAACTTGAACTAACACTTTATTCATCTGATGGTGTTATGTGTATTCCATGAAAGCTAATTTTTTAGCCTTTAAGGTGCCACAAGACTTACTGTTTTTTCTCTTATATTTCAGCATAGCATACATAAAACTAATTTCGCTCAGGAAGTTCTGAAACTGACCTAGGGTTAAATTTCCACTCTGCCCTGGACTCATTAGATGATCTTATAAGTAAAGTAATTTATTTTAATGAAATGATCTCCGTGGGCATAAATGCACTCACAAACAGCTTTTAATTAGACAGAATGGAAAGGCAGTTTAATTGCCAGCCAATCCTCCATAGACTTCCAAGAGGACCTAGCTTCTATCCATTTGAATATTTTAAAAGGATGTTTAGAAAATGCAGCCAGTAATTAGCAATTCACTTATCTGTCTCACACCTAGCCAGCTACATGTTAGAGGTGAGAAATGTGCCACTTCTCTAGCCATTTCATTAACAAGTATATAGTTCAAATGCCCATGGAAGGCGTAGCTGTTATCTTGCAGTTTCATTGCAAAGGATAACATCTATTGATCTAGCAGACAGCACTGAAGGTCATCTATCAGTTCAGTGTATCAGGTAGTTAACTGCCTCCTTTGCCTGGCGAGGCTTGTGAAATATATACACAAATACACAAACCCAAGTATATTGGGTTAATGGGATAAATAAGGCCACAACTTTATTGGTTACGGATGTGAGCGGTTTGGCTTAGGCAATTGGGTGAAGCAAGACTATATCCTGACTCCTGCCGGACTGCACTTTGCCAGGAGAGCAAACAAGCTCCTAACCATCGAGAAGGAAAGGAGAAGTAAAAGCGAATTAAGGAGGAATCTACCAAGTGGCATGCACTGTGACAACTGACAGCTTTGGCAATATATTTAGGGCCACAATCATGGAAGTGGATAATAAAAGGCACTCTTGAAATAAAAGGTTAGACAAAATCCTGTTTCTTGCCAACATAAATCTGTGCACTAATGGAAGAAGTATATTGGATACCCCACCTTATTTGTATCTATTACTAGCAGAGAGTGCCTGGTGCTGCCCTGGAATTTTTAGAAACCCAAACCTATTCCTGTTTTTTTTAGACATCGTTATTTGTGAGTTCAGACCTGTCACATGCAAAAAGGGGTGAAGTCACACCAAAGTCATGCTTTGGTCTGCCATCTTGATTCAAAATGGCACCCGGCATTCAAATGTCAATGAAGACCACCCCCAACCTTGGAAGCCCTCATGCCACGTTTGGTGGCAAGATCTTGAGTTCGTCATCTTGTCAGTAGAGCACGAGACTCTTAATCTTGGGGTCATGTGTTCGAGCCCCAACTTGAGCAAAAAAGCCTGCGTTGTGGGGGTGGACTAGATGGCCCTCAGGGTCCCTTCCAAATCTACAATTCTATGTTTCTATGGAAACAGCATCTGGCATCTAAACATAACAACCCAAAGTGCTGCCCTCCCATGAGGAACCCTTGCTCTAAGTTTGGTGATGGTATTTCGAGAGACAGCTATGCCCATAGAGAACAAACACACAAATGGACAAGCCACTTTCCAAAATATATAGTAGATACAATTATATGAGACACTGGTCATAATCTGAATAAAATACAATTTCATTTTTATATTTAAAAAGAACCTTTTTCTTTTCTTTGTCTTTCTTTTTTCCCTTTAAAACCATTGCTCTTGTATTTGGTTTGCTGTTACAGTATTTTATTTAGTAGACCAAATGTCGGAGGATCTTGAAGAACTTATTTATATGTTTGCCAGCAGAACTCAATACCCCCTCAAGTCTGAACTTGATACAATTTGTTTCATATGTCACATATCTTCTACTTTTTTCTGTTGATTGCTACTTGCTCAGCATTTGTCTACAAGGATACAATCACCCTGGGCATAAATCTATTGAAGTCTGATGGTGCTGAAGTTGCTTACTAGTTGCTAGCTCCCTATTTGCACGAAAGTTTGAAACAATCAGATAACTTGGCAAATAAAGGGTGGTAGTCAACTAAGTATAACCCAGAGTAGACTTACTGAAATTCATTGGCCTAAGTTAGTCACGTTCATTAATTTCAATGGGTCTGCTCTGGATAAAACTTAGTTGAATATCACTCAAAGTTTAAGTGTCCCTGAAGCTCAATATAAGCTTTGATACAGTCCATTCAGGGGTCAGCAAACTTTTTCAGCAGGGGGCCGATCCACCGTCCCTCAGACCTTGTGGGGGGGCAGACTATATTTGGGGGGGTGAATGAATTCCTATGCCCCACAAATAACCCAGAGATGCATTTTAAATAAAAGGACACAGTCTGCTCATGTAAAAACACCAGGCAGGCCGCACAAATAACCCAGAGATGCATTTTAAATAAAAGGACACATTCTACTCATGTAAAAACACGCTGATTCCCGGACCATCCACGGGCCGGATTTAGAAGGTGACTGGGCCGGATCCGGGCCCTGGGCCTTAGTTTGCCTACCCATGGTCCATATCATATATGTTCATGAGCAGGGGCTCTCTCTTTTGAGATCCATAATAGTTTTGTCCAGTCAAAACAGTTGTGTGTGAGGACTTCAAATAACAAAATAAAATGAATAACTTGGGGCATATACCCCATAGAAAGCTTTGAGCCACCCCAAAACATAGAGTCACATTTTCAGTATTGTGTCCTCTACAAAAAATGGCATCTGCCCCAACACTTTACTTGAGCAAAAGCCAGTGTTATATGTGGCACCTTCGTGCACAATCATAGTCAAAACAGGTAGAAATTATTAAGGAACGGGGGATGTAAGTTTTGAACCATCACAAATCATACACACACACACCCCAGAGTCGTCTACAAGATGGCGTTGAATTGTGTCCAGTCCAGAACTTTCATTAGACTTGAACACACTGCCAGATGTGATGACTCAAGCCATTTTGGCTCGTCAAGAAATGCTATGTATGAACTTCTCATTGCCACATCATCCTTGAAGAGCAACCAAGGCATAGCAGTGTCACTTTCATTATGCAAAGCTCAGCATGATATGCTTAGCCTTGAGCTCTCAGTGAATTACTTACTTCCTTTTCTCAAGCTAAATAATGTGAAGTTTTGCTGGAACTTAAACAAGGAGGGTCACCTTGTTTCTTGACCCTGTGTTGATGTACATGAATACTGACTCTGATTCCTAACATTTGAGTCCAAACTTAGGATCCTTTTTTTAAAAAATAAAATAAAAAACTGCCCTCACCATGAAGAAAGGAACAAAGTTTAATTGCTCAGGCCTAAGTCTTCCCTACCGAGTACACTAGAATTAAAGGGATCCGTGCTCTTACTTTGGCCATAAACATGTTTTACTGCAGCAGACTAACTAAATGGAATTTGGAGGTGAAATTCCTTTTATACTACAAAAGAGCAATTTCTTGATATGCGTGTTTAGTTAACCCCTTGCCTATCTTGGGTCTGTGTGACTGATTGCTCTTCTAAAAGCAGGCTCCCCATTGTTAAAACTTTAATAAGACAGACGGTTGCTATCTGGACAGGTTCAAAAACAGCACAATCAATACTGAAACCAGCACTTCTTTTTTTAAGATACATTGCTAGTCAATGAACAGTTTTAAATGGATATGCATTAGGATTTTTGAACCACCATATACTCAGGAGGCTCTGTGCATTGATTGTCTTTTTTTGTCTTTTTCTTTCTTTCTTTTGAGATGTGGTTATCCTGATAACTCTACACCATATCTGATGTGTTGTGTTCTCTAGGCCAGAAAGGCAAGACTTGATTTTTATTTTTTATTACATTTCTATACCGCCCTTCATCTGAGGAGCACATGGCAATTTACAATATCTAAACACAAAAATATATAACATAGTAAGGAAGCTTTTAATGTTTGATGTATTACAGTATTTTAATATTTTTTTTGGAAGTCGCCCAGAGTGGCTGGGGAAGCCTAGCCAGATGGGCAAGGTATAAATAATAAATTATTATTATTATAAACAAAAACAATAATCCACCCCCACCATTTAAAAGGACATATGTTGTTGCTGTTTAGTCGTTTAGTCGTGTCCGACTCTTCGTGACCCCATGGACCAGAGCACGCCAGGCACTCCTGTCTTCCACTGCCTCCCGCAGCTTGGTCAGACTCATGTTTGTTGCTTCGAGAACACTGTCCAACCATCTCGTCCTCTGTCGTCCCCTTCTCCTTGTGCCCTCCATCTTTCCCAACATCAGGGTCTTTTCCAGGGAGTCTTCTCTTCTCAAAAAAGGACATATAGATTTTTTAATTAGCCAAAGGCCTGGGGGATATGGATTGTTTTCACCTTGTGCCTAAATATATGTAAGGAAGGCACCAGGCAAGCCTCCCCGGGCAGAGCATTCCACAAGCAGGGAGCCACCACAGAAAAGGCTGTTGAATTCTGCACAAGCTGAAGTTTCCACTCTTCAGAGGTAGTCCCACATATGATGCATCACAGTAATCTAGCCTAGAGGTCACCAGAGCATAGATGACATAAATTAGGCAATCCCTCTCCAGATAGGTTGCAGCTAGCCCACTGGCCAAAGCTGATGGAAGGCACTCTGCGCCCCTCTGAGCCTCAAGCAATAGCAATCGTTGCATGTTCAGACCCAGATAAACACATAATAAACACACATTTGACTCAAATATTAGTTTTGGTTTTCGGCAGGATTTAGGCTACAGCTTTATTGATTACAGAAAGTGAGTGGTTGCATAGGCTCTGGTTTGACTAGCTCCCTGCACCCTTGCAGGTAGCACTGATCATCCTCCCTATGTTTGGGCCTGGTTCATGAAAAACACTCCAAGAGCCCATTTTCAGATGACTGTAGTGGTTCCTACCAGGCACAGGTAAGAAAGTAGGTGAAGAAATATGCAGGACCCAAACAGCTTAGGACTTCATTAGTTACAGCCTGCACTTGGAATAATAGGGTAAAGAGGCTAATGGTGCAATCCTTTACCCAATTTACTTGAGAGTAATTGCCATTGACCTCTGTGGGACTTACTGTTGATTATTTGTGTATATGATTGCAGTGTAAGACGATGAAGAAAGTATGACTCTCCCTAATCTGTCACATGAGTCAACACATCTTCAAAACGTAGCTGGGGAATGATGACTGTCCATTGAAAGATGTCATAACTAAGGTGGCAATAATTTGAGTGTGATAGTGCTAATTAGGGTACCAGGTGGAAAGTATCTAGGCAGGTATGCAGAGAAGATTAAAGAAAAGTCTTCTTTTGTCTTGCTTTAAGGGGTTAATCATTCTCGGCCAGCAGGTCCCTGTGTAAACACCGACAGCCTCCCAAATGAAGTGCCATCAGTGTTGCTGTCAGGCAGGCATGTGTGTAGCATAAACACAAAGGGATTTCGAGTGAAGTATTTGGAGTTACTGCATGACAGATGTGTTTGCATCTTCAGCAGTCAAGGGATTCTTTCCCTGCTCTACCTATGGTGACAGCTGCTCAAGGGATTAGGCCTTTTCCATCCCTGGCGTCCCCCCACCTTAACACTCTTCCTGGGTACACATTCAATCACTTCTCAGCCGGAGTTTCTTTGCAGCTGAAATGTTTTCATGATTGGCAAAGAGATCATCTCAGGAGGAATTTCGCTTCTTCTCCGGAGACTCGGACAAACCGTAAAGATTAACCTTGGTGTGTGCACAAAATGGTAATAACTGAATGTTTGTGCACCTTTCTGCCCTGGCTGACCTTTCGCAATGCAGCTGTTGATGTCACTGCAATAAAGGAGGGTTAAAATCCCAAGCATAGGAGCATAGGTGTCAACCTCTCCCAATTCCAGAGCGGGCCAGAAAGAGGGAAGCTATTACTGAATTAAATAAACATTTGTGGTGCTCTCACAGGAGACACAGAGAGATAAGAGTAAAGATATCTGCTTTTTTTTTGTGAATCACTACGGTTAATTGCATAATTATCGCTGTCTGTACTTTCATTTCCTTCCGATCTTGCTGTTTACAATTCCCACCCCACCCTGGGGGGGGGGGACTCCAAATGTTTAAATAAACTACCATATAACTCAGGATATTTCAGGATAACTGTAATTTGTTTTAATGTGTTAGCCTTTTAGGTGCCACATGACACTTTGTGTTTCTGCTTTCTTTTATGTCAGAATATGCCAAGAGTATTTTACTTGAGTCAGTACTTTTTTTATATAAAAGAAATGAGGTGCTGATACTCATATCTTGATAACAGTGTCATGGGCGCTATGAGCAGCAAAAGAAAGAAAGAAGTTGACCTTACACAATTTCCGCCTTCCCTTCCCCACAGGTGGGCGGGGTTTGCGGCACCGAGCGGGGGCACACCTGCTTACGTTGGCCTTTAACCCGCCCTCGGCCAGGGAGGACAATGGACGGCTGGCCGGGGGTGGGGCTAAGTCCAAAGAAAATAGGTTGAGCCTTTCTGCCAGGCCTCACTTGGTTTCTTCTTGCCAGGATCACCCACGCAACCCTCCCTCAATAATTAATAATTCTTGCCTCCAAATAATTTCATCCTAAGTCAGCAGACATCAAGTTAACGTTAAAAATTATTTTTTACAAACTAATATTTTGCGTTCCAGGTCAGTGGGCCCTGCTGCGGTCATAAGATGGTTGCTGTATTCAGAATCGGGAAGGAATATTCCCTGCATTGGCAGGTTTCACCTTCCCCATAACATTTTGTCACTACTTTGGCAGTTTTAGGCCTTGGCAAGGTATCCTTTAGTCCGTCATCAAGTTGGAGGGGATGCATTCATGCTCCTATCCCATGCGGTGGCGCTTGCAGGGCCTGTTAAGGGCAAAACCGGGAGTCCCTGTCTCTAGAGTGGCGGCATGTAGGTCAAACTCCTGGGACGAGGTTAATGGAAGGACATGCTGTGTAAGTTTGTGCTTTACAGTCCCCTCCCACTGGACCTCATCAGCCTGCATATCCTCAGCCAGATGGGCTGGGAGGGCTACCTGCCAAGGCCCATGCCAAGTTTCTCACTTCTGAGGCTTAATAAAGTTGTGGCCAATTTGAACCCATGCTCTGGTCTCTTGTCTCATTCTTTGGGGGAAAGGGTAGGCACCACAGACAGGGTTTAGCGTGTGTGCCCGCAATAAAAGATGACCAACATCACAAAAAGGGCTACAAGTTGCAGTCTTTAGAAACAGAAATAGTACACCCAAGCCAATTAAATAAATAGCAGATAACAAAGCAAAAATTAAAATTACACCATACAACCTAGCAGGGGAATAATATCCCAGTACTTGGGCAGAGATAATCCAGGTTTCAACTTGATGCTAGAATGTAAAAAAAATGTCAACACGGAGCTATTTCCAAGGGCAGGATGCAATGATGGACTTCCAGGTTTACTCACTACTGAAGGATATTAAAATAGGTGCTTGTTTTTACCAGCTGTGGCAAAACATGCATATTGTTTGCAAACCTCTGGCGTGCTGAATCATTGTAGAAACCATATACTATATTGTAGCCCTTTTTGTGATGTTGGTCATCTCTTATTCTAAAGACTGCAACGCACCCAGAGATCTTTGGGTGTAGGACAGGCTAAAAATATTATCAAATACATAAATAAAAATAATAAAATTAGGCTGCAATCCTAAGTGAGTGTTGAGAGTAAGCCCCATGCAACAGGACTTACTTGGGAGCAAAACAGTCATAGGAATCTGGTGTTCATCTCTTAGGCTTCAAGTTATTGTAATATCAACAAATGCCGTTTGTTGATGTTTTTCCATGGAGTTCAACCGGTGAGAGAGGTCAAAGGACTTTAGCCTGCACTGTCAACTCTCACTAGCAACAAATCAAGCAACCAGCAAATCTCAAAGGACAGCAGGCAGAGAGATAGTAGCCACGTCTGAAACTTGAGATCCTTGGCGGAAAAAACTAGGGATAGAATCTGGTGCCTCATATCTGCCAAATCTTCACTTTACAAGGAATGCGATTTGCTAGGGACTCTGCAAGCCCCATACAACCTTCACAAGCACTTTTTGATAGAAAATGAATAATGATCCTATGACTACAAATGGGATGAAAATGTCCTTTAAAGCAAATAACAGATTTTTAACATGGAAAGGCATGTGTTGAATTTCATCCTGCAAAAAAAAATATGTTTTCTTATCTCAGTTTTGCCTCTCATAGGCCCCATCTGCTCTATATAATTAAAAGCAGTATCACACCACTTAAAACTGTTGTGGTTTCCCCTCAAAAAATCCTGGGATCTGTAGTTTGTTCAGGATGCAGAGAGTTCTTACAGAGCTACAATTTCCAGAGCTTTCTGGAAGAGAAGAGTGATTGTTCAACCCCCCACTCTGAGAATTGTGGGGATGGTTTGAGCTGAGAGTAAATCCCCAATAAACCTTCGTTTTTATTGGCTGGAGGGATGAGGACTTATTAGCAACTGAGAGGAAAGCAGAAATGTGCAAACTTGCAAATATGCAGTAAGCACATTAACTTTGGGAAGCTTTGCAACTTATGTGTAAGAATGAGGAAACTGTGGTCCTCCAATTATTGGACTGCAACTCCCTTGGTAGTTGGCATCCAAACAACATTGGGAAAGTCACCAATTCCCCATACCTGGTGTGAAGTTTTATGTTTTGGTGAATTTCTTGCCTCTTCTCTGCATGTAATCTACTGCTATGCCAAGTAATCCCCAACATCTCAAGGCTCTGTAATGCAGAAGAAACTAAGTGAATTTGTCTCTCAAAGCTATGAACCCCTTTCTAACTGTATTGAATTTCTTTCTGATGTAAGTTCAGGGCGTGTCATTGTCATTATCATACAATGTGATTGCAATGCAGGCCCTGTTTATGGAATTTGCAAAGATGCATGACTTCCACATAAAATCACCCCAAAGGCATAGTACAGGCTGTACCTATCAATTATATGTATCAGGAAATGCTACATGAAAGAATACTCCACATTGTTTGTTTATTCCCAAAAGAACACTTTCTGGTTCAACAAATAAACATAACTATAAAATGTGCCAAACATTTTACATAAGGAGAAATTGCTTTTTCATCATCCTTAGATTGAATTCTTCTCCTCATTTTGCCAGTCTTTCGATAAGTGAAAACATGCATATATTACGACTTTTTGATATTTATGATATTTTTTGCAATTGTATGTTGCCCTTTTTTCGAGGACCTCTTAGCACCAAAAACTTTACAACAATCCTGTGCGGTAGGTTAGGTTGGAAGGTAGTGACTATAAAATAAATCACTGGTTATCAATTAATTAATTAATTAATTAATTAATTAAGCAAGCAGCTCTTTTTCATGATTTGGAAAGAGTTGGTCTTCAAGTCCTTTTCATAACAACCAGGTTGTGTATTAGGCAACTGTAGAAGACACTCAAATCTCCAGCTATAACAATGTGGTTAAGGAACAGTCTGAGAAGTTGCTCTACTGACTAAACTTACATGTTACTTTAGGGACTCACAGAATATGCAACAAAGAGAGAGAGAAAGAGAGGGGGAGATGGTCTTTCTTAATCAGCTACTGGAGTAACAAGGAACAAGACAACATGCAACCACATAATGTCTTTTCCACGATATAATTTGTTCTCTATAATCTTTTTTTAGGGACGCGGGTGGCGCTGTGGGTAAAACCTCAGCGTCTAGGGCTTGCCAATCACATGGTCGGCGGTTCGAATCCCCACGGCGGGGTGAGCTCCCGTCTTTCGGTCCCAGCTCCTGCCCACCTAGCAGTTCGAAAGCACCCCTAAGTGCAAGTAGATAAATAGGTACCGCTTTATAGTGGGAAGGTAAACGGCGTTTCCGTGTGCTGCGCTGGTGCTGGCTCGCCAGAGCAGCTTCATCACGCTGGCCACGTGACCCGGAAGTGTCTCCGGACAGCGCTGGCCCCCGGCTTCTTAAGCGAGATGGGCGCACAACCCTAGAGTTGGACACGACTGGCCCATACGGGCAGGGGTACCTTTACCTTTACTATAATCTTTTTATTTTCATTCCTCACTTAGTCAAAAAAGAGCGATTAGATTAGAACTTCTTGGTCTGCCACTAGTCATTATATCTCTTGTATTAATAACCCCTTTCCATGTATATAATGATTATGACTCCTAAGTCATTCAAACTGCTTGGCATTTTCACATCTAAGTTATGACCATTTTGTTACCTTACCTTGTTTGTAGAATGTGTGTGTGGTTCAGATGTGTCAGCCAGCTATTCAAGTTACAAGAATGGGGTTTATTACTATTGTTGTTGTTGTTGCTGTTGTTGTTGTTATTGTTATTAAAAGGTGGCAACTCTTATCCCTTCAGCATCACCATTTCCCATGTAGGAACTGGCCCATCTAGCGTGTTCTCTTCCTGGGCTAAGGAGGACTAATACACATTCTTTAACCACTAGTGAATCTGTAGCAGATAGCTGAAAAAGCTGTGAAACACATCTGTAGCTAAGACTGCTGTTACATTCCAGCTCCCAGAATTACTTTCCCCGTCAAGTCCACAGTAGGTTCCTTTTGCTCTTACTGTACATACGAATGGGGAGATCTGACAGATCCTAATCCTCCTACATGACAATAGATGGGGATGCCTTTTGATGGGAGGTCATTCAGCTGCAGGGGGCCACAGGACAAAACTGTACCTTAGTGAATAGAAAACTTCCTCTGTGTCTTAATGAAAGCTTCCCATCAGGAGGCCCAGAAAGTATTCTCTCCAGTCTTCCCATTTTGTTTAGCAGACTGTATTTGGATGGCCAGTTCAAATGCACCTGTTTCCACTGAAGTGGGGGAAGGAAAGTTCTCTTTGTTCAACACAGATTCCAGGAAGACATTAGAAACTTCCACTTCTCCTGGTCAAAAGGTCACTTAAAGCAGGCAAGTATCTGATCAATGTTGCTTGCAGTCACTTTCCCCCTGGGGTGCAGTATTTATCTGATATGTGATAGACGGTAAAATATGATTGTATCCACTGATACTTCCATATCAAGGAAAACAATTGTGTATTGGGCAACCTTTCCCATGCCTACCCGAGTCTGCATTCCGCAACTGATTTTCAAAGGAGGCTAGTTTCACTCCCATGTTGTTTGTTGCTCAAATTCCTTCCTCTCCCCATATTACCTAGTAATTCTGATTACATATCCTGGGTTTCCAGCATCCACTGGATGAAGGCTTGACTGAATTCGCGTTGACTCTTCCATTCAGTTGGTTCAAGCACTTTACTTTGTTTTATTTAGTCTGCAGACCACAAACATCAGATACAATATATAGAGTTATCAAGACATCCACGGCAGAGAGAAAAATGCAAATATATATGCTCATGGGTTTTGCCTACAGGTAGGTAGCTGTGTTGGTCTGTCGTAGTCGAAACAAAATTTAAAAAAATCCTTCCCGTAGCACCTTAGAGACCAAAGCTCATACCAATAACAAACTACCCGGAAGCTGTACGCAGGTTCCCTCGGCCAATAAAGCGAGATGAGTGCCACAACCCCAAAGTCGTTCATGACTGGACCTAACGGTCAGGGGTCCCTTTACCTTTAAGGTGCTACTGGAAGGAATTTTTTTATTATGGGTTTTGCCATTTAAAATAAAGACTATAGTAAAATTGACAATCAAAAATAGTTTTTTAAAACCTTTTCTTTTAACTCAGAACTTGTCTTCCTTTAAGCAACTGTGTCCTAATTTTGATGACTACATTTCCTGTTCTCTTTTTTATATACAGTGGCACCTCAGGTTACATACGCTTCAGCTTACAGACTCCGCTAACCCAGAAATAGTGCTTCAGGTTAAGAACTTTGCTTCAGGATGAGAACAGAAATCGTGCTCTGGCAGCGCAGCAGCAGTGGGAGGCCCCATTAGCTAAAGTGGTGCTTCAGGTTAAGAACAGTTTCAGGTTAAGTACGGACCTCTGGAACGACTTAAGTACTTAACCTGATGTACCACTGTATATAATAATTTTTATTAGTTTTTACATATAATCACATAGCATAACATCATACCTTCTTCGTATATCTCTTTGGCTCTACTGAGCCTGGTGACTTCCCGCCCACCTACCTAATGGTTTACAAAATTAAATTTTGCATCTTTGCATTTCACTTCCTTTCCTATTCTTGTTACATCATTACCTAAAATAAAAAATTAAATCAGCTTGAATAGGTAGGAATTTCATCTTACAAATCTTCAGATAACTCTGAAGATAGAGCCTGCTAGTGATGTTAATTGCTTACAGTTGTCTTTCAAATATAATATGAATTTATTCCAGTCTTTTTGGAATGCTTGGTCTCGCTGATTCTGGATCCTTCCCATCAGTTTCGCCAGTTCTGTTCTCTTAATTTGCCATTATGATTTACTCATAACATTCATCTGAGTTCCCCAAGTGTAAAGAAAGCACAGGGGAAATATATCAGGGTATTATATTCCTATTAAAAAACACCATATAGAAGAACATGGCCTGACATTTCAACTGAGCCACTTTCACAAGGACAAACTCTCAGACACAAAGGCTGCATGGCGAATCGATTTTCCACAGCTGCCAGTGGCAAAGCATTTAACCTAACCGTTGAAAATGGTCTCCTGTATCTAGGAATAGTTAACATTGCTAAATACCTGGTGGGTTGATAATCACTACTAGGTTGCCTGAGCTGGGAGTGAATGATATGTAGTGGTCCAAACTAGGCATAATTTGGAATATTTGAAGATTTTCTGTGTTGTTGTTCTTTCCACAGGGGAACTGAGACAGTGGGTTACCTTTTTGGACATCCCTTTAGCTATTGACTTGGAAGGGTACAGGGCAAGCCTGATTTGGCAAGAACTAGGAGATGTCATGAGTCAAGCTTGCCAATTTTATTAAGAGTCCCCTAATTTGAGCTCTGTTTTGTTATGAAATCTCACAACATCAGTCTTAAATTTTACTTGATTTGATTACTTAAATGGCTTACTTAAGAAATGGTTACTTAAATGAGTGTTTGTGTCTGTGTCTCTCTGTGTGTGTCTGTGCGTGTAAAAACATTGGCTTTCCTCCCAGTAGATATTGTTTTTAAATATTGAGTATAAAGTGTGATATTAACTAACAGATGGTGTCTTCTGCGTCTGCACATTAAAAAATCTCTGGAGTAAGTAAGATACATCTTTCAGGTGGAAATGAAACACCCTAACATGTAGATAATGGGAATAAACACAGTGGAATGAATTAAAGTATATTATATGACTGTACAATGTGGTTCTTCCCTTTAAAAACCACCACTGTGCAGCCACTTTGTTTTTAGATCTTCCTTTAACACAGAAAACATCTCTCTCCCCCCCCCCCGCACAAACTGTGGGTTTAGGTTTCAGCCAGAACATCATTGTACAGTGACAAAAGCCTTCCACTGCTAATTGTAAAAACAGGGCAGTCTCCAGCAGAGAGCTGCTTGGCTGATGACTGATGCCTTGACAGATAACAGACAATCAATACGACCCTCCAAAGTCCTGAGCTGAAGACCCTCCCCCACCCCCACAAAAGGATTTAATTGGAAAACAATAGCCAAACACCAATTTAGGGTTAGCCGTTATTGCACTGAAAGTTACCCTGTGAAACTGCAGGATAAGTCAAGGAAAATAAAAAATGTATTTCTTGAACATGTGACTGAACACCAAGGAAAGCGCTATTTTTATGGCACAGATTTTCAATACAACTTTGGACTCTGTCTTAATGAAGGTGGAAGTGTTTGAACACAACATGAGCAGAGAAGGCACACAAAGAGAGCCAGTGTGGCATAATGGTTAGAGTGCTGGACTGAAAAACCAGGGTTCAAATCCCTACTCAGCTGTGAAGCTCATTGGGGGACCTTGGACAAATCACTGCCTCTCAGCTTAAACTGCCTCACAAGGCTGTTGTGAGGATAAAATGGGGAAGAACCATGAACGCCACATCCAGCTGCTTGGATAAACATAATAATGAAAAACAAATTGTGTTAAGCAATAGCCAGGCAAAAGTGCAGAGCTAAGGCCTAAATGTATGGCACGTATCCCAAGGATAGACTTGTGGTGCAGATTCGGAGAGCTTCCCTTGTCCCTTGAAAAGCTCTGAAGCAGTAAGAGAAGGCTTGGCCTCACTCTGTTCTGCTCCCCTGAGGTGAACACAAGACAATTGTCTCTTATCTGTCAAGGCATCAGTCAGCAGCCCAACAGGTTTAATGTACAGCGTATATGAAATGTGACAAATACCAGTTTGTGGGGTGTGACTCATAGAGTGAAAATGGGGCTAGACATTCTGCCTCCACCTCCTGTCCTCAGAGCCTCCCTGAAGAGAGCAGGGGCACAGCAATATCTAATCTGGCATCTTTTTCTCACAGTGGCTAACCAGATTCCTGTGGGAAGCCAGCCCACAAGGAAGACCTGGTTACAAGAGCCCTCTCCCCTCCTGTGGCTTCCAGCAACTAGCGATCGGAAGCATTACTGCCTCTGACCAGGGAGGAAGAGCACAGCTATCTTGGCTAGTAGCTGCTGATAGCGTTATCCTTCATGAATTGGTCCAATCCTCTTTTAAAGCCATCCATGTTGATGCCCATCACTGCTTCCTTAATTCCTGAGGTCCATAATTGAACTACGGGCTGCATGGAAAAAGTGGCTTCTTTTATCTGTCCTGAATTATCCAACGTTCACTTTCAACGTCCACATGTTCTAGGGTTATGGGAGAGGGTGAAAAACTTTTCTCTATCCACTTTGTGAAGTGTAGGTGGGTTCCCACGAGGCAAAACACAGTGATAACGGCAATAACTTTTATTGAACTAACATAACTGGACAACAGGGGCAAAAGAACTGCTTATATACATTTCTGAAGGCCTGCTTGGCAACCTTGGAAGTCTAAACTTCCAAACTGCGAATCGTGACTCAGAATTTAAGGGCCAATGGCAGAGGCCCACACCCTGAAATGTTCTGTGATTGAATATCATGTATCAAATCAGGACACAGGGGCTCAGAACCCTTAGTCCAGACTCAAGCTCAGGCAAACACAGACCACTGAATACATAACACTTTCTTCATGCCATTCATAGTTCTCTAAACTTCTATCATGTCATCTTTTACTTGGCTTTTCTCAAAAAAGTTGCTAGTTTTGCAACCTTGCTTCACAGGGAATTATAGCATAGGCATGAGGGACCCTGCTTTTTGACCCCCAGTTTTGCAATTTTATTTTATTTTTTATTAAAGATTTTCTTGTTTTACAGAAGTATGTGTAATGTCTCTCGTATTTTTTCCATGTAACATTTTTACAAATCCGTTTCATTTGTTGAGACATTAGGGGGAGGGGGAAAAAGGGTTGGAGGGGGGAAGATGGGTGGGGGTGGGGTCGGGTGGCGATGTTTCTATTATGGTTAATGTATGTAGGGTTTGGTGTCAGCGTTGCTTATGCTGTTCATTTGTGTTCCTTTGGTGGTGAGATGTTGGGGTTGGCCTAGGGCGTGGTTATTTGTTTGTGGTTGGCTGTGGTGGTCTTTGTTTTCGTGTGAGAGTGGGGTGGGTGGGTGTTTTGGATCAGCCATATTGATTTGTATGCTGTTGGTGGATTATTGTCATTGTCTTGTTGGGCTGTGTATGTGATAAAGGGGAGCCTTACCGGGGTAAAGGCGTCTTCTTCTGTTTGTCCCCGTGTCAGTTTCAGTTTATTGGTTAATTTTTCTAGTAGGGCTGTTTCCCATACTATTTGGTACCATTGGTCCATGCTTACTCCTGACAGGTCTCTCCAGTGTCTGTTTATGGTGTTTCTGGCTGCTGAAAGTAGGTGGGTTATGAGTTCTTTGTGGTGTAAATGGGCTTGCCCCCCCCCCCCAGTTTTCTTCCCTGCAATCCTCCCCGCTACATTTCCCCCCAAATGCAGGATCCAGATCTATAGATTTACTTTCGAAATACAGATCTGAAATTCTTCGCTGGAGTGGGGAGCATGGTTAGAGAGAGAGGAAGTGCTGAGCCAGAAAAGGAGAAAGTGCTCTGCTACCACCTGACACTTCTCCATAGGAAATGGAGTGTACCAAGCTCCACCTTGCAAAGGAAAAGTCAAGGTTTGAGAACAGGAGGCAGAGAGGCCAAAAGTGTTGTTATCCTTGTGCAGCTCCACGGATTAGAGAACTTGGATTGGCTGTGGCCCCACAGTTCCTGTACCCTTGGCAGCAAACCTGGGACAGCTGAATACAGAGTGGTACCTCAGGTTAAGTACTTAATTCGCTCCGGAGGTCCGTTCTTAACCTGAAACTGTTCTTAACCTGAGGTACCACTTTAGCTAATGGGGCCTCCTGCTGCTTCTGTGCCGCCGGAGCCCGATTTCTCTTCTCATCCTGAAGCAAAGTTCTTAACCTGAAGCACTATTTTTGGGTTAGCAGAGTCTGTAACCTGAAGCATATGTAACCCGAGGTACCACTGTATATAAAGAGGCCCTCAGGATAGGGAACTTACAGGCCTCTTGAAAATCCCAATCGAAACAAACAAGGTGTTTTGCTTTGGGAGACAAAAATCTCACTTGCTTTTTGTTTTCCATTTCTTCTGAGCCGATGGACAGGAAGTGTTCCTACTGGCATTAAATTCTGCGAGGCTAGCCTTCACGCTAAGTATTTCAGGACAGGAAAGGGTACATTTGCATATCTTCATTTAACACTGACTGCTTTTAAAAAGAAAAAATTAAAAATCTTCAGATAAGGAGAATGGTTGTATCTGTAGCCTCCTTTTGCTACTGATTGCAAATGGTGAATGCAAGATTTGTTTGTTTTCCCTTTCTCTCTCCCCGCCTTTACAAGCATAATTTCAGCTAACATCTATGCAATCCAGACTGATCTCCTGCAGCTTCTATTTTTTTTAAAAAAATCTATGTATGCAAGAGTAAAGATGAAATTTTGTTCTCTTAATTGGTATCTTTAGTCCTGAGAAGATAATGTTTTTAAAATATAATTAAATAGTGCATTAATTGCCATTATCAATTCTGTAGAGATTCCATAGTTTCTTGACCCTGTCTAGATCCTTTTGGGAATCTTTGCTGGATGGGAGCTTGGTCTCTCTAAGATGCCCATAATCCATTCCAAGATTACTTTGACCTCTGCTATTTTGATTGATAGGAGCCACATTTATGATGCATGTATTGCTATGTACAAATGGAGGGGAAATGTCCTCACAACTCCAGATATGGCAGCCAATTTAAACTTGATGGTCAAAACCATCATATGTCCAAGCTTCTTCAAAATATATTTTTTTAGATTTCTTGAAGTGCCTAGCTTCAGCATCATTTCAGATGTCACAACTCAGGATTTGTACCTCTCTCAGAAAAAATGAAAGCAGAACAAATAGTTGATTCTACCCCCCTTATTTAAGCTTAGGGTGCCTCCAGAATACCTGTTTATTGAGTATCCATCCTGATAGTCTAATCTGGCTTTAAGCATATCTTGGCTATTTAATAAGCATTCATACTGATTTGTTTCTGGATAGGCGAATGTGTTACAATGTGTTCTCCCACACTTTCCAGTGCATTTCCTCATCATTTTTCTTATTGCAAAAAGTACAATATTTGAGGGGATGCGAGTTTCCACAAGGCCACCCTATCAGCTGTCATTGTACAACCTGCATTTGCCAGAATGTGACTGAAACTCGCCAGAAGAAAAGTGATCACCTGGAAATGCCCTTAAGCTCACTCTGCAATTCTCATTCCCCATAAAGCTTTCTACAAGTGATCCATATTAATTATTCAGCCTGCTGTTTTGGTCATTGCATTTGTATATGCAATAGACCAAGGTACTGTTTGATTCTGCAATAATCCATATTGTATTGTCCCAGTCTGCAGATGTTAGGTGCCCAGGTGGAGCAATGGTGCTGCGTGTATCTGGTCTTTCCGATCTAGTTTATTTTTCCAAAGCTGGCCCTTGAGTCCGTCAGCCTTGGAGACGAATGTGCTGAATAATAAGAGAGGCGAGCCTCCTCAAGACTTAATCACCCCCAAGTGTAAAGCACAGTATAGTTGGGAAGCAAGGTCAGCGAAGGTCAAGAGGATCCATGGAGAAAAGTGCCTTTCATGAGGAATGGCAAATGTTTACTTTCAAATAAGTCTTTAGAAAGTCACCATCTTGAAAGAAGCCATATGCTTCGATTCTGAGACCAATTAGTCTGCCTCATCCACAATTTATTCCGTGGACTTTTGGCCTCTTTGCTTTTGTTATAGGCAAGGAGTCAAGCACTAATGCTCCACCATGAACTTAATAGAGCGGAAATATCCAGGGCAAGGGAATGAAAGGACTTGGGCAGGTGATCTCTGAAAGACTTGCTGCAAAATTGCCTCAATGGAGAATAAACAACAAGGTGACTTGCATTGAGTGGTTAGAATATCTTACCACTCTGTATACACAGCAGGGTAGCACACAGTTCTTGCTAGCCTGTTTGTATGGCTTTTCAAAAAGCATAACTTAGTAGCCAGCCATTCCACCGGGTTTTGTTCCGAACTCCTTGTCTTCTCAATGATCGCTTGAAACAAGTGAGCTACCTTTAAAGAAAGCATGAGCTGGATTCCATGGATCAACACTAAAATCCCAATTCCTTGAAAGCTGGACAAAGGCAACATGAATCTTACATGCTTGGCAGAAAATCCTTACACCGTCTTTTTCTTTATTTGAGGCTGGGGATACAAGAGAGAAGGAAGCCGTGTGTGGAGGGCAGCTACTTGCCAGTTAGATGATCAAAGGAGAACCCAAAGTTCTCATGTTTCTTTTGCATATATTCATCCTCTAGGCCAGGGATGAGAAACCTGTGGCCCTGCAGATGTTGTTGGATTACAACTCCCATCCCCTCTAAATATTGGCCATCCTGGCTGAGGCTGATGGGAGCTTGAATTCAACAATACCTGGAGGGCTACAGGGTCCCTGTTCCTGCTTGAGTCTGTTTTTGGATATTGTTGCCCTCTCAAAAGAAAAATCATGGTGATGGTCCTGCCTGCAATCTTTCAACAGGATCATGATTAAAGGTGCAACTAGAATATTTTCATGTTAGATGTTTGTTTATTCTTACACCTACCAACTGCCAACCACAAATCAAATTATTTCAAGTAGAAATCTGCCTAAATATAAAAAAGGATATCATCTCTAGAATAAAGAAGTGACTTTCCAACTTCCTGGCTGTCTTGATTTCACTGTAGAAAACAAATGTCTACGAGCCGGTGTGTCCCTGTGTGAAAAAGCACTTAGAACGTAACATGAGCAGTATATCCCTATTGCTTTGTAAGAGGTTATATATTGACCAATTTCACATTGCACATTTGCACTTCAGTATAGTGATACTCCCTTGTCTGTGGGTGGAATAGTTTGGGGGGATGCATCCCCTAAAGGATCCCCTTTGAGTGCAGACTTCCAGCTGAAAATTAATTGAAGTATGCCATAAAAATGAGGGAGGACCACAGATCAACAGAGAGGGCTACAGATCGTTTTCAACATGCTTAAAGTGTTGTTCATGCAGAAGAGGACAATGTAGCAAAGCCTATGCTGTCCCTAAGAAGTTACGGTATCTGACTTGATACAGATATGATACAGCACCTTTCTATAAATGTTTGGCTCTGGACTGAGCCCTAGGTTTGCAACTCCTCACACAGTTACAAGGCTTCTTTGGGGAAGCTGTGAACACTGGATTGCAGCCTAGTTTTAGGTTGCCGGCACCAGAGTTACGTACCTCTGGGAACCCTTTTAAAGGGTTGGCTGTAGGGATGATTCTAAGACTATGTGCTAGCAATTTAGTGCTTTCGATGAAAATGGATCTACGCCTCCAAATGAAACAAGCAAACATAATTGCTGGTGTTTGAGGAATGCTGCACTATTTTAAAAATGTTTAGGATAAGGCATAAATTGTGGCTAGACATTTTGCTTCATTTTTGAATGTAAATAATGTCATGGAAACCAGCCGTTGGTTCTTTGCTTATTCTAGTATACCCTGAGGCAGAAATTTGTCAGCTATTATAGAGGCAGCTTAGAAATCAATACACCTTTGAATGAATGAGAACGGACTCCCATTCTTAGTGTCTCATGGGCAGGCTGTGAATGTAAATAAGTCTCTGTATCACAGAAATGTGAAATAATCATCCTGCAAATAAGCTCTGCAGCAGCAGGAAGAAGAATGAGCCTGGTCCATTCATAGCTTGCCTATGGATAAAGGGATAGTTCAAAGCCAGTCTCAAGAGCCCACTTATGTTGGGGTGACGGCAGGTTTTAAGTATGTGTTTGCTCTTTTCTTTTCTTTTTTAAAAAAAACATATTCCCCTCTTCCCAAGACCAAAGCATGTCTGAGTATTGAGAAGCGCTTGCTTGTTCTTTCTGAGCAAAATAAATTCCAAATACAGAAGGTCTAAGGAAATACTGTTGACAGATGTCTTTCCTTCCTCCCTGGCTCACCGCAATTTGTTTCACTGAGCTGGAATCATTTCTGAATCAGCCACATTTGACTAAACCTGGCTACATTTTAAAGACACACAACAAATGGTTCTTCTAAAACTAAAAGCAATATGTTGACCTTGTTCACATGCCACAGTTACACCAGCCTTTGCCAACCTAGTGTCATAACAACAACAAACAACAACAACAATTTTATTATTTATACCCTGCCCATCTGGCTGGGTTGCCCCAGCTACTCTGTATTTTGATGTTTTGGATTACAATTCCCACCAGTGCAGTTTCATTATGAAGCATTGGGAGAGCACTAGCTTTGCACCATGGTTTACGAAGAACAAGCAGTGTAAGCTGCCCAGTCCCTCCCCTAGCGTGAGCAGACCAACAAGCCACAAACTTGGGTTTACTGCATTGTCCAAAGCAGGAATGTGGCTTGTTCCAACAAACCATAATCAGAAGCTGGGCTTTGTTCATGCCTTGGTGGCCGTGGCTTGTTTAGGGAGAAAGAAACCATGGCTAGGATGCTGCTTGTTCATGGGACTGCTTGTGATGTATCTGTTTCCAATTTATTTAAACCAAGCCTTTCTGCAAAAGAGGTCAACTGTCAAAATGGCTGCTTCTGCAAACGAGGGGAGGATGCAGTCACAAACCTGCTTGGAACGAACCGATTGGCCTCATTCAGGACTCAGTGGTTTTCAACTGCAGCTGCAAGCAGAGGAGATAGCTAAGCCCCTTCCACCTGCCAGCTTCTGACCAGCCCCAGCAACCTCTACTTTTTATTTGATTCCCTTCCTGCTGAACAGTCTATAGAACCTCCAGGAGCCGTAAAAGACAAGATGTGTGTGGGGGGGGAATGCATGCATACATTTGTGGCTGTTCAAAGGCAGAAAATGTGGGACCCTGAGAAAATGCAGCCCAGACCAACAGGCTGCATTAGAATCTGACTAGGATAAGCAATACCCTAATGTATCTGTCTTAAAAGCCTGACCTGCCAAACACTAAAAGCATATATTGATGTCTGTGACATTAATATAGCATAGCACACTCTCTTTCCAGTAAGCCACATGTTCTGGCTCATTGCCAGGCTTAGACAGAATAATGTTTGTATTTTGTCTAAAGCCAGGAGATGGCAAATGTAATCCCCAAGGCTTGTTATCAAGCATAGCTTTTGCTCTGCCTTTGCCACCCTCCTGGGTTAGGGCTTTTGGACTACAGCTCCCATCAGCCCCAGTCAACACAGAGGCCTGAAAAAGCTAAAAGAGGGCTTATATACACAATATAACACAGCTCCAGGCTTTGAATGAATAAATACTGGGGGAAACACTGGTAGAATTCTTCAGCTCGGACACCAAGGTCCACCTCCAAAGGCCTTCTGGTGGTTCCCTCACTGTGAGAAGTGAAGTGACAGGGAACCAGGCAGAGGGCCTTCTCAGCAGTGGTGCCCTCCCTGTGGAACACCCTCCCATCAGATGTCAAGGAGATAAAGAACCACCCAACTTTTACAAGACATCTGAAGGCAGCCCTGTATTGGGAAGTTTTTAAGGTTTGATGTCTTATTATGTTTTTATAGGTGTTGGAAGCCACCCAGAGAGGCTCGGGCAACCAAGCCAGATGGATGGGGTATATTATTATTATTATTATTATTATTATTATTATTATTATTATTAGGCATTGTGGTAGAATGGTGAAGAGCCAAAGCAGGTAGAGAAGCAAGGTGTTTGTGCATGGAGGAGTGTGTATTTATGTATGGATATGAGCATTGAAGATCATGAGAAGAAGTGTTAGAGTGATAAAGAGTTGAGACAGGGCATGTGACCACATCACTCGTCAGGGTCAGGCAACATGGTGCCCCCCAGATGTTGTTGGACTACAACTTCCACCATTTCTGATCTCTGGCCATGCTGGCTGGGGTTGATTGGGCTTGAAGTCCAACAGCTTTCAGAGGGCACCAGATCAGCTAGCCCTGCTTTAAGCCCTGTGGTGTACCAGCTGTGACTTTCTGGATGGACTTTTGTGAGTTTTCCCTCTCTTTGAAAAAGAAAATTGTCTTGCTAATATTCTATTTGCAGGTAACTTCAAGCATAAAATTATTTGGCTTGGCTGCTGCTGCGGCTGCCTTTTGAGAGCTATGACTTGTTTTTGCTGTAGTGTAGTAGGTTGAACCCATGTGACCTCCAGCAGCAATTTGGGAGGTTAATTCACTCAACAATGAAGGAGGGAAAAATATTTTGCCCCCCCCCCTTTCCTTCAAAAGAAAACAAAGCTCTTGCAGGCTTTGCTTGCTGACCAGCTGGACTTGGATTAAGCCTCTCCCAAGACGATCCCTGAACATAAACAGAAACCTAACCTCAATGATGCAGGGATAACTTTGCCAGATTCTTCGACAGCTAGTTAATGGATTGAACCAAGGAGATGTTTACAGGAGCGGCACCATTCTCTATTTCTTGCCATGTATGATTTAGTACTTTCTTTACATTTGATCGGCAGGGATAAGGGAGGGGAAAATGAAAAGTTTGGCTGGCAATGAGTGGTATTGGGATAGAGGAGAATTATGTAGTGAAGAATATACAGGAAGGTTGAGGAGCATTCAGCATTACTGTTCTAATTCCAGAATGAAAACTTTAAACAGTTGTGGCTCCCCTCAAAGAATCCCAGGAACTATGTTTGGTTAAGGGCGCTGAGAGTTGTTAGGAGATCCTCCCCACTTTCCTTGGAGAGCTTCAGGGAACTCTTTGAGAACCGTAGCTCTATGATGGGAATAGGAGTCTCCTAAACATTCTCAGCACCTTTAAGAACTTACACTTCCTGGGATTCTCTGAGGGAAGCAGTGCTTTTTTCAGGGCTTGCTGATCAGAAGGTCGGCGGTTTGAATCCCCGCAACGGGGTGAGCTCCCATTGCTCGGTCCCAGCTCCTACTAACCTAGCAGTTCAAAAGCACATCAAAGTGCAAGTAGATAAATAGGTACCTATCCGACGGGAAGGTAAACAGCATTTCCATGCGCTGCTCTGGTTCTTCAGAAGCGGCTTAGTCATGCTGGCCACATGACCTGGAAAAACTGTCTGCGGACAAACGCCAGCTTCCTCGGCTTATAGAGCAAGATGAGCGCCACAACCACAGAGTTGTTCGCGACTGGACTTAACCGTCAGGGGTCCTTTACCTTTACACAGTACTGGCACCTTTTTTTGTTGTTAAAAAGTATAGCACTTACTGCAACAGCTTCATGGTGAGTACCGACACCTATTTTTCTAGAAAAAAAGCACTGGGGAGAAGGCATGACTGTTTAAAATGGTATGAGATTGTTTTAAATGTATAGTGCACATGGGGCCATAATCTAGAAATACCCTAATGCTCAACTAAAATAACCACTTTGTCAGCTTTACTAAACTGTATGGTTACGGGGGCGGGGGGCGGAATACATTTACCTCAAAGTATAATAATGGCCTCAGGCATATGGGTGCCATTGTGCCATGTCTATTTCCCAGGCTGCCCCATTAACATCAGAAGCCTCAGGTCATGTGGGAGGAGACCAAGATGCAGCATGCATGTGTGGTCTTCAGCTGTGGGTGTTATTGTGCATGAGCACATGCCAAGGCTGGCTCACCTTGAATGCAGCCCTCTTGCAAAAGGGTTCAGCTGCCCCTCTCATGAAGGCTTTCCACCATAAAATACATCTCCGAATCCTCTGTTAAAATCCTGTCAAGCCAGCTGGTAAGATAAAATGCCTTGTGAACCATTAAGATTTGTGGTCTAGCCTAGCCTCTCTGGAGACCATTAACATTAACAGCCAAGTAGCCTCTTAGCACATCATTGGCACATGAAGGAAAACATCTGAGTTCTCACTTTGCCTGATAGAGCCTCCTTGCGGACTGGCTCCTGAAGGTGTCTCCAAGTGAGGTGTCTCTTCATTCAGACCTCAAGCACTATCTCGTTGTCTCCTGAGAAATCACAGCAGAAAAGGATAGCTATGAAAGCTTTCAAGTGAAGGGGGAAAAAATATGAGAGTGAAAGCACGCACATGTATAAAATATGCTCCAGCATGAACATTATAAATTAACATAAAGCAAAAGAGGGTAAAAATTAAGCAAACATCATTAATGTCACTCTTGGGTTATTAATCTCTTGTCAAGCTTTATATCCTGTGCCAAATTTTTATGTCTTCTCCTCCCTCCTTCGTTTTGCCAGATTTTCACACTCTCCTCAGATACTGCTACTCTTCCCTTCAATGTAGGTTGAATGATTTTATGGATGGTATCCAACCTTCTCTGAATGACATTGCACTTCCCCTGAAAGTGCAAGTTCACAGATGGGTGAGTGGTGTGGCTTTTTGCTACCACAAGCCAAAGAAAATGGCAAAATCTTACATGATACTCTGATATTTCTGTCTCCTTTGACATGAACCTTGCGCTTGGCATGATGGCCTTTAACAGAATAATGCTACAGAGTCCAAGAGCTCATGATTAAGGGCTTATTAATATCTTCCCTACTATCACAGGGGTCTTTGGCACTGCTGACTAATGGCAATAGTTTTTATGGGGCCAAAGGCTACGTACACACTATACCATGGACCTTGAAGACACTCGAACTCAGAACAAAAGGGAGAAATGAGCTAAGAGGAAGGCATGTTTGGCAAACCCTCACCATGATCAACTCTTGCCTGGAAAATGTGTGGATCCTGAATTGGCCTCCACCGTCACCTACGGACACATCACTAAGACCGTGTTCATGGAAGACAATCTTACTCGACTACAAGTGATTGCCAAATAATAATAATAATGACAAACTATACATTTAAAATAATAGTAGCAGTTGTCGTAATAGTAATAATAGTAATAATAATAAATACATATATTGTTTAAAAAGTACATTCTAAGCACATTATTTCCCTCAAAAATTCTGGTCACTATAGTTTGTTAAGGCTTGTTGTGAATTGGTGTGTGTTTGGTAAAGTTCAGTACCCAGAATTTTTTGAGGGAAAGAATGTGATTTCAAAACATAGTGTGTAGCATTGTGAGCAGATTCGCTACACGACTTTTACAAGCTGCCTTTCACATGGCAAAGAAGTGCATGTTAAAAGAAATCTGATTTTGCAGATGTCATTCAAATAACAGAATGCTGGTGGCGTGTGGAAGGTTCTAATATGCATTATGGTTATACACGTTTTGGATCCTTGGAAACGACTTAATCCTTTGCTACTGATTTCAAGGGGAATAAAAATTGTTGCTGCATTTTTTATAGACCACTAGACCAGAGAATTTGCCTAGCACTATGAGGGGGTCTTTCTGTATTTTCAACTATATTTGATCCAGCTAATGATTTGCCAAACCAGCTTTTCTCCGAGTTTGCCTTGTCTGGGCCCTCCAGCATACCCTGACTCCAAGGGGAGCCTGATTTTCTAATAACAGCTGGGGAGACTACAGCAATAACTGGCTAGTGTCAGCTGGCCTGGAGCTGAAGTCACAGCCTTTAATTGGCAGTGAGGTCTGAATGGATTTTTCACACTTTCGGAGATAGCATGATGACAGCTTGAGCCCTTCTGTGTTAATAAACAGGGGCTCCCAAACTAGGAAATAAATAAATAGCTTCAAATCTTCTATCATTCTGTATGGAGCCAAGAGAGAGGGAACCAGTGTTTCTCCAATAAAAACAGACATAGTTCTTTACATTGAATGATACAATAGCTCACTGGCCAAAGATGATCCTAGGACTTGGACTGAATTCTGGAAGGAGAAACACCAGTCTTTATGAAGCACAGTCAAAGCCTGATACCCCAACCCCTGATATCAAGAGACCTGACCCAGAGTGATCCAGGGCTTTCTCTGCCCAATTTGGCTGAAGCACAGATCCCTCCAAATCAACCCAATTCATTTTGGGCTCCAGGCTTCAAATTAATCTGGTAGGCAGCCCTAGCTTTTAACACAGAAGTCAAGCAATTCTAAGAAAGCAAATTCTACCCTACAGTGCCCCGAGACAGATATGAATCTATTGGCCCAGCCTTCAGACTCTCTAGAATAAGTTTATAGGAAGGGACATACTAACTGCTGCTTGCACAACCATGCACACTAACACAAATCTACAAGATTAAGCTGTGTTCATTGTTGTGACTAGGCTCTTTCCAAATGTCTCTGTGGTTTTCCTTGTTGAATAAGGATTGGCTTTGCTGTCCATTAGAGCCCCATCCGCCGCAAAGCACCCTTGAAACATGAATATAATCTACATCACCTTGAAACTTGTTGACCTCACTCATGAAGGTGACACTCTGAACCGAAGTGGTGTACCAATCTCCTGAGAGGGAATGCCTATCTGTACTTTTCACAGAGCATTCATGTATTAAAAGAGTGTTGATTTTTTACATTTTAGAAGTCTTCTTAGCTAAGCTGAAAATAGCAAATCAATAAAGAGTAAAGGAGTACAAAGCAGTGTTACAAAACTTTTAAGTTAAACAAACATGGAAGATCAATACAACTAACCTTCAAAGAAAATAAATCCCCTCAAGTATTATAGGCTGATGGAAAAAATGTTTGAATTTAGCAGAATATTGTGTTGCATATATATTGAGCTGTGCGTATTCCATGCCTATAAGGTTGACATATAATGCAACATTACTAAGTAGCCATTTATTATTATTAAACACTACTGTCCTTTAAGGGTCATAACTGACTCCAAAGTGTATATAAAAAATGTGAAACTTCCCTCCCCTAATCAATATCATTCCATATTGCTACATTAAAATAATCAATCATTCTGTAGTATCTCTCCTCAACACTTTGTGTATTGAGTTTAAAAGTTTTATTAAAGGGGTAGCAGAGTCAGTTAGACCCAAATAAAGTGGATGGTGGAAAATGAAATACAGTCATACCTTGGGTCCTGAACGCCTTGTGAGCTGAACATTTTGGCTCCCAAATGCCGCAAACCCGTGTGTGTTCTGGTTTGTGAACATGCTTTGGAACCTGAACATCAGATGTGGCTTCTGTGGCTTCCAATCGGAAGCTGTGCCTTGGTTTCCGAACATTTTGGAAGTCAAACGGACTTCTGGAACAGATTCTGTTTGACTTCCAATGTACGACTGTACAGCATATTCAAGGTACTTCCATCATCATCAACAACAACAACAACAACTGTACCAATATGGTGTTGTGGTCAAATGTAGTGTACTATACAAATAAAATACCTGCCAGAAGCTATTAAGCCCAACACCATTTCCAAATTTTAAAAAACCCATGCCATTATTGTTTTTAAAAAAATAGTTGTAAGTAATCAGGAGGAACAAAGCACATTGTTGCTGTTATTTTCCTGAGTATTGACTACAAAGATATTATCTTCCCCTTTTATTTGTGTTAACAGTGAAAAGCCCTTCCAGTTGTAAGGCTGCCACTGTTGATGTCTCAGGCAAGCCGATTCTGTGTCTGCACTCAACCCAAGTTTCATCAGCTCTAGACCTAGACCTGCTCCAGAGGGATTCAAATGGCAAGAAATGAGATTCCAGCTAAATATTAGGAAGAACTCTCTGATAGTAAGAATCAGTGGAACAGATTGCCTTGGAAGATGGTGGACTCTCCTTCACTGGAGGTTTGTAAATAGAGGTTGGATGGCCATTTGTGAGGGATTCTTTAGTTGTGATTTCTGCATTTTAGGGGGTTGGACTAGATGACCCTTGGGACCCAATCCATGTCTACAATTCTAAGGTCATTTCTACGTCTGATTTAACTCTCAATTGGACCTCATTATGCATCTGTCCTTGCCATGCCCCTGTTGAATTTTGTCATCCCCTTTGAAAGCAGCACTGAAACATCCCAAATTATTAAAACGTAAGTGTCATAAAGAGAGAAGCATGTTTCTGTAGTCAAGCAAATGACTCACCTTTCCCCCTCTTCGCTTCAAGGTAAAGGTAGATATAATCGCGGAAGAGTAATAAGCACCACTCTCTTTGATGAAATTTCACACAGCTGTTGTCACATCCTATTATATTTTCCAGCCCTTGCCAGTCTTAGCAACACATTCCTTTGAAAGTGGCAGGGTGGTTGATAATGAAATTGGAGTGAACAGATGGTAGGTTTTTGATTGCAGTGCGGGTACATATAACAATGGCAATCCAGGTTGCTTTTCAACAAAACCACTCCCCTTATTAGTTCACTAAGTGCCAAAATGGACCAAATGGGCGTAGGATGGGTCTTTGCAGCCTGATGAGGACTCTCCCCCTTGCCATCCCAAACCATTTAAGAACCTACAGTGGATTCTTTCAGCCGAACTCCCTATCTCCCCCTGAGAGGGCTGAAAATGACTTGAAAGGCTCACCATTGTGGTGACAGCTACAAGTGACAGTGGCGCAGGGCCATATCCTCCAACATGTCAAAACCGATATGCACATCTTCTGGGACCTGCTCCCACGCAAGTCATGTGATGCACACAAGAGCAGGAGCCCCAAAACAAATATCCCTGAAGCTCACTGGGTGACCATGGGCCACTCGCCATCTCTTAGCCTAACCTAACTCACAGGGCTGTTGTGAAGATGAAATGGGGAGGAGAACTATTTACACCACCTTGACATCCTTAGAAGATAAAGGTGACATATAAATGTAATAATTAATAATAATTAAGAATACCATGTCGTTCAAACCAGGCCACTGGCTAATTAAGAAGTGGCTCTAACATTGTAAAGAAAATCATCCAAAAAGAACATCAACTTTTGAACCAATTTCATTTCTTTGAACAAAACTGTCTGAAAATTCAAGCCTGCAGACTGTAGGGAAAATAACAATTAGGCCATGGCACTTTTGTTACCAGAGAGTAACATTACGTATAGAGCTGATGTCTAAACCAAGAAGACTTTAGCTAGTTTATTAATGTTCAGGGGGAGGTGGTTTTAATGAAGAATTCATTGTGGTACAACATAACTGCAAGGCTTTTTTCATTAGATGAGATGGAGCTATTCCAATCAACGGCATTTTGCTAATTAGAGACATAGGCATCTGGAAAGTGGATGTGCATTTATAACCCTAATGCAACTAATCCTACAGGACTGCAATTTAATTGTAAATGGAGAATAAAAAAGCAGTGTTTTCTTCTATACAAAAAAAGTTGGAAGTCTAATAGCTGTGATGAACAAGCTAACTGAAGTACTTCATTACTGAGTGTGGTTTTTATTACATGATGCAAGCTGGTAGCCAGCTTGGTATCTGAGGAAGATTCAGCAGATTTCAGAGTAGATAAATAAATATTACACCAACTGAAAGAAAAGAAGACCTTTTAAATCAGAGATATAACAGGGGCATTGGGCACCAAGGGACATCTATAAACTCTGTAATAATATTTTCCATCAAGCTATATGGTGTTCATAGACTTTCCCCAGCAACAGGCATTTAGAGGTTTGATACTGGAGGCAGCATGTAGCCATCGTGACTTGAAGCCATTGAGGACAGTAGATACTGACAGTGTTCCTTACAATGATGATGCTGAGGTGAGATGCGTAGGAAATACTCTTAAAGGGGACATTAATGTGCCTTCAGCCACTGGCTCAGGCAAGACTTCATTTTGTCATGTTTTACAGCTCTGACCTCTACTCTAAAGTAATATTTTTTGTCTTTGACAGCGTCATGAGCCCCACCTTTGTTCTGGCAGAATTATTCAGAGCATTCCCTCAGAAGCCTCGCTGTCGATCATTGTACAAGCCATTCCACTCACTTGGCATTTAGTAGACTTGAAAGAAATGAAGCTGAATATGAAACCGAGAAACTGCCTGTGAAAATAGCACAATGTGAATTTTTGCAAATGGTGGGAGAAGTTGGAAAGTTTGTGCGTCAAATTTCGAGACTTTGAGCGGTGCAAGGGGCTTATGTATCAGGCATCCACCTTCAAATATCCCTTTTGTACCTGGGGTTTTGATCAATTAAAAGCAATTCAGACTTTTAAAAGGAGAAAACAAACTGTGACCCTTTCGAAAGCATGGAAAAATTGTTACTGTGTTGCTTGCTAGCCCTAAATTCTGACTGCTCTGTGATTCTTCAACAAAGGCAGAGTTGAAACACACGCGTACAAACTCCTGCTATTCAGTGTACAAAAGGAATGGAAAGCCAGAGAATATCAGAGACAATTATCATCAGGCAGCCCTTACAGTTCAAGACCTAGCAGTGGCTAAGGTCAGACAAAAGATGAAACAGCAAGCAGCAGCAACCTGCCTGCTTCCACCACTGTTTCTTGCCCTGGGTGATATGTGGCTGTTTGATCAGCTGGTCATTGTGTTACCCCATGTCAGGGGACTTTGCCCCCCCCCCCAGGCTCTTTATCTTCTCTTCTATTTGATTGACCTGTTGAACTGCAGCAGCCCTCAGGCATTGCTGTTTACAAGAAACTTGAAAAGGAAGCTTTAGATGTCCCTAGAACCAGCCAAGAAGGCAGCAGACAGGCAAACAAAGACTCTTGGTCTATAAAGTAATAATTCGGCCTCCATCGTAACGAAGGAACTACGGAACAAGCAAATTAGTTCCTCATTCAGCTGAAAGATGGCAGACCTCTGTATTTCATGCATGCACCACACATGAGAAATCTGTGATGAAGTAGTTTATGAATTTGAGGCATGGTTTGTGGTAGTAATCTGTTGTCTTTTTCCCAGGTAAAAGTTGCTTGTTGGGTTTGTTTTTTTTGGGGGGGGGGGGGAATTTGGGCAATTTGTCTTGAGTGCAGTGACATCTATATTATTTAGCAGACCACAACAGCAGCTTGCTTAATTGCTAAATACTATGAGTTAGATGAAAAGGCATACTGGCAAACAACACACACAGAAAGCCTAAAGCTGGTGTTAAGGATTAAAAGACCCATTTAAAGTTCACATGATGTAAAAGCAATTAAGCAGCCTTATCTGGCAAATCAGTCATTAAGTTTAATTACATTTGCCTTTTGCAGCTTGAAAAATGGCATCCATTTCACCCCCCAAAAAAGAAAGGATTCCAAAAAAGGGGGAGGGACAAGAAGCAGATTGCACCTGGTAAGAATGCAGCAAACACAAATAAAAATGTTTACAGTGTGAAAGAGACTAATGAAAAGAGATTAAAGGATCTGTAAAGCTATAGGCTGGCTAAATAACAAATCGAGCACATATTAAATCTTCCTGACACCTAGGAGTCAATTTTGTAGCACTTAGAATAATTCTGTCCAACTCCCATGTAAACAAAGCAAGCTGCCCACATTTTGTGGAACAGCTTCTCTGTTGAGCGACGACATACATACATACATACATACATACATACATACTGCCCATTTGGCTGGGTTTCCCCAGCCACTCTGGGCAGCTCCCAACAGAACACCAAAAAGATAATAAAACTTCAAATGGTTAAAACTTCCCTAAAAGTCAGGCACTTTTTTATTTCCTTGACATCCGAAGGGAGGGTGTTCCACAGGGCAGGTGACACTACTGAGAAGGCCTCCTGTCTGGTTCCCTGTAACCTCCGCACAATGCGGGAACCACCAGCTTCCTCGGCCAATAATGCGAGATGAGTGCCGCAACCCCAGAGTTGGTCACGACTGGACCTAATGGTCAGGGGTCCCTTTACATTTACCTAAGGAAAAACAGGACATTCTGGGATCAAATCAGAAGCTGGGATGTCCCTGGAAAATAGGGATACTTGGAGGGTCTGTTTTGTTCCATGCCTTCTGACAAATTAAGAAAGATGTTGTCAGATTCTACATAAACTAATAACATCTGGATTACTTTTTATTTCTTATCGTAGATAGCGGTCTAAAATTACAGCCTTTTGGCTGTCTACACCTAATGGCAGGGCAACCCATCTCACCTTTCAGAGCCAAAGTACATGATTAGCTCTCCATGAAGATTAATTGTGCCTGCAGAGTTGATAAAACCACAGCACTAAAGCTGCGAACACAGAGCATTGATTAGCAGGGAAGTTATTCTGAGCTGCCTATCTTTATCTGATCAGCTGCTAGTCACTTGCTGAAACAAACCCACAAAAATAAACAGATGGGAATTACTCAACTGAGTATTTAAAGTTGTTGCAGACACAGTCTGTGCAACGTTTTGGTTCTGCCACTAATATGCACACCCACATGTACTTAAGGCAGAGCCGTGTGTATGTGTGAAGGGGACGTCTGCTGAAACCTCTGGTTGTTTTTCAGTTCACAATCACCCTTCCCAAGCTGCTTTTTCACCCATAGGAGAGTATATATCCTAATGTGAGAAAATAAAACCAAGTTTGGGTGTCTCATAAGTTTTAATCATATGAATGCTGAGAAGAAAAATTAAAATATATTGTTGTATCCCTTTTCCTGAAGAGGGAACAGCACACAGAGCATATTCTTAGAAATTATTGCAGCACAACCCTGTAAGTTATCCACATATATCCTAAAACCTCCCATTTAGTTCATGGCTAGGACTTTGACCATAGCTTCTACTCATAACTGCTATGTTATCACCTTTTCCATTTGACAAACCATAAAATATGCAGAAATATTACGGGTTTATAACTGTGCTTATAAAGGAGTCCAATGTAAGATCTGTGAGACTATTGCCTCCATGATTACTATTATAATAATGGCAAAGAGAGCCCCACAGGTGAAAATAAGGGCTTAAATTCAACACAGACATAGGCAGACCATTGGGTTTAACTATGTTGGATTTGGGCCATAGGATATGCATTTTAAAATAGAATAAAAATATGGTAAGTAATACAATTCAGTCATTTACCCTCATACACATGCACACAGACACAGAACATCGTAAAGGTTGTAGAATGCACTGCAGTACCGTTTCTGTGGCATGCTGTCAGATTTAACGCAACGGCTTCCATTTGACAAAAGTCTGGTAACTCACAAGTGCCAGCCTTAATTGCTAGCTGCTTCTGTGTGCCACTGCCAGTGTCTCTAACTTATTCATGCTCCCCTCCCTTCCTCCCGGCAATGCCTTTTATCCTATTTGATGCCTTATGTGATCTTCCTCCTTGCGTGCGTCACTAGGCAGCCTCCTTCATTCTTTGGCCAGGTCTCCTGTGCGTTGTTGCTCCATCCCTGCTGATGTCATCATGGCGGGCCTTGGTGACCTCAGCTGGGAGCTCCCTCAGGTCTTTCCCATCAGTTCAGTCTTTCATCTTTGATACCCTTGGCTTTGTGAACTTTCACGTTGCCCTTTTAAAGGTGTTTTGTTTGGGGTTTTTTGTTCTCTGTCATCAGCACCTGGATCTGGAGGGTTGCTATCTTAGCCAACCCACAGGGTGCTGCTGGGACAGGGGCTCTATGAGCCAGACTCTGCAGGAGCGCCATTGCAGACACCTAGATTTGTTTGAAGCCCATTAAGATTCCACTTCATATGCATTGCTTGATTCAGCCTCTGCCAGAGTGAAGAGCTGTTGAAAAAATACTGGAAACTGTCCATAATCTAAACATCAGCTCAGTCAAGGACTTAAATTCAACCCAATTTTCAGGAGTGATGCATTATTCCTTCTTGGTCTGTACATGTTTGATGTTTGGATTACACACACACACACACACACACACACACACACACACACAACCAATCTCACAGCTGTGCAAGATTCCAGGGGTTCTAGATGCTCAACCAGGGTTCATGCTTCCTTTTGGGAATAAGGCACAGCAGAGACTGCGGTGTCTTTATGATAGATGGTTTATTTACGCATATATACAGCTTAGTTGCCAAGTAGCTAATTGGTAGCCAATGTAGAAAGCAGAAGATGTGGCTGAGGAGAACATTTACACATATATACAACTACATCATAATCAAAGCATACCTACTGAAATCATTCAGTGATGCCTAACATAAATCCATTGATTTCAATAGGTCAAGTTGACGTGGTCAGTTACAGCCATCTGAATATGTTTCTAGGTGATGCTGCAAAGATGATGCAGCTACAGTGGTGGATTTGGCAAAAATGGCTTCCCTCCTCATTCCACTGATACTTTTCTATACAGTCGTACCTTGGAAGTTGAACGGAATCCGTTCCGGAAGTCCGTTCGACTTCCAAAACGTTCGAAAACCAAATCACAGCTTTTGATTGGCTGCAGGAAGCTCCTGCAGCCAATCAGAAGCCATGGAAGCCCCGTCGGATGTTCAGCTTCCAAAAATAGTTTGCAAACTAGAACAGTTACTTCTGGATTTGCAACGTTCGGGAGCCAAAACATTCGGGAAATAAGCTGTTTGAAAACCAAGGTATGACTGGATATAACTGGACAGCTCAGCTGGTTAGAGCATGGTGCTGATAACGCCAAGGTTACAGGTTCAATTCCCATATGGGACAGCTGTGTATTCCTGCAATGCAGGGGGTTGGACCAGATGATCCTCAGAGTCCCTTCCAACTATACAATTCTATGATGTGATAGATGTCTGAAAAGGCAGACAAAAGTAGCCCTAGAACTTAATCCACTTCTGCTTCATCACACAATTTTCCCTAGATTAAATAGCAGAGCTACTTATTTCTCTGCTGCCATAATTTTATTTGTATCATTGCACTACTACAAGAACCAATTGACTTGGTAGGTATTGATTCTCAGAGCTCATGCATATGGAGCTTGATTGCTAATTGAAGAGATATATAAATTCACTCAGCTGTGAAAGATTTGCAGCACTAGGGGAAAGCTCTTTAAAGGGAAAATGTCTAGCTGATAAATTACCTCCCTGGATAGCTAAAAAGTTTTTCGCTTTCTCCAACAACCAAACCGAAACAGAGAATTGTTTGAATGTGGATTTGCCTTGTCGGCCAATCCTATGCATGTTTTACTCCGAATTAAGTACTACTGGTTTTAGTGTTTCTCATTCATTTTAAATAACATAGGATTGCTGTCTTCAGCCTTTTTCATAAGTTTGTAAGGAGAGTTCTGCTGGATCAGACCAGAGGCCTGTATAGTCCCGTGTTCTGTTCTGACAGTGGCCAACCAGATGCCTATGTCATGAACCCCGACAACTGGCCAGAAAGATTGTGGACTAAATTCGTGGAAGGTGAAGCAGGATGACACCTACTTTCTCTACTCCAGACCTTCAGGCGTTCAAGGTCTCTGTAAGCACAAAACCTATGCACCCACATATGGACATAGCACATTGATAATAAGCTTTCTACTCCATTTTAGAATAGGTGTTTTACTAACTGGGGACAAAAATTGGCACTGGAGTAGTGATATCTTGGTTTTTCAGACTGGAAACAAAATTGATTCCATAGAGATGTCTATAACGAGGAAATGGCCTAAATGTCACCTGGTGATATACAGTGGTACCTCGGGTTAAGTACTTAATTCGTTCCGGAGGTCCGTACTTAACCTGAAACTGTTCTTAACCTGAAGCACCACTTTAGCTAATGGGGCCTCCTGCTGCTGCCGCGCCGCCAGAGCACGGTTTCTGTTCTCATCCTGAAGCAAAGTTCTTAACCTGAAGCACTATTTCTGGGTTAGCAGAGTCTGTAACTTGAAGCATATGTAACCTGAAGCATTTGTAACCCAAGGTACCACTGTAAAGAAAAAGTAATGGGAACAGACCCTTCCCTTCCCTTATAATCATAATATCTGCAATTAGCATTTGTTCTGGTTACTCGGGCATTGATTTGATCTTCTTTTTTAAGTGTATGAAGCAGTTGCTGAGAAAAGATGGAATTTGCTGCTTGTAGCTTTGAAGTTGCTTTGTAATAATGCGACCATTCTGCTTTAAGAAATGATGCTGTTAGGCAGAATGGGCTCAGGGTGCAATGGACTGGGAAATTCTCCAGCACAAGCCACATGAGATGGCTGTAATTAATTAATCAACTCCTATAGGATTAAAGGCTTGGAGGTTACCTGGTACCTCCTTTGTAACTTAGTGCTGAGGGCCTTTTTCTGACATGGGAATAAGGAAGTGAGAAAAGGAGAATGTGGTTTAGAGATTATTTCCAAGCTGCATTGTTACCAAATCTGCTCATGGGCACACACATATACATCTAAAATAATTTCTTCACAGAAATATCACTTCAGTCAGAGAGCCTTATCTGGAGATGATTGCACACCACAGAGGTTATTGCAAAGGGCATGGCCACTTTAGAAAATACAGTTGTACCTTGATTGTTGAAAGGAATCCATTCCAGAAATCCATTTGACTTCCAAAAAACATTTGACAACCAAGGCACGGCTTCCAATTGCCTGCAGGAACTTCCTGCACTCAGTCAGAAGCTGCGGAAGCCATGTCATATGTTCGGCTTCCAAAGAACGCTTGCAAATCGGAACACTCACTTCCAGGTTTGCGGCATTCAGGAGCCAAAACATTCAAGTTGCAAGGCGTTCAGGATCCAAGGTAAGACTGGACCACTATTGGCTTGCTTGCTTGGGAGAAATTAGCAACAAATACCAGAAATATGAATGAAGATAACGAAGTTTATTTACACAAAGTGGAAGACGGTGACTAAAATGGTTTTGAGTTTGAAGCACTAATATATAAATATGAACAGCAAGATAGAACGATGGAATTGTAGATTTGGAAGGGACTGTGAGGGTCATATAATCCAACCCCCTGCAATGCAGGAATCTTCTGGCCAGTGTGGGATTAAGAGTCTCATGCTCTACGCACTGAGCAAGTTACACAGGCTACTCAAACCCATGTTGTCTGGACTACAAGCCTAAACAGTACCCACTACAGGGTTAGAGAGAGATGGAGATTGCCAAATATGGAGTGAAGGTGGAAGCTGAAGAATCAAGCCTAAACACACCAAGGTGGAAAACTTAGATGCAGAGGACCAGGATTTGAATTGATACCAGGTATCAGAGACAGTACAAAGATAGAGATCAGAAGAAGGAAGTCACTTACTTATGAAGCATTAGCTGTACAAAATCACTATCCTACAATAAAGGATGCCACAATTTAAGTATTAGTATTTTCAATCTTTTCCTTGCATGATCAGTTAGAAAAGCCATAACTCCCATGGCAATTTAAAAAAACAATAACTGAGATTGCAGTCCAACCAACCAAAGAGAAGACTTTGGTGGTTCAGCTATAAAACTGTAGGGTTGATGCTCCCCAGTCTCCATCCTCATAGTGCCATAACACAGTAAATCAACCCAAGTGACAGGCCAGGTGAAATATATAGTCTTCAATCTCTTTCCATTAGCCTATTTCCTGTATCTCTCCAAGAAGTCTCATACAATATGGGTTAGATTACTTAAGGGATTCTGCTCCCCTTGGAAAGAACAAGGGGGCATGGGGAGTTCAGGTGGATGTTTTATGGTCACACATAAAAAGTCCTTCAAATCATAGCACACCTTTCATGTGTCCACTAACCGTGACACAAGCTTCCCATATAAGCCTCAGTATCTTTGTCATAGTGAAAATAATACCCATGTAATAAATCAGTATTACTGGGATCTGAACTCGTGGAAGGCAAGTATCTCTCCCAGGAAGCAGCATCAATTTTTTATTGGCAAAATGTTTCAGTTTTTATCTTTCAAGTGGAAAAATCTCTGTTTATTGGAATTTGGAGTATATTTATGAAGTTCAGCTTTCGAGCAAGTACTACTAAGTGATGCATAGGGTAAAAAAAATTTTTGTGTGCTGGTTACTAGGCCCCGCCTTGCCCCACCACTCCATCTTGCAACAATATTTTTTGAACCTTCCCCCCTGGCATATTCAAACAATGTACAAAGCAAATCATACAATGTCTGAGGAATGGTGAGCTTTTCTTTTCCCTGCCCTATTCCAGTTTATTCAGATATGACTTCCTTGGATGTTAGGGGTGTTGGGAAAAATGAGCAACATTTTCCTTATGGGTACATAAGAAGTCTTATAACCAGGTCAGATGCTTTGTCTCTCTAGTCTATTATAGAAAAACAAAAACAAGTAAGAGCATTTAAGAGATAATTAGAATTAACAGTAAACTGAAAAGAGATCAAGAAATGTCAATATCTATGTGTCCGAATAAGCTAGCTTAAACAATATGTGATATGCCACACCCCCACAGCAGCCATTTTGTAACAGGTTCCCAGAGCACTTTCTCAACTTTCCCTAACCCACTCCTCTGCAGGGGGTTGGGAACTCATGTGCAAAGGGGCCTGCCACCCGAGGCCCAGCGCTGTAGGGTATTCTAGAACAGGATAGCCATTTTGCCTAGTTGGCTGCATTTTCCCCAGATTCTAAGCATGCCACCCAGAACCACTTGCAACTTACAGAGATTCCTAGGTTCCATTTGGAAGGAAAAAGCCAAAGCCTATCCCTTGTACAACCCAATATTTGAGGGGAAATGTTCAGGTACCTTTTTATTCCTCGGTATCTCTGCCTTGTCCAATGGATTAATGTGCTTGGGTTATGTCAGTCACATCTCCATAGTGATGTGGCTTAAGACTGAACTGGGAATCCTTTGCTTTCATATCATGCATCCTGTTTGATTCTTGGTAACCACAGTGGAATAATAAGGAGGAAGATGTATGGCAGCTGTCCAACTGAAACAATTTTTCCATTCAGAATGAGCTGTTTTTTTAAAAAAGCAGAAAGCTCTTGATGATTGAAGCATGCTGTGGAAAATGAATAGCAAATGAGTAATTTCATTCTGAGTTAAGGTTTCAGATCCTTCCCTTCTCTCCTTCTGTAATACCCTTTAAATCCAAATTATATATAATCAACAGCAGAAGCAACATGATTCTTCTTGTAGCTGACAAATTCATGGGTTCATCTTGCATACCTTCCCATGCATGCTGGTTGCTTGCAGAAAGACTTTTACATTTGGTAATTATAACTCCTCCCAATTAAGTGTTCTTGAAACATGTTCAAGCTGTTGTATTTCCATGAGATGTACCTGGATAGCCAGGAGGCATAATTGGGATCAGACATTAGGTCAAACTCAGTTAGGCCAGCACGACTGAATGTATGGAGGTATCTCACCACCTTTAGATCATTGTTGCATCATTTTTATTTTTATTTCAAAATCCAGGAAGAAACCTCTTCTTCTTTGAGGTCATATGAGTCACACCAACAGTCTGTCCATACAAGCAGTGACCAATTTGACTAGCAGTAACTTTTTAAGACCTCTGAGAACAGAACTAGGCACTACTCTTGACACAGCACCACAACCCAAAATGTCCCAAAGTCCAGGCCCATGTTAGCATTTCTGCATACTTACTCACATCATTATGTCATCATGTGATGTATTTTGTCAGCCACCCATACTCCACACACACACACACACACACACACACACACACACACACACACCTTTACCTTTAAATCGCTCACCAGGATAGAAGATGGAGACAGGGAAAAGGCACCCATTCTGGAATTCAGTTGCTTCATGCTACTTTGTAATGTCAGCTTTGTCCTAATGAAAGCATAGCCAATGTGGTGTTGCCCAAATAGTGTGCACTAAAACACCATCATTCTTTACCATTGGCCATGCTGGCTGGAGCTGATGGGAGTTGCGGACCATAACATCTGGAATGCACCATATTGACTATCCCTGTCCAAATGCGTTGTTAGTTAAACAGAGAGACGGAAAACTGGATTGATGGGGGGGATGTGTTGGTTTCATATTGAGCTCCCAGTAGAGACCTCCATGGCCACATGGGGACCATGTGTTGAGTTTCCTATATTATGGAGAGTTGAACTAGATGACCCTCAAGGTCCCTTCCAACTGTACAATTCTATGATTTATGATTTGAGAATGCCCACTTCAACTTCCTTACATGACAAACACAATCTTTTTTTAAAAATAAAAATAAAATACCAACAGGACCTCTGCTTAGGAAGGCATCATATCATAAAAATAAACCTTCAGAGTTCAAATGCTACTTGTCAGTCAGTTTCCAGTGACGCAAGTGCTCATCGACGCAATTACAGCTCACCAGTGCTTAATCCAGATCAGTTTAAAATACATTTTTATTTAGATTCTAATGGGGTAAAATCCACTTAGGCAGATGAAATCAGTGCTAGGTATCTATAATACAAAGCTTTGCTTTCTGATACGGGCTTCCAAATATCCAGATTAAAGAGATAAATGGGAGACGGTTGCTGAAGCAGCTCTTGGGGGACTGTTCCTGCTGTTTCAAAGTCCCTCTTAATTGTTGAAGACGAATAACCACAGCCAGGCACAACTTCTGCTTGCTGCATTTGGCACAACAAATCCAGTAATCAGAGCAATAATTAATACCTAGCATTTATCACAGATCTTCTTCATATTCATCATGCTGTGCAAACAGGAACGAGTTCTCACAGCGCCCGGGCCAGGTGGCTAAGTGCTATTGCCCTATTTTTTACAGATAGAGGAACTCAGCCAAAGAAATGGAAAACAATTTATCAAAGCTGTGTGCTGATGTACCTGTGGCAGATGTACTGCAATAAAAGCTTGTGCAGTTTGGTTAACTGGTTACTCAGGAGCGAGGCTTGCTAGAATTTGGTTTTAGAAAGAATTACAAAGCAGTGAGGAAATTGAATGGTGCCTAAATAGGACCATTTTTGGTCCTATCATCACTGTCCCAAAGCAATTACATTGACCAGGGGAAGACAACCTGCAGACCCCAGGGTTGCAGATGGCCCTCAGCCTAATTTCATGTGGGTGGTGGAATTTGGCGGGGGTGGGGAGGAAGTGGCAGAGAAAAAGGGAATAAAAAGGGTGCCCCACCCACTCTTGACTCTTGCCCTGTCTACTACTGCCTCCAGCTTCAATGACCATCAGCAGATGACCCCCAACAGATTACCCCTGAGCAATTGTGCTCCTCAATCACAAAAAAATGCCAGCAGACCACCCCTGGCATTTATTTATTTTTTGATTCAACATAGGTATGTCCCACCAGGATACTGAACATACACTATAACATTCACACCACAATAATTAACAATAAAATGCATCAGAGGCAAAAGACAGTTCAAACAAGAACAGAGCAGGCAATCATCTCTAAATAATCGCCAGCTTAAAATCCCCAAAGTAAATGGGCAAATAAATACAATTTGACCTGGGACCAAAATGATAACATTAGTGCCAGTTGCACTCTAAAGGAAAGGTGGTCCACAAATTGGACGCCACTACAGAGAAGGTTCTCTCCTGCATCAACATGTAAGTCTGTTTCCCCAACAATGGAACATGGTACAGGGAAAACAGCTCCTTCAGATATTTGGGTCCCAACCTGTTCAAGACTTTAAAGGTAAACATGAGCACTTTAAATTGGGCTTGAAAGCAAATAGGCAGCTGTGCCAGTTAAAATTCTGACAGCCATATTCTGTCTTCAAGGGCAGCCCCACATGGCAGCAGTCCATTCAGTAGTTACTGGAACATGGATCACCACGGGAACAGTTGTAATTACCAAACTAGCCAAAGTTGCAGAAAGGAACTGAAACTACCTGGGCCTCCAACAACAGTGCTGGATCCAGGAATACCCACAAGCTACATAGCTTCTCTTTCAAAAGTTTGTGCAATGGCATCTAGTGTTAGTATTCCATTCCCCCGCTGTGCAGATATGTGGGACTGTATTATCACATGTCTGTGTATTTACATTCCAGCACTGATTGTTGGATTCATGGGAGCGGAAGTTTGTTTTGCACTGTTCCGCTCTGTATTGCTTTTGCAGTTCTCTTCTCTCAGAGAGAGAAAGAAGGAGAAGAGCCATGTTTTCCCTTTGTCTGATTTGTACATAATAAAGTTAGCTTAGTATTCATACCTCCAGCCTAGCTTTGCTGTTATTGACTCTGCTAAGAGATGCCTGCTTCTTGGGAGGAAAGCAATGACAAACCTAGACAGCATCTTAAAAAGTAGAGACACCACCATGCCAACAAAGGTCCGTATAGTAAAAGCTATGGTTTTCCCAGTAGTGATGTATGGAAGTGAGAGCTGGACTATAAAGAAGGCTGATCACCGAAGAATTGATGCTTTTGAATTATGGTGCTGGAGGAGACTCCTGAGAGTCCCATGGACTGCAAGAAGATCAAACCTATCCATTCTGAAGGAAATCAGCCCTGAGTGCTCACTGGAAGGACAGATCCTGAAGCTGAGGCTCCAATACTTCGGCCACCTCATGAGAAGAAAGGACTCCCTGGAAAAGACCCTGATGTTGGGAAAGATGGAGGGCACAAGGAGAAGGGGACGACAGAGGACAAGATGGTTGGACAGCGTTCTCAAAGCTACCAGCATGAGTTTGACCAAACTGCGGGAGGCAGTGGAAGACAGGTGTGCCTGGCGTGCTCTGGTCCATGGGGTCACGAAGAGTCGGACACAACTAAACGACTAAACAACAACAACAAAGTCAAAGTGTGCTCATGTCCGAAAGGCATGGGTCACGGAAGCACGTAAGGGAAGATTGATGGATTTCCCGAGCGGAACACAGAAGGGAGAGATGGGCCAGCACGTATATGTCGTTTGCCTGGGGGTCTGTCCTGCCTCCCCACGACACCCCCCCCCAACATCTAGAACAGGCTAATACCAACCCATAGTGTCAGGATTCAACTTCAGTTTGTTGGTCCTCATCTGAATTGAATCAAAGCAATTGCCTAGTCTGCACTAAATATGACAAAGAAGTAGAGCTGAGTATCATCAGCATACTGAAGAAATCTCAATCCAGACCCTTTTTATGACCTTTCCCAATGACTTCATGCAGAGGTTAAAGAGTACAAGGAATATGAGGACCCCACAGAACTACTGCCGTAGGGCTGAGCAAAAGCCACCATATCCTCATGTCCCCAACTCCCACCCCACAAAGTCGGTCCAGCTAGATACCATAATCCATGTCTCAAAAACTGCTGCAAAAATGTTAAGGGCTCCATTTCCTTGCTTTAAGTGATAAATGAATTTGCAGTTTCCAATTTGCTTTTGTCCGCACCATTAATGAGACAAGAGCCAGGATTAAAATGAGGGTGGGTGGGTTGAAAGAAACATGTATGAAAGGCAGGATATAAATGTAAATAGGAAAATACATATAAAATCGCTAGTGAGGATTCAGAGAGTTCAGGTGGCACCAGCAGCTCTTCACTGTGTTGCATTTGAGTCCTGCAACTTTGAGGTGTGGGCTTTTGAGCTGCTTAGAGGCTTGTGGCAGAAAGGAGAAGCCCCCACTCCCCACACTCAGCAAACCTCAGTGTATGTTCAGAAACTCTCTACAAAGTACTTGCATGCCCAGTCCTTTAGAGCCATCGTTTCTTCAATTCCCTGACTATGTTTCCTTTAACACAGCTACTTTTTTAATGGCAATTGCTGGCATGTTAAAATTCCAGAACGGTAGCTTTGTTCGTCTGCAGCAGCACAAGGATAAAAGCTTGCTGTCCCACCTTAGAAACTGTGTAGTCTGTTTGCAAAGAGTCATCTTAGGTCACAGGCCTTTCATCAGTTAGAGCAGATGAAGTTGGCTCTTGCTTCTGAGAGCTCCTGCCGCCGCCACTGCTAAGCCAGTCAGTCTAGAGGGTGCCGCAGCGCTTTGCAGAGCTGTATTCTACCATGACGTCCTGCACTCCTCAGATGATTTTACCCACAGTGTGTTCTGCAGATGTGGGTGTATGGGTAGATTTAGCTAGATTTTAGCATAAATAATGGAAGCTGCTAGCTGCTAATAGAGCCGCTCAAGGCATAACATCTGAAACAGGCTCCTTTTCCAAAGAATAATATATAATTAAGGTTTGTGGCACATTTTAAATTAAATCTGTCATCAACGGGAATCCCTAGCCATTTGCACGTTTGTGAAATAAAAGATCCGAAAAGGTGATGTTTTGACTTTCTTGTCACGTCCCTGTCAGTTTCCTCAGTTCAACCAGTTGCCTAGGCATGTCTACCAAGCTTGTTCCTTGGAGAATGCTTCACATTTGGGACATTTCCATCTGTTGATTAACATATTTACTGACTGACATAACTCATCTTTATTCTGGTGGGTTTAGGAGCCTAGCCTGAGTGAGGCCATTGAAAGCAGCTTTCTCTGACCTGGTGTCCTCAAGATGTTTTTTGGTCATGCTGGCAGGGGTTGATGGGGGTTGGAGTCCAATCAGTGGCGTAGCGTGGGTTGTCAGCACCCGGGGCAAGGCAAGTAATTTGCGCCCCCTAACCCGTGGATTTGCGCCCCCTAACCCTAACCCCCAGATGTTGCGCCCGGTGCGGCCGGCCCCCCCTGCACCCCCCACGCTACGCCACTGAGTCCAATAACATTTGGAGTGCACCGGGTTGGGGAAAGCCAGTTTAAAGTGAGAGCATTCTCTTTGCTGTGGCCAGATAATAAGAATAAGAATAAGAATAAGAATAAGAATAAGAATAAGAATAAGCATAAAATATTATTTAGCCGCCACTCTGGGCGGCTTCCAACAAAATATTAAAATACAGCGGTCAGATGGATTATAGATCCAAATTCTCTGCCAGGTTTAAATAATGCTACAAAAGTTGGGTGCCTGCCCCTCTCTCTGCTGAGCGGTGGCAAGAGCCCATAGAGTTTCAGGCACTTACGCAGGGCCTGTGTTCCTTTAGAGAACTGAGACATGGTGGAGACTGTCGTAGCTTTAAGAAATATGGTTTCGTCAGTGTACATGTAGGGAGTCCAGATCTTACAGCACGGTCATTTCAAGAGGGGCTTGTGCAGCCAGCCTGCCCAAGATGGATCCCAGTCATTCTTCTTCCCCCTCTTCTTTCCAGCAACCCTTGCTCAAGACTGTCTTCCTATCACCTCACACCCAGTTACCCTGGCAACCATCCAAACCCCCATTCTCTTTTTACACATCAGGGAAGGGGGAAAGGACAGTTCTCTTGCACTGCCAATGCCCTCAATGACCCTGTATTGTTTCTTAAAGGCCCTAGCTTGGCCAGGTCGTTTTGCATAGGCTTACCCAGGAATTCTTTTGCAGCTTGTATTTCTTCCTTCACATTCCAAATCATCAAAATCCTATCTTTTATTAATTTCTAGGGTTTGTCCCCCCCATCTGTAACAATAATATCTGAACAGCACGACTGCTGCCATCCTGTAAAGGTAAAGGGACCCCTGACCATTAGGTCCAGTCGCGGATGACTCTGGGGTTGCAGCGCTCATCTCGCTTTACTGGCCGAAGGAGCCAGCATACAGTTTCTGGGTCATGTGGCCAGCATGACTAAGCCACTTCTGGCGAAACCAGAGCAGTGCACGGAAATGCCATTTACCTTCCCGCCGGAGCGGTACCTATTTATCTACTTGCACTTTGATGTGTTTTCGAACTGCTAGGTTGGCAGGAGCAGGGACTGAGCAACGGGAGCTCACCCCGTTGCGGGGATTCGAACCGCCGACCTTCTGATCGGCAAACCTAGGCTGGTTTAACCCACAGCGCCACCCGCGTCCCATAGTTGCTTCCAGTTTCCATCTTGTGTGGTTAGGGCAGACTTCAGGGTTACCGGGAATCAGCAGTTATAACAAGCATGTTGTGTAACTACAAACTGCATTGGACAAATATTTACTGAGGAAATGTACATACAGATAATGACAAATGGAACCCCAAAAATCTTGATGCAATTCTTGATTGTGCTTTAGAACAATAAGACTCCAATCCTAACTCCAATTACTTGGGACTTAGCACCATTGAATTCAATAGGACTTACTTCTGCGTAGGCATGAATGAGATTGTGCTGATAGTCATGAAGCTATCAAGAGGGGAGACAAGCCTCCCTTTAATTTGGCATCCAAGTTCCTGTTAGAGCAGGGATTGCCATCACACTGCTTTGGAATAATAACCACAACGCTGTCAAATTCAACATGTACAGTATTTACATGGGAAATTGCCAAATGTGGAAAATAAGCTCTGCAAGGCACATGTAAGTTGACAATAAGGGAAGTGAAAAAAAGAACTTGAGATGCTACCAGCACTGAGACCTTCTTTGAACATCTCAGAAACCGGAAACCTGTTAGATTGTTAAGCAATGGTACTAAAGGAGACAGCCAAATTCTTTGTGCAGGGAAGACACTAGACATAAACTTGATTCTGCTGGATTCTGGGAGGGAACCTGAAGAACTGAATCCAACAGACTTGACAAGTTATGAAGTACTAGGTCTTGTCAATGCATTAAAAATTGACAAATCTCTGGGTTTGGGAAGCAGTCACCTGGGAGGTCTAAAAGAACCAAAAAGTCAAACTTCTGACCTTCTAGCAAAAACATATAACTTGCTCCTAAAATCAGCCTCCATAACAGTGGATTAGAAAGTAGCCAATTTTTTAAAAGAGGGACCCCAGGAAATTAAAGGCCAGTTATCTTAACATCTGTTCTTGGTAAATTGATGCTAATTTAGGCAATGCACGTAAGGCTTGAATAGTTCAAATTCAGAGGTGGAACAGGTGAGAGCTAACCAGCCTAGGATTTATTAGGAAATTTGAACAAAGCATGGATTGTGGCTGGATTGTGGCCACACAAATGTGTGCATATTTTATTGCATCCATCTTTCTGCCGTGACAGATTCCTGACATATTTTGTTGCATTGTACTAATGCAATCATTGACATGTGGTTTATTTTCCATTATGAGATACACCAGATAAATAGTAACTTAGTGTAAACAGTGGCATCTGACACCAGGCCATCTGTTAGAGCATATTTCTCCCATCTGGGATTCTGTGTCTGAAGATCAAGAGAATGAAAGGCTTGTAGCATTTGGAACTTGATGTCATGGTTAATTTTTTTAAAGTAGATGATTGGTTTAAATGATGGGGGGGGTGTAGGATAAAAATATTCAGCAACAAAAATAGTTGATGGAAGCTGCCTTCTGTATCTGTCATAAATTGTTTGCTAAATAAGGACCTTCAGGAACCCCACATGTTATTAATATTATTTTAAAAGCCTTTTACACATAGACAGCTGTTTAGGGAAGCTTTGGTTTGTTCATAAATATAATCCTAGTGGTGGTTGCATCAGCAGCTAATGCACATAATGGAAAAAGCTAGGGAATACTACTAGGACTATAATTTCCTTCCATAATGCAATTCACTTTCTGTACAAGGAAAAAGGCAACATCATCTGAATTTATTATTCCACCTTGCAGCCCTTCACCTTAAAGTCCCAGGGAAGGTGACAAGAATGTAAAAATACAATTTTAAAATAAGCTAAAAATTTACAACCAAAAGAATAAGGTGGGACCTAAAAACATATCTCTCAGGTGTCAAAGGCCACCAAGAAGGTGAAGATGTAGATTTCCACTGGATTTTGCAACAGAATATGGTGTTTAATAGAGCACATGCAAACATCTATCCAGAATAGTTTGAATTATTTGAGTAAGCCCTATGCAAGTGATCAGTTGAAACTGCTGGAAAGGAAGGGGAGGAAACCAGGGAGGGGGGAAAACACAGGCAGATTGATGGAAGGCAGCAAAGCCCCTCAGCAAGCAATTAGTTCAGACCTCTGGCTTCATCCAGAGAGATGGGAATAACACAGCCAGCAATGGAGGTATATCATTACCTATCTTCAGGTATATGTGAGGGGACAGTGTGGGTGAGCTTAGCCCCCATCACAGTTTCAGATGCCTTCCGGGGGACTCAGCTACATTAGTAAATATAAAACATTATAAATGTGTTATAACCCTGTGATGGCGCTGCAGAGCTGAAATCGGAATTCTATGAAATTTTCCATTGTGAGCCTTTAAGTGCTTTCTTTCAGAGCTTTTTTATTTATAGATGTGTAGATGTAGCCCAAATCATGGAAGGCGATGGATGTGGGGATACTTTTTGTATCCATGGAGGCTCCCTGTGCGTTTTAGAGGCATGGAAGTCCTTGCCACTCACACAAAATGGGGCAAAGGTTCACAGGTGGACTTGGTGCTGCAGTTTCCCCACCCTGAGCTAAGAAGTATCACTGCGGCCTGTGGCTGGTTTGCCAGCTTCCATACAGTTGGCTCTGTTACCAGGAATCACCTCTTTTGACCAGACCTTAGTGATGGCACACTACTTGAATTTCCAGGTCTGAAGCTGTTGGACTATGGCAAAACTGACCGGAAAGCTCAGGAACCAAGAAGACAAAAACTTCAAGAAAGAAGGGGGGGAATATAATTTATTTAGGAGACTACTGTAAGCAGATGAAAACATTAGCAGGATTCTAACAACACTCGGAATGTAACAAACACTATGGACAATATGGACAGATACAAAATATAGGTTATGAAATAATATGCAGTTGAAAATGTTGACAATAGGACCCATGGAGGGGATGGTGGGAAGTCTGGAGATTCAGAGAAATCTCTATATACAGATATGTATTTTGTATTGATATAACTTTACATTTGTAAAAGCAAATAAAAACGATTTCAAAAAGAAAAAGAAAAAAGAATTTCCAAGTCTGACATTCCCTCATTTAGCATCAGCTGTGTACTCATGAATATCCATATATGATGCTGGAAAGGAGATATTCCTAGCATTGGAATTTCTTGCCCAGCTCTCCAAAGAGCATATAAATGGATTTATTAGACAGAAATTCACTTTAAGACCTTACTCATTTGGATAAGGAACCAATATTCATGGCTCAGTGGCTGTGATCCAGAGCTTAGGGGAGCTTGTAAAGCAGTTTGATAAGGGAGAAGCTACTGAGGTAAAAAACAAATGAAAACATCAAATGCCTAAATGTTGCATAACCAAACAGTGTGCATAAGTAGCTTTGCTGCATCATGCTCAATGTTATGTACATTATGTATGTTTGTGTATTAAAATCATGGGACGTCTTCGTTGACTCTGCTACCGATGATGCACTTTTCGGTTGTTAACAGCCTGAGCTGACACTTTCCTTTCATGCCTGATGTGTTAATTACATTTCGAAAACCTGTCACTGCAACCCTCATTTAAATCCATGTGCAACTCACATGAGTAATACTTGTTAACCTATGATCCTCCCTAGCCATCCTGCAGTTTTTGAAAACTAACAGCAAATGAGACTACATCTGGGTTCTTCAGCAAGGTAATTTAATTTGATTAGAAATTTCATAGCTGTGAAGAGAAGTGAAAGTCCCACTTCTATAGATTCAAGGCGCAAACATACACAGAGATACATTCTTATTCAATTTCCTTTCAAACCCTTTTCCTTTCAAAATATGTTATATAGAATAAAACAAGAAATCTAAATGTGCCATTATTGCCAATATGCTTGGTTTTTTAAATCTAGTCCCAATAAAATGTATGGAATAAGAGGTTGATCTCAACTGTCTTGTTGGTTTCAACATACCCTTTCCAATCCAAATCAGGATATCAACAGATGATAGATAGACAGATGATAGATTAAATAGATAGATAGAACTAGACTGAACCAGCCATGTGGGTAGACTCTCCTGCCCCGTAAACCCACATATTTATTTACTACTAAAATGATTTTACTAAATGAAGCAAATGACTTAACGTTTTGCCCTGAAGACTAAATTCTATAGAAAAGTTCATATGCTTTGAGGGACACAGAGGATTGAATGTCCAAATTACAATTCACTTCAGTAAATAATCTGAGTAATATTGTACATGATAGCAGAGATCTGTCATTTTTGCAAGGGGACAGCAGAAGAGCGACATTTAAAGAATCCACAAATTACAAATTCTGTACTAGTTCAGTTTTGGCTCAGTACTACCATGGAGGCAGAGCACACAACATACATTTAAATCACATGCACTCTCTAGCTCTGTGAGGGTTCCCATGATTCTTTCAGGGAAGAATGTCTGGTGTGTGATCACCAGTTCAATATGAGAGGTTTCCCCCTTCCAGCCCTTCCCACTATAGAAGCTGTTGATGTCCCAGCTTAGATTATTAGATGAAGCTAAACACATTTGAGCTTAAAGCTACCACAAGAAGACCCTCCTCCTCTTTGGATTGTCCTGCCCCATAACGTGTGTGTTAGCCATATACTCAAGAAGCTGTTTAAAGCAAGTCTGATCCTGGCGAGTGCGTCACTGGATCCCTTTAGAAAACTGGCATTGTTAGACGCCATCTCCACACCCCAGCTGCTTCATCTGCTATTGGCTTAATAATTAACTGCCTTCATAGGCACTGCAATAACATGAATCATAGGCTCACTTTTTTGGGTGTTAATGAGGATGTACTATGTAATTTCGTAGGAATTCTACCGTATGGGCCAAGTGAAGTACATGGATTACGTGCGGGGTTCTGCTGCTAGCAGAGATCTCTGTACAGAACTGTCTTTAGTCCACAAGGAAGCCATTTCTGAAAGGATTTGTGATATAGCAGAAGAAATGCACATGGGTCTGTTCACCACACACATGGAGGCGTCCTTTCTTTCTTTCTTTCTTTCTTTCTTTCTTTCTTTCTGCAAGAGGACATTCCATGCAGGCGAGAGACAATATTTGTGATGACCCAGAGCACCTGTGCAGGACTTTGGCTCATAGCCTATAACCTAGGAAAAAGGCTGATTAAGCAGAAAGCGGCCACTTTAGATGCTTCTGTGTTTCCTTGCTGCTGCTGCACTTCACAGTGGGCACAAGCAAGAAGAGGAACTCAAAGGTCTCTCCTCAATCCATCTGAGAAATAAATGCTCTCATCAAGTGACTTGTCACCCCATAAAGATACCCTAGCTTCAGTAGAATGTCAGGAGAATATCAAAATGGTGGGCACGGGAGGGATCCAACGTTTCATCTTGAGTCCTTCCCAGAAGACAACAGCAGTCCACTGCAGACTGAGGGGTGCTAATGCTGCATCGCATTCTGGCACAACAAATTCACGGTGCAATCTCAAACAATACATCTAAGAAATCTAGACTCCACCTCCTTCCTGTGGTCTAATAGGAGACACCATGCAGGAGGGCGAGTTGAGAGGTCTGCCAGGGAGATGTATAACAAACTAGTTCAGTGACCTGGAGTACAAATTCAGTGATCAAGATTCACCAGGTGGCAGAAATGTGGCCTGGGAGCTTGGCAACAATGTTCCATTGCTTCAACCAGTTCACCTGCTTCTTATACATCAAAAAACAGAGGAGATGCATGACCAAAAAAGAGGGCACACATTTCCATTGTATCTCCATATGCTAATTTGTAGGGGTACATGTTTATAAATAATTACCACAATTTAAATAGAAATGGGTGGGCCATGGGTGGCGCTGTGGGTTAAACCACAGAGCCTAGGGCTTGCCGATCAGAAGGTCGGCGGTTCGAATCCCCGCAACGGGGTGAGCTCCCATTGCTCGGTCCCTTCTCCTGCCAACCTAGCAGTTTGAAAGCACGTCAAAGTGCAAGTAGATAAATACCGTATTTTTCGCTCTCTAACACACACCCGACCATAACACGCACGTAGTTTTTAGAGGAGGAAAATCCGTAGGCATGCCACCCGTAGGCATTTCCTCCATAACACGCACAGACATTTCCCCTTACTTTCTAGGAGGAAAAAAGTGAGTGTTATGGTGCAAAAAATACAGTAGGTACCGCTCCGGAGGGAAGGTAAACGGCGTTTCCGTGCGCTGTTCTGGTTCGCCAGAAGCGGCTTAGTCATGCTGGCCCCATGACCCGGAAGCTGTACGCCCGCTCCCTCGGCCAATAAAGTGAGATGAGCGCCGCAACCACAGAGTCAGTCACAACTGGACCTAATGGTCAGGTATCCCTTTACCTTTAAATAGAAATACACCTCACCATTGTGGGGAAGACTGTGGGTAGATGGCCTATGCCGTACCTGCTCATTCTGCTATCCAGATGCTAATAGTTGACAGGCAACTTCAAGGTCCCTGCTGTCACTTCACAGGGTACTTTATCTTTAACCTGGACTTGCCCCCAACAGCCTTTCAGACAGATGACTCCCCTCTGGCAGAACTTCAAATAGAAGACTGCCATCTGTAAAACAGGGCACATGGTCACTCTCAAGTTAGCCCAAGGATTGATCAACAGCTTAAATTGTTGATGACACCTCACTCCTAACATAATCATCCCCTTCACTGAAATATTTATATGTCACTTTTACATTGTTTAGAGTGACTTACAAAGCAATAACAGAAAATATTAAGCACAAATTAAACAAGAAGAGCATCAACAATATCTGAAGATTTGTTTCCTAGTTCTGCTGGATCTCTCAGCGGCCTTTGATACAATCGACCATAACATCCTTCTGGACCGTCTAGAGGGGCTGGGAGCTGGGGGCACTGTTATACAGTGGTTTCACTCCTTCCTCCTGGGCCGTGTTCAGAAAGTGGTGGGGGGGAATGAGTGTTCAGACCCCTGGGCCCTCACTTGTGGGGTGCCTCAGGGTTCCGTCCTCTCCCCCATGCTTTTTAACATCTATATGAAGCCGCTGGGAGAGATCATCAGGGGGTTTGGACTGGGTGTCCATCAATATGCAGATGATACCCAGCTCTACCTCTCTTTCAAATCAGAACCAGTGAAGGTGGTGAAGGTCCTGTGTGAGTGCCTGGAGGCGGTTGGAGGATGGATGGCGGCTAATGGATTGAAGTTGAATCCTGACAAGACAGAGGTACTGTTTTTGGGGGACAGGGGGCGGGCTGGTGTGGAGGACTCCCTGGTCCTGAATAGGGTAACTGTGCCCCTGAAGGACCAGGTGTGCAGCCTGGGAATCATTTTGGACTCACAGCTGTCCATGGAGGCGCAGGTCAATTCTGTATCCAGGGCAGCTGTCTACCAACTCCACCTGGTACGCAGGCTGAGACCCTACCTGCCCACGGACTGTCTTGCCAGAGTGGTGCATGCTCTAGTTATCTCCCACTTGGACTACTGCAATGCGCTCTACGTGGGGCTACATTTGAAGGTGACTCGGAAACTACAACTAATCCAGAATGCGGCAGCTAGACTGGTGACTGGGGGCGGCCGCCGAGACCACATAACACTGGTCTTGAAAGACCTACATTGGCTCCCAGTACGTTTCCGAGCACAATTCAAAGTGCTGGTGTTGACCTTTAAAGCCCTAAACGGCCTCAGCCCAGTATACCTGAAGGAGCGTCTCCACCCCCATCGTTCTACCCGGACGCTGAGGTCCAGCGCTGAGGGCCTTCTGGCGGTTCCCTCATTGCGAGAAGCAAAGCTACAGGGAACCAGGCAGAGGGCCTTCTCGGTAGTGGCGCCCGCCCTGTGGAACGCCCTCCCATCGGATGTCAAAGCGATAAACAACTACCTGACATTCAGAAGACATCTTAAGGCAGCCCTGTTCAGGGAAGTTTTTAATGTGTGGTATTTTAGTGTATTTTTGGGTTCTATGGAAGCCGCCCAGAGTGGCTGGGGAAACCCAGCCAGATGGACGGGGTACAAATAATAAATTATTATTATTATTATTATTATTATTATTATTATTATTATTATACTGTAAGATCATTCAGGTGCAGATAGAGTGGTGACAGTCACAAACTAACTTAAGAAAAATAGGTGTTGCAGCCATTGTGGAAAGAAAGCAGAGAGAGCTTATCAAACCTCTACTGGGAGGGCTCCCACATCTTTGGAGAGGCCTGTGGAAATGCCCTGCACTGTGTGACTGCCTGCCTCAATAGTGCCACAGCACTGGCACCTCCCTCCCAGTCAAAGCCAGTTTTATTTACCCCTGTCTCTCTCACGTGCGCGCGCGCACACACACACACACAGAGAGAGAGAGAGAGAGAGATCTCCCAACGTATATCCTGCACTTTCCTCCAAAGGAGCCCAGGGTGGGTAATCACCAATCACCACTCTGAGACCTGCATTTCCAAAGGATGAGCAGTGTTAGCCTGTTGCAGGTCTTTGTTGTTGTTTAGTTGATTAGTCAGAGCACGCTAGGCATTCCTATCATCCACTGCCTCCTGCCGTTTCGTCAAATTCATGTTGGTCGCTTCTATAACACTGTCCAACCATCTCGTCCTCTGTCGTCCCCTTCTCCTTGTGCCCTCAATCTTTCCCAACATCAGGGTCTTTTCCAGGGAGTCTTCTCTTCTCATGAGATGGCCAAAGTATCGGAGTCTCAGCTTCAGGATCTCCCCTACCAGTGAGCACTCAGGGTTGATTTCCTTCAGAATGGAGAGGTTTGATCTTCTTGCAATCCATGGGACTCTCAAGAGTCTCCTCCACCACAATTGAAAAGCATCAATTTTCCAGTGATCAGCCTTCTTTGTGGTCAAGCTCTCACTTCCATACATCGCTACTGGTGATGTATAAGTCTTACAGTATCTTAAAGTCTAACACTGTCGTCAAGGCATGAGCCATCCTGGACTACAGTCCACTTCCTCAGGCACATGTAGTGTTATCACAAGTTACAGGTTATATATGCACATGGGAGGGGTTGTAAACAGAGGGAAATGAGTGGAGTCACCCATGAACAGCACCCTGACACTGCAATTAGGTTACCATCCCCTTGTTAATACACTGACACCCTGAACACTAAAGAACACAGCTCTAATAAAAAGTTGTTAGTTTCAGTTAGTGGTGCATAGGAGTTCCAAAATAAGTGCCCTTGCGGACTACAATATCTGTCAGGAGCAGCTGAGCTGAGTGTCTGCAGTAACAAGCTGCTGGGGAATAGGAAACTGAAAAACCCACCCACCCCAACAGTTAAGTCAACCAGAATCTTCTTGTTTTTGCATTGGGTGTCCCACACATTTTAGGAGTCCTTGGATGTGTCTGAAAGAATGCAGTTTGCCCTCTCAATGTTCTTCCACTTTCATGTTTCATTAAAGAGAGAGAGAGAGATTGTTTGAAATCTAATCACATCCCATATAACCCTGCCCCATAATCTGAATCACTTAGTCATTCATCCACATTAATTATATCTCTCAATTTCCCTGCTGCTATTTGGCCTGTTCATGTGGTTATAAAGAAAACATTATTTAAGAGTCCTTCTGGTTAATTGTTCTTCAGATATCCAGACACTGGCCTTTAAGTGGTACTGAATGAGTATTTCTAATTATAGGATGTTTAAAAGAAAGAAAGAAAGAAAGAAAGAAAGAAAGAAAGAAAGAAAGAAAGAAAGAAAGAAGATAGAATGAATTGTGTTAGTTTATGTAACTTTCTTATAAACTATCACACATGTAGATAGAGTTTTAAAAATGTTTAAACCAGCAAATAAAAAAGCAAATATCTAGCCATTATTTAAAAGTAAATAACAGCAAAAGCCCTGTTGTGAGCACAAAGACACCAATCGGGTTCCACCTTATGTTTGAAGCTGTGGTTCAACGTTTGGTGAAGCAAAGTGGTCGGTGTTCACCAAGAAGTGACCCCCATTGAACATCTGAATGGCTGTCATTCCTCTATTTGAAGGGCTGTCCAGTCCAAGTTCAGATTAAAGCTCTAGAGACTCCTAAGAAGAGAGAGCAGAGGCCCTGAAGTTGACCATCAAGTTAGTGCCTGGGCAGCAGACTGAGGAGGCACACAGACCACCTGGTCACAGTCTTCCCCACTAGGGAGTGATGTATTTCTATTTAAATTCCAATAATTATGTCTAAATGTTCCTCTCTACATGCAAATTAGCATATGCATTTATTTATTTTTGCAAACCTGTGTACTCATTTGTCCTCTTTTTCTTTTCTTTTTTTGGTAATGTGGAAGTAGCCACCCTACGTATGAGGTCAAAAGTGGGGAGAAAGAGTGGCTAGTAATATTGGGATGGGGGAGGGAGAGCTGTTATGCTGCTTATGTGTGGTTTGTCTCAATTGTTCAGACATCTGGACTGTGACTATCGCTTCTTTGAATTATGTGAGCCCCTCTGGCACAGAGTTCCCTAGTGCAATCAGAAGGGAAGAGGTTTAAGGCTCTCTAATTCTCTGAAATCCAGCTCATTACTTCCCTTTATTTCCTCCATACCAACTCTAAATAACATGTTTCCATTCACTGCTTTTAAGAGTTTGAAAGCTTCCTGCTTAATATTTTTCATCTAGGTACCTGCATTAGATGACTTGAGGAATGTTCGCCGCAAGAAATAAATTATCCCAAATGTGGCTCTGCATGTGTGTTACTACTGCGGAATAACTCAGTACTTTAAAACTAGCTGCAGGAGAGCTGCATAAATCCTCGGCCCAATAGATGGGTATCTTCAGCAGCAAAAGCACCTCCTTCAGACAAAAGGCACTCCCTGCCTTTCTTGCCTTGGCTTTTCTGTCATGAGAGCAAGAAGAGAGGAAGTCTTAGAGTGGTTACACACCCAGCCTCTTGGAACTCTGGATGAAAATGGCTTCCAAATTGGATAGAATTCTGAGCTGAAGCTGCCAAATTAATTAAACAGTCTGTGTAACTATAAAATTAAACAAGCATAACATCAAATGTGAAAAGGACCCAAGGGAACTGGCTAAGGAGTGAAAAGAGCTTCCATTGTTTACAACCTTGCTGCACATGTTTTATAAGTTACAGAAACATTTCTATCCATAATATGAAAAGTTCTTGCCTCCCCCCTCCAATAAACTGGGTATCGGCTTCTCTTGGACCATATCAGATTTCAGACCCTTTAGAGTTTGTGCCCAATCTGAAATGAATCCACATCAGTCTCCTGGGCAATACAAGATGCAAGATGATCTTTATGATAGCATCATCTTTGGCCAAAGTCTACAAATCTCAGACCCTACAGTTGTCCTCACACAATTCAGATCCATCTTACTGCCTGCACTAAAGTAGGACCAAACTAGATGTGAAAACAATTAATGTGTGCTTTTAAAGAAGTTCTTACAAAGTCTCTGTAGAGAGGGAGGTAATAAAGAATGGGATTACAGCTAGTGGGGAAGTGGGTTAGCATTTGTGCCATGGCCCCAATGAAAATTATTCCCTGGGGCAAAGGCTTCTATTGGTGTCAATAAGAGATTCCTTCTCAGCTCCAATAGCAGCTTCAGGGGGCATTTTTTGTCTAGACCTTGTCAGAGAAGGAAAGTGCTTAGTCCCATCCCTCTCCAGTCACAATCTTACTTAAACCCCTACATGTTTACTGTTTACAGGGTGTGTGTTTTGCAATTGCATGTTAACGGCTTTGATGCAATTAATGTGATGTTTGATTTGGCCCTTGCCAAAGGTGGAAGGGAAGGCTAGCAGGGCATCAGTATTCCCATGGATGCCCTTTGCATTCACAGTACAATTAAAACTGGGTGGTCTGGAAATAGCCTGGGAAGTTGATCTCAGTAAGCCTGTTTAAAGACTGATGGAACTTCCCTTCAGAGCCAGTGGGTTCTGCATCATCTTTGGAACTCCTGCCAGGGGGACTTCAATTACCCGGATATTTCTTGGATGTCAAACTCAGCCAAGAGCATAAGGTCAAACAGATTCCTCACTGGCCTTGCAGACAACTTCATTGTCCAGAAAGTGGGAGAAGCAACAAGAGGAACAGCCATTTTAGATCTGGTCCTAACCAATGTTGATGACCTGGTTAGTGGGGTAGAAGTGGAAGGATCATTGGGACTTCCGGGTTGACGCGATCTGGAAATGGCGGATTCCCTCCGAGCTCCGGAGGGAATCGGCTCCACTGAGGACGGGTCTTTGCCGCGCCGGCGACGCGGGGACCCTTAAAAGCCGCAGGCGCGGAAGCCTGCGGACTGAAGACTCGGCGGGTGCCTTAAGCGCCCCCCCTGATTCGCGAAGAGCCTTTTTAAAGGCTGCGGAGGGGATACGGGGGTGGCGTGGCACTGAGAGTCGACCGCTACCTCGGTGGGGCGAAGCCGCGAGCCATGACCAGTGAGCGCTGACTTTCTTCCTTGAAAATTTGGACTGAAAGAATTACCCGTGAGTAAGACGGATTCGGACTTTAAAAATTTTACCTTGAATTGGAGACGACCGGGGGGTCTGCTAAAAGGAAGTCCGCACCCCCCCCCCCCTTGCAGACGATCTAAGCAACGACATAAGAGCTAAGCTGGAGAGCCTACCCTTGGTGGGGTGAGTTAAAAAGGACATTAACTTTCAAGATTTAGTTAAAGCAAATCTTGTGCTGGAGAGTGGAGTTTTGGAGACCCTTTTTATGTTTTGAACAACCCCCCCTCCCGGGCTCGGGAACGTCCTGCCTTTGGGCCTGTGTAAGAGCTGCGGAGTTTGACAGCTGTCAAAGCTGCCAAACGGGCAGTTTAAAGTGGAAAAATCGCTATCTAAGATCCCTCTGGATTAAAACGAGTTACAATTGAGACAAAATTGTTGGAAACAAAGTAATAACAACAAGTTAAAGGACTCTTGGAGAAAAGACTAATAAGTAACCAGATTCCCCCTAGGGGGAATTCTGTGAAACTACAATGGATACAATGGCTGTGGATGGAAAGTTACTAGTGGAAATCGAAAGGATGTTTCAATTGGTGGGAATCTTACAAGAGCAGAGCTTAGCCATGAATAAACAACTTATCACTATGACCTTGGGAACAGGCAACTCTGCTGTTTGTATTGAGGATCTGAATGAGAAAGAATCCACAGCTGAATGGGAAACAATGTCTACAGAGGTGGAAGAGATTAAACAAGAAAAAGAGAAAGTAACCTTGGGAAGTAACAACCAAAAGCTGACATCTGTGCAACATAAGCAAGGAGACTTTGGGAACATATCTACCACAAGTCTGCGAAAGATGCAGAGGAAGAAGGAGGAGGCCCTGGGACAATATGGAATACAGGAACTTAGAATAAAGAAATATGTTTGGGGCCTCTGTTTGGACTCTGAGTTTGAAGATACAGGCTTTGTGGAAATTCTTCAGCAGTTGCTTTCAAATCTCCTTGTGGGAAGAGAATATGCTTTGATGGTGAAAGACCTTTTTCCAGATTCGACGACTGACATAAAGGACTACCAACAAGACCGGCGAAGAGGGACTGAAAGGGATTTGAAAGCCTCGGACGTGAGGAACCCAGGCTGAGAATCTTGACTTTGGACTTTTATTGGGAAGGGACAAAAACCGGGGATGGGAGGGAGGGAAGAAGAGATTCTTAAAAACTCTCAAGACTTTTAGGTTTGGTTAATATGACTTTTAATTAGGATAAAATCAAAAATCGATGGAAGAGAACTTGGGTCCAACTTAGGAAAATCAATTTTTTTTATTAGAGAAAAGGTAATAAAATGAATAGGATGGTTAAGAGGAGAAATACCAACTTGCTGATATAATCTTGGGAATTGGGATGCACGAGGGGGGGTGGGGGGAAGTCAGGGAACAAGGTTATGAAACCAGGATCTGCTGAATCTATACATGTTTGTGTTATTTTTGTGTTTGTATTGTCTTTATAAAAGTGGAAAACCCAATAAAAATTTTATTAAAAAAAAGGAAGAAGTGGAAGGATCATTAGGCGCAAGTGATCATGCTCTTCTGAAGTTTACTATACAGCAGAAAGGAGCAGCCAAGCGTACTAGGACTCAATTCCTTGACTTTAAGAAAGCCGACTTCATAAAACTTAGGGAAGTGCTGGGTGAGATCCCATGGACAGTAATACTAAAAGGAAAGGGAGTTCATGATGGCTGGGAGTTTGTTAAGAGGGAGATAGTAAAAGCACAACTTCAGGCAATACCAATGAGACGGAAACATGGAAGGTGCCCAAGAAGCCAGGGTGGCTATCTAAAGAACTTTTAACTGAGTTAAGATTAAAAAAGGATATGTACAAAAAATGGAAAAGGGGGGAAACCACCAAAGAGGAATTCAAACAAATAGCCAGCACATGTAGACACAAAGTCAGAAAAGCTAAAGCACAGAATGAACTCAGGCTTGCTAGAGAGGTTAAAAGCAACAAAAAAGGCTTTTATGGGTATGTCCGTAGCAAAAGGAAGAACAAAGAAACAGTGGGGTCACTCAGAGGAGACGATGGTGAAATGCAAACAGGGGACACAGAAAGGGCTGAACTTCTCAATGCCTTCTTTGCCTCAGTCTTCTCCGATAAAGAAAACAATGCCCGACCTGAAGAATTTGGAGCAAATGATTCAGCAGAGGAAACACAGCCCAGAATAGCTAAGGAGATAGTACAAGAATACTTGGCTAGTTTAGATGTATTCAAGTCTCCAGGGCCAGATGAATTGCATCCAAGAGTATTAAAAGAACTGGCAGATGTGATCTCAGAACCACTGGCAGTCATCTTTGAGAATTCCTGGAGAACAGGCGAAGTCCCGGCAGACTGGAGGAGGGCAAATGTTCTCCCTATTTTCAAAAAGGGGAAAAGAGAGGACCAAAATAATTATTGCCCAGTCAGTCTGACATCAATACCAGGGAAGATTCTGGAGCAGATCATTAAGCAAACAGTCTGTGAGCACCTAGAAAGGAATGCTGTGATCACCAATAGTCAGCATGGATTTCTGAAAAATAAGTCATGTCAGACAAACCTGATCTCGTTTTTTGACAGAATTACAAGCCTGGTAGATGAAGGGAACGCAGTGGATGTAGCCTACCTTGATTTCTGCAAGGCATTCGACAAGGTGCCCCATGATATTCTTGTAAAGAAGCTGGTAAAATGCGGTCTTGACTATGCTACCACTCAGTGGATTTGTAACTGGCTGACTGACCGAACCCAACGGGTGCTCATCAATGGTTCCTCTTCATCCTGGAGAAGAGTGACTAGTGGGGTGCCACAGGGTTCTGTCTTGGGCCTGGTCTTATTCAACATCTTTATCAACGATTTGGATGATGGACTCAAGGGCATCCTGATCAAATTTGCAGATGACACCAAACTGGGAGGGGTGGCTAACACCCCAGAGGACAGGATGACACTTCAAAACGACCTTGACAGATTAGAGAACTGGGCCAAAACAAACAAGATGAACTTTAACAGGGAGAAATGTAAAGTATTGCACTTGGGCAAAAAAAATGAGAGGCACAAATACAAGATGGGTGACACCTGGCTTGATAGCAGTACATGTGAAAAGGATCTAGGAGTCTTGGTTGACCACAAACTTGACATGAGCCAACAGTGTGACGTGGCAGCTAAAAAAGCCAATGCAATTCTGGGCTGCATCAATAGGAGTATAGCATCTAGATCAAGGGAGGTAATAGTGCCACTGTATTCTGCTCTGGTCAGACCTCACCTGGAGTACTGTGTCCAATTCTGGGCACCACAGTTCAAGAAGGACACTGACAAACTGGAACGTGTCCAGAGGAGGGCAACCAAAATGGTCAAAGGCCTGGAAACGATGCCTTATGAGGAACGGCTAAGGGAGCTGGGCATGTTTAGCCTGGAGAAGAGGAGGTTAAGGAGTGATATGATAGCCATGTTCAAATATATAAAAGGATGTCATATAGAGGAGGGAGAAAGGTTGTTTTCTGCTGCTCCAGAGAAGCGGACACGGAGCAATGGATCCAAACTACAAGAAAGAAGATTCCACCTAAACATTAGGAAGAACTTCCTGACAGTAAGAGCTGTTCGACAGTGGAATTTGCTGCCAAGGAGTGTGGTGGAGTCTCCTACTTTGGAGGTCTTTAAGCAGAGGCTTGACAACCATATGTCAGGAGTGCTCTGGTGGTGTTTCCTGCTTGGCAGGGGGTTGGACTCGATGGCCCTTGTGGTCTCTTCCAACTCTATGATTCTATGATTCTATGATTCCATGTGATGAACAAAAAGATGTCTCTGCTATAGTGATGTGGGGGGTGAGGCTCATGAGACTTATTTGCACGCATGGTTGGGATGTGAAAATGTATCAAGATTCTGGGGAGATGATACCTTGGATTACCAAGCAAACAATTGAGTCTAATCCTAAATTTGTGCTGCTAGTGCTATTTGCTGACGAGCATAAAAATTGTATTCATAAATACCTGATAATCTTCTTGACGGTTGCAATCTTGCTTAAAGATTACACAACGCTGGAAAGACTATGAGGTCAGCAATTTCTTATTTTATTTTATTTTGAAAGGTGGTACCAGTGTATGGGATGTTCTGTTATTGGAAAAATGAATCACAGTTGTCACAAAATATGGTCAACCCTGATAATTTCTGTACAACATGATATCTCATTGTTTCCCATGTGAATCTTTGCATTACTCGGATACTCCAGGGGAACAGTTCCAAGGATTTAATGACTAAACAACTCAGTAATCTCTCCTCCTGTATGTATCTCTGAATTTTGTTCACATGCACGCACCCCGTCCAGCCTTACCCTGGTTTCATTGTGGCCCCTGAAAGCTTGCCTGAAGAGAAATCGGTCATGCAGTGCAATTCTACACATGTCTACTCAAAGTCAGTGGGTTCAATGGGATGTTCTCCAGATAAGTGTATATAGCAAGCATGGGGAACCAAGATGTTGTTGGTCTCTAGCTCCAATCAGATACAGCAGTTGGTCCAGTGGTCATAGATGATGGAGCTGTGGTCCAACAACATCTGGAGAACCATAGGTTCCTTATCCATGGTGGACACACAATTACCTAGGAGTGAATCCCATTGCATTGAATGGGAATTACTGTACCTCTGAGTAGATATGCACAATATATTATACCACAGATGCTTCTGGAGCTCAGGCTTTGATGACTCAGCAAATGGATAAAAGTTTGTAGATGAGCCTCAGCTACCGAGACTGTTTCTCAGTGTAGCTTTCCTGTCCTAGCTTGACACACTGGGTAATGGTAATCTCATGGGGGCCCACTGAGAAGATCATAAGAGATTATGGTGGAATGTATCAGGCAAGGTGGTCCATAAATAGGTTGGACCCTGTGGAGTTTGGCTAGAACCCAGAAAACAATAGGGAGCTCCCCCTGACAGTCATGTTAACAATAAATATCCAAATTGGGGGTTTATAGTAGTGAGTCTCATTGGTCCATTGACTAGCAGGGCTAGAAAGCAGGATTCTTCCATGGACTGTAAAACACATACAGCACTTTCAAAGCCTTTGTCTGCAGCTCCTTAAGCATTAAGCTCTCTGTAACAAATGATATATTCATAAAGTGAAACTATTACATGAGGCAAGGAAAGAGCCATAATCTTTCCATGAATATCTCTGTGGCTGCTGCCTGAAAGGAAACACAAAAGGAGGGATTTATCTGAAATCTTTTAAATATTCACTGTGTGGTTCCACCTTATTAAGAGAAAACAACTGGAAACAAATGGCCCTTTTCACTTAGTGGCTGAGGATCTGGAAGACAATATGAGTGAAACAGTGAAACATTTGTGGTTTTCTCATTACATTTTAAGTTGTGCTGTTAAAAATCCTTAACGTTCAACCCATGAAATTAGCATTTAGGGGACGTGGTGACATATGCTCTTTAGCTCTAGAGTTTAGGTGCTTGCAGGCCAAGACTACTTTGGAGATTGCAGGTCTCTGTAAGGGTGAGTCTGGAGTCTGGAGGCATCATTGGGCTCAGGCATGAAGTGATGGGCTCAGGTGGGTGAGGAGAACAAGAGGGTGGCATAGGGTGGGGGCTGAGGTAATGGAACAGAGACTAGAGGAAGTGGATACCGTATTTTTCACCCTATAGGACACACTTTTTCCCCTCCAAAAATGAAGGGGAAATGTGTGTGCGTCCTATGGGGCGAATGCAGGCTTTCGCTGAAGCCTGGAGAGCGAGAGGGGTCGGTGCGCACCGACCCCTCTCGCTGTCCAGTCTTCAGGAGAGCCCCACCGCAAGCTCGGGGGACAGCGGGGAGGCGCAGCGCGCCCAGGCTTAGCTTTGCACAGCTCTCCGCAAGCAGGGGGAGCCCGCGCTGGGCTCCCACGCTTGCGGAGAGGTGCATGTTCTGGGGGCTGGGGTGGGGGAAGCTCAGGCTTCCCCCGCTCCAGCCCCGCACCTGGGGGGAAAATATTTTTTCCCCTTTATTCCCCCCCAAAAAAATTAGGTGCGTCCTATGGGCCGGTGTGTCCTATAGGGCGAAAAATACGGTAATTTTCTTACCCAATATATGGCAGCCCTGGATGGTGAAGCAGGCTGCCTAACTTCCTACTTCTCTCTCAGGAAGAGGAGCACAGCAGTGGAAACCAGGGAGGCCATCAAGCAACCACTGGAGTTGGAGAACCCTGAGTCAGAAAGGGCCACAGCTCTGTTGCCCAGAACCTAGTGGTGCTTCTGCGGCTGGAAAGAGAAACCCCCTCAATGCAGTGAGCATCTACATGCTTAACAGTCTTGCAAAGACACAAGAGTCTCTCAGATAAGCTCTTTAAAAGCCTGACTGATGGGTGTACCAACCTGTTGGGACAATTCCACTACTTTCATGCAGTTCTGAACTCCTTGACCCAATCTTGGGCTCCATAAACAACTGGCACTGCTGCTTCTAGCCCAACTAGCCTTGCCTCTCCTGTCACTTTGTTTCATACTTCAACCTTTCTAGTGATACCTAGATCTCAAATGCATCGATAAGGTAACGAAATACAGGTATTAGCACACGTGCGCGCGCACACACACACACACACTGCCTTTCTGCATAGCATTTTAAGATTCTAAAACATATAAATTATATAAAATGTAAAGTTGGTCCTGTGAGGAAAGCAGAGGGGACAGCCCAACGGGCGCTGACCCTAGTGCTGTCTTTGCCTGTCTCTCCCACTCACTTCTTCCTTCCCATGTTCAAATGAAAGAATCAAGCCTTTTGCTATGCTATATTTCTGGAGCATACCTTTATAACTACACTAATATATACATATTTTGATGCAACGGTACATGTTGTTGTATCTGTCTGTTTATGTTCAGGTTGCTTTAGGAAACCTGGAGTGGATATGTGTATAATATTATATGTATAACAATGTGAGTAAGAATACACAATGTGAATAATAATGCATATAACATGTGCAAATTGTTTATATCGCTTCTCATTTTGATTAATGAGTGAGACAGGAATTGGGGGGGGGATGTGGATAAGCTCAACATGGAGATTTTCAGAAAACTCCATCTGTAGCGGAGAGTCTCTGGCACAACCTTAGACAGTAAGTGTGCACATCACTTCCTCCAAATATTTGCTTCTGTCTCAGCTTTTCTCCTTTCTTTCCTCCAAGGATCTGAAGGTGGGATAAATTAGTCTCTGCATTCCATCCTCACAATAACTCTGTGAGGTAAGTTAGGCTGTGACTGGCCCAGCGTCACCTCATGAGTTTCATGTCTGAGTAAGGATTTGAACCCTTGTCTACCAGATCTTAGTCCAGTGCTCTAACCACTACACCAGTCTGGCTCATTCCCCTTTACATTTGCCAGACCACTTTGAAGAGATGCACTCAACCCCCTCCCCACAGGACACACTCATTTTTCTTAAATCTATTTTAGGCTATAGTCCTCCTATATACACTTATGACTGAGCAAAATGGGAATAACTTCCAAATACACAGCCATCGGACAAGATTGTAAATCGAATTTTATATGATTTTATGGAACTATTATATGAATTGGTTGTGGTAGGACTCTGTATAAACACAATTATTCGTTATTATACGTTTGCTACAGCCATGCAGGGACTGGTTGGTTAACTGGCCAAAATTTAAGGCATGACACAGTCTGAGGGAATCTTTTTTGTTTTATGGCACCCACAGTCCTCTCTCCCTTTGTTCAGCTCCTGCTATCGGTCATATAGCACAGCAATTTAGCACAGCCTTCCGCAGAGTCAATTATGTCTAACGTTGCACTGTATATTCAAAGACAGGGTGTCATAAAAAGCACCAGCTATAAAGCACGCGAAGCACACGGGAATGAATGTTCAGCTCATCATAAACCTTGTAAGAACCACAGCATTTAGGGTGCTAATACCAGCAATCCCTCGCACAAAAGGAGGTGTTGCTGAAAGGTCTTGGTAGGGTGCCATCCCAGCAGCTGGCTTAGCACTGCTCTGAGGTCAGGCGAGAGGAAAATTCCACTTCTCTTCCACAGGCAGCATTGTGGGAGGAAAAATCCTGCAGCAAAGAGGAAGGTCCTAGAATGGCTCCAAAAATCTTATTTGTGTTTGGTAAATGTGTATCAGTGGTGTGCAGAAAGTGCTAGTCTGGTAAGACTGCTGGTTGAAAGGATCTGCTGCCCCTGTGGATTCTGCCGCCCAAGACAGTCATCTCACCTTACCTCATAGGTGGGCCAGATCTGGCTGCATGGGTTCTAAATGTGGAAGAAACAATTTGTGAGATTGCGGGATGAACTTACACAGGCGCTTAGGGAATATAATGAATGGAAAGTTATATGGCTGCTGAGACATATAACACCGGTCCTGAGAGACCTGCATTGGCTCCCAGTATGTTTACGAGCAAAATTCCAGGTGTTGGTGCTGACCTTTAAAGTCATAAACAGCCTCGGCCCAGTATACCTGAAGGCGCACCTCCACCCCCACCGTTCAGCCCGGACACTGAGGTCCAGCTCCAAGGGCCTTCTGGCAGTTCCCTCACTGTGAGATGTGAGGTTACAGGGAACCAGGCAGAGGCCCTTCTGTGTAGTGGTGCTTGCCCTCCCATCAGATGTCAAGACAATAAGCAACTATTTTACTTTGAAAAGACATCTGAAGGCAGCCCTGTTTAGGGACGTTTTTAATGTTTAATGCTGTGTTGTGTTTTTAATATTCAGTTGGGAGCCACCCAGAGTGGCTGGGGAATCCCAGCCAGATGGCCGGGGTATAAATAATCAATTATTATTGTTATTATATTCTAAACCAAGATCTAAATATGAGAAATAAAGCCAGCGGAGAAGGAAACCTAACTGGAATATATAACCAAGTTTCACTGGAGTACATACAATGACTGCATTGCCACCTGAGTCAGAAGGACTTGAATAACTAGGCAGCAGTATTCGAAATCCCAAATGGCCTGACTTCAGGAGTTGGGTGATATACGATAGATGAACTCTGGGCAACCGACTCATTCTATCTGCGGTGATTTAAATAATTTAGTACAATCCTGATTGATCATCTCTTGCCTATGAATATATATCATCTGCTTCATTTTTACTATAGGAGTTCTAGGGAGTCAGTCGGTGTGTAAAAAGAACCTGTAGAGGGACTCAAGTCATTTAGAATTGCAGTGCTATCCTGCCATCTATTGGCAGACAGTGATCTTTCATTTTTACAATTTGAAAACTTACAAATCACCCATAATCTCTCTCTCTCTCTCTCTCTCTCTCTCTCTCTCTCTCTCTCTCTCTCCCTCTCCCTCTCCCTCTCCCTCTCCCTCTTAAAATGTAATTGCAAACATGGCAAAGTCTAAAAGGTGTTCCCTATGTCACTTGCAATCCTATGTATGTTTTATTTGGATGTCGGTCCCATTATGTTCAACTCCCAGGTAAGTGTGCATAGGAATGCAGCCTTCATGAACCACCCTTTTCTGCATTGTGTCTGCTTCTTTATCTCTTACATTTTATAGTAGCTTAACTTTTTAATTTTAAGAGTCGGAGTCCTGCAGTCCTCTCAACCATGCAACCCCTATCTTCCATTTCAGCATTTAGTTATGGAGGGTGTCTTGAGGGAACATTGAAAAGTGTCTGGAAGCAGAAACTCAAGACGTTTTCCATTTCTGAACCAAAAGGCAAAACTGGATACTGCGTGCCAAAGCAGAATAATTGGTCAGTGGTGCATTTAGGTAATTTTAAACTCTGGAATAATGGCCATATGTGAAGGGAAGGGGGAATCCTGAGAAGGTAATACACATTGATTCACATACTTCACATGTGTTAAGCCATCTCTGCTGGCTCCTCCCCCCCCCCAGCCCCTCAGTGCCCATGATATTCTTGCAAAGAAGCTGGTAAAATGTGGACTGGATGAGGTAACTGTTAGGTGGATTTGTAGCTGGTTGACTGACTGAACCCAAAGAGTACTCATTAATGGTTCCTCATCATCCTGGAAAAAGTGACAAGTGGGGTGCCGCAGGGTTGTGTCCTGGGCCCATTGTTGTTCGACGTCTTTATAAGTGACTTGGATGAAGGAATTGAGGGGATGCTCATCAAATGTGCAGATGACGCCAAACTGGGAGGGGTAGCCAATGCTGCAGAATACAGAACTGGGGTTCAAGATGACCTTAACAGATGGAAGGAGTGGTCCAAAACTAACAATATGAATTTCAATAGGGACAAATGTAAGGTTCTACATTAGGCAGGAAGAACCAGCTGCACAAATATAAGATGGCGGGTACCTGGCTTGCCAGTAGTACATGTATAAAGGATCTAGGAGTCTTAGTAAACCACAAGCTTAACATGAGTCAACAGTGTGATGCAGCAGCAAAAAAAGGCTAATGTTATTCTAGGCTGCATCAACAGAAATCTAGTATCAAGGGAAGTAATTGCACCACTCTATTGTGTCAGACCACTGTGTCCAGTTCTGTCGACGCTGACCCCAGGATTTCAGAAAAGATCCCTCCCAGCCCTGACTGGAGGTGCCAGGAATTGAATCTGGGACCTTCTGCATGCAAAGCAGATGTTCTGCCCCTGACCTATATGCTCTGTAACTGATTTCTGTGGGGGTTTTATCATTGACTCTGCAAGAGACACAATTCTAGTTTTCCTTGCCTCGTTTCTAAAAGGACAAAGAATAGCAATTCAGCAGCCTCCTTAACTAACACAAAACACAACACATTTCAATCACAGAGTCCATATGGCCAAAGCTTTTACAAGTGCTTTCTGTGAAGCTTTACAAGTGGATTTTTGTGTGCAGAGGGATCAAACAGAGCGTCTCAAGTGCGCCTCAGGCCAGCAATTTGGAGATGAGCCCCAGCTTTTGTTCGGAGCACACTTCAAACCTCAGCGCCACAAGGAGCAGTGACAAGTGGCACAAAGGAGACGGAGGTTATGTTTAACTGGAGCTGAAGTACAAACGACGGCTACATTGATGGCTCCTCAATTTCAGACAGTCAGTTCTTTCCTTGAGGAAAAAACACTGCAAGGAGATGAGCCAAAGAACCAAGAAAGGGCACTATTTAGCCTCTGCATCCACAATGCAGGGTGGGGGGGTGGCCCCTTTGGTGCACAGAGAATGTCTTCATTCACATGCTCCCATACCATCCTCTTTAAAAAGGATAAAGCTGGCCTTTGAAGCAAAAAACTCATCTCAATGGGAGCAAATAGGAACTGATACTTAATCGTGTAATGGCTCTTTGGATTACATGCCCATTAACTACGGGGTATTTTGCCGGCTGTTTGGCTCTCGCTTTAGCTGTTAGTCAGGCTCCGGTGCACAATATTTAACATCCAGGCAAAGGCAAACTCTACTTCTTTTTTGAGACACGGTATCAAACGTGGCTGCTTCAGCTAATGTGCAAGTCAGTCCGTTTTGTTACTCTGCAGGACCAATTAAACATCTGTTGGGCAGCTTGGTACCAATGTTTGGTTTTGCTTTTGAACACCTGATCTTGAAAGGCAAATTGTGTGCACGTCTAAATGTGGGACATAAAAGAAACAACTTGTAAGTGTATTGAATTTCAGATCAGAACCACCTTGGGGCAGGGTCCTGTTGCTGTTGTAAAGCATAGGCACTCTAGCAGTGCTGCACGAAAAAAGAAAGCACACTTCTCGTGGCATTCCCTGGCAACTGGCATAATTTCTGTTATGCTTGTAAACAATCTGGACCTCCTCTGGGCAAACAAGATTGGGGAATGATGCGATAGGTCTCACAGATTTCAGTAAAGGTAAAGGACCCCTGACAGTTAAATCCAGTCGCAGACAACTCTGGGGTTGCAGCGCTCATCTTGCTTTACAGGCCAAGGGAGCCGGCGTTTGTCCACAGACAGTTTTTCTGGGTCATGTGGCCAGCATGACTAAGCCGCTTCTGGTGCAACTGAAGACCGAAACCAGAGCAGCGCACAGAAATGCCATTTACCTTCCTGCCGGAGTGGTACCTATTTATGTACTTGCACTTTTTGGCATGCTTTCAAACTGCTAGGTTGGCAGGAGCAGGGACCGAGCAATGGGAGCTCAATCCATCACGGCAATTCGAACCACTGACCTTCTGATCAGCAAGTCTAAACCACTGAGCCACCCGCGTCCCCCAGATTTCAGTAGTAGGGCTATCTGGGTTGTGCCAAAGCTATTCCTGGCAGACTTATAGACTTGGCAAAACGAAAGAGGGACTATTGATACTCCTATGGTGTGCTTCCATTTTCACCTAAGTATCTCCCTTTCTCTAGATTCAGGTAGGTAGCAGTGTTGGTCTGATGCAGGTGGGGGGGGGATTGTCCAGAAGCACCTTAGAGACCAACTAAGTTTGTTCTGAGTATAAGCTTTCATGTGCATGCACACTTCTTCAGATGCACTTCTTCAGAAGTGTGCACGCACACGAAAGCTTATACCTAGAAGAAACTTAGTTGGTCTCTAAGGTGCTACTGGATAATTTCCTGCCCCCCTTTCTCTATTCAGCTTAATTGGCCAGTTTCTTTCCATTCCCAGTGTCACTGGAAGATGATGTCATCATCCCTGCTGTTGAAAAAGTAGTGGGGCTTCCCCCCTCCCTGCCCACTGTTCCGTTCACTACTAATTAACTTAGGTCATGTACAGGGTCTTGGGAAATTTCTCTTCTGAACATTCATACCAAATCCACCACAGTCCCTGCGATCTATCCGTGACACATTCATCTTGGAACAGGTTCCCCCACCCCAACGATGTGGCACTTTTGTGATATTCGCCGTCCAAGATGTTATGCAAACCATTTTGCAGTGTCTTGTGCAAACAGAAGCACATCTTTGGATTTCAGTTATCTTTTCTCATTTAAGGCTCTTGTGCTAAACAAAACAAAACAAAACAAAACAAAAGCCATCTGTTCTACCTGCTGAAGAAGCCTCTGAATCCAGCTCATTGGTTGGTGTTCAGCTAAGTTTTACTCAGAGTAGAGCCACTGAAATGAATGAACATGACTTGTTAAGTTCAGTGGTAGACATATACCACACATTTTGTCTATTTCTGCCAGCTAGAAGTCCTTCAAGTTAAATAGAGAATTCCAGTCCTTTCCCCAATCCCACTCACCAATGATTAGCATGCTCTGCTTTCCTCTCCCCCCCATTCACATCTAGTACTTGAAGTGATTCTGTCGGTGGCCATTGGGTCACACAGCATCAGGAGTAGTTAGCCAGTTTTGTCCCTGCAACAACATTGCCTCCAGTTGCAGAACTTTACTTTCCCTCCAAACGATGATTGACACATGCTCTCTTATGCAGGGGATATGAAAAAGGTACCGCTGGAGCTAAACCTGTTCACTGCCTCTGATGGCTCTAACCTTTAACAATCACTCTTGCTTCCAATATGAATAGTCCCATTCTGGGATTATGTTTGTTGGTCATGCACAAGTAACTGTCATATCCTAAACCTTTGTATTCCTTTTTCAAACAGATAATAACATACAAAGAAACTTTCTGATTGAATTTCAGACCTCACCACACCGAGCAGGGGTGAGGAAACTGTGGTCCTCCAGATATTGCTAGACTACAACTCCCATCATCCCTGACCATTGGCTGTGCTGGCTAGAGCTGATGGGAACTGGAGTCCAAGAACATCCAGGGGATCACAGATTTCCCACTCCTGTCACAGAGGTGTATTCGGAAGAGATGCTCACCACTTCAGAAAATAAAAAACAATCTCGGGATGATTTCTCCAGCTCAGCAATGAACATGTGACTCAGTCCTTTGTTCTGTGTTGGAAGGCTATCCAGAGGCTCAGCCTCTCGCTGTCTTGACTAAGGGGCATTTGTTGTGGCAAACTTTGATGTGTTCCTTAAGGAAGCCTCACAGCCTTTAAGGAAGCTTCTCTGTTTTTTCGAGAGTGGCCCAATTCCTTCTCGAGCATGTTGTCAGTCACTCAGCCTTGGTCCCCACATTGCAAGAGCCAGAGCGTGAGCAACCAAAAAAAGACAGCTGGGAAAACACTGAAGTGGAGAGTTCGGAGGCAGTGAGAGAGGCATGCCCACTAACCATGCAATAAACAGCAGCTGGGGCATATCCTGTGATGCCCACAAGGCCCAGCAGATTTGAAGGAAGAAGGTTATAATACGTATTGGGGAAATTTAATCCCATTGGAATCCCCCACCCTTTGCTGTGACCCCCATGTGACCTTTCACCCCTGTTTTCTTGTGACTTGCTCACCCAACACCCTCTGCTCTGCCTGTGATCTTGTCTTGCGCCACCTCCATTTTAGCTTGGAGTCAAAATAATTATTTAGGGGATGTGGGGAGGACATGGGCATAGCCAGGATTGGGGGGGGGAACCTTTTGTTGAAGGGGGGCAGAACCTCAGCTATGTATTTTTATTGGTTTTTGTTGATTTGGGGGGCAGCTGCCCCTCCCTGCCCCCCCTGGCTACGCCCATGGAGGGGGGGGGTAGAATGATAAATGCTACTGATTCTTAACTCTCAAAAAAGCAAGAAGCTAGAACAATTGCTTGAGAATGTCAGCCCTAATAAATTGATTCAGGTTGGAGATTAAAATTAAAACAACAACAGCACAGAACTAAAACAATGGACAGGAACGCCTTCCTATATTAGATATTGTCTTTGTGGTGCTTGTGGGGGAATCATGTCTGTTGGTGGAGTGCAATTCATTGCTACAGACCAACACCAGGACACAGATTAAAGATTTACTGTTCAGCACCTCAGTGCTTTATATTTGCCATCAGATGTCACTAGTGCAAACCTACTTCCTTAACCCTTTCCAATTTTATTCACCACTTCACCATTTGCTTCTGTTCCGGGAACTTTTATTCTGCTCCATCTGTCTGCAGTTCCTCTTCAGTTCATGGAATACAATACAACTGGCTATTGTATTTCCAGGGTTTCATCATATTGCTTTTTGTTATTACTAGATGATGTCACACATTGCTGCTTTAAATGCCTTATGATGAGCACATACAGGAGTGAAAGAACAGGAGTAAAAGAAGTAAGGAAAGCTTCTGCAAGTTGAAAGAGTAGGAAAAGAAGGAAGGGCTTTGGGCTTGTTGGCACGCTAGAGTGTGTGTTGTTTGAAAGCTAGGAGTGTGTGTCATGACGCAAATCACGTCTGTGCATGTCCATGGCGCCAGAAATCGCTTCTGCACATGCCCAGATGCCGAAAAGCACGCCTGCGCAGGAGCAATTTCTGGCATCTGGACATGCACAGACACAATTTCCAGTATAGTGGTACCTCGGGTTACATACACTTCAGGTTACACACTCTGCTAACTTAGAAATAGTGCTTCAGGTTAATAACTTTGCTTCAGGATAAGAACAGAAATCGGGCTCCGGCGGTGCAGCGGCAGCAGGAGGCCCCATTAGCTAAAGTGGTGCTTTAGGTTAAGAACAGTTTCAGGTTAAGTACAGACCTCCGGAACCAATTAAGTACTTAACCCGAGGTACCACTGTATCTGCACGTGCGCAGACGCAATTTCTGGCACCGCTCAGCCAGTCCCCGCACCACACTGCACTGGTTTAGCGCAGCGTGCAGGGGACTGGCTGAGCGGGCAGCTCGGTTCGGGGGCAGCTCGGGGGCCAGTAAAATGGTCTTCGTTGGCCGCATTCAGTCCATGGGCCGCACGTTGCCGACCCAAGTTAGAGCCTAATTATATTATAGGTAGCTTAGCTGTAACACAGAGTGAAAAGGAAAGGGTTGTACCCACTTGAGGACTTCATAACAATACTGACAGGCTATTCGTAATTATTATTGAGGTGATATATGTGGCCAACTAATTATCATCATCATCTTTGATGTGCTAGATAACCATGTCCCTGTAGCACCCAAAAGATAATAAATATGCATCTTACCAAGATCTGCTACAAGATAAGGGGAATCTAGCCTGTCAAAGTGATTTATAGCACTTTGTAGTCATTTTCTATTTCCCAGGCTGAAACATGACATGAAGAGTTATCTAGAACTCCTTGTTTTCAGTGAAATCTCTTTACTTCATCTTATGGTAGTGAATGAATACCAAGACAAAGTAGAAAAATAAAAGGACACTAGGGAGCGCTGTTGTTCTGCAGAAAAATGAATTTCCCATCAGTTTGTGCTGCAACCAAGAGGGCTAATTCAATTAATTGATAATGGTTTTTGATAAATATTTGCACTAACTTCATTAACTACGTGTTTCCAACTGTTTTATTTCATTATTGCAGACGGCGTTTTTATTTTATTTTTTTTTTATAATAATTTTTTTATTGCTTTTTTTCCAAGGTCGGAATACATCGTCAGTAACACAACAAAAGCGGTTTTACAGAAAGAAAAAAGAAATTATAGAAAAAAAATTCACTTTTTCAAATCAATTTTCATGATCAACCGGACTTCCCCACGTCCTCCATCCCCTGCTTTCTTTACAATAAAAATAAACAGCAAATTAATACCTTATTTCATATGTTTTTGTGTTTTCATTTGGTTATATAGTCTGCAATTTATACTTTTCTAGATCATAACTTGGTTTCCATCATTTACCAATCTCAATACTGAAGCTTGTTTTTTCCAAAGGCTTAGCAAATTCTCAACATTCATATAACTTATAGTGTTTTTGTAGATAGTCCTTAAATTTTTTCCAGTCCTCTTCCACTTCCTCTTCTCCCAGATCTCGGATTCTGCCTGTCATTTCGGCTAGTTCCATGTAGTCCATCAGCTGCGAATGCCACTCTTCCAGCGTGGGTAACTCCTGTGCCTTCCAATGTTTAGCTATAAGGATTCTTGCTGCTGTAGTTGCATATAAAAAGAAAGTTCTATCTTTCTTTGACACTCTCTGGCCCACAATGCCCAGGAGGAAGGCCTCTGGTTTCTTGTGAAAGGTGTACCTAAACACCTTTTTCAACTCATTATAAATCATTTCCCAAAAAGCCTTCACCCTCGGGCATGTCCACCAGAGGTGAAAGAATGTTCCTTCAGCCTCCTTACATTTCCAACATTTATTGTCAGACCGATGGTATATCTTTGCAAGTTTGACTGGGGTCATGTACCACCTGTATACCATTTTCATAATGTTTTCTTTTAAGGCACTACATGCCGTGAATTTTATACCGGTGGTCCATAACCTTTCCCAGTCTTCAGACATAATGTTGTACCCAATGTCCTGAGCCCATTTTATCATAGCTGATTTAACTGTCTCGTCTTGAGTATTCCATTTAAGCAACAAGTTATACATTCTTGAAAGCACTTTCGTCTTAGGTTCAAGTAGTTCTGTCTCTAATTTTGATTTTTCCACCTGGAAACCAATTTTTTTATCCTTTTTAAACACCTCTAGAATTTGGGCATAATGAAACCAGTCTCGCACCTTTCCCTTCAATTTTTCAAAGCTCTGCAACCTCCAAGTATCACCATCTCTTTCAATTAACTCACAGTATTTTGCCCAGCCACTCCCCATGTTACGTAGTTTAATGGCTTTAGCCTCCGTCGGTGATAACCACCTCGGAGTCTTACTTTCAAGTAAGTCCTTATATTTAGTCCAGACAATGAATAGAGCTTTCCTGACAATATGGTTTTTAAACAGTTTATGAAGCTTTACCTTGTCGTACCACAAATATGCATGCCACCCAAAAGCATTACTATGCCCTTCCAGATCTAGGACATCAGTGTTTTCTAACAGAAACCAATCCTTCATCCAGCAGAAGGATGCAGCTTCATAATACAATCTTAAGTCCGGCAGGGCAAACCCCCCTCTTTCCTTTGCATCTGTTAGTATCTTAAATTTTATTCGGGGCTTTTTGCCCTGCCAGACAAACTTCGTGATATCCCTCTGCCACTTTCCAAAACATTCCACTCTGTCCACGATCTGGAGGGTTTGAAACAGAAACAACATTCTTGGCAATACATTCATCTTAACTGCTGCAATTCTTCCCAACAAGGAAAGTTTCAATCTTGACCAAGTTTCTAAGTCCTTTTTAATTTCCGACCAGCATTTTTCATAATTATCTTTAAATAAATTCAAATTTCTCCCAGTCAAGTTAACCCCCAGGTATTTCACTTTTGTAACCACATTTAATTCTGTTTCCTTCTGGAACCCATCTATTTCTGAAGGTGTCAAGTTTTTTGCCAAAACCTTAGTTTTTTGTTTGTTCAACTTGAATCCCGCCACCCGACCAAACTCAGAAATTAGTTCTAAAGCTCTTTTTGTGCTGGCTTCTGGCTCCTGTAATGTCAAAACCAAGTCATCTGCAAAGGCCTTCAATTTGTATTGTTTTTCTCCGACCTGTATTCCTTCCACCAGCTGGTCCCTCCTAATCAAATTCAGCAACACCTCCAGGACAGAAATAAATAACAAGGGTGATAGGGGGCACCCCTGTCGTGTCCCTTTTTCAATTTTAAACTCCTCTGTCACCACACTGTTTACTATCAATTTAGCCTTTTGTTCTGAATAGATTGCTTCAATACCATTTTGAAACGCCCTTCCCACTCCCATCCCTTCCAAATTTTTCTTCATAAATTTCCAAGATATATTGTCAAAGGCCTTCTCCGCGTCTATAAAAATCAAAGCTGCTTTCGTGTTCATATTTGTCTGTAATAACTCCAAGACATCAATAATATTCCTAGTGTTATCAGACAAATGTCTACCAGGGAGAAAGCCTGCTTGGTCCTTATGAATTACTTCATTCAAAACTTTTTTCAGTCTGTTTGCTAAAATATCAGCAAAAATTTTGTAATCCACATTTAGGAGTGAGATGGGACGATAATTCTTAAGTTGAGTCTTTTCAGATTCCAATTTTGGTATCAGGGTGATGAATGCCTCTTTCCACGATTCTGGTGCCCCCTTCCCTTCCAAAATCTGATTACATACCTCCATTAGTGGGTGTATCAAATATTCCTTCAGTGTCTTATAGTATTTGGAGGTAAGTCCGTCTGGGCCTGGGGATTTGCCTGTTTGCATGTTCTGAATGGCACTTTCAATTTCCTGTTGCGTTATTTTATAGTTCAGGGCTGTTTGTTTGTCTTGTGTTAGCTTTTGAAGGCCATGACTTTTTAAGAAGTTATTTATTTCTATCTCTGCTTGGGGTCCTTGGGTATAGAGTTTTTTAAAATATCTCTGGAAACACTTTCTAATCTCTTCTGGTTTCTGAATACATTCACCTTCGACCTCCAGATTGGTAACAAAGTTCAATTTTTGTCTCTTTTTCAGCTGCCATGCCAGCAGCTTCCCACATTTGTTTGCCGATTCAAATGATCTTTGTTTCATCTGTTTAATTTTCCATTCAATTTCTTGGTTTATCAATTTCGTATATTGTGTTTGGTAGAATTTTATTTCTCTTAAAACTTCTTTTGATTTTAGATTTAGTCTCAGCTTTTTCTCTCCATCTCTTATTTTGTCCAAAATCTTGTCCTTTTTACCATTCCAGAGTTTTTTCTTAATAGTGTTCTGTTGTATCAGGAACCCTCTCATAACTGCTTTACTCGCGTCCCAGATTATTTTCTTTTCCACCGAGGTATTCAAATTTATTTCAAAATAGTCTTTCAACGTTTTTTGGGCCTTCTTCACGATCTCCTGATCTCTAAACAAGTGGTCATTCATTCTCCATCTGAAGGATCCAGCTGGTGTGAGTCTCAAGTCCATTTTCAAAGCGTTATGGTCGGAGCAAGTTTTGGGGCAGATCTCTATTTTTCTTGTCTTAGGTGCCAGTCCTCTAGATATCCAGATTTGGTCGATTCTTGTCCAAGATAGGTGGGCTTCAGAAAAGAATGTTCCCTCCTTACCCAGAGGGTTCTTTGTCCTCCAGATGTCAATCAAGTCCATATTGTCTGTCAGTTCAAAAAAGGTCTTTGGAAGTCTGCCGTCTTTGTTCAAATTTTGATTTTGTGACTTATCCATGTACGTGGAGACTACCCCATTCATATCTCCCATCAGGATGATGTTGGTATAGTCAATGTGGTCCAGCATTATCTCATGCAGCCTCTTATAAAATTCCGATTTCCCATCGTTTGGTGCATATATTCCAACTATCAAAAATTTTTCTCCTTGTGATTGTATTTCAATCGCCAAAATTCTTCCTTGTTCATCTTTAAAAACCAATTTTGGTGCTAGGCTCTCCTTTGCATAGATCACTACTCCTTTTTTTAACCTTGTCTGATGAAATAAATTCTTGGCCTAGTCTCTTATTAATTAGCACTCTCCTGTGGAGCCTAGTCACATGTGTTTCTTGAAGGCAAATGACGTCCAGTTGTTCTTTTCTCAATATATGAAAGATTTTTTTCCTTTTCTCGGGAGAGTTTGCGCCATGAATATTCCAACTAAGAAGCTGCAGAGACATCCTGGATCAATTTATTTACCAGTAGGGGTGTCTCCTTTGTCTTCTTTATCTGGAGGTGGAACCGGGTTGAGGCCAAACGAAGGAGGTGGCCAAGCTCCTGCTACTCCTTTCCGAAGGTCCTCCCCGTGGTCGTTTAGGAACTTTTCTTGCTCCTCTGCTGTTCTGATTCTTACCTTCCTCCCTTTCAAGGTGAAAGATAATCCTTGAGGGAATTCCCACCTGTAGGAGATTGTGTTGTTTCTCAATAAGCTTGCTAGGTCTTTATATGTCACTCTTAAGTCCAACAGCTGTTTTGGTATATCTCTGAAGATTTCTGCCGTCTTTCCCTGAATCACCAATGAATTTTTGAAGTGCAGTGTTATCTTTTTCTTGCTTGGATCTCAAAATGATCAAGCAATCCCTTGGTTTATCCTTCTTGACCACTCTTCCTAATCTAAAGGCGGTGACGATTTTAAAGTCCTTATCTTCTGCCAATCCCCAGAATTTAGATATTTCTGTTGTCAAAAAACCGATCAAATCCTCTTTTTCTGATTCTGGGATATTTCTAAGCCTCAGATTGCTTTCCCTGTTTTTCAATTCTGCCAGGGACAGGTACGCTTGCTGTTCAGTCACCTGTCTACTCAGTGGTCTTACCTCCCCTCTTAATTCCTCTATCCTCTTTTTGTTTTCTTCTGCTTTTGTGTTTACTTCTTCGACTAATTTTCGGTTTTCTGATGTAGTCTTTTCAATATTACCTATTGCCTGTGTATTCTTAGTGACCTGGTCTGTCAATTTATCAATAGAGGCTGTCACCTGATCAAATTTAGCAGATTGTTCATCAAATCTAGCTGCTTGTTCATCAGCTTTCTTATTCAGTGCTGCCAGTTGGTCCAATATTTCTTTCGAGACAGGATCTAACCCTCCTGCAGCCATCTCCCCGAGAGGTGGCTGTATATGTTGTCCTTCTTGCAGGCCTGTCACAATTGGAACAGACGATCTACGTAGCTGCACAGGCAAAGTTGTTTGCAAGAGTTCAGTTTGCTTTGCTTTCTTTCCAGCCCTTGTTTTTGGTGCGCCACTCATTCCACAGCTGTCCCTGAGTCAAGGTCAAATTGTAAATCCCATGGGAAACAATCCAAAAGAAAGTAAATATCCAGATATAAAAACCAGCAGTTCTCAGAGGTTAATAATTCCACAATCCAGTAGGGGGAGCTCCCAAAAAAAGGTTAGGAAGGAAGGATGAGAAGTTTCCACCATTAAGTTCCCACACACACACACACAAAAAAAAATTAAATAAAGTCCAAAACCGGGGGGGAACCCTCCATTCAATTTTAACTGCAGAGAATAAAAGTTCTTAGCCAGGGTGTATGCAACAGTTCCTTTTTTTTAAAGATACAAGGTAGCCCAATATAACTTTATATACAGTTACCGCAGTCCGATGTTACTTGTATCCAGGCAGACCGATAGCCAGGTTTCGTAACTTTGTAATCCACTGGTAAACAGAAAGAGGAACCACAGTCTTTATCCACTTACAAAGCTGTTATAACTTTTTTTGAATTTTAAGCAGTCTAGATCGAATTTGCAAAGTAAATTCCAACTTCTTTTAACCTCCTTTCAATTCTTCCGCTTTAGAAAAGTCTTTGCTCGGCACTTTAAACAGAGCCGGAAGACTGACTTCCTTTTTAGCGTCTCCCGCTTTCAGCCAAATTTCGCCAAATTAAGTTCAGATAGAGCCTCAGGTTTCTTACTCATGAGCAAGTTGTTTTAGTTCTGTTGTTCAAAGAAGAAAGGTCAGCGCTGATCAGCAGCAGCCGCGCGGCTTCACTTCCGCGGAAAGAGCGATGGATTCACAGCACCGCTACCCCCTCCACGTTCCGATACCCCTTACGGGGTCTCTTCTGCGTTTCCGAGGTCGCTTCTGGTGCCCGCCGAACCCCACGGCCACGGGCTCACTCTACCCGTGGTTTCTCTAAGTGGGTCGTCGCTGTGCCGCAGCGCACGACCCTTTTCCGCGGAGCCCCTCTTCAGCAGCTGAAGAGGACCGCCATTGCTGAACGCGCCGCCTCCGGAAGTCCCCAGACGGCGTTTTTAAAAAATCACTTTGCAATTTTGGGATGTGAAAAACACACTTGTCCCCATTCATTTAACACACTGTATCTACATTAACAGTCAAGCAAAAAGAACAAAAAAAAGAGAGTGTCCCTTGTGACATTTTATTTTGGGATCCGTTAGCTTCAGTGTTCGAATTCTCCTTTTGTGCAGCTCTGCAAATTTCATGAAACAAAGCCATTCTCCTCCAATTCATTTCGCAGAAGCTTCCTACACTATTTATTTGGATTTATATTCAAGCTATACATTTCCAAGTCAGTTTGGTGATGTGTGAGTTACACATGACACAGAACTGAAGGACATTTTAGAGGCGTGCATCCCAACTTCCTGTTCAGTGCAGCTGACTGGAATGCAGGATGCTCCTGCAGCATCCCTGACAGATGGCTGACCAGCCTCAACTTAAATACCTGAAGCAACTTAGAGCTGACAACTGCCTGAGGTGGTCTGTCCTGCTGGCAATTAGCTTTTCCTGTCAGGAAGTTTCCCCTTGTATTTAGCTGAAATCTGCTTCCCTGCAATCTCTACCTACTGGAGAAGCAGAGAACATGTCTGTTGCATCTTCTTAGATCGCAACTGTCTCAATTTGCCAGAGAGTCCCTATTTTAGGTACCAGTCCCTCATAGATCCCTGTTTTGTCTACCACCACCTTTTGGGGGGTGTTGCTTTGTTAAAATGTTGCTAATGGGAATTGTTAGAGTTATCCTTCCTTCCTCGAAGTTACATTTCTGAGATATGTATTTTGTGGGTGCACCTTGTCCCCAGTGCAGAGGTGAGACGGCTGCCTCAGGTGGCAAGAACCACAGAGGCAACAAATCTCAATTCATTTAGCAGATCCTGATGTCAATCTTCCTCCCTCCCTTGTTTCTGATGTAGATCTTTTCTCACTCCTTCTCCCCTGGTGGAATGGTGGGGAATTTAAAAGTCTGCCTCAAGTGCCAAAATGTCTTGGGCTGGCCCTGCCCTAATGCACAGGCCCAGGCAGATCTCAACATCTTTTCTTACTTCCTAATGCTGCATAAAGATATTAGCATGAAAGACTCTCTTTTGGATTCAGCTTTACTCCTCTGGGAGTGAGCGTGGTATTTTCATGCCAACCCTAATGTAGGAGAACCTGCCCATATAGCCTGCAGAATTCAGCTGTTCCCACCAAATTGGCTCAGTCTGATGGTGCCACCGAGAGTCAGCCAATCAGCAAGGGAAACTTCTCCAAATTTTACATAAGACACCTATGAAGAAATTGGGCAAAGTGCAATCACATTCAGTTTAAGGCTCTTATCTGCTGCTATTACACCTCCCCACCCCACCCCCGCCGCCACCACAAACACCTGCCCACATTTAAGTCTAGCATCCCAGTTTGTCTGGGGGACCCTGCAGTTATGGTGACTTATGGACTGCATTTAGCAGACAGGTTTTTGACGTACGCCAATTCCCACAGCCATTTGGTCTATGGCGGAGGCTTTAAACCAGGGGTGGGGAACTGGCTCCAGAAATCACCCACTTTCTGCAGGGTATTTTTGACAGGTGGGCACTTGATGCAATATAATTACAGGCGATTCATAGAATCAGAATTGTTGTGACGGACTGGACCCCAAGGGTCATCTGGTTCAACTACCTGCAATGCAGGAATCTCAGCTAAAGCAACAATGGCAGAAGGCCACCCAGCCTCTGCTTATAAACCTCCAATGAAGAAAAGTCCTCAACCTGCAAAGGAAGTTTGACTTCAAAGGAAGAATCAGAAGCACACTCTGAGCATGCTCCAGAGTCTTCCTTTCTTCCTTTGCATCCCTGCCTTGCATTCAAAGTGAAATATACTCGGAGTCGAGAGTGGATTTCATGCTCTTTATTCAGCTCATAGTGGTGAGGAGGAATGAAAGTTCCCCCAAAGTATCTGCTTTATATACATTATTAACACAATGGGCTGAATGTGATTGGCTAATTCTGGAATTCTCCTGTAGGCCAATCAGGTTGTGGATTCACTTCCATCTGGAGCTGGATTGGGTGGCTCCTGCAGACCAATCATACTGCTGCATTGTTCTAGGACCAATTAGACTGCTGCATTCTGAATCCTATTGTTCTAGGACCAATCAAACTGCTGCATTTTGGATCCTATTGTTCTAGGACCAATCAGACTGCTGCACTTTGGATCCAATTCAACTCAGTACATAACACAAGGTCTGGCTGCAAAGATTCTTCTCACTTTGGGCAGGGATTGGCTCCAACTAGGACAGCAAATCAGCAGCTCCCGAGTGGAACCAATCCTAGCAGGGCTTGTATTAGGTGGATTTATTTTTTTAAGTGCCAAAAGCAAGCCCCACTAGCAGAGAAGTGATTAGGAGTGCACTCTAAGGTTCCTGGTTGTTTCTTTACAGCCCTTGTTTTACCTGCCCTACAATGAGCATCCTAAGACATCAGGTGTGAGGTAAGTGGAACTGGGGAGGACACAACCTGCTGGGACACATTAGGACCCCTGGACAGGTCTGGTTTGGCTTTCAGTTCCCCCCATTCAGGTTTTAAACCTTTGCACAGCTGGTCAATCAACCAAATGCAGCAGGCCTAATGTTTTTGTCTTCTGAGGAAGGACTATGATCGTCACAGGCCTTTTATGATGCCACACTAAAAGATTAATTGTGGGTGTAGTGATGGCTACACATGCCTCAGGAACTGATTGTCAACAAATGACTTGTGTTTGGAGTAATTTCTAGGGCCACCAATAAGCCCTGTTGTGAATCGACATCCAGCCACACCCTTGCTCTATTTTTATTACTGTTATTATTTTAGCCAGGCACAATGATCCTTCATAAGAAATCAAACTCGAATTTCTAAGAATATTTTGTTTTCTATGCCATCTTTATGTCATTAACAAAAGCAATAAAACACAACAGTGGTGAACCCACAGAACTGACTACCTGATTGCCACTCCCAGCAAAATCAAGAGGTTTATTGAGTCTCTGATGGGCCATCATATGTGTCTGATGAACTGCATTAAGCTTGGTGGGTCACAAGTTTAATCAAGTGTCCCTTCAGACAGTCTCCAGCTGCTATCTGAGTGACTGAATTTGCTACGTCCACCTGGATCACACTCCTGCACTTCAAGACTGCCAATGCAAACACCCCTTATCCCTGAATCCTTTCTATCACTATCCTACAAAGGAAGAGGACACTCACACAGGCCTGGCTATGCACCCGTTATATATTATCATTTATCAAAATCAACAACACCTGAATTTGCAATTTCCTGATAGGTTGATCTTCTCCCCAACAATACAAAACATGAAGTCTTTGATTCTTTTTTTTAAAAGGCTGAAAAGTAGACACAACCCCCCTTTTTTGGTTTTGTTGTGCCAGTCAGGTCAGATCTCAACAGCTTTACAACTAACTCTCAAATCTTATCTCAGAATAGCTGAACTCTTGCCAGGAGTTCTGTTTTGATAAAGAAGGTATGTTCTTATCTTAATCGACAGAAGTAATTATTTGGGCGAGGATGTCTCACTGAAGAAATACATGCTTTTTAGCACTTCAGGGGGTGGGGCATTGAGCACAAACTGAGGGGCAAGCAACAAGCATTAAAGTGGGAAGAGGCACCAGCTATTTATGAGCCAAGGAAAGGGAGATCTGCTGAGGTTGGTAGGTTTTGTTCTTCTCAAAAAGGATATATAAAGCCCCTCAGATTTGAGAGAGATTCTTGGAATGTTTGACCTTTTGCCTCCAAACAGTCCTCTAGTCTCTAGCTGTGGAGGGCAGTTATTGCACCCACTTCCAAAAAACCAAGATGTTTAGGTCTCTACTATCAGCTTCCACTACATTTTGGCAATACTAATTGCTTTCTTGCCATTAAACCATCATTAGATCAAACTGCTTTACCTAAAACAGTGGTGAATGTGGATCATCTAGGCTTTTGCAGGTTTTTATTGATTGGCACATCCTAGTATTATTTGCTTTTGTAGATAAAACCTACATGTTATCCTTAGTTTGTTTCCATAGAACCAGGATAAACAAGAGAGATTAAATAAATGCAGACAGTCAGAATGAACTCTCATCGTTATTCCCATGGTTTTCATTCCCTTTCTTGAGGGAACACCCACTCTTTGATCTGGCACAATATTCTTGCAGTTCTTGTCACACACACACACCCCAAAATGGGCTCCACCAGTAAGGTCTTATTAGCTGTCAGTAAGTTATCTCCATGATAGCTATTGCTATCCCCCACCCACCCCCAAAAAGGGCATGTATAATCTCTAATGGCAATGTAAAATTGATGGGAAGCAGCTCTCAGTTGATTGCTCTCTGTTTCTTACATAGAAGTTTCTAACATTTATTTATCTTCTGTGACCTGATCGTGGAAGGCTTACAGGACACATTCATCCAGAAACTAGCTAGAGACTGTTTTGACTCTGCCCAGAAGAGCAACAGACACAGGAAATGCCTGACTCTGCCCAAACATAAGTCCAATGCCATCTAGTGACTAAACTATATAACGACATTATCCATACATGCCCCAAACAGATGTGCACACAACAACAGAGTTTGAAAAAAAGCAAACAGAAATATTATATTATGTTGAAAGTTCACCGTTACCAGAACTGGAATTTCTCCAAGACGCTGTGGCTAGAGGATTGCCACTCTTGCAAAAGTTGTCCTCCTTGGAATGTTTCATTAGCTAGGCTTTAGTCCAGATCCACAGCTGGTGAACATCAGCTTGACGCTGGGTATTTCAGGGGAGTTTTGCTGATTAATGGAAATGCAGTATTGACTTCAAGAAGCTGTATCCTGAGTCGCTTAAATAAGGTCTTTGCATGCCTGTAAAATCTAAATTTGCATGCTCTCATTCTGGGTCTGAACTCTCCACCTATTGACCCAGACTGAAAATAAAGTTAATAAAAATAGCATTTTAATTCGCATGCAGTCTGGAATGCATGATGTTATAGGGGTTTTTTAAAAGAAAAGGAAAAAAATGCAGCCAGATGGCATATTTTATCATATAGACCTGGGGTCTGCAACCTTTAAGACAAAAAGAGCCACTTGGACCCGTTTCCGAAGAAAAAACAACCTGGGAGCCGCAAAACCATTGCGACATTTAAAGCATGCGCGCCACTGCCCTCCGATCTGACAGCGGGTGGGAAGGTGACGTCGGGACGGTGCGTGACTAACGCACACACTGCCCCCATGCGACGTCACAGCCAGTACAGCGCCCGCCACAGTGGGGAGTGTCGGGGCGCACAATGCGCCTCCTCCCCTCCCTAGTATCCGCTCCGGAGCCGCGGCAAAGGTGTAAAAGAGCCACATGCGGCTCTGGAGCCGCGGGTTGCAGACCCCTGATATAGACCAACAAATGGAAATAAAATAAAAAGCTGTAACCCTACGCACACTAAACTGCTCGAATAAGCACCATTAAACAAAGTTGACTTGTTTCTGAGTAACATGCATAGGAATGTGCTGCTTTCTTTCCTTTGTTTGCAAGTTCTAACCTTAAACAACATGAAAAAGGCTTCTGGCAAAGCTAAGCCTGGAGGTAGCAACTGTTTGGTTTCTCCCCAGAGAGATGGAGGCAGTTTAAAACAGAATCACTGCTTGGAGTATATACGCTTATTCCACTTTCACATCTGGTTTTGCCTCAGCCTTTGAAGTGATAAAAGCCTTTTCCTTTGACTTGATAAACAGAGAGAAACTGGGGTTCACATTTCTTAATACGAGTGTTGACAAGAGATTACTGATTTATATTAGAAACCTTTATTCACAAACTGGTGTTAGCGTGTGTTTAAATGGGCATCTTACCAATGTGATTCCAACCTCAAGGGGTTTAGGACCAGGCTATCTGCTAGTTCCTTTCTTGCTTCATTTCAATATAAATAGAATCCAGGATCTCCAAGGATCCAGGATGTCCAAGAGACACAGTATTTTTTGGCCTACAGATTGTAAGCCTATGTTGTTCTATGCACATGGTGTACCTCTTCTTTCTACAACTATGAGAGGTAAAAAGCGTCTTCTCAGAGACCCTGGTTTGTTTTGTAAAAAAGGAATTTCTTACCATGAATTTATGCTGAAACTAAGATAAAATGTAGCATATAAATACAGTTAAGGATTTTAAGTATCTAGGAATTAAATTCAACCAAAATTGTACTTGGGCAAGGCATTTGAAACCTACAAGCCTCTCAGCCTCACAACTAACTAAGGCCATTTTTAACTTTAGTAGCCCTTGCATTTAAAGGGGGGGTTAAGGGGGGGCAAATGCCACAAGTAGTTATGTTGCAGATTTATGGGGCTGGAGAAATACTATTAAACTGAAAATTCATAATTTATTTTTGAGCTCACTCTTGGGTGTCCCATGTTACTCTCCCATTGTCACAATAAGATATGAGGTTGGGTTATTTTCCATATCATCCAGAGTTCATGTTGCTTTGCATCTGTCTTGGCTGAATTTAGAGCCTGACACAAGATTGCCCCCCAAAATGTTATTTGGAGCAAATTTCTAATAGATCTGTACAAAGCTGGGCCAACAAATGTGAAATCTTTCTAATCAAGTATGGTCTGATTGTCGGTGCCCTCAAGATGGCAAAGCAGTGTGTTAAAAACTGAGATGGGACCTTCCGATACCTAGATATTATGTCCAAATAATGCAATTTTCACAGTTGTATTACTCTGTGAAATCTGAGTGATTATGGTCAGTCCTTTTTTTCAAGGGGGATGCAGGGGTACGCATACCCCTAAACATTTTGTGAATCTGATAACAGCTTCATTTCCTTTCCCGGTGATTTTCTTGAGTGAAAATGAGAGTATCCCTAAACAATTTTTTAAAAGAAAAAAAGCACTGATTATAGTCTTCTAGATTACTTTTGTGAATTATCGGTTGAAGCAATGGGGAAGGGATTTACAAACTATGTCCACAGCATATTTAGATGAGAGGTATGCCAAAATACCTGTAAAATGGTTGTTTATGTATCTGCAGCCACAGAGAAGTGGAAAATATTATTCATCACATACTGTAGTTCACCTCATATAATTCTCCTAGGGATATATTTCTCAAATAAATTTCTTCAGAGAGGTTCTTTCTTGAATAGTAGGGGGAAAATTGCTATGTACTGATGGGTCAGGATAGCAGGATAACTAGCTTAAAAAAGCACCATCATAGTGAGGGGGGCTGGTCTAAGTCAGAACTAGAATGTTCCAAATATTTATTGAAATTCCTTCCCTGGAGTAAAAAATGGCAGAAGTAAGTTAAGGGTAATGAGAATATAATAGTGACCTGCATTATTAAAGTTTGGGATAGCTTAAAATCTAGAGCCCGAGGATTTCACCTGTAGAATCTTTCAAAACAGATGAAATAGTATCCCTGACTGAGCCTTTATGGAAAACATATGGCCTGGCGCAGGTGAAGCATGCTGGAGAGAACAGATCGGAATAAACCTTTTAGCAATTTATATAGGGGCCCTAAATGTACTGGGACCTGTGCTAAATTTAGTGTGAAGAGTTATTGTTTAGGAGCCCCAAGATTCATTATATTGAGAATGGTGCCAGAATGGTTAAATAATGGAACAGTTGGATATGTGTACAGCTGGAATAAAGTTTTGAGGATATACCGGTATCTGGAACAAAAATATAAAGTTGTCACCTTGTGCCAAGTCTGCTGAAAATCAGTACATCAACTTCTAGCTCACAAGCATTTGACTCCATGGAAGTATAAACAGGTGGATAAATGGGGAAAAGCTGGTCGCTGAAGGTGCAGGATTCCTGCACACTGGAAGGCCAGGTCAAATAATTGAAAATTTTTGGAAATGAGTAAATAACTAACTATGACAGGAGAGGAAATGGCCCTGTGGGGGGAAACTCAGTGAAAAGGAACAAGCTAAAACAATCCTTTTCTCCAAGGCCTTTGTCCAATTAAACGGTCTATGGCCTTTTAAACTGTTGTGGGGGCATTGTTCCGGTTGTTAGTATAGTATGTATTTTTGAGTTTTTATATTGTAAACCACCTCATGATGGGTGGTATAGAAATAATACATTGGTTTTATTTTTATTTTCTGCCCTGCTTTCAGGGTATCCACCTTCACAAGACTGCCTGTATAAATACAATAACAAATTGTACTTTGACAAAGCTTACAAATTCTTAAAAATAACAATAAAATAGCACACAGTATCAACTTTAAAATGTTTAAATAGCAAAAAAATTACAGCAGCAGACAAATATTTGTTAAAACACTGCTCCATAATGCACACCGATAACCAAATGGGACATGTAGTTTGCTTGATACTTGTATTGGAAATCTTTGTGAAGAAATTTCTAAGTACTCTGCAAATATATAAACTATTAACTCCAGCCTAGTTGTGTAAATTACGTTCGCTTGTAGACGAGGTGCGTTCTTGAAAGATTGTTTGATGACAATGTCTAAAAATAATTAAATCAAACAATGAAAGGGCAAATATGACTTCATAGTACTAGGGAGAAACATCTGTTCTCATATCTACTAAAAAAGATATGGTAGGTGTGTGCTTTTTATAATTATAGAGGCCCCAAACAGAACCCAGTTGAGGTGCTTCCAGAAAGTCCATATCAAGGAATAAGCTGGGGTAGAATCCTTTTCTCTCTCATGTACAGCCTTTTGTATGCATATAAAATTGGATTTGTGTGGAGAAGTCATCAGGGCACAGTCCACCTCCATGTCTAAATCACCATTTTTTTAATATCCTCCAGAGCTTTCCCTATGAAAACCTGCTTTTATTTAAAGCTCGATTGGAGCAAACAGCAATCCTCAGAAAACCTGAACAGATGTTTGCTCCAACTGAGCAATCAAGAGTAAATTTTCATGCGGAAAGCTCTGAGGCAAAAAGAAAACCCACAAAGCACTCGGTTATGGAGCTTTTTCTAAAAAAATTAATCTTTATTGGTTTAAAATCAACACTTACACACACAACAGAAGCTTGAAAAAAGTAAAAAAGAAAACGAAAACCTAACAAAAGAAGTACAATACATCTCTTACAAACAAACAAACAAAACCAATAGAACAATACATCAAAAATTCACAAAAATGTTCCATCAACTTCCGACTTCCTCGATATGGGTTCTTTGTTTTCTTAATTACTTGCCTCTATTTTCCAATAAACTTTATCCTTATTAAATCTTGTTTGACTTCATTATACCTTAGTCAGTTCCGAGAGCTATTCGAAGCATTCTAAAGTTTTTATATAGGGACACTGTTCTTTTAAATATTCTCTATAGATTTCCCATTCCCTTTTGAACTTTTGGGTTGAACAATCTAAGGTCTTTTCCGTCATATATGCTAGTTCCATGTATTCAAGCATTGGAAGGTCTTTTTAGCATGGAGCTGAGCCTGCAAAGAGTGGGGCAAAAGGTAAATGTGGAAAAGCCCTCTGCCGTGTAAGCAAATGGAACTGGTGCAGCCTAGGCCGTGGTTTGTTCCCTCAATGATGAGGATTAGGCCTTGGCTTCAGCAAAGAAGGCCGCTCCCCTTCCCAGGGGGGTGAGGTTGCAGGCGGGCCACATGCACTCCCTATGTACAGCAGGGGCATGGTGACGCCGCCCGCATCACCAGGAGTCCCAGCCGCGTCACGCCCCACGGCTGACCAATCCAGTTGACCGGGTGCATGGCTTACCCCAATTTAAACCTCCGCGCAGCCAGGGGGCTCCTTCCACTTACCTTCTCATTCATCAGCTCTCCCATCCTCCCACCCTATTTTCATGTGTTCGCCATCTTGGCCTTTCTATGGACCACAGTTGGTTGAGGGGGCCAGGTAGGAATTTCCTCACTTGGCAAATTGGCAGCAGCCATGTGGTTTTTGCCTGCCTTGTAGCAATCATCACAACTTTGTAAGTTTTGGTGGTTAGGCATTGGTAAACCTGGTTTATGGGAAGGGAGGTTGTGGCCTTCACCTGCCCCTCCACTTTAAATGTATTCTGTTACAGGGATCTGGGTGTGTGGATCCTGTCCGAAGCCTGTGTGATGACTAGGGCCATGCCACGACCCCATCAGGGACCCTGGGGGAGCTCTCAGTTGATGTACATCTACAGGGCTTCCCCTACTGGTGGCCCACTCTTATGGGACTACCTGCATGTGGGCAGGAGTCAGATATAGTCGATTCAGTTCCAGCGCCTAAGCCAATACCACTCACATTTGTAACCAATAAAGTTGTGGCCTTAATTCTTCCATTAACCCAAAATATTGGTGTCCGTGTGTTTTATTACCCATGAAATGGGGAGAGCTCGGGGCCTTGCTCCCTGGTAAGATGCTGCTAATCTGGTTCAGAGACTTTGTCATAACGTGACTTCCCCCATTGTGGTATCCGGAGACACAATGCCAAGAGGTTTGTTTTTCTTATCATTCCTGAGAGGATTTGGGATAGGAAGCAAACCATCTGCGGCAGCCAAGTGTTAATTGCAAGGAGGAGGCTTGAATACCTGAAGAAGTTATTGGTGTTAAAAGGCAATTTAAAAGGGGCTGGGTGAGGGGAGAAAAGAAAAACCCACAAAATGTTGTGTAGCAAAACACTGGAGAAAATAAAATAGATTTTCTGGCTCTCTCCCACACGTACATTCACCTTTCCTAAGAAGAAGCTGCAGGACACATCTAGTTTGTGGCTTATTTCCAAGTCTTTGTGGCTTGCTCCAAGTCTTTTTTTCTATGAGACAACAGACGGCATTGTTTCACATTTATGACTGCAACTATTCTTTATTGCATCAATGTTAGTAATACAAATAAGCTCCCACTACTATTTTTCCAATAACCGTCCTGTCCTTTGTATTCTACCACAGTGCTTCGAGCTTTTTAGATTTAACAGCTATGACACTTCAGAGAAAGGTAAATATTTGTGAAACAGTTGTTCATTTAAAAGGCATTGTGAAATAGTCCTTTCCTTCAAAACATTGATTATAGTCCCACGTCTTGGCAAAGGCAGGGCAGTCTGTTCAACAGAGGTGGAGCGGGGAGAGAAACATTCCAGGTTTATGAGCAAATTCAGAATGTAGAAAATGACAAGGATACACAGATGGCCTTGTTGAGGCAAAAATAGATCAACATTCACAATAATGTGGATTTGGTCTCTGACAGTGGGCAGCATGAGATGCTATAGAAGATTATATAGAATAATGCAATTACGGTAGCAGTCCAGGCTGACAAAGTTTCCGTAAATTCCCCCTGTATCGGCAGGACTGTGCAGTTTGCTTTTAAAATAAAAATTATAAGTATGCATTAAGGTGACACACATTTTCTACTAAGAAAATTGTGGGTCTGTGGCACATAAAATACATCTACGTTTGCAAATAATTGCTTATTTTACACTGTCTACAAGGTTTCTGCAAGTCTAGAAAGAGGCCAAGGGTGGCATCAGCATTAGCACCCATTCTCTGGCTTTATAAATGCTTGTCAGTCCTCAGGAGGTACAGATCAGTCATTTGCTTGTCCATGTCAGCTCTGCATGAGTCTATTCATAAATATGTTCTTGAGATCTTGAGGTGAGGGATGAAATCAAGGAAGCATCCAAAAGAAGAAATGTTGTAGCTATGGATGGCTTCAACTAACCTCACATTATGCATTCCAGTCAGGAGAAAGTGGTAGCATTTCTAGATGCCTTAAATAACTGCTCCCCAGAACAGTAAGTCATGGAACTGACTAGAGGGATGGCAACCCTGGACCTAATATTGAGTGGCACCCAGGACCTGGCAACAGGTGTAAGTGATGTTGAGCCAGTTGGGATCAGTGACCATAGTGGCTTCCCTACAGACCTCCTCAGGTGTTAGGATCAGCAAACAGATGTTGTGGTCATTCCACTACTCTAAGAAGCTCAGGGGGTGGTGACCCAGAAAAGGGCATTTCCCGTGGCAGCCCCTAAACTGTGGAATTCCCTCCTCACATAGGTGCATCTGGCACCTTCACTGTACAGCTTTCACCATATGCTGAAGAAGCACCTCTTTACCAGCACCTTACACACCCAAGAGAGATATTTTAAGGACCCACTCTAGTTGTGATTATAATTTGTTTTCAGCCGCTTTTAACACTGTATTTTATATTGCTGTAACTCTCCCTAGCACCTTCTAGTGAAGGCCAGCTGGTGATGATGGTGGTGGTGATACCACCTAATGTTTGGTTTCCTTGGAATGAAGGTTACTGGGGGCTGTTGTTGTTTAGATATATAGTTTTATTTACACACACACACACACAGAGGCTGAGCTTAATAAGGAACAACAGCACTAATACTACAACAAAACTCTTCAGTTAAGTTTCGGGGTGGAGGGGAGTCCTAAAGTCATAGCTTTGGGTTCAGCATAGAGGGTAAGACTCCACCCAGCTCTGGATGAGATTTGGCAAAGACTGACCCCTGGCCTATTATTCTCCCACACTTAGGATGACGTTACCTCCAGTTAGCTGATGGGAGGAAAGCATCTCTAGATACTTGTTTCTAAGACAATGCAGTCAACTCCTTAGTCAACCTTTAATAAAAAGGATGCTTATCAGGTTTGGCTAGCACCACTGAATCAACAAAGCAGTGGGTTTGACACTCCAATCCTATAACCAGGGTGAGAACTTCATTACATAACAAAAATGAAGCCCGTTCACTCAATAGCAGAGGCGTCCCATGGACTCACAAGAATATAGACTAGGACAAAAATATCAACCTGCCCCTAAATCTCAGCAATTATTATCCTGCCCGTCTTATCCTGCTGCACCTCTGTTTAAACAATGCAAATACTAACAAAACTAACATTGCAATCTCCATCTTTTTAGTGCACAACAAACCAATATGTAGCTGCCCTCCTGTACACACTCCAGAGCCAAGATCATTTAGTGGTTTAGAAATTACAGTTCCTCCTTCTATTTTTAATAGTGTGGCCATGGAAGTTCAGCCAGCTTTACATCCCTGAAAGGAATGCACTTTAATTTCAACCCGACCCCGGTACTTAGAGCTTGGCTTAACCCTTACATGTATTTTTATGTCCCTCCTTGTTTGACAGGCACAGATCTGAATTGTGCTTCTTAGCCATTCGACCCCCATCTTGTCCAAGCATTTCTCCCGACTCCAGCCACACCCTGTGGCTGCAGGCAAGAAATACAATTACATGCAGCACAGAAGTTTATATCCTGTTGTGGTTTTGGATTTGTGGCCTCTAGTTTAACTGTGTATCCCTTTCTACAACTGTTCTGACTCCACCTTTCCACACGTTCCTTGATTCTCGGGTGCAGTTGTATGCATGCAGTTAGCTGCATGTGGCAATAGGTCTATGGGGAAATCTCCCGGCTCCAAGCTTCTGCCAGGGTGGTGATGCCTCTTCAATGGAGACAACTGTAATGCCAGATTGGAGCCAGGGTAGAAACACTTGGTTTGCAATGGAGAATGGTCCATTAGGGTTACAGGGCCACTGCCCCACCAACCTCAACCAGCCCTCACTTTCCTACCTCCTTACTTAAAACCATTTCAGCTTGGATGGGGACAAAGGAAGAATAATTTGGCTCTGCCTTTCATTAGCTACAGATCCACCTCCTGTCAAGCTCCACACCTTCTACCCCTCCAGCCCCAATGGGCAGCAGCAGCCACTTAGAAGAGGACACTGTTAAATAGAGAGTTGTCCTCTGCAAAGTAGAGAACATGGCTAACCTGCCACAGTCTGAACATCTGAAATGGAAAGCTCACAGAGTACAGTGGAACCTCGGCTTACCTACCGTCCTCCTTACAAACACTTTTGGTTATGAGCTCCGCTAACCTGAAAGTAGGTGTTCCGGGTAGCGAACTTTGTCCCAGGAAGTGAGCGGAAGTCACACGGCGGCGGCAGCAGGAGGCCCCATTAGCAAAAGCGCGCCTCAGGTTAAGAACAGTTTCGGGTTAAGAATGGACCTCTGGAACGAATTAAGTTCGTAAACGGGGGTACCACTGTACACTGCCTGCTGTTTACAAGAACAATACACTTGAGATCAAGATATGAGGTATTTGAATGGAGGTGTTCCCCACAACAAATCCCGTGAATTTCAAAGTGCCATTGTCTGGATTCTGGCCTTTGAAGACCTCTTGTCTTCCAATGTTACTATTTACTGTCTCACACTCGCTTTAACTAAAGGTTAGACTCTCTTCTTTTTTTCTTGAACTGAAGCAAACAATAGCAAAAAGGTGTGTGTGTGTGGAACCTAGCTATTTCCCCAGTTTGTCTGTTTTGTCTGTTTGTGTGAAGAGCCAAAAGCTGGAGGAGACATGCATATGCACACATGCTCACATTGCTGCCTGGTATCGTTAAAAAAAAAAAAAAACACACAACCAATTTTCCACAACAGCAAGTGTTGCTTAAGATATGTCATATGTTCTGTGCCTTCTCTGTCAGTAAATAGATGGGTTTAGAGTGAACCGGGGCTTTCTAAGCCAGAGAATGCTGTGCTATTCCTAGTTAAGATGCTGAGCTGCCCACAGAGACAGGAGAGGAAGGAGAAAAAGACCTCATAGTTCCCTTTCTGAAGGGTTTCAGAGCTTTGCTCATCTCAGGTGTTTGTTAAGTATTAACCGTTCGACAAAGGTGCTTTCAGCGACAGCTGTCTTTTAGCATTGGTCAGAACGACATGCAAGAACAACTGTTCTAACCCACTTCTGTCTGTGTTCATGTTTTGTATAGATACCAAAAATAGCACATTGTATTGAAATATTGCATGGACAGAACTAGCAGGAGGGGAACCCTGTGATCTTTGGCCCTCCTCTCCCCAACTTGAAGGCCTGGCACTTTTGCAGAGGCCCTATTGTGCACTGTGTGTTGTTTTGGAGAAAGCAGGCTTGCTTTCAGTCTCCTAAAGTATGCATGAATTTTCCCATGGCCTGCTCCTGGCCCACTCCAAACAGCATGCTCCGGGCATAAGCAGCTGACGCTGGAATGAAGCATTCCCTTGGCAACTATTAACCCCAAATTGAGAACGGACAACCCCTTCCCATTGTGTGGAGCTTGAGTGATAGATGCTTTGTGAGGTGATGTAATGCCATGTATGCAAACTAAGCGAGGGGCTCAAATGGCACTTGGAAATTGTTCAGTGACTTTGAGCAGGGGGCTGTGGGTGGCTCACAACAATAGCCTCGAGTGGGGAGGCAATAGCTACCAAAGCATGGAGGGGGCTCATGGGGATGTGTGTGTGTTTTCTAGAAATCATCCATCATAGCTGAATTCCTGGTGGTAAGAAGGGTGAGAATTTTAGCACAAGATGGAAAAAAATGTGAGCTGTAAAATACCATGTTGGGTTCTGAGCAGGTGGATCAGACATGCAGGTGCTCACGTTTTTAAAAATGTTTTTAATATATATACTGCTAATTACTGTTATCTTTAAATGGTTGTGATTGTTTTTAACTGGTTTTATTTATAATTTTAGTATTTCATGGAAATTGCTTAGGTTTTTCCACAATCAAGCTGCCATATGAATTTTGTTAAATAAATGGTTCTGTCTGGCTCTCCATAGTCTTCCCAGGAAACTATTCAGCACAACTTTTGCTTCAATCCCCCACCCCCACCCCAACTCATAAGGTATTTAGCCAATCAGCTTTTCATTTATTCTGAAGCATATGCCCTGGGAATGATTCATACATGATGTTGGAATGCACCTCAGCATTTTTTTTAAAAAAGACACTGATATTTGTTCTAAAAAGTGCATTCATAAACACAGAGTATGAAAAAAGCTTTGTCCTACCTCAGATACAGGTCAACAGTATGGTCATGGTTGTTACAATGACTGCGCAATCTTCCTCTGTATAGGAGATAGCCCAAGAGGAGGAGAACATAGCTGTCAGCTGAAGTCACCTTGGAGATGCCATATCTGTTGTGCTGAAGATCTGATGTTTGAAAGCAGATCTGTTGCATGGCAGGACCACACACACTTCTTGCTTCTACTTGTATATTTTCAGATAAACCACATATTAAAGGTAAAGGTAAAGGGACCCCTGACCGTTAGGTCCACTTGCAGATGAATCTGGGGTTGCGGCGCTCATCTCGCTTTACTGGGCGAGGGAGCCGGCATACAGCTTCCGGGTCATGTGGCCAGCATAACTAAGCCGCTTCTGGAGAAACCAGAGCAGCGCACGGAAACACTGTTTACCTTCCCGCCAGAGCGGTACCTATTTATCTACTTGCACTTTGACGTGCTTTCGAACTGCTAGGTTGGCAGGAGCAGGGACCGAGCAATGGGAGTTCACCCCGTCGCGGGGATTCGAATCACCGACCTTCTGATCAGCAAGCCCTAGGCTCTGTGGTTTAACCCATAGCACGTCCCGCGTTCAAACCACATATTACTATTTTTTAAAAAACCACACACTCTAGTGCTCTTTCACCCAAAGAAAGTTAAAAGCAGAGTATGCCGCCCTCACAATTTCTCCTCACTTGAAGAAGTGTGGAGCATGTAACATGATTGTTATCAGTCTATTGGTGGTGCAATTTGTTTATTTAATGATACTTTTATACTGCCTCTCTACCAAGGCACTCAAGGTGGTTTATGATTTTACAATACCTCAGGTTAAGAACTTAATTCATTCCAGAGGTCAGTTCTTAACCTGAAACTGTTCTTAACCTGAGGTACCACTTTAGCTAATGGGGCCTCCTGTTGCCACCGCCAGGCAATTTCTGTTCTCATCCTGAAGCAAAGTTCTTAACCTGAGATACTAATTCTGGGTTAGTGGAGTCTGTAACCTGAAGCGTCTGTAACCCGAGGTACCACTGTACTAAAAGAAACAGCTGATCTAAAGAGCAGAATCCTCTCAGGTGACTGATGGGCTTCCTCTCAGGAGCTGAGGACCTGAGCTGAGGGCACACACTCCCTGGCCTTCCACACTTCCCTTGGGGCAAACAGGTTTCAAGTAGACCCTGGGAAGGTGCAGGGGAGGGGTTGCCCCAGCAGGTCTCTCAGGCCCCTTCTGAAGCCGATGGTTATATGCTTTCCTGGCCTAGATAACTTCTCTTCTGTTTTCCCTCAACCAAACATGTGATAAATTGCTTACTGAGTGGCATAAGCAAAAGCCCCTCTCCAGTGGGATTTACAATCTAAATGTAAACAGTGGGGAGACAATAGAAAGAGCAACGCGAAAGGGAGGCGAGTACAATAAACAAAGGATGCAGGCAGATATCTTTTGAGACACATCCAAACTTTGAGTTTCTTGTCACATGCCAGTTTTATACTTGACGAGGTGGCTTGTGGAGCCAAGGGAATGTTAGCATAGTGAACTGGTTTGGGAATATTTCAAAAATCTGTCACAGACACATGCACACATGCCTGTAGCTGTTGCCAGGGAAGATTACCAAGAAAGACATGCGCAGGTGTGGATTTTGCATATAAAGACATTGGGAGTTCAGTTTACATATAGGGAGTGCCGTGAGTTTCTAGAACGCAATCCCAAATTCCCCCGAAAGTCGCCAAAGTCAGAAAAATCTGTTCCTGCCCCCATGGAACACACACACAACCTCCTGTTAGAACTGTTTATTCTAAAAGAGCTTTGAAATGTCAGCACAAGACTTGATAGTTGTACAGCACCATTTGGGGGTGGGGTTCAGAGCTAGTTTTGTACATTATTTCAATAATTCTTAGGAACACAGGGAGCTGCTGTTGAATGGTTTCTTTAAATGTAAAGGTTCATCATTGTTCCATTCGATGTGTATGTCTTTAAGGGGCCAGAGCAAATTAACGAGACCCAGCTTTACAGCTGTGAAACATAGCAGGTGCTGCTGAGTTGTATTGATTAAGCTGTGTCAGCAATTGGGTGTAGTATATGAGGAGCAGCACCTAGCTCTCCCATTACCCTGGGGGTTGGGTTGGTGGTTGGGTCTGGTTTGTTGTTGATGTATTTAGTGTATAAGGAGTTTTTGTTTTTGTAATTAAAACCTTGTTTAAGTTATTTTTGAGTCCCTTTTTAATGCATGGTCTCCCCAGCAAGCTCTCTGCAGCGCTACTATACTGCAAATAGCCAACAGCTGCCTCCTCAAACTATTTATCCATTTAACCCATAAATATCTGCTCTGACTGGCAGAAGAAGAAGAAGAGAAGAGTTTGGATTTGATATCCCGCTTTATCACTACCCGAAGGAGTCTCAAAGTGTCTAACATTCTCCTTTCCCTTCCTCCCCCACAACAAACACTCTGTGAGGTGAGTGGGGCTGAGAGACTTCAGAGAAGTGTGACTAGCTCAAGGTCACCTAGCGGCTGCATGTGGAGGAGCGGGGACGCGAACCTGGTTCCCCAGATTACGAGTTTACCGCTCTTAACCACTACACCACACTGGCAGTGGTTGTTCAGGGCCTCAGACAGATCTGCTTCCCATCACCTGCTAACCTGATCTTTTTAACTGGAGATGTCAGGCACTGAACTTGCAAGCAAAGCACAGACTCTAGAAATCCCATCATCTTAACCTGCACAAAATGGGCAAGGAAGACTGAGTGATCAGGCTGAGACCACCTACCAGACTTCTGGTGCTCATCTTCTTGGGCTGCGGTCCTGTGTACTTACTCAGGAGCAAGCCTCTTCGATCTCACTGGGACTTTATTCTCTGGGCATGGTTTCAGTTTAAGACACCTTGTGGAGTAGCTTTGCTGAAGTTCAGCAAGGCTGAGCATGGTCAATATGTGGATGCAATAGACTGTATAAATAAATAGCTAAAATAAAAATATTTCCAAATAAACAAGCATAGGCTGGTTTGTCTGAAAAGTGTGTCTGCAAGGTGTTCCACTCCAGCAACTTTAACTGAACACTCACAGCATTGGGGTGGGGGGCGGGGGGGGGAGCAACAACAAAGATCTGCCAAATGGCCCCGTTTCTCCTCCCCCTCCTCACTTTTGTGCAATTTCTTTCAGAAAACTAGTCATCTGCTTTGTGGTGGATGGGCTTCCCATTTCCTCTCAAAGAAGCATGCTGTTAATAATTAAGCTCCCCATAAATTCCTACAGGTGGTGCTACAGACAACCAGCAATCCTGAGAGAGGCGAGGGAAATAAGGAAACAGAACAGGGTTTTAATAAAGAAGACAGACGGCCACCTCATAGCATAACACACTTGACAGGCTGGTCTAAACTCACTGTTCTGAGTTCTCTGCCTTTGTTTTTTCCTGCTTCTGCAAACCTTGGGGTTCCCTCAAGCCTCCTGGTACCTCTTTCTTGTCCATGGATGGTGCCATTTTGGTTGCATAAGGATCCGCACTTGGTGAATTGGTTCAGTGTTAGGCTAAAGGATGAAAAAAGTAGTAGGAAAATCTTCTTTGATTTCTTAAGGCATGGGTAGGCAAGCTAAGGCCCGGGGGCCAGATCCGGCCCAATCACCTTCTAAATCCGGCCCGTGGACAGTCTGGGAATCAGCATGTTTTTACATGAGTTGAATGTGTCCTTTTATTTAAAATGCATCTCTGGGTTATTTATGGGGCATAGGAATTCATTCATTCCCCCCAAAAAAATATAGTCCAGCCCCTCACAAGGTCTGAGGGACAGTGGATGACCCTCTGCTGAAAAAGTTTGCTGACCCCTGGCTTAAGGGATCCTGAAAAATAACAACCTGTTGATACAACTTTGGTGACCCTAACTGAGCTCTTTCTGATATATCAGTATGATAAATTACAGGGTAGCAAGAGAGTTAACCTTGCATTCCCTTCAAAGTTGATGGGATTATTTATGTTGTAGTGAAGACAGTTTGAAACACTCAACCACCGCCAAATACTTAAGCACGCAAGTTCACGTTTTATTACACAAAGCTTTCTTGTTGCCCCGCCTGCACTTTTCTGGGCTCGATGAGTCGATGTGCTTCGTTCCATTTTGGAGATGAAAGGCTACAAGCTGATCCCCTGCAGAGATTAGATTTTTAGAGCCACATTCCTACTTTGCAAGAGTATTGGTGGTCCGGTCCATTTTTTTGGTGTTTAAAAAATAGCTGCCATCATTATTTTTCTCCCTTTACAAGCAGACATAAAATTTTATAACTTAACAAGGTGAGTTAATCCTCTGAATCCCTTTAAAGTGAAAAGCACCACTAGCTGATATGTCAACACATTCAAGCAGTGAGTTGCAGGCTGGGAACAGTGTGACCCTTTGCCTTGACAGCTCAATTCTAATTAAGGCAATTAGGGGTAGAGTCACACTGAGGCATCAGGCATAAGCCTGCATTTTATTAATGTTTGATCAGGACTTGTATATTAAAGAGGGCTTAATTTTCAAACGTTTCATGCCAGGCAGAGAAAACCTTGGCCATTCTCCTAAGACAAGGGGCCCCTTTTGATTTATAGCAGAAAGCAATTCTCAAAGTCGTAAAAGCTGAAATTACAGACTAAAAGCAGGACATTGACCCTACATGTTACAGAAGATAACAAAGGCAGAGATAAATAATTAGGAATGGGCAAATAGTAAAATGATACCATGGGCCTCTCTTAAAACCTTGAGCTGTATTTTCTAAGGCCAGAGGCTTTTTAAAGCATCTAGCTGGGAAGTCTTTTTAAAACTGTTTCTTTCTTAAACTGAGAGAAAAGGCAACTGGCTTGGCTGGGGAAAAAGAAGCTTCTTCCTATTTTATTTTGAGGCTGGAAAGGAGGCTGAAGGGGGGGGAATGTAACTGAAGAGGTTTCTTTAAAAACTGTTTTTTTACTGAGTTCCTTCCTTGAGAAGCTTTATTCTTTTAAAAGGTTACCTATGATAATGTATGAAATATATTAGCTTAAATATATTGGCTTAAATGTAACTATGCAAAGGATTTAGAAAGTAACAAATTTAGATGTTAGATTCTTATTTCATAGAATCATAGAGTCCTAGAGTTGGAATAGACTACAGGGGCCATTGAGCTCAGCCTCTTGCCAGACAAGAAGACGCCATCAAATGCTGTCCAGATATATTAGCTGTCAGAACATTTGTTTAGAAACCTTCAAATGAAGGATATCTTTCAATGTTGATGTGAAACTCAAGATCCTTGACATATGTTTAAGATAAAAATTTAAGATTAACCATTTGTTTTAAAAGGCAATAGGGCAGGGAGGGCAAGAGGTGAGCTGGTAATTAAGATTCCTTGTTGAGACACATGTAAGATATATTACTACTTATTTGTCATTTATAGATGTAACAATATATAGCTGTTTGTGTTCCTTATAAGGACAGGAGGATGTGGGTGTATCTTTTAGGATTGGATATAGCAATCAGCCAATAGGAAATCCAACCAGGCTGATTGGACAGAGGCAGCCCAAGGAGGAGCAAAGGGGGCTGGATTAAGGGAATATAAGTGCTGGCCATAATGGCAGGAGGCCAGGCCAGAGCTTGGTAACCATATACCACTGTGCCTCTCATTTATTTGTCTGACAAATAAATAATTATTTTAATTTCTCTATTGCTGCGTTGAATATTTCATTCCAGCTAAGCGTTAACCACAAGCAGGGTGCTACATTTTATGGTGCCGTGACTCGGATAAGTGGTCTGCTGGAACGCAGCGCCTTCGCCTCACTGGACGGGGTACAAGAGAGAGGACAACTGTGCCTACCCAGCGCGCACTGGAAAAATTTTTTTCCAGGGGAACGCAGCAGTCTCGTCTGTCTGATACCCTGCTCACTGGCGGCGACGGACCGGGGGGAAACGGAACCAACCAGGGGTAAGTGCACAAAGGGATTTTTGGCCCTCCAATTAATTGGGAGGAAGAGAAGTCTTGATCAAACTTCTGCGTCTCAGTAAGTGGGAACTGAGTACGCTAGGTGGTTGGATACATCAGATGGTGATCTGGTGGGGGAAAAGGGAAGAATGGGAGGTAGTGTGTGGTGAAGTATCTAGCGCATTGTATGTGTGAGAAAGTACAGAGCAATCTGTAGCTGACCTGAGTGTGGAGTGGGCAGTACTTCGGTTCCTGGTAAGGCGACTTCACCAGGCAAGGAAACCCACGAAGCGTGTGTGTGAGTGACTGAGTGGATACTTCACAGGGCCATACAATGGGAGTTGGGGGTTCAAAAGGGGAAAATACACCTCTTGAATGTATGTTAAATAATTTTAAGAAAGCCTTCTCAGGGGCATATGGAGTCAAAATGACGCCAGAGCGCTTGAGAACGTTATGTGAATTAGAGTGGCCGAATCAAAATACTAAATGGCCATCTCAAGGAACCTTTGATATAAATTTAGTAAGCAAACTTTCGTCTAACATCGCCAAAGAGACTGGAGGGTGCCCAGAACAATTTTCACATATAGATTCTTGGCTGAGCACATTAAATAAAAATCCTCCATGGATAAGGGAATGCAAAGTCCAACGATGCAAATTATTGGCTGTAAAAGCCAAAGCTAGGAAAGGAATCTTGCCAAATAAATCCAAACACTCCACCAGTTGTAACCCCAAGGCAAGAAAGTGGAATGAATAATGGGGGTGGAGTCACAGAACTTGATTCCTTGATAGATTATGATAAATATCTTCAGGAGGCATTGGAGTTCTATAATGAAGCCCAAGCAGAAGTGGTTATTCCACCTGTGAGTCCCAGTAGAACTCCATCTACAGTCTCCTTTAGTGGAACAACTAATTGCCCACCCCAAACCCCTGTACATCCAAGTCCTAGAGAATTATTACAGAAGTTACAGGGAGACCTTAATCGGTCAGCAAGCAATACAGCCAGGCGTATAAAGCTGCTAAAAGAACGCCTTGGGACAAATACCATCCCCTATGATTTGAGGCCTCTAGAGCAAAGCGAAGAGAAAGATCACGTAGTAGCCCCTCTCAGAAGAGTATTTGATGCACTTGAGGAGCCTGTGCTGGTTAACGGGCAACTCGGACCACGGCCACCTCGAACTTCGACCCTGCAATATATTCCATTCACGACTACAGATCTGATGAATTGGAAAACACACACCCCATCTTTTGCAGAAAAACCTCAGGCTATGATGGACTTGGTGACTTCAATAATAAATACTCATAGTCCTACTTGGACAGATTGCCGCCAGCTCCTGAATACTCTGTTCACCACTGAGGAAAGGAGAGACATAATTGAAAAGGCACAGATATATTTGCGTGAGCAGGCCAGAGTGGGAAATATTTACAACTTTCCCTTGGAAGATCCTAATTGGGATCCAAACAATGCAATTCACCTGGCCAGGCTTACCACCTACCGCCAGACGCTTGTGCAAGGTATCTGCAGGGCATGCCAGAAGCCCACTAATATGTCTAAAGCCTCAGGAGGGTAGACGTGTTACCCATAACACTGTTTCGTGTTCGGTGCACACCCACAAAAAGACTTAAGTTGTCACCTTTTGAGCTCCTGTATGGGAGGCCGCCCTCCTTTGTTCAGGATAGTCCAACTGACCTCAAACAAATAAGAGACCATGTGACACAGGGACAAGTGCAGTCTCTCTCCCGTGTTTTTGTCTCTCTCCCGTGTTTGTTTGTTTGTTTTTTATCTTAACAGGTGGGCCCTCGAGCGCACGCCGTGCAGCATTGCCGTGCCGATTCATCAGCTTCAGGCTGGCATAGCATATGGGTGAAAGAGTGGAAACGTGATCCACTTGCACCTAAGTGGCGTGGACCTTACACCGTCTTGCTCTCTACTCCAACAGCGGTGAAGGTAGCTGAGGTGACCCCCCTGGATTCATCACTCCCGTTTGAAGAAGTCCGAAGGCAGTTGGACGTGCAAAGGTGACCCCTCTAATCCTCTTAAACTGACTCTCTCCAAAAACCCCTGTATCTAGCCCTACCGGGAACGGGCTAGGTCACGGGCAACATTTGACGACCGGCCTGCTGCAGCCACAACCTGGAAGCTGGCTGACCTGCGCACGCCTGAAGCTTGAGGAGCATCTGAACCAGCGATTGTGAAAGGAAAGATTCTCTTATACAATTGATTGACTGCCCCACAATTAATTGACTGCCCACCTCCTTGTGGAACAATTATCAGAGATATTACTCATTGGGGATCCTCGGGATATATGTTTTGGTCTTGGTGGTTCCCCATTTCTGTCACTGGGGGAATTATATTGGGACTAATATTTATTTGCTATCACTATAAGGTAATCTTTTGTGGGAGGAATGCATATGCTAGACATCAACATGATTCTATTAATCCTGATCCCTTGGGAAGGGGAAGGGTCCTTAAATCTGGCCAAATTGACTAAATATGGATTCCACCATGACCACAATATGTGGGTAGGTTTAGCTGAAATGGTAGCCAATGTTGCAAATAGGACCAATTGCCTTGTTTGCTCTCTCGGGCCAGATGATTCAGAGGGAGGTATGCCCTTATTACCGATACCATTAGATGCCATTGGTATGGTAAGCGAAATACCACAACAAACAGAAGTACAGAATTTCCCCGGATGGAACTCAACTAAACCATTACGAGTTATACCTGTACAAGGGGAATTCTGTGTACATAGATCATCAAATGCAGCTGATTCTACCATGATAGGCTCTTCTCATTGTCACTATACTTGGGATAATATTAAGAATACCTGGGCACACGATACTACCTATCGAACTCGGGATGCCTTGCCCTGTGCACCTCCTTTTATTCATGCATGGAAAGTGGTATGGAACATAACTGTGACAGAAAAAGGCAATCTAACATACTGCACTGTGAACTCTCTACCTCTTTTGCTATTTCGCCTTCTGTACTCCACGTACCAAAGACCTCAGACACGATGGTTGTGGTGGATATGTGGAGAATGGGCATACAAGAAACTCCCCTCCAAATGGAGTGGGACTTGTTTCCTGGGATGGGTATTGCCACCAATGTGGATTATGCCCACTAATTTGCCCAAGCGTACACGAAGAAACGCTGATATTTCTCATATAGCAGGAGGAAGTACCCAAAGTTGGAGCGGTACTGATGATTGGCCACCAGAGCGCATTATAGCCTATTATGATCCTGCCTCCTGGAATCCTGGTGAGCTCATACAAGGGGCACGGGATCCTATTTATAATCTAAACAGAATAATTCGATTGCAAGCAGTAGTGGAACTTGTAACCAATGCAACGGCCAAGAGTTTGAGACTTATTGCACAACAGTTGGATGAAAGTAGAGCCGCCATTTTGCAGCTGAAAATGGGAATGGATTATGTACTTGCCAAGCAGGGAGGCCTATGTGGAGTCTTGAACTTGACAGGGAATGCCTGTTGCTTTAACATTTCAGATAATGGTGAGGCAATCCGTGTGTTGGCCACAAAGATGGAGAATATAGCACATGTCCCAGTACAAACATGGGAAGGATGGGATATGGGATGGCTCACCAATTGGTTACCTAATGTCACAGGACTCAAAGGGATACTATTGTCTTGCTTGTTTTTCTTGACAGTAGTGGTAATGGTTTTATGTATGATGCCATGTATCATTTCATGTTTTAGAAGTACAATTAGCAAGATGGTTTCAAATGAAACTCTACCTCATATCATGGCCCTATACAGAGCTTTACCTCAGGAATATGATGAAGGTCAAGCTATCAAGGACACTTGGGACGAAGGTCCTTGAGCTTGAAAGGGGGGAATGAGGCATCAGGCATAAGCCTGCATTTTATTAATGTTTGATCAGGACTTGTATATTAAAGAGGGCTTAATTTTCAAACGTTTCATGCCAGGCAGAGAAAACCTTGGCCATTCTCCTAAGACAAGGGGCCCCTTTTGATTTATAGCAGAAAGCAATTCTCAAAGTCGTAAAAGCTGAAATTACAGACTAAAAGCAGGACATTGACCCTACATGTTACAGAAGATAACAAAGGCAGAGATAAATAATTAGGAATGGGCAAATAGTAAAATGATACCATGGGCCTCTCTTAAAACCTTGAGCTGTATTTTCTAAGGCCAGAGGCTTTTTAAAGCATCTAGCTGGGAAGTCTTTTTAAAACTGTTTCTTTCTTAAACTGAGAGAAAAGGCAACTGGCTTGGCTGGGGAAAAAGAAGCTTCTTCCTATTTTATTTTGAGGCTGGAAAGGAGGCTGAAGGGGGGGGAATGTAACTGAAGAGGTTTCTTTAAAAACTGTTTTTTTACTGAGTTCCTTCCTTGAGAAGCTTTATTCTTTTAAAAGGTTACCTATGATAATGTATGAAATATATTAGCTTAAATATATTGGCTTAAATGTAACTATGCAAAGGATTTAGAAAGTAACAAATTTAGATGTTAGATTCTTATTTCATAGAATCATAGAGTCCTAGAGTTGGAATAGACTACAGGGGCCATTGAGCTCAGCCTCTTGCCAGACAAGAAGACGCCATCAAATGCTGTCCAGATATATTAGCTGTCAGAACATTTGTTTAGAAACCTTCAAATGAAGGATATCTTTCAATGTTGATGTGAAACTCAAGATCCTTGACATATGTTTAAGATAAAAATTTAAGATTAACCATTTGTTTTAAAAGGCAATAGGGCAGGGAGGGCAAGAGGTGAGCTGGTAATTAAGATTCCTTGTTGAGACACATGTAAGATATATTACTACTTATTTGTCATTTATAGATGTAACAATATATAGCTGTTTGTGTTCCTTATAAGGACAGGAGGATGTGGGTGTATCTTTTAGGATTGGATATAGCAATCAGCCAATAGGAAATCCAACCAGGCTGATTGGACAGAGGCAGCCCAAGGAGGAGCAAAGGGGGCTGGATTAAGGGAATATAAGTGCTGGCCATAATGGCAGGAGGCCAGGCCAGAGCTTGGTAACCATATACCACTGTGCCTCTCATTTATTTGTCTGACAAATAAATAATTATTTTAATTTCTCTATTGCTGCGTTGAATATTTCATTCCAGCTAAGCGTTAACCACAAGCAGGGTGCTACAACACAACCTATTTTCCTCCACTGTGCAATCATTTGTACTATTGCATCCTGGTAAGATCCACAGGGAATATGGGCTTCCAACACCATTTTCAGAAGCACTACGAAGTGTTAAAGGGAGATAGAAACGATCAAACCAATGGGGGTACATGATCTACATGCTCAATGAGCGCTTGAGTTGGGGGAGAAATGTGTTTCATCTCACATTTAAAGGCAAATCTATCAAATTCTTAGTTTTTGAAACAATATGAGTACTGAAACATAGCCATCCTTTGGAATTCTTACCCTTCTGAATTCTGCGATGCGGTTCTCCAAACATACAATGTTTATTAAAATGCTTATGTTAATATAGTAGTGAAAATAATATACAAAAATAAGATGCATCCATTGGGGGAATTGTTTGCAAAAATTGTTAATCAAAACTACAGAAAAATGTTCATTAGGAGAAATTTCCACGAAAATGTTGATGAATTTTCATTAAGTTTTTTTAAATAAAAAAATCACAATATATGCAGAAATGTAAAGAACTGAATTTAAGATAGGAAAAGTGAGGAATAAAAAGAATGGAAATCAACCAATCCCCATAGCCTTAGCCACAGCACAGGTCCACCACATGTGTTAGTTAGGGTCTCCAGTTCTAAGTGGACAAATAGCCTATTGTTTATTACTTTGGATATTTTATAGAGTGTCCACATGTTCATTGTCCTTGTGTGTTTTCCCTGATCTGCTTCCATTCTTTTTTCTTGCTGCAGGAAGAGCAATGAGTATTAGCACTAGGAGCAATCTGTCTAGAGGCAGCTTTTAACTTGTTTGCAATAAAAAAAATCCCACCTTTCTAATAAAATACTAAAATACTCAAGGGTAGAACATTTAGAACAAAACAATAACACCACAGAAAATCAGCCACATGAAGATCAACAAAGAAAACCACACTAGATCAGGCCTGCACAGCTTGTGTGGGTAACCAGAGCTTTAATTTCTCTCTCCTGTCTGCTCCACAAAAAAATAAAAACACCTCCCACCTGCTCAAGCATCCCAGGTGCATAAAGAGCAAAGGTTCCAGCCTACTAGGTGGTAAGCAGGACAGGAGCTCAAAGCCAGCCTCTCATTTTTTCCAGCTAGAGGAGAAGATGGCAATAGAGAAGGGTGACAAACAGTAGCAGTCAACTGGGTAGCAGAGAGACTATTTAGACAGCAAAATAGAAGATTCGCTAAATTTGAAAGCAAAGTATGGAGAAATCTTTTCATGAGTATGGTGGAATTGGAGAGTTGGAAGGGGGACAAGTTGGTTTTCTAGTTTAACCCTTTGTTGATGGAGAGCCATGTTTACAACATCCATAGGTCCAACCTCTATTTTAAAACTTCTAATGGAGAATCCACCACTTCTTGAGGCAGCTTGTTCCACTGTTGAGCAGCTCGTCCCATCAGGAACTTATTCCTATTGTTTAGTTGCCCCCTTCTGTGTAATCCAAACCTCTTGTTTCAGGTTCACCCCTGAGCCCCATCATCTGTGTGGCTGCCCTCCAACCTAGACGCAAATCTAAACTACAGCTTGCTTCCAAAAATGAAATTAACCAGCAACTTCTCCTACCTTTGCCTTGGAACCAGGCAGGTTTCCCTCCCCCAGAACTTCCTTCTTCCATCCTGACTAATGATGGTACAAACAGGGAGGGGTTGAGAATTCTTGGGTTCCTTGTCAGTCAAGAAACCACGCACTATTTCAATGGCTTTCTTGATCAGGCAAAGAACCACTTGACTCCATTAGTAACTGCGCACGATTGGCCTGAGCAGAGTATTTGGCTTCATGGGTTTCAGTGCTGAAAACCCGGGTCCAAATCCCCAGTCAGTTGCAAGGCTGTAGGGCCTTGTTGAAGTCACTCCCTGTCAGCCTAACCTACCCCACATAGTTGCTTTGAAGCTAAAACACTGCTCTGGGTTCCTTGACGGAAGGATGAAATACTGTTACGAAGGTTGCGCACCACTCCCAATCTCTGCTGAGCATTAGCAAGATTCCAGGGGGTTCCAGGCGCTTACCCAGGGTTGTGCTATTGCAAAAATCGCGGTACAGTGGAAGCTAATGCCTTTAAGAAATATGGTTTTGTTATGTACTGAAGTTCTCACCCTGGGCCAGCAGGGGGATACTGTAGATAGTTTTCACTCAGGTCCACGTCAGTTATTTTAGGCGGGAAACCCTGGGTTGTTGTTGCTACAATGTTGGCAGCCAGCTGCCTATAAAAGCAGGCCGGCTGAGCTGTTTGCTGTTCAGTTTCTGTTCCAGCTTACAAAATAAAGAGCTGCTTTGGAGAAATCGCTGTGTCGTCTGCCATGTCAACCCACTATTCAACACTGGCGACGAGGATGGGATCGGTGGACATCAGAGCACAGCCAGATGCGGCCATCATCTGAACTGAGCTGAATCACAGAGCGAAATCACTGAGCGAAATCACTGGACAGAACCAATTCAGAGCTGACTGTTCTGGCTACAGCACTGTGTTCCATCCATCGCCCTTCACGCCGGCATCGGAATCATGGCTTCACTTGTGCCTCTACCGCCGTTTGCGCCAGCCTCTGAATCATGGGACTCCTACCTCGCTCGGTTCGATTGCTACCTCCAAGCCAACGAGCTGACAGCAGTATCAAAGGAACGGAAGCAGGGGCTATTCCTCAGCCTCTGTGGGCCTGAGGTGTTTGAGACGGCCCAAGCATTGGTTGCGCCTGAAGCAGTCCAGGCAACACCATGGGACACGATCCAAGAGAAGCTCCGCAACCATTACGCGCCAAAGCCGTCCAAGATTGCTGCCCGCCATGCGTTTTACCACCGGAACCAGGCAGAGGGGGAGTCAATCAGCAACTACACCACTGCCCTCAGACAGGCTGCAATGCACTGCGAGTTCCGAGACTTAGACGATGCCCTGATGGATCGAATCGTCTGCGGGGTCTGGGACATCCATCTGCAATGGCGTCTCCTCACCAAGCCAGACCTCACGCTACAGAAAGCCATTGAGGAGGCTGTGGCCTCAGAAGCTGCTGAATGCTCCACCCAGGAGATCCGCAAGTCCAGTAGCCCGCGTCTTGCTAGGAAGCCAGTTCCAGTGCATCATGAAGAGGCCAGCAGTGATGAGGCATCCTCCAGTGAAGACGATGACGTGCACCAGACAAAGCGAGAGTGCAGGAAGTTCCAACAGAAGTCCAAGGGCCAACCGGAATGTGCCAGCTGCGGAGGCAACCATTCCCGTGCCAAGTGTCGATTCAGAGACGCCATCTGTAGGAAGTGTTCCAGAAGGGGCCACATCGCTAAGGTCTGCCGATCGGCTCCGTCTGACACCCCCCCTTCACCGACTCGCAAGTCCAAGTCTTCACTCCAGTCTGCCAAAGAAAGCTGTTTCGCTCTCACCAACTGCCGCTGCCCGTCTGGAACCGCGATTGGCCAAACCGACTCGCCTACGCGACACAAGCTGAACGTCACGGTGCTCATTGAAGGAGTTCCATGTGACATGGAGATCGACACCGGGTCTGCCCTGTCCATCGTGTCTTGGAGCACCATCAAAAGACTGGTACCCAGAGTGTCCAAAAGGCAACTCGACTCTCACCGCGTACACCTGAGAGACTACCAGGGAAACGACATTCCTGTGGTAGGCATTGGCCGGTTCCGGATCGCCTTCAAGGATTTTTCAGGCCTGCTCTGGTTGGTGGTGGTCGAAGGTCAGCGGCCAAGCCTCCTAGGGCTAGACTGGTTTGATGCCCTCGGCCTGGAAGTCACCGGCATCAACTGCAGAGACTGAGGGTCTGGTTAAAGATTTTGCCGAGGTTTTTGACGGCACTTTGGGGCAATATACAGGTACGCCCATCTCCTTTAGCCTTGATCCACAAGTCGCCCCCATCAAGCTAAAGCCACGCCGGGTTCCCTTTGCTCTCAAGGCTAAGGTGGATGAACAACTGGAGTTTTGGAGCCGGTTGACCACGCCAAGTGGGAAACCCCCATCGTCACGCCTGTCAAGCCAGATGGGTCGGTGAGAATCTGTGCTGACTACAAGTGCACGATCAACAAGGCACTTCAGCAGCACGCTTATCCGGTTCCTGTTGTCCAACACCTGCTGCATTCCCTGGGTGAGAGTAAGGTCTTCGCTAAGCTGGACCTTGCCCAAGCCTATCAACAACTGCCCGTCGATGATGCCACTGCTGAAGCCCAGACGATTGTCACCCACCGAGGGGCATTCCGTTGCTGCCGGTTGCAGTTCGGGGTGAGTGTGGCTCCTGGCATCTTCCAAAGCCTTATGGATCATCTCCTGCAAGGGCTTCTGGGCGTGGTACCATATTTTGATGACGTCTTGGTGTCCGCAGACTCACACCAGCAGCTGTTCAAGCGCCTCCGTGCCGTGCTGACCAGGTTCCAAGAGGCCGGGCTCAAGGTAAAGAGGGAGAAGTGCCAGATCGCTGTTCCACAGGTAGAGTTCCTGGGCTATCTTATCGACGCCTCCGGCCTTCACCCGACCACATCCAAGATCCGCGCTATCCAGCAGGCCCCCATCCCAAAGAACAAGACGGAGTTGCAGGCGTTCCTGGGGCTGCTGAACTTTTATAACATGTTCCTGCCCCACAAAGTCATGGTGGCTGAGCCTCTTCACCGACTCCTCAGCACAAAGACGCCTTGGTCCTGGGGTCATCGGGAGACGGCGGCCTTCAACACGGTCAAGGCTCTCCTTTCATCGGACAGTGTGCTGGTACAGTACAGTGAAGCCAGGCCGCTGGTCCTTGCCTGTGACACCTCACCTTTTGGCATCGGCACTGTCCTTAGTCACCGTTTTCCAGACGGAAGAGAAGCACCGCTCGCCTACTTTTCCAGGACGGTATCTCCAATGGAACGGAATTACAGCCAGCTTGACAAGGAGGCACTGGCACTTGTGGCTGGAGTGAAGAGGTTCCATGAATACCTCTATGGCAGGACTTTTGACCTCATCACTGACCACAAGCCGCTCCTGGGCCTCCTCGCCGGTGATTGTCCAACTCCACCAGTCCTCTCACCGCGCATGCTGCGATGGACTGTTTTCCTGGCTGCCTACCACTACCGGCTCGTCCATCACCCAGGGAAATCGATGGGCCATGCCGACGCCCTCAGCCGTTGCCTTCTTCCAGCGTTTGTGGAAGACCCGGCTCCAGCTTCATCGCTCCTCCTGATTGAGGATCTTCCGGCAGCGCCTGTATTGGCTGCCACTGTGGCCTCTGCATCTGCCCAGGATCGCACCATCAGCCGTGTGCTCAACTGGGTGTGGAGGGGGTGGCCACAAGGGCCTTTTGCATCGGAGTTCCAGCCCTTCGCAACCAGACAACATGAACTCTCGGCTCATCGCGGCTGTCTGCTGTGGGGAGACTGCGTCGTGATTCCCCAAAGACTCCGTCAACACATCCTGGAGGCTCTGCACGTTGGCCACCCGGGAATTGTCAAAATTAAGGCGTTGGCTCGGTGTTACGTCTGGTGGCCTAACATGGACGATGCCATCACTGCCTGGGTGTCCGCCTGTCAAGCGTGCCAAGAATCGAGGCCTGCACCACCGGCAGCTAAGGGACACACCTGGGAGACGCCAAAGACACCCTGGTCGAGGGTGCACATCAATCTGGCTGGCCCCTTTCATGGCCGGACCTTTATGGTAGTGGTGGACGCCTATTCCAAATGGCTGGAGGTGGCCCTGATGCCCTCCACCACTACCGAGGCCATCATCCGGGTGCTGCGAGGCCTGTTTGCGATGCATGGGTGTCCTGATGTCCTTGTCTCCGACAACGAACCGCAGTTCACGTCAGGCACTTTTGAGCGGTATCTTTTGGGACTGGGCATCAGCCATGCCCTAACGGCACCCTTTCATCCATCCAGCAACGGGCAAGTGGAGAGAACAGTACGCTCGGCAAAAGAGGCACTGGCGCGCCTGGACCGGGGAGACTGGCATGAGCGGGTCGCCGAATACTTGTTTGTGCAACACATCACCCCTCATGCGGCCACAGGGCGGAGTCCTGCTGAACTGCTTATGGGCCGCTGCCTCAGGTCACCGCTCGACCGGCTGCACCCGGACTTTGCCGTAGCCGAACCCCCAGGCTGTGCCAACGCGCCACAGTCATTTGTTCCAGGAAACCAGGTCTTTGCCCGGAACTATGTGGGGGACATTCCTTGGGTGCCAGCCACAGTAGTGGGAGTCACTGGACCTCGCTCGTACCAGGTGGCACTCGAAGATGGATGCTTGTGGCGCCGGCACATAGACCAGCTTAGGCGCAGGGTTGGGGACTTGGACACTACCTTGGTGCCCCCAACTGCGCTTGTGGCTCCAGAAGAGATGGCGAGGCTCCACCTACACCTCCCTCGCAAACTGCCAGCGTGGAGCCGAACCAAGCTGCTTCAGAGGGTTTGCCAGACTTACCACAGGCTCAGACCACTCCACTTGCGGAGGCTCCACCCACAGCAGCGGATCCAGGGGATTTGGTTTCAACGCCACCTAGGGTCGCACCACAGCCTTAGCAAGAATTGGGTGGACTATGTTGTTGGACATGTATCACTGTTGGTCTAAGTATGGGAAATGTAACCGATATGCTTTTGTGCCTAATTGAACCATTACGTGTAGTGCTGTATATAAGGAAACCATTACGATTGTAACTAACGCCTTATCTCGGTGGGGAGGGGTGTTATGTACTGAAGTTCTCACCCTGGGCCAGCAGGGGGATACTGTAGATAGTTTTCACTCAGGTCCACGTCAGTTATTTTAGGCGGGAAACCCTGGGTTGTTGTTGCTACAATGTTGACAGCCGGCTGCCTATAAAAGCAGGCCGGCTGAGCTATTTGCTGTTCAGTTTCTGTTCCAGCTTACAAAATAAAGAGCTGCTTTGGAGAAATCGCTGTGTCGTCTGCCATGTCTACCCACTATTCAACAGGTTTATTTTACATATATTTACAGCTAAAGCTTTCAATGGAGGGAGCATAGAACATTACACCTTAAGAGTGTCCCCTTTGCTCCTCTCATTTAGCAAGTTTGTATCCAAAGCAGCAATCAGGTTTTTTAAAATGTATTTTTATTAAAGATTTTCTTGATTTACAAAAGTATATGCAATGTCTCTCTTATTTTTTTCTCTTCATGTAACATTTTTTTACAAATCGGTTTCGTTTGTTGAGACATTAGGAAGAAAAGGGGGAAAGAGGTGGAGGGAAAGAAAGATGGGTGGGGGTGGGGTCGGTTGGCGATGTTTCTATTTTACTTAATATATGTGCGGTTTTGTGCCAGCGTTGCTTGTGCAGGTTCTCTGCTGTTCACTTGTGTTTCTTTGGTGGTGAGAGAGGTTGGGGTTGGCCTAGGGTGTGGTTGTTCATTTGTGGTTGGCTGTGGTGGTCTTTCTTTTCATGTGTGAGTGGGGTGGGTGGGTGTTTTGGATCAGGTTAGCCATATCGATTTGTATGCTGTTGGTGGATTTTTGTCATTGTCTTGTTGGGCTGTGTATGTGTCTTCTTCTATTTGTCCCCGTGTCAGTTTCAGTTTATTGGTTAATTTTTCTAGTAAGGCTGTTTCCCATACTATTTGGTACCATTGGTCCATGCTTACTCCTGACAGGTCTCTCTAGTGTCTGGTCATGATGTTTCTGGCTGCTAAAAGTAGGTGGGTTATGAGTTCTTTGTGGTGTAAGTGGGCATTATTGTCTTGGAAGATGTTTAGTAAGGCCAATTCTGGGGTTATTTCTAATACTTGCTTGGTTATAGCAGCAATCAGTTATGGCTCCTGATCTCTCGGGGCTGCCTCCTCCAGCCAACGCCACATGGAGTTCTGCCTTGTTCCCAGAACACCTTTAGATTTCAAAAAGGACACATTTTTCCTGTGACATCATGCTCCCCCATCACCTTGGCAACCTTCCAAATCTCCTGTCAACTTGAGCAGGGAAGAATAGCTTTTTGCATTGCCAATTGGCTTTAATTGTCCAGTACTGACTGCCCATTGTTCCTTAATGGCTCTGCACTTAGCTAGCCTAGCCAGGCTGGTTTGCACAAACTAACCCAGGAATTTCATGGCCGGGCCAGTTCTGCAGCTTGTATTTTCCCTTCCTATTCCAAATATTATCTAAATACTACCATCTATTAATTTCTGCCATTCATTAACAGACTCTGGTACCCTAGATCTATGACAATACAAATGAAAAATGTAACTAAAATGTAGAATAGTTTGAGTTCTGGAGAAAACATGTTGCATCCAAAGCAGAGGATCTTATGGGTCTTACACGAACAGCAGAACTTCCCATTTGTTGCACTTATAGTCTGGCAAACTGGAAAAGGGCTGTTAAATCATAGCTTAAGAATCAGCTCTCAGTCCCACCATAAAATTCTTCTGGGCACAGGACCAAACTGTTTCACACTTCATTTTTATTTCATTTCCCATTGATGGACTCCAGCGAGCAATGAAGCAGGCAGAATCAGACATCAGTACCTTTAAAACATTCTTAATTGGGCTGATGGGTTTTACACAAGGAACAAAATACATCCCTTCTGTAATTAAAGTCAACTCCCCAGCATTGTGGAATGATTCTTGGGAAGGATTTATGCAAATACATGAAGGTTTTTATATTAATTACATTTTTATATGGTGGGAAAATGCCAAATTGTGACGCTGTTTTTGTTGTTTTTAAGAATCTTCCTCTGTTGTGTGCAGTGGCTCCTCCCCTTGCTTTTCAGGAGGAAAACTTTCATGTCATTTGCCTCTAAGCAACATTTTTTGAAAAGGCTGGGACCTGAAGACTTGATCCCCTCTCACTCTGGCTTGCTGAGAAACAGAGAAATGAAGAGGAATTTGTAAATGGCAGTTTCTGCTGAGACAATTGCTTCCAGCCAATTGCTTTTGTTTCAAGGATTTGCCCATGTAGAGCTGGTTTTAGTCAGGTCTGCCTCCTGATGTGCTCTCTCAATTCCTCCGCTCTGAGCACCAACTCTCTTCTTTCAGCTTAAATAGGCAAGGGACTAGTAGGCAAGGCTGCTTCCCAAGATTGTATCTTTCAGAGCCTCTATTCTATTCTGCTCCCAGAATGCAATTCTGAATAAATTATGCTGGGAGGGGGTGGGGAGAGCAGACAATCAAGGGCAACAAATTGAAATGTGTTTACTAAATCAAGAATGTAGTGCTTCTTCAATTCCTGCTTTAATCAAGGTAAAAGGTAAAGGTAAGGGACCCCTGGACAGTTAAGTCCAGTCAAAGGCGACTATGGGGTTGCAGTGCTCATCTCGGTTTCAGGCCGAGGGAGCCGGTGTTTGTCCACAGACAGCTTTTCAGGTCATGTGGCCAGCATGACTAAACCGCTTCTGGCACAACAGTACACCGTGACAGAAACCAGAGTGCACAGAAACACCGTTTACCTTCCCGCCACAGCAGTACCTATTTATCTACTTGCACTGGCATGCTTTTGAACTTCTAGGTTGGCAGAAGCTGGGACAGAGCAACGGGAGCTCACTCCATCGCGGGGATTCGAACTGCCGACTTTCTGATCAGCAAGCCCAAGAGGCTCAGTTGTTTAGACCACAGTGTTACCTTTACCCGCTTTAATCAAACTAATTTGGAACACTACTTGCTCAAGATTGAACACACAGGCATGGACATAGCCGGGATTTGTGTTAGATGTGGGCAGGACCCCCACCTGTTATTTTATTTAAATCTGCATTTAACAATATCAAATGAAGATTAAAAATGCCTTTTTGCATGATTTGCAGGATGCCCCTTTGAGTTTATTCCACACACGTACCCACCTCGTGAAAATTTCTTTTTAAAAAAGCCCTCACGTACAGTGTGCTCCTTTAGCGGGAATTCATTATTCAGTTCAGCTCCTGTTAGTGTTTCAACGCTAACATACTCCGCATAACCCTGGATTAAACTGTTCAAGCCATGTGATTCAAATATCACAAGCATGGAGAGAAATGTAGCATTATGTCTTCAAATCACATTAGGGAGATTTGCAGCGGCATGACTAAAAATCTGTTTTTTGCACATGACAAATTGGTATTTAGATGACCGTATTTACTTCATGAATTGTTGAATTTGGGCTGAAATGAAGCAAGTGGATGGCATTCCGAAAAGTGGGAATGTGAATTAGCTCCGAGTTTAGGCCAACACATCCAGGAGGCATTCCCTATAAACTAAAACCATAATTTCAGCATGAATTCAGAAGCTCACTAGTGTAATTCCATATATTGCTCTACAATTAAAACTCTTTTAGTCTGAGAGAGGTATTTTGATGCCTTCCAGCTCATTACAGCAGTGTCAGTCACAAACCAGTAATAGGCAATTTGGCCACTACTCAAGGCCATGCTCTATAAACAAGTCTCAGGACAAAAACAAGGCCATGTTTAACTTGAATATTTTAATTCAATACAGTCAACCTCTTCTGCATTCCCTTTCCGTGAATTTCCCATATAAATTGTAATTGATGGATAGGGGCTTTGATGACATACAGCCTAGACTTGTTATTCATTGTTTTAATTTAACATGCTTTTCCCCTTCCTACTTTTCTTCCAGAAAAAGTTCAAAACAGCTCTCAGTCATAAAAGAATGTAAGACAAATAGGAGGAAAAAACCTAACAACAGCAAAAACCAAAAAAATCACACATTGGTTTGGGTCCTACCTTACCGAGCAGAAGACAACCACTCCATCTTCCACGTGACATCCCTTCAGATCTTTGAAAATGGCTTTCAGTCTTCTCTTCTCCAGGCTAACCATACCTAGCTCTCTCAACTATTGCTCATATGTCTTGTTTGGGGACCACTGATTTAATTGCAGGATCCCCCTGCCAAAAAATAAGACAGTAAGCATTCATTCATTCATCGCTGCAACCAGAACATCATTAGGTCACTTCCCGGTGACCTGTTTATTGAGCATTCATTCTGATTTGTTTGCAGGTGGGTTAGATACGGTATATCTGTGTCAAATAAATGTAATCCCACACTTTCCAGTGGATTTTGCCATTGTTTTCCTTATTCCAAAAAGTTCAACTTTGGGAGGAAGTGGGTTTTTTCCAGAAGAACTCCAAATCAACTGTAATTGCACAACCTAAATTTGTGGGTGTATGATTGAATCCCACTGTAAAATAGCAACTGCCTAGATGTGTCCTTAGTCTCAAATTTAAAATATAGATTTTTTTAATAAGGTTTGCCTAGTGTAAATTGCTTTCATTGCTTATGGCATTTCTGTAAACACACTATTTCCTTATTTTGATTAACAAAATTCATTGCTGATGTACTTTACGAGAATAAATTATTCATCTGTTTTAAACTTACCAAGATAACTTATTATTTTTATTATTAACCTAGGTCAGACCCATTGAAATTAATGAATGTGACTATGTTAAGTAAATTAATTTCATTAGGTCAACTCTGTGTAAAAGCTGAATCCCACCAGATGAAATTCTTTTCCAATTCTGAGCATCGTCATGCAGTTTGACGGTAATGATAGTCCATATAACCAGTGAATAATATTTTAAAGTGGGAAATTATTTTCAGCTATGTCAGCTATTAAGGCTATACACTATCCTGTGCAAACTTACCTGGGAGTAAGACCCATTGAAAGCAATGAGACTTTCTTCTGAGTAAGGATGTATAGGATTGTGCTGTCTGTGCCCTTTTCTATCACCATCAAGATTAAGTTTCTTGAATGAATGACCTATTATTCCTTTTGAGTTATTTTTTCCTATTGATTCCCAGAGCATACCTCCCGTTGGTCCTCTGTTTACAAAATTTGTGGAGGACAAATACCCCAGATTTCTTACTTCTGAGTCATCCTGTCTTGGCTGGAATAGGCCAGAGCTTTCAGAAACCTCAGCGGGGAAATTCTCATTGTTTCTACTGAATAAGTGTTAGCAGTTGGCAAAAGATTATAGTTAAGATGCTATTTTATGGGCTATGACACCATCAAGAGAGAAGTCTGCCGTCACCAGGAGTGGTTTTATGTTACAAACGAAAACTTTATATGTATCTTAAAACAGCTATGGTCACTAGACACAGACCCTCCAAGTGTCCCTATTTTCCAGGGACGTCCCTGAATTAGAGAAGCCGTCCCAGTTTCTGATTTGATCCCAGAATGTCCCACTTTTCCTTAGGACGTCCCTATTGTCATTGGATAAATGTTGGAGGGTATGGAGTTATCTGATCCCTGAGCCAGCCGAAGGCAATCCTGTATGAGGAAGTTTTGTTTTAATGTTTTGTTATGTTTTTATATATGTTGGAAGCTGCTCAGAGTGGCTGGGGCAACCCAGTAAGATGTGTGGGGTATAAACAGTAGAATTATGGGATGGGACATCCCTGTTTTCATTAGATAAATGTTGGAGGGTATGTAGACAGTGAGGGTGGTAGGCCTGCCCTAGTGCAAAGGAGTAATTTACAGCAATGGGCACAGGGGTTGCTTTTTAAGGACAGCCCTGCTGTATCTGACGAAAATCCCACCTAGGCCACTGTTCAGTTCTCACAGTGCCAACCAGATGCGTATGGGAAACCCACAGCAGGCCATGAGAGCAGTACAGTGGTACCTCGGGTTACAGACGCTTCAGGCTACAGACTCTGCTAACCCAGAAATAGTACCTCAGTTTAATAACTTTGCTTCAGGATGAAAACAGAAATTGTGTGGCGGCAGCAGGAGGCCCCATTGGCTAAAGTGGTACCTCAGGTTAAGAACAGTTTCAGGTTAAGAACGGACCTCCAGAACAAATTAAGTTCTTAACCCAAGGTACCACTGTAGCACTCTCCTGCATGTGATCCTCAGCAACAGGCATACAGAGGCGTACCACTTCTGATAAAGATTCACATTATACATTTAAAGCAGGCTTCCTCAAACTCGGCCCTCCAGATGTTTTGAGACTACAATTCCCATCATCCCTGATGACTGGTCCTGCTAGCTAGGGATCATGGGAGTTGTAGGCCAAAAACATCTGGAGGGCCGTGTTTGAGGAAGCCTGATTTAAAGCATATTCAGCACATATTCAAAGCATAGGACACCCCCCCCCAAAAAAATCCTGAGATCTGTAATTCCCACCCCCCCAGAGCTACCATTTCCAGCATCCTTAACAAACTACAGTGCCCAGGATTCTTGGGGGGAAGTCATGGGTTTTTAATGTGTGTCTGCTTTTAATATCCAGAGCTATAGAGCTGTTCTCGCCACCATCTGTCTGATGTGCAGCTAATTCAGCATGAAAAGAAGCAGGGGTCCCTTTTTGTATCTCTTTCAACCTAGCGCCATGTTGCTCAAACTTTTGAAACTTAGCCCCTGTTCTGAAGTTACCTTACTCTATCCTGCCTCCACCCCTGCACCAATAACCTGTTCTGCAAATACAATTTCTTCTTGGGGAGAAGGCTAAGGAGCAAACCCTACACCAATCCAGAGCAGAGTCCCTAAGACAGTTGGATGGTGCTTTGTACACTTCCTTCTGGCAACTCCTGCAGCCAAGCTGGTGCCAAACATATTGCTCTGCTTCCCTTTGGTCCACACCAGCGAGGCGTCTGGGCAGCCCAGAACCTCCATACACAATGCCCAGGCTTGTGCCCCAGGAGGTCACTTTGGTGCTGCTAGTGCAACAGTTTGCTTTCACCCCCGGAGGCCCACTCCATTTTCTTTCAATGCCAAAAACATGTAAAATGTAAACATTTTCTCTGAATCTGATGATGATAATGTACTTCTCTAAATAATAATACAAATACAATATATACTTCTTTAATCTCACTTATCATCCCATGAGATGAAGTCGATTTGGAGCACCACAAAATGGGAGGCAGACAGATCTGACCCAAACAGCACCATCCACCAGAATGTTCTCCTGCATAAGCTCTGTTGAAATGAATGGGAGCTGTTCAAGACCATAACCATGCTGGATGTCTGTAGGGCATGATTCCAGGATAAATCACACTTTTTGAAATTTGGTTATAATTCCATGGTATGACTCCATAGGCAATAGTGGCCATGTTCTTCAAAAGTATAGAAGACCAATATTGCCTATGAATTCAGGCTGACTGGCAACACTGTTCAATATGATGACTTTTTTCATCAGTGCTTTAATTGCAGTTTGTTTTAATTGCAATTTCACAATGGCTAGCCCTTGAATGACACCTGTAATAATAACATCTTCCACTTGAGATGTAGTCATCTCTAATATACAGCTGAAGAAATGGCAAGCCATAGAAAAATTGGTGTCCATTGCTAAGAGAGCATATGTAAAAGGTAAAGGTAAAGGACTCCTGGGTGGTTAAGTCCAGTCGAATTCCACTGAGGGAGCCGGCGTTTCGTCGCGTGGATTAGAACTGCCAACCTTATGATTGGCAAGCCCAAAAGGCTTGGTGGTTTAGACCAAAGCACCACTCACGTTCCTAAAAGCCCATATTACAATACAGATCCCCTACTAAGACAGTTGTCGCTATAGCAAGCTAGACCGCACCTCTTCCCCAAGGTGTGGTTAGATTAACACATGATTCATTTATGAAATTCCTGGATGCCACAGGAAATAAATTATATCCTCTGGTTGCTAAACACAGTAAATGTAGAAAAGGAGCCTTTGGAAGAAAATGACTGAGGTCCACCAGATCTAAACAGGTATAAATTACAGATGAGCATTGTGTGACTCCTTGAGTTTATAGCATTTCAGGCTCATGTTCAGGGATGCGGACTTATAAAAAATATTGGGGGGGCCCGGGAAAGCTCATGAATAATAAATAAGCTCATGAATATGCAAATAAAGTGGCGCCGCCTCCTCGTGAGCGAATAGGGGAGAGCGTGCTGCGCCTATTAATCAGCTCCGGAACAGCTGATATGCGGGAAACGAGGGGCTAGCCGGAGAAGAGAGGGCGAGCCCCCTCCGCTCCGGCCCTAAATAGGGCAAGCCACACACCCCCAGCCAGCCGATTGGTACCCGGTCGTTCTCGCGGGGGCTGAAACCGCCAGGAGGAAGGAAATTCCCCCCGGCAGTGCCTTGGCAGTGGCAGTGGTGCTGCGAAGCAGCGAGGCAGGAGCCCCCGCCCCCGGGGATTCCCTAATCTCACGGGGGAGGGCCGGGGCTCTCCGACTAGGGCGCGCGGCTGGCTGGCTGGTGAGGGAGCAGGTGGGGAAGAGGCGGGGGACGGCGGCGGCGCTCTGCTGGAAGGGCGCCCGAGATTATTGGGGGGGCTGAGCCCCCCAAAAAAAATTTTTGAGGGGGCTCGAGCCCCCTCAGGCCCCATGGAGTCGGCGCCTATGCTCATGTTACAAACTCTTTTTCATCTCATATAATCCAGGAAAGCCAAGATCTATTGCATCTCCCAAAGTGTTTCATGCTACCAATTCCCAGTTTGTCTGGTTTGGAAAAGTACTGTCTACTGCCCGTCATATGCCGATGTTCCGTGTCTAGCAGGTTTATTGTGTAAGAGCACCAATTCCAGATTAACAATTGATTGATGGAGTGTCATAAGGCCTCCCCAAAAACTTTCTGCAAGCAATATCACAAAAAATTCTTAGGCCACTGCCATACAACCTCTTCCTCAAGCTGATACGTTGGCACAAAGATTACAGAGGCAGCCTAGATGACACTGGCTATCTACTGAGCATTCATTATAATTCCTGTGCAAGGAGGTTATATAACATTGCATCAAGCAAAACGTTTCAGTGCTTGGAAGAAGTATAGCAGTGTTTCCCAAACTTTGGTCTCCAGTTGTTTTTGGACTACATCTCCCATTATCCATGACCACTTGTCTTGAAGCACCAGGAGGCAAAGTTACAACATTTGAGGCTTTTTGGTTTCAAGAATAGGTGAGTAAGAGGTGTAAAGCATGGGAGAAAGCAGACGGGGCAGAGTTTTTCTCCCTCTACTATAACTCATGGTTATCCACTGGCGCTCAATGTTGGAAGATTCAGGGCAGGCAAAATAATGTATCTTAACAAAGTCGCTGTGGCATTTGCTCCCATAAGAGGCAGTGATGGTCACCAACTTGGATATTAAGTGGGATAGCTATGGGGGCGCCGCCCCAGTGAAGGAGCACTACCTGAGTGTGCCACCGATCAGTGAAAAGGGCGTCTCCTGGCTCGGCCAATCGCATCGCAGCGATGGGAAATAGGAGGCTGCTCTGTTTCCGCCGCCCCCGCCGCCCGCCGGGTTCCTCCTACGCGCTCGGCGCCCCGCCTCTCCACGTGGGCTTCCATTGAGAAGGCGACAAAGCGTCTCTCTCGCACTGTTTACAAGCAGCCGCGCTGGGAAGGATCCGAAAGCGACCTCAGGGGGCGGGATCGTGGGAGGAGGCGCTCGGGATTGGCGGGCTCTTCGCAAGGCAGAGCTCGGCTGCCCCTTCTTCCCAGGGGGCGAGTTATTCGAAAGGCAAGCTCCGGGTTCCTAATTTCCGTCTTCTGTTAGGCGCCTCTTTCTGGCGTGGTGGTGGAGGGAGGCTGGTGAATCTGACTGAGCTGTGAAGGAGCCGCGCTGCACTTGTCAGGATCCGGACCCAACAGTCTTTCCTCCTCACGTTTGCTGCTTGCTGCAAGCAGAACCTGGCTGTAAGTACTACTTGGCGATAAACTGTATTTGGTTGACCAATAAAATATGAAGTACTGCTTGTTATGTCGGATCCCCAACCTGCACATCTAACCTCTCCCCACCACCTCCACACCTGACACAAGTTTCTTTATCCGCCGATGGCGACAGGCTGGAGTTATGCTGTCGAGATGGATCATTAATTTGCTTACGCGATTGATCAATTAATTGCTGTTTTGGCGCCTTCTCTTGCATTTGCTTCGTTTTATGTCCCCAGATGCTTTTTGCGCGGTGCTAATTTTCAGAGCAGCGTAACGCGCAACAGGTTTAACAGGCGCCGGACTCCATTGGAGTATTCTTGCATTTTCACTTCTTGGATACCCCCGCTGCGCAGCCTAGAATCATTATTGCCTTTCCTACAGATGACGCTTTCCTAGCACTCCTTAGCTCTGCACACACGAAAAGATCAGCTGGGTAGGAGAGTCCCTTCGGGCTCCCTTTCCGAAGAGTATTGTTTAATTTCGCGTGCAGACTTTGATCTGATTTCTAGGCTTAATGAATCCGCCTGAGCGTTCTGATCCAATTAATTTAGATGTCGACTGTATCACTAATGTGAATGAATGAATTTCGAACACAGCCTTGGAGTAATTCCTCCCCCTTCTCCCCCCACTCTCTGTTTTTCTGTCGCTTTGTTTTTTTGTGTGGTCGAATATAGGTCACTTAGTTTAGACAACACTCTTGCAACCGTTCTTGTCTGTTCATTGTGGTTCAGTCTAAATATTTAAACTTTTCAATTATGCCAAACTTCCTCACTTGTCCAGATCAATAAAGGAAGTGACTTTTTTTAAATGAAAGAAAAATCTCTTTAGAATTTCACGTGTTCCAGGAAATCATACTTTTCAAGGGAATTTGTTTAGAACCAAAGAAGGGTGTTTTTAACAGAGGGTCCTCTTTGCAGTTCTGAAACTGTCAGGGCCTGTATTTGCAGACTGCATCGCACACATTTTTCCTACATGATATTGGGGCAATGGTATGTGAGGAGTACTTGTTTTGCCATCTGTACACCTTCCTGGAAGCAGCATCTTCCTAACAGGTCTAGGTAGCACAGCAAACAGTGGAATGATATTCACACACAAAGGTGTGTGTATTTTCCGCCTTGACCCATGTAAGAAATTTTTTGATTGTGATATGAAATAGTTCTGACTCATCTGCTCAACTATTCTCCCATCATTAATATCACCGACAGAGGTTTGGGCAGTCTGAAATAAGGGCCACAACTTGCAACAAAATGTTGCAACAGGAAGTTCTCTTGTTCTAGATTCCACCCAGCCATGCCCTCTTCCATCCTACTGTGTTTGTGTTTTCCCACATCAGCCAATCAGCATTGACTGAGCATTGAGTACGTTCAGTGGAGATTGGGCTGTTTTTGGTTCTCACCCCCCTCATTCCCACTCTAAAGTTTTTTGTACTTCCTGAAAAAGTTGGGGTTCCTCAGCTGATCCCCCGCACTTGTGCATGGATGGTCCCCTTTTTGCCTTATACAGATCAGCACTCTGAGAATGAGGTTGCTATTCGTATTTATGACTGTACCCATTATGCCAAATGAGGTGGTAGGGAGACAGAGGTGATGGGATTCTGGACTATACTATTTTAGACTTCAGATGGGGTGTCATTCTGTCGAACGTTGACCCATATTTTCTTTTAAAAGCCCTGGGTAGGGCTACAAAAAAAACCTTTTTACTGGATTTCTGGTTTACTACATGTTGTTGTTGTTGTTCTTTTGCAAAGGAGAACATTCGGAAATGATATCCCCACCTGGTATGGCCTAGTAATCCACTTTCTCAACAAGTCATTAGTTTAGTTTTTTTATACAGTGGTACCTCTGGTTGCAAACGGGATCCATTCCGGAGGCCCGTTCGCGACATGCAAAGCCCACAACCTGAAGCGCCATATCTGCGCAGCACCATTTTGTGCTTGTGCGCATGCGTGAAGCACAATTTAGCACTTCTGCGCATGCGCGAGCAGCGAAACCTGGAAGTAACCCTTTCCAGTACTTCCGGGTTGCCTCAGGACACAACCTGAAAAAACATAACATGAAGCAAACGTAACATGAGGTATGACTGTATTCTGCTTTTTCACAGTGAACTGTGCCCAAAGTGATTTGCAACTAACATCCAGTTATCAAAATGAAAAATGTCTATGTGTGTGAGAGAGAGAGAGAGGGAGAGAGAGAGAGAGAGACCAGTACAGTATACAAAACAGCAATAAATTCAAATACAGCCAAATCAATGAATATAGAATAAACCAATATTACCAGGATATAATCTGAGTTTAATATATAAATAGAGAGCAAAATGAAAGTCCTACAGTGCAGAGGGAGTGGGGTAGGTCTTCTCACCAGGCTAGATGATTTACAATTGGCTCTCTCAACTACCCTCAGGTAAAGGTGAGTGCTGGGGAGGGCAAAGATGGTGAGTGCTCTTCCCCAGCCTCCTGGCAACTCCAGCACCTGGTGCTGGTCTTGTTGCACCGAGCTCACAAATGCCAAAGTGTAGAAGAGGGCAGCAGGGGTGCACATATAACTCTGCTTCATTTCTAGTGATGCGAAAATTTCGTGGTTCACTTCCTCCTGCAGTTTAGGAAACTGGGCTGCAGCTATGCAAAAGAGAGATAATCTTCACCATAAATTTATCAAACAACAGCAACCAAAGACTTGGAACCTTCCCTTGGGATCTGGCTCCAGATACCTGCACAGAAGCTGACAGACTGTGTTTAGCCTTATCCTCGGCATAATCTGTCTGGTGATCAGTCTCTGTTTTCTTAGAATATTTTCAGTGACACTTTTATCTGTGCTAAAATACATTTCTCTCGAGGCAGATAAGCTGAACTGCACATGCGGCACATTCTTCTTTAGTTTTCATCCGAATGTTGACAGAGATTTGCATTTTGCCTGTGAGAACTAGCAGCAAAGTCAAATGGGGGAAAGTGTGACAGTGGAGGAAGGGGATTTGGACTTGGTGAGTAGGGAAACCCCCTTCTGTACCCAGTCAGACAGCTTGGGTGGCTGCTCGTTTGCTACTCCTATTTTTCTGGGGTTGGGTGAAAGTCCTTCCCAACACACCTGTTGGGGCCCTGAGAATCATGGAACTATAGAACTGTAAAGTTGGAAGGTACCATGAGGGTCATCTAGTTCAATCCCCTGCAATTCAGGAATCTTTTGTCTAATGTGGGGCTCAAACTCACAACCCTGAGGATAAGAGTCTCCTGCTGTACCATCTGAGCTACCCCAGGGAATGGTGGATCGTAGCTTGATAGGAAAGGAGGTGTCCATTGTCCTGCTGAGCACCAGAATCTTCTAGGCATTCCAAGTTCTAGTGCATGCTTCTCAGATTGCAGGCCTTTCCCCTCTTGCTCAAAGTGCATCACATACATTAACTCAATTATCCTTCTAACACCTTCTGAGGTAGGCCGGTTTTATTGCCCCCATGTATTCGATGGGTGGGAAAGCTGGTTGAAAATTAAAAACCCATTCATGTGTTACTTGTGTGTAGGGCAGCCTTGTGTGTTGGGTGCCCAGATGTTGTTGGACTAGATAATTTTATTTATTTGTTTGTTTGTTTGTTTGTTTTTTTGTTTATACATACCCTGCCCATCTGGTTGGGTTTCCCCAGCCACTCTGGGTGGCTCCCAACAGTATATTAAAAACACGATAAAACATTAAAAACTCCCCTAAACAGGGCTGCCTTCAGATGTCGTCTAAAAGTCAGATAGTTGTTTATTTCCTTGACATGTGATGGGAGGGCATTCCACAGGGTGGGCGCCACTACTGAGAAGGCCCTCTGCCTGGTTCCCTGGAACCTAGAACTCCCATAATCCCTAGCTACCAGGACCAGTGGTCAGGGATGATGTGGGCCTAACATATGTGGACCCAAGTTTGAGAAAGGCTGGTGTAGGGCAATTGTGTCTTGACCGAAAAGTGAGACTGCTCATTTAGCCCTGCTCCCAACATCACACCTGCTTCTCTGTAATAAAAACCTCAAGCCACAAATGCCTGCTGACACATACAGTAGGGGCTCTACACAATTGGGTCACCCGATTGTGCAGGTATCCTGTAAGTGTGATGTTCTTACATACAGCAGAAGCTTACGTGTTGTGTGTTTCATACAGACGACAGCTGACGGTGTGTGACTGTTCCAGGAAGTGGATGTGAAGTTGCAGGTGGGGCTGCTTCCCAGTCAACCCACAATTGCCTCACATGGAAATAAAGGCATGGAAAGGGCTGAGGAGACAAAGCGACTTCTGTAAAGCACAGGAGACAATTATGACTGAATTAACAAAGGAGCAAAGAGAGGAGAGTAACAGAGAAGAATTTACAGAGTTGCTCAAGGTGTTTTGATAACATCTTCCATTTTGTAGTTATTACCCTGATAAAGTTTTAATTGGAATGCTGTGGGCAATTCATTATTTTCTCCTCTTGGCACTTGTTTGAGGTTTACCTCGCTCTTCACCTTTTGTAGATATAAGGGTATGTTGTGAGTTCATGGTTGAACTGGGGTTTTAAACTAGGGGTGCCTCTATCATAGCTTATGATCTTAATCGCTGAGCAACACCAGCTTAGAGCCCAGAAGGTCTGTAGGCCCTGTCACTGCTGACATTTCATTCATATACCTTTATTGTTCTGCAGAATAATGTAAGTAAAAGGTGGTCCCCTGGTGTGAAGCACATACATTTCAAATTTAGACATAGGCCAGGAGGATGAGGACACAAGAAAGTGAGGTGGGTGGGAGGCAAGGGTAACAAAGTATGAATGTATGTAGCCTTTATTATGGTTGGGGATGAAGACTCAATGATTTCTGTGAAAGGCAACACAAAAACATCAAGAGTAGCATTGCTGGATCAGACTGAAGGTCCATCTAGTTGAGCATTCTGTTTCTCCAAAGTGGCCAATCTCATCCCTCTAACTCGTATTGTCCCCCAGAGACTGGCATTTGTCCAAGATAATTCTAGACATTGCCTTCTTTACTAAGTAGCTTTAAGCTTTTTCTTTCTTTCTTTTTGCATTTGGAAAGCTTGGTCTGGCTGGGGTGTAATAATTTTGTTCCTTGGCATTCATAAAGGGATACTGAGCAATCTTCTGAAAACATTTTTTCCAGCCTCTTCGAAAGCCAAGTTTTCTGAGTACAAATGCTGCTGCCACTGTATGTCCAGAGCATCTTACGTAAAATGGATTATAGGTTAGCATCTGTTCATTGGGCCTGTTATTGGTCTTCCTGCTAATTTTTATTGGTCATTTGAACCACTTGATTATAATCTGCATTGTTTTTTCTCCCTGCTGTGCTAGCGCTTAAGGGGGGCAGAGGAGGAAAAGGGGGTGGAAATCAGCATAGGCATAAAGCACATTTCCAACACTGAGTGAATCTAGGCCAGCTTTCACGAACCTAGTGCTTTCCAGGGGTTTTGGACCACAACTCCCATCAGCCTTGTGCTGGGAATAATGGGAGTTTAAGCCCAAAACCTCTGGAGGGCACCCTCTGTACAGCATCTCCACTTCCTCTCTCCGTCTCTAATATTCAACCATTCCCACACATTGTTGAGTTTTCCCTTTTCTACCCTTTATGACACATTCAGACACACCTCAGTCATAAGAGCGAAGTCAAAATACAGTGGTACCTCGGGTTAAGAACTTAATTCGTTCCGGAGGTCCGTTCTTAACCTGAAACTGTTCTTAACCTGAAGCACCACTTTAGCTAATGGGGCCTCCCACTGCCGCCGCACCGCTGTTGTGCGATTTTTGTTCTCAACCTGAAGCAAAATTCTTAACCCGAGGTACTATTTCTGGGTTAGCGGAGTCTGTAACCTGAAGCGTCTGTAACCTGAAGCGTCTTTAACCTGAGGTACCACTGTATTCTGGAAAAGATACACAGTAGTGGCATGTAGGTAAGGGAGGCTACCTATTTGCCATCACATAAAAAAAAAAAAAGCTTGCACATGGAATGCAAGCATGAGGAGAAGAGGTTGTAGCCTGACATTCTCCCTGGCTTGCTAGCTTTCTAGCTTATGTATCTAGCATTAGGCTCAGGCCAAATACCAGTATTCCTTGTCATTTTTATCCTTGCGATTAGACAGTACAGTAAAACCAGGAAACTGAGCTGAGAAGTGGCTTAGCTGTGAAGCCTGCCAACATTTGGAAGGTTTAATTTCTTCCCCTCTCCCCTTGCTAAAGCCCATTGTGGAGGCAGGTTATCTGAGCAAACAAGCAGGAAGACCTGCCAGGTCACAGTGCACTTTCTTTTTCCAAAGCAACTTGACATTCATGCCTTTGCTCTTAGCTGAGCAGATGAAATGTGTGGAAGTTCCCTCTCTGTAGCAGCCCCCAAGTCACCATTGTGTTTTGACAGGAGCACCAGGTATTCTTCAGCTTTTCACAGACTTTAGCAAAGAATGCTTGCTTGGGCTGTCTTTGTGGGGAGCTGAGGAAGAACCTTCCTTGCCATCCAAGCTGTTCCCAAATGAACCACCTGTGCGATGGCTCAGTGGTAGGACTTTTCATGTAGCAAAAATGGTACCTTCCACTCCAGATGTTGTGGACCACAGTTTTGATCTTAACTGACCATTGACTGTTGACTGGGGGCCGATGGGAGTTCTAGCCCACAACTTCCAGAGGATACTACATTGTTTATCTCTTGTGTAGAATTTCTTGGTTTCAGTCCCTGGCATCTGGTAAACACCGCTGCAGGGAACCAGCTGGAAACAGGCTGCTATTCACTGTGGGCAGTACTGAGCTATGTGGACCAATGGTCTGAAGCAGGGAAAATTTCCTGCCATTGTGTTTTCCACAAAGATTGCCTAAGATTGTGAAAGTAATATGGTTATCGCCTCCTAGGCCGCTGCTAGAGCAAGTTATAAGTATTGAATCTACTGTACTATCCACCTTTTACCTCTGTTCTGTCTGCTTCTCTTCAGCAGATCTCATGACTTTTGAAACCCACAGCACCGAAACAAAGAGTCTTTGTCATAACAAAGGGATTATTCACAATTATTGCACTTGATGAAATGCTCACATTTTCAAGAAGTAATCCTTAACCCTTTGCTTTTAACATACCAAAGCTACTCAACATTGTTTAGAATTGGAAGCTATCTGTTTAGGGCTTCTGCACAGTTGGTACCATCTCCTCTTGTACCATTCTTGTCACCTGATCATTTATTTCTGGACTTCCGAGGCCACCATGGGTCTTTGTTACTTTGGAAAGTGCTTGACTGCATTGCTCTCAAGTGCTATTAAGTTAAATTGCACTCACCTCTACAGTGGTACCCCGCAAGACGAACGCCTCGGAAGACGAAAAACTCGCTAGACGAAGGAGTTTTTCATTTTCTTAGCCGCTTCGCAAGACGCATTTCCCTATGGGTTTGCTTCGCAAAACGAAGCTTGCCCCGCAAGCTCCGGGGATAGCGGGGAAGCGCAGCGCGTCTTCCCCACTGTCCCTGGACCTCTTTTGAAGCAAGGGGCGGCGGGGAGAAGATCACTTCTCCCCGTTGCCAGCCCCGCAATTTCCGGGGACAGAGGGGAAGGCGCGCACGCCTTCCCTTCTCTCCCCGGACCCCTTTTGAACCAAGGGGTGGCAACGGGGAGAAGCGATCTTCTCCCCTCCGCCCCTTGCTTCAAAAGAGGGGACAGAGGGGAAGGCACGCGCGCACCTTCCCCTCTCTCCCCGGACCCCTTTTGAACCAAGGGGCGGCAACGGGGAGAAGCGATCTTCTCCCCTCTGCCCCTTGCTTCAAAAGAGGGGACAGAGGGGAAGGCGCGCGCCCTCCCCCTCTCTCCCCGGACCCCTTTTGAACCAAGGGGCGGCAACGGGGAGAAGCGATTCTCCCCGCTGCCCCTTCCCTTGCTTTAAAACAGGTCCGGGGACAGAGGGGAAGGCGCGCGCGCCTTCCCCTCTGTCCCCGGAGATTGCGGGGCAGGCAATGGGGAGAAGCAATCTTCTCCCCGCCGCCCCTTGCTTTAAACAGGTCTGGGGACAGAGGGGAAGGCGCGCGGCGCTTCCCCTCTGTCCCCGGACGGTCTCCATAGGAACGCATTGATTGATTTTCAATGCATTCCTATGGGAAACCGTGCTTCGCAAGACGAAAAACTCGCAAGAAGAAAAAAGTTGCGGAACGAATTAATTTCATCTTGCGAGGCACCACTGTATTAGCAAAGTGGTCTGCCGAACAGACTTAAACTGGCTGCTTACGGGTAAGATATGATTATACAGAACAGTGAGACAGGATATGAGAGGCTTCACATTCCACTTCTTCCATACTATAGGCAATCACTTTCTGTACCAGATAATTCCCTGCTGGAACTGGTCAGTTCTTACAGCTCAGCAATCTCCAGTCTTTTTATGACCGTGAGCAGATTTGGATTTTTGAGTAAGTTCTATGGATCCCATGCCTCTCGTCACTTTTCTCTCTCCTCCCTGGAGAAACAGAAAAATAGAATGTGCATGCACACACACTTTGCTTTTCCTAAGTGCCTCTGGTTAAAAGAGAGATCCAGTAGAATCAACCTGAGTCTTGAAAAATCCATAGAGTTGGAAGAGGAAGTGAGAAAGAGTGTCATTCTTTCAGCTGCATCTTTCAGCTCCATGTACTTTTCAAGGAAGAAGAAGGTAACCACTCTCACCAACTCAAGATCAAAGGGGCAGTGTGTGGGGAGGCTCAGAGAATTCATAGGTATCAGGGAAGACCTTAAGGGTGCTATTGAACCCACAGCTGCTGTGTTGGCAACCACTGTTACACCTGCAATATCTTCAGATGAATAAGAAGAGAACACAGTGCAGTGATGGGGCATGCATACTTTGCATCCAAATGGTCACAGGTTAAATCCTTGGGATCTCCAGGGAAAGATTCCTGTCTGAATCCTGGGAGAGTTGTTGCTAGTCAAAATGGGCAATACTGACCTAGATGAACTAATTTTTCTGGCTGGAAGACAGCTTCTTGTGGTACATGCAACCTTATAAATCATACTGATGTTCATGATCTATATTTATTGGCTAGTGATGACAACCAGGTGCCTCACAGAAACAAACCAATGAATTTTACTGGGAATCTATTGCCATGTGAGGAATCCAGTTCATTATGCAACAAAGTGAATTGCAGGCAAAAGGTCAGAGCAGGAGGTGAGGCAATCGGTCCATTGTTCCGTAGGTAAATATGTATAGTAATGAGAGTTAAACAAGGCAGAATTTTTCTAGAAAGATATGTCCTGGAGGTTTAGCCTTCATCTTCTCTAAAGCTTTTTAATCATTGCTGCCGTGGCAAATATTTGCCAAGCAGTTCTTAAAAGTAAGGATGTTTGGCTTATTTCACAATAAGGACTGTAATGGAAACAGACCACAGATGATAGGAACCTGAAATGAATCTTCTATTGTAGTCCAAGGCAAATGAAACCATTTGTATCTTATTTGTGTTAACAGGAATGCCATACTTACTTATCTTTTGGTGCTGGACCGTTTTAATACATACTGTCGTCATATGTTTTAAGTGTATGTCTGAAGATAGAAATGTCCTTTCAAAAAAGAGCAAAGATGGCTTGGAATCTCAGGATTCCAACAAAAGCCTGTAGGTAAGTGCAGTGGGACCAGCATTTAGCCTGCAAGCTCTTTGTGGATGAATCATATATACCAGTAGTAAACTCATCATTTGTCATGGGTTCTGTTGGCCTCCCATAGATTGGTCACTGCGAGAAAAGGGATACTGTACTAGATAGGTGTTTTGTCTGGTCCAACAAAGCTCTTCTTGTCCTTTGATGCAAAATACCAGAGCCAGAATGTCCACTGCCTATTTCTATTTCCTGATGGCATCCAAAAAAGTAAAATGGGAAAGCACCTAAAATCTCTCTCTCAAATCCCTGCTTCTTCTGAAATGAAATTTCTAATAACGCCCTGGCTCTAGATATTTTCCTAAAGACAATCCCATGCCCTTTGAGGAGTGGCAGTGGGTTTGAGTCTGTTCAGAACAGATCTGCAAGTGCCAAACTCTGACCCTGAAATTACCTACCTCTTTGGATTGACTGTGCTGATTCCTAGTTGCCATTCCAGCACAGACATTCTAATCCATCATTTGGGATTCACTGTTGTAATGTAGGCAGGTTTGGGTTAGCAATTGTGGATACCCTTATGTATCTGGAAACCAAGTGGCACCCATCAACATTATCTCTGCTCACTGACCTGACCTGACCTGACCTGCACACTGGTAGGGAAGGTCCAGCAGGCGGTTGGTGGATTAGGTGTGCTCAGGGGTCATCTGCTGGTCATCCGCACATTTTCTTTTTGTAAAAAAAGCACGATTGACATATTTTGAGAAATGGTCTCAACTCCAAATGCTGCTGTTCAAATTCTACAGAACTGGTTTAATGTAATCTAAAGGTGGAAGGGAGAAGCAGAATTGAAATGCAATGATTAATATCGTTGGTTTATCTGTGAAACAGTGCCTGAACTGTTGAAGCAGTGCATGAAACTTCACCAACTAAAGCCCAAGCCAGAGAAAATGGTGGCCATGGTCAAGTCTGGGGTTTTGTTCCCATGGCAAACTTCTTATGCCCCATATATACCGTATTGGCCCGAACATAAGCCACACTCCCCCCCCCCCAAAAAAAAAATTCCGAAAAGTTAAAGTGCGGCTTAATTTCACGACCTTACAAATATTGGCTTTTACAAGATCACTGCTGAAATGACATATGGTAAAACGGAACAGGTGTGAGTGCCTGCTGAATTTTTTTAAAAAAAATTATAGACACCTTTATTGGTTTACAGCCATCCTTTTTATACATGTCAATATTCACAATAAACAATTGGACACAATGAGCATTCCAACATTTGACATGTATGCATAGACTAAAGAGAAAATAAATATTATGTTACTTATCTACTTATTTTGTTGATACTTTGTTTGCACCTGCTGAATTTTAAGAGAGCAGCATATATTCAGGTATTGTTGTCTGTCCCCCCCCCCCCCCGCCATGAATTTAAAAGGTGCAGCTTATATTCGGGCCAATACAGTACATAGAGAATTATAATCAGCCATTGGTGGCAAATGATGAGTGTTCTGATCACCTTTGGGTATAATACTGACTTCTCATGTTGTTCCATGCTTTAATCTGGACACTTAACAGAGTTGGAGTATGTGGGAAACTATCCACTGGAAACATTATTCTGGGTAGTAATTGACTGTTTTGGAAACCATGATAGAAATGATATTTCCTATTTCTATCTCAGGTGTGATGCCAATTGTGTGTCATTTGTTTTCACCGGCAGTGCTTTGAGGCATTGAGTTGAAATGAAATGTCCAGTGGAAGACTGTGAAGGAGGAAGAGTGGAGATAGTATGATTTTTATCAATAAAATGTAAACTTATTGACAGCAATAAAGTCGTACCAGACTAAGCGTTAATTCAAGTTGTTGTGATTGTAGCTTTAGTTTGCAGTAAGCAATTGTGGTGTCTTTGAACATATCCAGATATATAGGTAACATTCCTTAAGCACACTTACCTGAGTGTAAGCTCCAGGCTTGAGTAAACATGCATAGAATCACACAGCACAAGAAAGTCAGACATAGTTCCATTTAAAAATGCTTAAGATTTGTCTATATATCTTTAAAAAGTAGGATTATCCAAATCATTATTTAACAATAAATCGTACTCCTGAGGCTACAGAGTCAAGAAGAAGCAACAATTGTGTCTTGTAGATCTGTTGGAATAAAAGACAAAAGGCTCTGCCTTTTTATTTTATTAACAAAGTCATAATAAAAGGAAGAAACCAGTAACAAAAAAAGAGAATAACATCACAAAATCAGTAACAAAAGAAAGCCTGGTTTTAAATATGTGCTACTGTAGCCAAGTTGACTTGCTTAAATAAGTCACTCCATATTCGATAGCAGAGCAGTTTGATTTTAATTTCTAAATGTTTGTACATGTCTGTTACATTGTATTGTTCAAAATACTTAATGAAAATGCTTTTGTAAAAAGGTATCATAGATCAGAGTACAACTGAAATCCAAAAAGTTATAAAGCCAAGAATCTAACATTAAATATATTTCCTTAACAATGCCAATGATAAACTAACTCAATAGCTCAGTAACAAATTAAAAAAATTCTGGACTTTCTTTACATTTGGTGCCTCCCTCTGTACATTTTCTTAATTAATTTTTCTACTCCAGTTCTGGTATGCTATGTCAGCATTTCAAAGTGTCATTTTTCCCCTTTCTTTTTATTAAGTCCCCACTCCGCCCAGGATCTTTTAGCAAGTGATTTTTATACATTAAAATCTTACACCACTCTCTCCCTGCCATGATTATTTTTGCTTGTTTTACATATCTAAAGCATTCGTATGCCACCCTTCATCCTTTTTAGGATTTCAGAGATGTATCGCTACAATAATAAAAAACGACCCTAAAAATTATTAGAATAACTGAAATCTCAAGTTAGAATGCCTGGATACAGGACCAGCCCAAGACATTTTGGCACCTGAGGTAAAAACAAAATGGCACCCTGCCACAACCAGAGAAGAAGGGACAAATGAAGATCTGCACCAGCAACAAGGGTGAAATAAAGATCTACATCAGGAAATGAGGGTTGGAGGAGCTCACACATGGGAAACAATCAGCCATGGAAAAAAGCTGTAGCTATACAGTGGTACCTCAGGTTAAGTACTTAATTCGTTCCGGAGGTCCGTACTTAACCTGAAACTGTTCTTAACCTGAGGTACCACTTTAGCTAATGGGGCCTCCTGCTGCTGCTGTGCTGCCGGAGCACGATTTCTGTTCTCATCCTGAAGCAAAGTTCTTAACCCGAGGTACTATTTCTGGGTTAGTGGAGTCTGTAACCTGAAGCGTATGTAACCCGAGGTACCACTGTATATTATTATTATTATTATTATTATTATTATTATTATTATTATTACTACTACTACCACCATATTTTTCCATGTATAAGACGATCCCTATTTTTTTTTGGACTGCAACAAAAAAGGGGGTGTGTGATTGCCCAGATTTGTTGAGCTTATACATAGAAAAATATGGTGGTAGTAGTACAGTGGTACCTCGGGTTACATACGCTTCAGGTTACAGAACACTTTAGCCCCATTAGCTAAAGTGGTGCTTCAGGTTAAGAACAGTTTCAGGTTAAGTACGGACCTCCGGAACGAATTAAGTACTTAACCCGAGGTACCACTGTAGTAGTAGTAGTAGTACCCCGCCCATCCGACTGGGTTCCCCCAGCCACTCTTAGCAGCTTCCAACATATTAAAAAAAACATTAAAAATCATGAATGCTTTCCTATACAGGGCTGCCTTCAGATGTCTTCAAAAGGTTATATTGTTACTCATCTCCTAGACATCTGATGGGAGGGTGTTCCACAGCATGGACGCCACTACCAAGAAGGCCCTCTGCTTGTTTCCTTGTCTGGTTCCCTGTAACTTCACTTTTTGCAGTGTGAGAAGCACCAGAAGGCCCTCAGAGCTGGACCTCAGTGTCCCGGCAGAACAATGGGGGTGGAGACTCTCCTTCAGGTATACAGGGCCGAGGCTGTTTAGGGCTTTAAAGGTCAGCACCAACACTTTGAATTGTGCAGAGCATCTGTTTTGTATGCAGAAGGACTTGGGATCGATTCCCAGTGCTAGCATAAGACTCCTGCCTTAAAATGCTGGAGGGTCCCTCCCAGTCATTGTGGAGCTGGATGGACCCAAGGCAGCTTCATACATAATTATTTACCTATCATTTTTCCAGTCCTGTATTTCTGCTGACTTGCCTCCAGAAAATAGGCATACCTGTTGTGGGGTGGCCAGGAATGTGTTCCTTTTGTTGATGATGATGATGAGTCATTTGTCGTTCGGCACTTTGCTAAAATGGATTTTGGCAGCACATTTGGCATCCCGCTTGTGAAATGCTGAAGCACACAATATTTCTGGGCTGAAGGTTTTTAACTGAAGCAGACTTAGTCACTGGATTCAATAGAACTTACTTATGAGTAGACATAGTTAGGTGTTCAGCCTTTGTCTGGGTCTTGAGTCCTGTTGATCTCAGTGGGTCTACTCCAAGCATGGCTAGATGTGGGTCTGATCCACTGAATGGCGCAAACCCATACCTGTTTTCTTAGGCATAAACCCCATGATATTCAGTAGTTCTTCCCTCCTTGTAAGCGTGTATAGGATTGCAACCTTAACATCTAACATGCTTTGCCTGTGTCATGTGCTGCCCATTCATTTCCTGTCAGTCATTGTTTTAATGAAAGTTCTCAGTCACCGTGCAATTTCTAGAATAAACAATAAAACATGTGCTCTTCCTGTGTTAGCAATGAGCAGGCCTGTCAGAATTGAAATCCGGAAATGCTGGTATTTTCCCTTAGGTTTTAATTGTACTTTTTTGAGATGTCTTTAAATGGGAGGAGTATTTCCTCTCCCAGGCTTGCTCAGCAGCGAAAATGTATTATTATGGACCTTTCTCCCATACTTACTTATAATTTCCTTTAAAACTTGTCGAAAAATGACCAGGGGAAGAAATATGGGGCTCAGTTGAGTAAAGTGGGAGTGTCTACCCCTTGAACTTCAATTTACAAGGCTAAAAGCAATTTGTCAAAAAGCATCCAGGGAGCCATCTTTAAAAATAAAATAATCATATTTCTGTCCCACTATTTCTTCAAAGAGCTCAGAGTGCACCCCAGAACAGCTTTGTTGTCCTGAAGAATGTGCAGCCCTAAAGTTAAAGACGCTTCATGAACCAGGAATGCCTAATAAGTTAATTCCCTCTGGGACCATCGTTAAATTGCCACATGTCCCTGTGCAGAAGATTTAGCAGCCTGCTTTGAATTGACATTTAAGACCGATTGCTTTGTAGGGTAGGCCTTAGGGCAGTTCAGTGCATAGTTGGCAAAAGACCACTTAGTCATGCAGCAGCCGTTCACATGCTGAAACATGGCGTTCTGTCTCTCAGACGATCGCATGCCAGCCTGCTATTGTTGCACCTTGTGAACTGCTCTGAGATCTAAATAAATAATATTCCTCATTCCTAGGTACTATGACATCACAAAATGGGATGGGTAGACTTAATGTGCAAAGTTTAGGTTGCCAGCTGCTAGACTAGTGTGACCCCTCTGCCCTCAGCGAAAGAATTCCCTTAAGAGTAACACGTTTCCAGAGTAATCTCGTGCATCTAGCTTTCTACAGGGGCACAAGTAGGCTTTATTTCACCTGGGTCAAAGACCCAGTTTGACAACCGCCCTTCACCTGGGGCAAAAAACCTGGCTAGCCCCCCGCCCCCAGCTACCACTCTGGTTTCTAGCATTTGAGTGGCCCTCAAAAATCCATGCAGCTGTTCATATGGATACTAGGAACGTCTGTGCATGTCAGAACTTTTGCATGGATAAGACCTATGAGGGATAATTGTACAACTTGCTTATGGTGGGAGAAGGTGGTCCTCTAAATACTTTAAACCAGAGGTGTTTAAAGTGCAATAGTAGTCTTAGTCCCTCAAGCCTCAGTGAGGTTATTTAAAGTTCCCCTTAGGTGAGTGCAAACATTCACATACAAGTACCAGTTCCCCTGCTTATCTCCCCCCCATCACCATTACTGACCTTTGCACCGCATCAAAGCAGTTTCCAAAATTCCTGGGAGTTTGAGGAGTGCCTTACTTATCAAGTTACTGAAGAGAAATTCCAAAGCCCCTCCGTATAACCTGAAACTGGTATTCAACTATGTCTTCCTCAGAGTAGACCCATTGAAGTTAATAAACATTGCTAAGTTAGCTCCATTAGTTTCAGTAGGTCTGCTTTGCACAAACCATAGATGAATACCACTCTCATAAGGCAGTTGTTTAGCCCCCAAGTCCATGAACCAAATCTCAATTTTAGCACAATTTATTACTTTATAAAAAGAGCATTTTCTTGTACCAAAGCAGAAAGTATTGAACATTTCAGGAGAAAAAAGCCATTAACTGTTCAATTCTGTACGTGTCTACTTTGAGCTGTTCATAGGCCTGAAGCAGTTCACAGTCAGTGGCAAGTTAGATTCGCTGTGGAAAGGGAAATTGCTTTTCTGCCCATGCGAGGGCAAACCTTAAATAAATTTCTGGAAGCGTGACATTTGGATGTGATACTCTTCATCTCCAGGAGCCAAATATTATTGTGCAGAGTGAAGCATTACCTTGAGGATTATCGTGAAATATTGCACATTTTAAATAATGCACGTAAAGCTACTGAAAGTGAATTGTACACAACATCTTTTATTGATGAAAACAGGAGGAAATTTGTTGGTATTGTTGTTTTTTCACATCAGGAAAATTCTGCCCTGCTTTTCCTCCGCTGGGGAGCTCTAAACTGCTAACAGTACAGGAATACAAAATGATCAAGGCCGTGGAAACAATACAGTAAAATACAGTAATAGAAAATCAGCCGTCAGAGCCAATGATTGCTTCAGCTTCCATCAAAGGCCTCTTGAAAGAGCCAGGTTCTCATCTGCTGCTGGAAAGGAAATAGTGATGAGGGCAATCCAAAAAGTCGGCCCTGCCTCTGCTGCCCATCTGCTGAACCTCAGCTGACAGGGCAGCTTGGAGCTGGACCTCAGGTGTTCCAGCAGAATGTGTGAGGGGCACATGCGGCAGAAGGCAGCCCTTAAGGGAGCCAGTTCCCACACCATCTGTTAAGTTTGTTTTTAATTTAACAAGATTTATACAGCCGTACCTTGGATCTCAAACACCTTGGCTCCCGAACAAATTGGCTCCCAAACGATTGAAACCCAGAAGTGAGTGTTCTGGTTTTCAAACATTCTTTTGGAACCCAAACGTCCCATGTGGGTTCCGCAGCTTCTGATCGGGTGCAGGACCTTCCTAAATCTAGGACTTTAAAGGTAAGAAGCAGCATTTTAAATTGACCTCACAAATGGATAGGCAAGTGTGAGTCCAAAAGAACTGAAGTAATATGCTCTGTTTGTGCAGTCCCAGACATTAGCCCTATGCTATGTTTCGTGAAACAAGTTTAATATCGCAGTACTATACACACTTGGGAGTAAGTTCCATGAGTGGTTTTGCAAGGACCAGCTTTTCCCATATGTTTTTCCTTGCATGCTGTCTTCAGTATCTGAGGCCCTGCTCAATATTCCTCAGTCATCTGAGGCGTAGTGAACAACAAATGACTGTTTTGGTTATGACACCCATCTTGTGGAATGCCCTCTTTGTTGAGATTAACCAGCAAGTGAAAGGCTGTGTTGGTGGTGCTGCCAGTGAGGGTTGACCGGTTACTGTTGACCCATGACAGGGCCTTCTTAGTGGTGGTTGCCCATTTGTGCAATGCCCTCCCTGATTGTTCTCCCTTATTATTGATTTTCAGGAGGAATTTTAAAACATTCCTGTTTACTCAGACATTTGATGGCTGTTCCTGACAACCTTGAAACCGTGGGCTGAGAGGATGGAACCATTTAAAACTGTTTTTAAAATGTTTTGAATGGCTTTTAGAATGTGTTTTAATGATATGTTTGCTGTCCTAACAGCAATCCTAACTCCATTATATCTTTCATCTCATTCTCCCTTTTTCTCTGGCCTTCACAACCACTCTCCTTCCACTCCACCCACCATTTTCCAACCCATACTCTCTGCCCATCACTCGCGCAGTCTCCACCCTGCTTTTAACCATTCTTCTACTGGTGGTATGTTCTGGTGGTGGTTTAATGCATTTTGTGAATTCGGTTTTGATGTTGTGGTTGTAGGCCACTTTAAATTTCTTTTGGAGCAGGAGGCGGGGAGTAGAATATCTTTCACCTATCTCACTCTGTCAGTGTATGTCCTGTGCAAAGACTTCCACTTGTGCAACTGCACTTTCCCCTGCTCTCCTTCACCTGTGTGCCCCACAAAATTGGCTCTGAGGGGCTTGGGAGAACCACCAGAACAGCACAACACAGTGGGAGGAGGGTGGGGAATCATTCCATCCAACCAGCCGAAATGCTTGTGCAGACAGAACAGGAACAGCACAAGGATGACTTGCACCCTTCATGTTTTAATAACTGTGTGACTTGCTTCTGAGTCCACATTAATAGGATTATCCTGTTAGTATGATATGTTTACCATATACTATCGACTTCTATCTAAAGGCAGTTGACCAGTCTAAGGAGCACCCAAAATGTGTGTGGCAGGGTGATTCTTTCTCCTTCTGAGGAAATTTAAATTGGTCCCAGTTGGAGCAATTATATTTTTAAAACACACTTTCATGGAATTTAAAACACCAAGCCATTTTTAAAACACAGGCAAAGTAACAGCCTAAGAGACACATGACCGACTTCAGCTTTTCTTAATTCTTCTGCAATGCATTCACTGGGCTTTTGTAGTTTAATTGAGATTTAGAGGTCAGCATCGGTGATAAACAAAAGCATGGCATATGGACAGTCTTGACACCATCTGCGTATAATAAGTATGTGTGCTTTGTCTCCAGGTTCACAATCCAATTCTGCAAACCTGCACTGCTCTTTGGTTGGTTGCCCGAGCTTCATCATACTGTAGTATTAACTTAGATATTTGCTTTTAATGAACTATATAGATTATATTGTATACCATGCTGAGAGAGAAGGATATTTGTGTCTTCTCTTAGCACAAGGATGAGAAACCTTTGGCCCTCAAATATTGTTGGACTATGACTTCCATCATTCCTGACCATAGATCACACTGGCTGAGACAGATGGGGCAACTTCTGGAGGGCCAGTTTCCCCACCCCTGTGTTAGCCTCTTTAATGTCACTGCATCACATCAGTTAATCCAGCAACCCGTTGTTTTTGTTACTCTATGTCTCTATCCAACACATGATCCCACGATGATGCTTATGGAATTATCCCATTTGATAGCAAGCCTCTGAGGTACGTTAGGCTGCAAGGTAATGTACTGGATCCTAAGAAGGAGGTTTTCCAGAAGGGAGATTTCCTGTCCCTTTGCACACCCCAAAAGTCACTCTGGAAGATTGGGGCACCATCCAGAAAATCATGGGATGGACAGAGGTGGCTGCGGCAGGAAGTGGAAATTGCTCAAAATTGGACACAGACACCTGACGTTCAAAGTTGCATTCCAGTTTGGTAGAGGAAAGCACAGGGGTGCAGTTTCATTTGCACACACCTGTTTAGAATTTATTTCATTTTTTGGAAAAAGATTTCTAAACCACTTCATCAAGAGTTTCATCTTCATCTTCTTGGAGGAAGCAGGGGTGTTGATTGCATAGGGGAATGTGATTCTAAACTTTTCATCCAAGTGGATTAGAGGAAGGGTAAAATAAATGCAGTGATACACCCCCTCCATTGTTTGTCTTCAGAGCTCCATCAAAGTCAGAAGCATGGAGGCCAGGTCCTGAGCACCTGTTTTGCATGCAGAACATCCTGGTTCAACACCCAGCATCTCCAAGTAGGGGTGGGGGAGACCCCTGTTTGAAATCCTCCCAAACCACAGTACTGAGCTAGCAGGATCAACACTCTGATATGGTATAAGGCAGCTTCTGTGCTGCACTTTCCCAACCTGTCAATCTTCTATGACAATCCCATAGGAAAAGGGAACTAGAGAGATCTCCATACTCTCCACTATCTTGGAGCTCTGGCAGAACATAAAATAGCTGAATTTTGGGGAGAGATTGGAGCTACTATCTGTCTCCTCCACACCCATCTTTTCCGATGCCACCCTTTTGGTAGGAGACAGCATGTTTTGAAGGGGACCAGGGTCTCTGATCTCCCCAGGATCTAAGAACATAGATCACCTTCATGTTCACATGGAGATACTTGTCCATGACCAATGTGCCTCAGCTCCACTATGGCATAGTATACACTTTAGATAACACACCCACACTATAACTATATGGTACAGCTACACCATCGGATTTGAGAATGCTGAGAACCTTAATCTCTATGCATGTTTGCCCATGGCTAACATGAATTAGCTACGCTGTGGTATTGCATCAATACTGTGAAATACTCTCTTAATCGCAGGAATAGCTACCATCAAGGTGCATATACAGTCCAGTAACGGCAGTGGTTGCTTCCTTCTATATATAACAGGGCATGAGAAGCTTCCTTTCTCTTTTACCTCCTTATTGGGCTCCCCTCCCCCGTCTTCTTTGATTTGATTGCTGTCACCCTGGAAATTCAAGATGCAGTAAAGTCACACTCATTACAAGAACCAGCAGGGACAAGAAGAGCCCAGCAGAAGTGGCATCCCCCCCATCCTGCCACCGATTTAGAGTTTCTATATTGCCACAGCAGGTGGCACTGTGGGTAAAGGCATCAGCGCCTAGGGCTTGCCGATCGAAAGGTCGGCGGTTCGAATCCCCATGGCAGGGTGCGCTCCCGCTGCTCGGTCCCAGCGCCTGCCAACCTAGCAGTTCGAAAGCACCCCCGGGTGCAAGTAGATAAATAGGTACCGCTTACTGGCGGTAAGGTAAACGGCGTTTCCGTGTGCTGTGCTGGCTCACCAGATGCAGCTTTGTCACGCTGGCCACGTGACCCGGAAGTGTCTCCGGACAGCGCTGGCCCTCGGCCTCTTGAGTGAGATGGGCGCACAACCCCAGAGTCTGTCAAGACTGGCCCGTACGGGCAGGGGTACCTTTATCTTTACCTTTATATTGCCAGAATGACTGTTGCTACTAGCACCATTCAGCTTGATGGAGGGAGAGAACAAGGTTCCCTGATCAGTTTTTGTAAACCACTTGAGAGGTTTTGATACAATCAAGTGGTGTATAATTTTTGTCAAATTGATAAAAAAATGCTACACACACACATACAGAGAGAGAGAGAGAGAGAGAGAGAGAGAGAGAGAGAGAGAGAGAGCTACCAGAGCCACCTTACAGAAATAGGAGGCATTTCTCAACAATGGAATCTGATGTCCATTATGTTCTTTAGGAGTTGGAGGATTGTAATGTTTTGGAATAAGGGATAACTAGGGCTTTTTTTCAGCCAGAACTCGGTTCTGTCACCTCTCAGGTGGGCATCATGGTGAGTGCTGGCACATCCTATTCTAGAAAAATATCACTAGGAATAACAAAAAAAGCCAGTGGCCTCTTTCCATTGTAGTCTGGATAAACAACTTGGAGACACCTCAGCTCTTTCTAGTGGTCTCTAGATGTTGCTCATCTAGAATGCCCTGCTGATTTTAGTGAGAATCCTCACAATTCAACCTCAACAATATTTTATTATTCACAAAAGCCATAGGAATATGATTTCCATATATTTAATATCCCTATAATTTGATTCTCTGTAAGTGAAGTCTAGGAACCTTGGCGAGTTATAATTCCATTTTTCATCCCCTACTAAATGACATTATTCCTACTTTCCTTCTTCCCTTAACTGTTGTGGCTAGCCTTTAATGATTCATGCCACATGTTGGATAGACTCTCCTAATAACATGTGGCTGATAACACTATAATCAGATCACTTAAAATATAACAGAACTAGGTTTTTATTATTATGTTTCTATTTTTACTCATAGCAATTTGAGAATGTTCTTACTAGGGTGGAAAGGGGTGTCTGGAAAAAGAAATTCCATCGCCCTTGTGGCCTCCATACTTTTATTGAAATTTCCCAGGTCTAGCAAGATACATTATAAAAGCAAAGGAAATCACCTACAAAATTATTTAACTCCAGAGCACAGAATCCTTCTGTCCTTAGGTTAGCAGATTTTTTCTCTGTTTATTTACAGTCAAAAGAGCACACAGCTTCCCCAATACTACGAAATCAACTCAGGGCTTGCTGTGGTATGGGAGCTTCCAAGGCATATTTTTGTTATTTAGAGAGAACCTATAAATATGAGCCACAAAAGTGATGGGCAGGTGTTTGCATTTGCTGTAAAAACAGCATTGATGACATGCTCACCTGCAATATTAAGAATTTTGTTCTTTGTGTCTGAGTATTGGGCACATCCAGAGGCAGCATGGTGAAAATGAGTTTCAATGTGCTAGTTTACTGAGCCCGTAAGCACGGTTTGCTCAGAGTTTGTTTTATCCTAACAACTGTTGAATGGCAGCTAGGTGAAGCCAAAAAAATACATGATTACATAATGTCTCTGTGATGGGATGATGAGCTGCTTGTGCGTAAAATCGTAGTCCCTCAGAGTTTGTTCAAGTCCACAAACCTCTGTCTGTGACGGAGCCCCTCAGACATGGCTCCTCTTAGTCACTCGCAGATTCCGACAGTGGCTGCTTTCGGAATCGCTTCCAACATAAAAGCTCCTTAACGGAAACACGTCTTCTGGACTCGCGGCGTGACAGTTTCCGGCGAGGAGTGGGTCTCCCTATGGGAGGTCCAGAAACCTCCCCACTGTTCTCGCTGGACGTGTCCCTGAGCCCTCCCTCTTGCTCGCTTTCCCTCAGAGACCCACCTCTCCCCCTGCTGGTTCCTGCTTCCGCTGCTGGGTCTCTCCCAACCTCCGTGAGCCCTTCCACCACCTGTCCCTCCGATGGCAGTTCCCTGACAGTCTCATTTCAAAATTGTCATCCTTTAGCTTGCTTTGACCCTGGAGTTTTGCTTTTCCTTTATTAGAAGGTCCTTGCATTTCTCTGTGGATCTGACATAATTCCTCCCCTTCCCCACTACCAGAAAGACTTTCACTGGTCAGCCTTAAGCATGGAGTTGCCTGGGCCCTGCTCTATCACACCAAAAAGGCAACCACTTCCACATCACCAAAAAAACAAGATCAACAGCCAGGACAGATTTACATTAAAGCAAATAAAGCCTTGTTGAAATGCCCACTCACAAAGGAAGTTAACCTAGCAAGCACATGAGCTACGGCTTTTTTTGGTGGTGGCCCCACAATTGTGGAATAGAGTTGCCCCATGACACTAGTCCCTGTCCCTGGATATTTTCCAGCTGTCTTGAAAAACTTGTACCTTTTACCTTGGTTTACATGAACAGACTACCATATTTTTCGCCCTATAGGGTGCACCGGCCCATAGGGCGCACCTAATTTTCGGGGGGGGGGGAATCAAGGAAAAAAATATGATCCCCCCCCGCAGCTCTGGGAGCAGCGGACAGGCTGCACGCAGCCTGTGCGCTACTCCAATACCTTCTCCCTGCTTTTCCCCCACCTCCCGCAAAAGCCCACAGGAGCCGCGCACAACTCATGCGAGCTTTTCGACCAGGAGGGAGAAGGGACTGAAACGGCCAGTCAGTCCCTTGTCCCTCCTCGGGGAAAAGCCCCCAAGAGCGGCCCGCTCTTTAAAGGGTGCGCAGCTCCTGTGGGCTTTTCTACGAAGGGAGGGAATTCCCCCACCTCATAGAAAAGCCCGCAGAAGCCGCGCACCCTTTAAAGAGCGTGCGACTCCTGCGGGCTTTTCGACCCAGCTTCCCCCACCGCCAGCCTCAAAGCCAGGTCGGGGAACAGCGCTAAGGCATTGCATGCCTTCCCGCTGCCCCCCAAGCTTGTGGGGCTGGCGGTGGGAGGAAGCGCTGCTTTCCCCCACCGCCAGCCTCAAAGAGCAGACTCTCCTGGCTTCAGCGAAAGCAACGCGAAGCCTCCGGAGCGCAGGCTTTGGAGGCTTCGCGTTGCTATCGCTGAAGCCAAGGAGCCTGCATTCGCCCCATAGGACGCACAAATATTTCCCCTTCATTTTTCGAGGGGAAAAAGTGCGTCCTATAGGGCGAAAAATACAGTATATGTGGGGATTTGCTAGCATAGTGGTGTATTTTGTTGTGTTTTCTAACACTGGGCTGCTCTTGGTCACTAGCTTTAATAATACGGAATGTTTTCATGTAATATCTATTGCACTTTACTGTTGTACTTTGAGATATTCTACCTGCGCCAGCCCATGTGGTGGTCTTCATACACTGTGGACCACAACTCCCACCTGTCCCAGCCTGGCCAGTAGCCAGGAGTGATGGGAGCTGAGGTCCAAAACATTTGGAGATCACCACATGGGCTACCCCAGTGTTACGCCAACTGCCTGGAGAAGGGTTTCATTCCTGAAAGGTGGTGTGGACTCTTATTCAACATAAATGAATAAATTAAAGGAGCGTATGCCAATGTGGATGTATAGATGCAAATTTTGAAACAGTTACCTTAAACTGAATACAGTACATCACACTGGAGTGAGAAAGACTGACCCTTGTGGCTTCTCAGTCTGCTGCCCAAATGCTAACAGCTGGTGGGCAACTTCAAGATTTCTCCTGCTCTCCTTTCTTAGGGTTCTTTGTATCTTTAGACTGGGCTGGGACTGGACAGTCCTTCACAGATAGGGCTCTCCTCTGTAACATGGGAAACATTGGCCACCCAACTGACCAAAGGTCCTCTTAGTCTCACATCCTGTTTCTAGATGTAGCCAGCCAGATGCAAGCAAGGTGTGTGGGTAATAATTCTTCTCCACTTAATGGCCCCTTTGGCATCTTGTGTTCAGAGAAACACTAATGCAGCAATGGCTTATTAGACAGCATGGTGTATACCTTCTCTGTGTCTCACTTCCACCGAGATCCAGTGTCATCTCCAATCATTCTGTGCTGACATTTAAAAAAATAAATTCCTCCCCACATACTTTTACTAATACTCCTTAACTCACAAAGGCACGTGAGTGTGGTGTTTTCCCTCCTGATTCACCTTTTGGAAAGCTGCCCATCCTGTGGTTCTGTTTACTGTTGACTTCATAATCTTGTGCCTGGTGTTCTATGGATCCCCTCTCCCTATTCTCCCTTGCTCTTTGCATTACTTCCCAGTGACTCAGATGAGGGAGAATGTGCTTTTGAGGGCTGATTGCCCACGTAGGTGAGACAAATCCACAAAGCAAAACAAAACCCTGGACTGTGATACTTGGCATGAGGGGGACAAGGCTAATGACTCAGGAGAAGGGAATGTGTGCCACTCTCCCGAGCCCAGTGTAACCAGCCGTTAATTGTCGAAAGAGCTGACTAATGCTGGAATTACTTATGACTCTGCCCCAGTGAATGCAGCCTTGGGAGACGCTTGGCTGTTAGCGCTGGTTATTAGAATGAAGCTCAAGAGATTGCTTTAACATATCGGCTTCTTGCCGCTCACGACGTCCACCTTTATTTTCCTGAACAACAAACTCTTAAGGATTTGTGTTTCTCAGGTTCGGAGGATAGAGAGAGAGGAGTTGGCTTGGTTCCTGAGACTCTGGCTGCTGCATCGTTACTTGGCGGAGTGGGTATGAGAAGTTTGCAACCGGTTCTGCAATGAGCAAGCAAGCTCTGCAAAACAAGATGCCACCGGAGTTTAGAAACATGTGCGTGCTCCTGCCAAACCGAGACCAGCTCAATGTGATGGTTGGGGTAAGTCTATTCTTGCCGCCTTCTGGGAAACCAGCATGAATGACGCAAAAGAATGTATTTGAGTAGCTTGTGAGAGTGGTAAAACGGAGCCTCAGAAGTCTTTTGTTTACAGAAAGCTTACCAACAAGAAGCTATCTATAAAGATCATCCCATTTACCCAAGTCAGTACCTACTTCCCAAAAGAAGAGGACCAGACTAGCTGAAGGATCTGTTTCTGTGGATTTAGGAACTCTGTTACATTTGATGACCAGAGACTGTTTTTCTTAAATTCTTTTTCATCTTCCCTAATGGTTTTACAGCATTTGAAAACCAAAGGTCCACTTGCATATGAGTAAAGACACACATCTGTCTGCTAACTCAGGCATTTGTGTTGGTTTTTCCAACACAGAAGATGTTTAGGAAACATATTTTGCACAGTATTGTCTCCTAGTATAATATGGGGCAAAATATAAGTGGCGCTATATTATGCAAAGTCTCCCTAAAACAGACCCTTACAGAAATGTGACTATTAAATGTTAATTATTAGCCCCAATATTTAAAGTAAAGAATGATATATTTCACTGTCTGTGGTAGCTTTTATACACTTCAAAATGTTAATGGGAATTAGTTTCAGGGCTCCGTTATTTATTTATCTGTTTTAAGAAAGAGAAAAGGGCAGTTTCCTGATTTTCACAATCCATGTCTCAATGAACAAAAAGTAGTCTTGTTTACTAGGCTCAGATTTATTTCAAGATTCACATTTTTTATGCAACATGCACCTGTTTAGTGGGGGTCTGTATTTGAAAAGGCCAGCTATTTATTTCCATGCATAGAACTGCCTGTTTTCCTTTTCATGTGTTTGGCCAATAAAACCGGGCTTGCAATAATAACAACAGTGACAACAACCTATAAAGAAGAGAAAGCTTATTAGAAAGCCTTTTGTTGTTGATAGGTATAAAGTTTCCATCACTTTCAAGTCCCCTCTGGAGGGAAATAGAACAGTATATGTTCAAAGTAAATGATCAAAGGGGTTATTCTGTGTTATCCCACTCAGTTTTTCAGTAACATGGCCCTTTAAAGGGGTATTATTTGGATGTCATCCTATTTTCCACTGGCAGGGGAGTTGCTTGTGATAGATAAGAGAGGGTCAGAAATCCTTGCTGATCAAATCACCCAGAGACCGACTAGTAGATCTCAGTCTACCTTCTGCCCAGTCTAGCATAGGCAATCTTTATGAATAGTAACACATTGGAATAGTAAAAAAAAGGTAAAGGACCCCATGACCGTTAAGTCCAGCCAAAGGCGACTATGGGGTGCAGCACTCATCTCGCTTCAGGCCAAGGGAGCACACGTTGGAAATGCAACAAAATCCTGCAGTCTGCAGTGCTCCTGTCCAGAATTCCAGCCATGCTCACCCAGAATTCCATGCCCATTGAGTGCACACAGTTCCCATGGGACTATCCCCGCCTCCCAGTTAGGTGTTTTTCCCATACTTCTAATGATTTTTTGTACTTCTGCAAACCTCAGGATTCCCACCAAGCCTGCTGATGCCCCTTTCTTTTCGTGGGTAGGCTGTTCTGCATACATCAGCAATGGCATGCACAGCCTGAACATCAGAAATAGAGGGAAAAGAAAAGTCAGGCTGCATACATTTCATAAATTTAAAGCTTATTTAGAGCACATTCCCTCCCCTCCCAAAGAATCCTGGGAGCTGAAGTTCTGTGATGGGTAAACTACAGTTCCCATGATTCTTTGGAAGAAGAAAAAAGCTTTAAAGGTGTTTTAAATGTCTGGTGGGTATACAGCTACAGTCTTGAATGGATTCAGCAAATATCCAATTATTTCAGCCCTTGAGCTTTTTTGGGGGGTAGTGTACAAACAGCAGACCAGGTCCCATGTGGACCCCAATAGTGAACTAACGGGGATTAACAGAATGGGGTGGATTCCTACAATCCTCTGATGTGACAGCCATTATGTAAGACTCTACTTGCAATTGAACTCCCATTATTTCTGAAGGGATCTGTCTAGGATAGCTACTGGGATAGCTCATCTGTTCTGTCATACATGCTGCAATGATCACATGGTAAGTAGTCATGTGTATGCAGCCTCAAAGTCCATGTGCATCAGTTAAATGTTCATGACTATATTGCCCTTCAGTGTACAGTTTGAAACCTATTAGCTAGCAAGCTGAGGGATGCACCACTGGGCCATTTTTCTTTATTAGTCATAAGAGCAGTGACAGAATTGTCATTGTCACCACTACCACAATAATCTCTTTTTTGCCTGCAACAGATCAATTTAACCATGAGCTGGTCTCATCTGCTTCCATGGATGAGCATAGGAATTGTTTCTCCATGGTGAGATCCAGTACTGGTGCAGTAAGCATCTGTGCTCTGGAACTGCCCTGGTTGGGGCCAGTCTACTTCAAGATGAGGGACCATAGAGCACATGTTTTTCATGCAGAAGGTCCATGGCATCCTCAGTTAAAAGGATCAGGTAGCAGATAATGGGAAACACCTCTGCTTAAGGTCTGAATAGTCAGTGCCAGTCAGAGTAGACATGACTAATCTAGACAGACAAATAGGAAGCTGTCTAGCATCTGTTTATTTCTAACTGGGCAGTCCTTGTGTGTGTGACACTCACACAAACAACCTTACACCCAGCATTCTTTAAATGTTCTCCTAGGGCTTATCCATACTTCCTCTTGTCCCTTGGAGGAAACTACTCTTTAGTGCTCAATCAGAGCAAACAGCAATCAGGTTCTCCACGGATTGCCATTTGTTCCAATTCAAAGCTAAAGAGCAGGTTTACCCTGGGAAAGGAGTGGGGCAAGGAGGAAACCACTCGGAATCATGTTTTCTAGGCACGGTACAAGCAGACGTGTGGACAAGCTCCTAATAGATATGAGCAATTTCTGCAAGAGCAGATCCTATGGGGCTGGGATAAAATTTAAATGACCCAGCCATGTTGGCAGGGTTGATCGTGTGGGTCTTTGCCGTGAACCTTGCTCTTCCCAGCAAGGATGCTAAATCCATGATAAAGGCGAATATAACTGACCGTGCCTAGCACAATTTGCAAGCCACTTGGGGATTTGTCCCCCCACGTGACTAGGAGAAGGTTTTAAGCAGGGAGTGGTGGTACCATGCACCTGCTCTGCTGTCAGTCACATTTCTCTGCTTACTGGAAGATCCAAGGTAGCAAGGAGGCTGGGGTGGGAACAATGGCAGGCTGACTCTGCCACAACACCCGAACTGTTACAACTTACCCACCACCGCACCCCTCCCGGTAAGCACCACAATGCGGCTGACCTTGGGAGGGCAGGTTCCTGGCGGTTCCCCTCCCCACCCCCAGATTAAAGGGCACCCACAGAGTTCAAGAAATATGGTTCCCACGCTGCTGTGGCAGTAGCTTGAAGAAACCCATTAATTGGAAGAAAACTCACGATTTAAACTTTTAAGCTTATACTTGCTTGATGGTTGGGCACTTTGTCAAAACAACCCATTTCGGATTAAAGAGCAGGAGATTCCTGAGCTCTTGAAAGATTCCGTGAGCGATAGGAAGGGGATGACCCTGAACTTACGCACCGACTGACATACTGCAGTGTGGATTATACCTAGCAAGTACAGCACTCCATCAAAGATCTAAGTGGTGGGAGAGTCACTTGGTATACAGATGACACTTCGCCAAAGGGCTGGCTTTTAAAAATGGAACTCGGTAGAGAAAGACTTGAAATTTATAATAAACTGTCCCTTGGATTAGTCTGATTCATTCATCTCCTGGGACTTAAGGGCTTCTTTTAGGTTCTTCTCTTTCCTAGGGCTGCCACACATCCGGGGTCTCCCGGACAAATCTGGGATTCTGCCCTTAAAAACGGTGTTCCGGAATTGGCAAAATGTGTGGGGAAACCGGGATGTATGGCAATGGGGGTAGAATACATTGCCGGCAGCAGCGGCAGCCCCCACAGTGATGCCGAGGTCGGCTGCATGCTGTCATCCAGAGGCCTGGGCATCCAAGGGCGCCCCCCCCCCCCATGGACTGGCAAGCCTGCGAAGCGAAAAGGCAGTGGTGGTGGTTTGCGGGCAAGAGTGGAGCATGGAGTGCACAGGTGCTGCTTCCATGAGGAGGGTGGTGGCTTCACGAGGCTGGAGGAAGCAGGGGACAGGCCAGGTAGATGGGAGGGAGGGAGGGATAAATCTTGCTTGCGATATTGGAGGGAGAATTTTGTGAGGTGGAGGGGCAGCAGAGAAGGTGCGTGCAAAGGCAGTGAGGGAACAGGCAGGTTTCAGAGGAGGGGGAAAATGCACCTCTGTCTGGGTTTTCAGTTCTGGAAATACGGCAACCCTACTCTTTTCCCCCATAGAGTGCCATTTTTTCAATACATACGTTATTACCAAAATATTGCTGCGAAGTGTCTTCATTAAAACAAGACAATCTAGTTTGGCGTAGTGAGTGGTGGATTAGGATGCTCTAGTTTTCTGGCATCAACACAGTGGTCTATAATATTTCAGAACAGTCTTGTTACGTAATGGGCATACCAATGACCCAGACCATGCTGCTAAGAGCTTAAGTGAAATCAGCAGCTCAAATGGGCTTGAATTCTGTCGATTGTTGGCAATTTCGATCAAGTGTGGTACGTGCAAAATAGCAGGGAGAGGCTCCTCTCATCTGCTTGCTGGCCATGTCAGTGGTCTTCCTGCAGTTAGTCATTCATGGTCAGCAGCTGATCATGAGCTTCATATATGAGGCAATTTCCTATTTTTTCTGGGCTTAAAGGTGGTGCAAATACTTTGTATGTATAAGATTGCAGGTCCAATCCCTCGCATCACTAGGGAAGGCTAGGGAAGTCTGAAACCCTAGAGAGCCACTGTCAGTCAGTATGGCTCAACCTCGTGCTCTCCTGATGTTTTAGACTACAACTCCCATTAGCTCCAGCCAGCTTAGCCAGTAGATAGAATGATGGGAGTTAATGAGAACATAAGGAGAGCCTGCTGGATCAGGCCAATGGGCCATGCAGTCCAGCATCCTGTTCTCACAATGTCCACCCAGTTGCCTGTGGGAAACCCTCAAGCAGGATTTGAGCACAAAGGCCCTCCTGTGGTTTCTAGCAACTGGTATTCAGAAACATTACAGCTTCTGAGCATGGGTCAGCAACATCTGGAGGGTGTAGCAGGTGGGGAAGGTTGGTGTTGATAGCAAAGGTCTGACTCTGGATAAGAGAGCTTTCTATGTTCCATTGTGAGGGAGGTAGCCATAGTATGGTGAAAGTCACTCTCATTCTTTATTGTGAGTTGCTGCACGCATCACAGTTTGTGGCAGGAAGGCAGCCACGATAAGAAGTGGTTTGAATATTTCTCCTTGTGGCAGTAGCTGTCTATGTCCTGGGGTGCACACGAGTTACTAGTACTGGAACCAGAACTTCCATCAAGTAAGTCCCTAGTTGATTATCTGTGTCCCAGTAGCTCTTCTTTCAGAGGGTGCTACCACTAAAGAAGGTAATCTTGATTTCTCAAATGAGTTCTTTTATCTGCATGCCCCATCTTTGTAGCATTAAATTTGGCCCTTGAAAGGCTACTTAAAATAGAACCATTTTCTTTATCCGATTCATTCCCTCCTCAGCTCCCTCTTCCCATGGAACAGAATTGGTTTAGTGTCTCCAGAAGGATTAAAATACTTTGTGCCAGTGCTATTTTTCTAGAAAAAGAGGTGCCGGAACTCACCATGAACACCTCCCTCATTTTCTTAGAATGGCAATGGTACCCACCTGAGAGGTGCCAGAACTGAGTTCTGGCAAGTTGCGGCTGAACAGAAAAGGCTCTACTTTGTGCATGGTTTATTTGTCCATAAAAACTAGGAAGGGTCAGCATGCAGGACCAAGAAGGCTTTGCAGTGCATCCCAGGACATAGAAAGTGCATCTTTCACAGGCTTGTTGAGGCCAGAGTTGTGTTCTTAGCTCTTCCTCTACTCCAGGAATAAGGAAGTGGGACTTGCATCACCCTTTGCATTTCAGAGTGTGTGAAGATCTATATTAATACTTGCAGAATTCCTGGAAGGGAGATTAACTGACTAGGATGCAAGAAGCTCATGAATAGATCCACATCTTGATAAGGAAGGGACTTTGTGTGATATTCCCATTCTCTTTCCTAACGCTGCAGGAGGTTTTGTGGGACTGCATTCTACCAAGTTGAAATTCTGTCACTTGGCTTTATGCAGTGGACTTTAGATCCAAGTAACCATGCATCTCTCGGCATTTTTCAAACCTATATGCTTCCCCACACCCCCTTCCTCCTTGCACAAGCATGTGGGTATATATCCCATATATTGAGGCAGTGAACAATAATATAAAACATTACACAATTCAACCAAATTTTAAATCAAAATATCAGCATGAAAAGGAAGAAAACAATAACAACTACAAAAGAAAACTGACTACATTCAGGAGGCTCACAAACAACTTTCCAATACCGCCTTTTACACAAAATTGGACTCAGACCCCACACAAGAATACAAGAAAGAACTAAACAAGATTGTTAAGGAGCTACCCCCCCACATCCAAGAACAGATCCTCACCAACACACCAACAGAACCTCGACCAGGAACTTTCTATCTTCTACCCAAAATACACAAACCAGGAAATCCAGGACGCCCCATCATTTCAGGTATTGGCACTGTTACAGTGGGTGTCTCCGGTTATATGGATTCTGTTCTGAAACCATATGCCATCAATGCTCCCAGCTATGTACGTGACACCACAGATTTTCTGAGGAAAATACAATCTTTAAATAATCTTCCCAACAATACTATACTAGCTACTATGGATGTGGAATCTCTGTATACCAACATCCCACACAACGATGGTTTACAAGCTATAAGGAACACCATATCAGATAAAACCACAGCGGACCTTGCCACTAAAATCTGCCAATTTGTCCTTACCCACAACAACTTCAAATTCGGTGATGACCTGTTTCTTCAGATCAGCGGCACAGCAATGGGCACCCGCATGGCCCCACAGTATGCCAACATCTTCATGGCAGATTTAGAACAACGTTTTCTGAACTCCTACCCACTCAAACCTCTCTTGTACCTGCGATACATTGACGATATTTTTATCATCTGGACACATGGTCAACAGACCCTGGACACCTTTCACCAGAAATTTAATGATTTTCACCCCACAATCAACCTTACAATGAATCAATCTATGCAAGAAATACATTTTTTGGACACTACTATAAAAATACAGGATGGGCGCATAGACACCACCTTATACCGCAAACCAACTGACCGACAAACATATCTGCATGCCTCTAGCTACCATCCCAAACATACCAAACAGTCCATTGTATATAGCCAGGCACTACGTTACAGCCGCATCTGTTCCAATTCTACAGACAGAGACTCTCACCTAAGGGATCTACAGCAAACCTTCTCAGAACTAAAATACCCAGCAGATGAAGTTAGACAACAGATCAACAGAGCCAGACTGATACCCAGAGAGAACTTGCTGCAAGACAGACCCCAAAAAGAAAATAACAGAACACCTCTAGTCATCACATACAGCTCCCAAGTTAAAACAGTACAACGCATCATCAGAGATCTACAACCTCTCCTGGACAATGACAGTTCTCTTTCTCAAGCTCTGGGAGGAAGACCTTTCATTGCCTACAGACAGCCACCCAATCTTAAACAACTCCTAACCCACAATAATACTACAACCAGACTTAACACAGACACTGGCACCAGAGCCTGCAATAAACCCAGATGCCAACTTTGCTGCCACATACACCCGGACAACACCATTACTGGCCCCAACAACATCACACATACCATCTCGGGACTATTTAATTGCTCATCGTCTAACATTGTGTATGCCATCAAATGCCAACAGTGTCCTTCAGCTCTCTATATTGGACAAACAGGCCAAACCTTACGCCAAAGAATAAACGGACATAAATCTGACATCAAGAATCACAGAACAGAGAAACCAGTAGGAGAACACTTCAATCTCCCAGGACATTCTATACAAGATCTCAAAGTAGCTGTTTTACTACAAAGGAATTTCAGAAATAGACTGGAAAGAGAAGCTGCTGAATTACAACTCATTACCAAACTTAAAACCATGAAAAGACCTGGGCTGAACAAAGACATTGGATTCTTATCTCACTATACATAACTAAACCATTTCTCACCTTCCCACCCCTTGCCTTTTCCTGTAAGACCTATTACAGTCGTTAAGAGTCGTCAAGAGGCTCTCTCAGCTATCTGCCTATCTCCCATTCCCACCACCCTTCTGAGTAACACCCCTCCCCACCTTCTCACTATATAGAAGGATCTGGCAACTTCTGTTTCAGTGTATCTGAAGAAGTGTGCATGCACACGAAAGCTCATACCAAGAACTAACTTAGTTGGTCTTTAAGGTGCTACTGGAAGGAATTTTTTTATTTTAACTACAAAAGAGTCATCAGAATTGAATGCCAGAATGGGGGGGATGTTAAGCCAAAGCCCTTTTTAAACAGCAATGTATTTGTGGCCATCAGAAACAGTACAGTGAGGGGGCCTGATCCAGCTTGCCTGGCACAAAGCACTGGCATAATGTGAGTGCCACTACAGACAACCCACCCCACCCCTTTGGCCACTGCCAAGTGTGCCTCATGGTGTTGAGAGATCTGCAACAGGGTCTCAAATGATGAAGCCAGTCTCTGAATTTCCGCTCCCATGCTCCCTCAGTGCCACATACCTATTTCATTTTGTTCTTGAAAGTGGTTCTTGCAGCATCTGTGGCAGAGCAACCGCAGACGTTCCTGGATGTGATTGATTATCTGGATCCATGCCAGTATGTATTCAGGCCTGAGTTTGGGACTGACTCAGCCTCAGTCACCTTGATGGATGACCTTTATAATGAGGGGGAGTACTCTAGGCTGTGCAGGTTATTTCGACATGCCAGGCAGAAAATCCTGCAAGTTGCTCTCCCTGGAAGTAAAAATACAGTAATAATACGTTAAGAATGACAAGGGCCAGATAGAGAAGATGGAATGGCCGCATACAACAATTGAGCCTGTGGCTCCTCACTCCTGGTTGTACTAGCCCAGTCTTGAAAATCAGGCCATAAAAGTTACTAGCCTGTAGTTCTTTTGTTTTTTACTGGCCTCCTGAGTGTGTTCCCAGTCTGGCAGAGGAGAAGGGGAAATGCTCTTCTGTAGCCAGCTTGGAAACACAGAATACTAGCATCTAGCATAAACAGCTGGATGGCAACACCAAGAGGACTGGCCAAGGAAAAATGGAGAGGTCTGTGTCTCCTTCACAAGCCTACACATTTGCCTGCATGGAATTCCTGGTTGCAAATGGCAAGTTGTTAGGTTGTGATAAACAAACTATGGCATCATGATATGTCTGAAATCCCAACTTGTGACTTGCTGAAAAACATTCAAGGCTCTGTAAACTTAACCTTTAATCCACTTAATGGGGGGATGGGGGGGACCCATGCAATGATTTTATATGACTGAGCAGGTTTTCACCTTGATCTCCAGTGTTCAGATTCATCCATGCTATCTACTATTCTACATTGCCCTGTGATTCCAGTGCACAACAGGATATCATGCAACATGGCGCTGTTTTACATGTGTAATAATATTGCCTCTAATTCATCACTATGAAATACTGGCCACTCTCTATCTAACACAGCATTAAGCTGGCTTAAGTTCACTGACTGTGAAGCAATATACATGTTAGCAATAGAGATTGGATTCTAGAGCAATCTTAATTGTTTCCATCCAGCTGTGGATGTGCTTTATGGCAGTATGTTCGGTTCACGCTGTCAGATGCAATGATGCAATGGAGCATGGAGCCACGAGGCAGCGCAAATTCCCTCACTACGAAGGTTTGCTCAGGCACGGACTTTGCTTCTTCAGGTTTTTTATTGTCCAAATACCTGTTAAGTTTTCTCAGGCAAGGGGAAACTATCCTATCTTGTTCAAACGGTAAACTATTTACCATTATCTTTTCCTTTGTAGGTAAAAGCCACTGGACAGGAACTCTTCGAGCAAGTTTGTGACGCACTGAGAATTAAAGATCCTCACTTCTTTGGCATCAGTGTTGTAAAAAGTAAGCATGGAGAGAAATTGTTTCAGAAGTATCCATGGGATTGGATGTAGGTCTGAGACGTTCAGTGTAGTGTGGTCGCTAGTCAGGAGCTTCGTGTCAAAGCCCTTTTATCATTGGCCTGTGAACATGTCTATTAGAAAAAGGAGGGGTTTGAGCTTTTAAATTTAGTCTTATAAAGCTATTCTCTCTTTCTCTTTCTCTCTCTCTCTTTCTCTGTCTGTCTTCTGTCTCTATCTCTTTCTCTCCCTCTCCATTAGATAGAATTCTAAAATATTGGTTGTATGGTGAGGTTGTATCTAGAAAGTCTGGGACTGGATGTATTCAGTGCTTTCAAAGCCATAATTTGTGAGGAATGTTGTTTTTACTGACATTTGGAGGAGTTTGAACGTGATTAAATTATTCTACAGAGAAGGCTGAAGAAGCATACCAGTAGGCCAGAGCATTCTTTTCGATAATCCAGGCCACTTTGATACCAGTACTGTATATAATATGACTCGCAAGTGGAATCTCTCAGAACTTGGAAAGCCTAATAGATAAAACAAACATTGACTGTATTGATGCTCGCCAGGATCTGATGGGAGAGGAGAAACTGGCCTTGGTTTCCCAGTCGTTGCCTTTCCCAAGGTTGCCTTAATACGCCAACACTGCTCTCCCAGGTGTTGCACAATTGGGAATAAGCACGTTTGGAGACTTACAGGTGTTGCTCTGAATCAACCACTCCTTACACAAAGGATGTTTTCACTATCCACCTTTGCTTAGGGCCATTTCACTCATTAGACAGAGGCAAACCTGCCTTAAAGCTTAGTTTACCCCTAAAATGTACTGTGTGAAGTGATGGCAGCAGCAATGCATGATGTTCACAGTTTTCAAGATGAAATAAAATTCAGCCACCTTTTTCTATGAGAGGTGGTGAGCCTGTGACCTTCCAGATGTTGCTGGAAGTCCATCAACTCCAGTCAGCATGGTCAGGGCTGATGTGAGTTGCAGCCTAACATCTGGAGGACCACAGGTGCCTTGTCTTTATACTGAAGGAAACTCATATCGCACCCATATTTAGCCCCCTTGGGTGGTATTCATGGCTAATCCTACTCAAAGTAGACCTATTGAATATGACTAATTGGGTTAATTAATGGGTCTTCTCTGAGTATGACTCCTTGAGCCACATTTAACTAAATAGTTTTCACTAACAGGAGACAAGTGCCACAAGTCCCATTAGATCAGTGGGGCTTTCCTCCCCTCTCCTCCTCTGCAGAGGCCCCTGAACCCCATCCCAGATGGGCTCAGGGGTGTCAGGAGAACCCCTAGAACAGCATGCAGGGGGAGGAGAAGGGAAATCATTCCATCTGGCAAGCAGAAATGAAATCCAGCCCCTATCTTTGTAATCAAGATAATTACCACGAATTGGATGACATAATTTGCGTTCACAAATCCTGTGCTGGTGATCATTCCAAGTAGGAATGAACACGTAGAGGGCAGAATTGGGATCCAGCCCACTGGACCTGCCACTGTCTGCTGTCCTCCGTGGTCCTCATTTGCATGTGCATACACTTCAGGGTACAAAGGCTCCCTATATGTCATAGCATCCTACAGAAATCAAGTAAACAGCTCACCAGCGGTGATCCTGAATGTTTATGGGTACACCTGCAAAGGCACATCATACACACACATTCAGTAAGTATCATTGATTTCAATGGGACTTTCTCCCAGGTGCGTATAGGATTGTAACCTGAAATACGTAATGTCAGTACTCAAGTCAACCTGGCGATCCTATGCTGTTATCAGCCTTTCTCCCCAATGTCAGATGCGTGCTGCCCAGCCGTGCTTACTCAGTGGAGCAGAAAATGCGCTCTGTACATTCTCAAAAACACTCTTGTTACTGCTTTCGATTCCAGAGCTGAGCCATTGAGACTGAGTATGAGTGTTTGGGGGCTGAGCCTTGGCACCAGTGAAACTTGGCCTTTGCGCTGGCGTGTTTTGCGAGCGACACTTAAACTGGCCAATTTGTGTGCCTATCCAAGTCCTCCCCCCACCCCACGCAAACACCTCCGCTGTAATCAGCTTGAAATTGTTCCCAAATTTCATGTAATCAAAGGAACACACTTTTTTTTTTTTTTAAAAAAAGAGGCAACTTGGAACACATGACAAGGCTCTGTAAACTTAACCTTTAATCCACTTAACTGGGGGGGGGGGGAGGGACAGACTGGACCCTCTGCTTTTATGTGAGAAAGCTGGAGGGGGTGGGAAGGACTTTTTGTTTTTGTAGCTTAAGGATTACTTCAGGTTGGCATTTTGACAATATTAACCTCATTAGAGTCGGAATGTATTGCTGCATTCCTGCACATGATGGGAGGACGGACACAACTGCAGGCTGCGTCTCAGGAGAGAGGAGGTGGAAAGAAAGAAGGGCTGTTTCTTGGCTGAGGGAGGCAGGGAGATCACGCACTGTTGATAAAATCCTAAAGCAGCTTAGCGAGTCATGTAGGTTTGCCACCCCCCACCCCCATATACAAATAATTCTTGGTTTCTATGTCCCCTTTCCCAGAAATGCTGCTGAAACAATAATAAAGTGGTGTGCTTTTCAGGGTACAAATAGTCTATAATAATAATAATTTATTATTTATACCCCGCCCATCTGGCTGGGCCTCCCCAGCCACTCTGGGCGGCTTCCATAAAAACCAAAAATACAGTAAAATGTCACACGTTAAAAACTTCCCTGAACAGGGCTGCCTTAAGATGTCTCCTGAATGTCAGGTAGTTGTTTATCGCTTTGACATCTGCTGGAAGGGCGTTCCACAGGGCGGGCGCCACTACCGAGAAGGCCCTCTGCCTGGTTCCCTGTAGCTTTGCTTCTCGCAGTGAGGGAACCGCCAGAAGGCCCTCGGCGCTGGACCTCAGCGTCCGGGCAGACTGATGGGGGTGGAGACGCTCCTTCAGGTATACTGGACCGAGGCCGTTTAGGGCTTTAAAGGTCAGCACCAACACTTTGAATTGTGCTCGGAAACGTACTGGGAGCCAATGCAGGTCTTTCAAGACCGGTGTTATATGGTCTCGGCGGCCGCTCCCAGTCACCAGTCTAGCTGCCGCATTCTGGATTAGTTGTAGTTTCCGCGTCACCTTCAAAGGTAGCCCCACGTAGAGCGCATTGCAGTAGTCCAAGCGGGAGATAACCAGAGCATGCACCACTCTGGCGAGACAGTCCGCAGGCAGATAGGGTCTCAGCCTACGTACCAGATGGAGCTGGTAAACAGCTGCCCTGGACACAGATTTGACCTGTGCCTCCATGGACAGCTGTGAGTCCAAAATGACTCCCAGGCTGCGCACCTGGTCCTTCAGGGGCACAGTTACCCCATTCAGGACCAGGGAATCCTCCACACCTGCCCGCCTCCTGTCCCCCAAAAACAGTACTTCTGTCTTGTCAGGATTCAACCTCAATCTGTTAGCCGCCATCCATCCTCCAACCGCCTCCAGACACTCACACAGGACCTTCACCGCCTTTGCAAACCACTACGGGCTCATGTGCAAAGTTGCGAAGCATGTGAGGGGGATTTGTGGTCTTCACAAAGCGCCTAGTGCTGCTGAGGAAGAGAATGTGTACCTGGTCCTCAGGGCTGGCTCTACTCATGAGTAAGGTCCCTCAGACTAGACTGGAGCAGCTGAGAAGCAGTAGCTCATTCTTGGGGCCTGTGGATATTTGCATTGAACTGTAGGGTGGGTTTTTTGTGTGTTCTTTTAATGCAAAAAACATTTTTACTATAACAATCACAGTGGCTTAGAAGGAGGGCTTAACCCCTTCTTCTCCCTGCTTTGGTTCTGAGGTAAAATTCCTTTCCTGAAGCTGGGGTGAAATTCCCCATAAGGGGGTCCATGTGAGACTTTTCTCCCAATGCAAATTCTGATTTCAGACCCAAAAAAATTCCTCACAAGGTGTGAGCCAGCCGTTTCACCCCACCAGCTAATGCTATTTGCATTTTTTAAAACATACACGTTATTTAAATCTGGTTTAGCCCTTTGCCTTGGCCATATATCAGTGTGGCTTGGCATATTCCAGTGAACAGCTGGAAGACTGTGAGCCATACTGATTTGCCATATAATACACCTCAACATCTCCTTTGGTTAACCTCTACACCAGGAATTTGGCTTGGAAAAAAGAAAACTGTCTTCAGCTTGGCTTATGTGCATCTATGTTATTAATTTATGCCACAATTTGATATCCTGCTTTCCTTGCTTCCACCCCCTTCCCAAATAATATTGATCATCAAATTTTATGCAAACATATGAATAAATTTGCTTTTCCATATGGTCATAGAATATCTGTAACCGCTACTACTCTCAGCCTGCTGTCGGTGTGACTTTTTATTTTATTTATTTATTCAAAACCATTTTTCCTCGCTCTTCATTGCCAAAGCAATCCTGAACAGCATTATATTTAAACCCAATATCTAATATACATTAAGACAAAATGGGCAGGAGGGGAAACCACATAGCCAGCAGAAAAACACAGCCATCATTAAATAAAAGCCTGGGCAAATAAATAAGGTTTCAGCTGGCGCCAGAACATCACACTATTAATTTCTTGGGAGTTTTCTTGGGGGGGGGAGGTTTGTTGATAGAGAACATCAAATGTGTGGTCTCTTCTAGTGAGTTAGGATTGCCTCAAGGCAAGCGGTACTCTGGCTTTCACCATACACACGCGCCTCTCTTCCCCTTTCCCCTAGGCAGAACATGTACTTGTCGGCCCCTTCATGTGTTGGAAGCCATAGACTGGGGTGGGAAACCTTTTCCAGTCTAGGGCCACATTTCCTCATGGACAACCTTACAGGGGCCACATTCCATTAGTGGCCAGGGCCAGAGGGAAAAGTGGGAGGAGCAATGGATGTTATTTTTACTCTTGTACATTTAACTACACAAAAATCACATACACACACACGTTTTTCCATCTTGGGTCTGGCTTGAGGAGGGGCATGCCCTGGGGGACGTCTCAAGGGCCAGACAGAGAGGTCTAGAGGGCTGCCTTTGACCCCAACCATAAGGCTTCCCAACCCTGCCATAAGCTCTTGCCTACCTACAGAAGCTCATGACACAAAACTAGCACTTTTTGGAGAGGGGTGTGTGGTATTTTGTGCTTATATAGAGAGTTTGCCTGACATTTTAGATCCTTTTCAGAATGTACTCTTCAATTATAGCCTTGTCTTTACTTGCTGTTTTTTAATTTAAAAATCAGAATTATAACTGTGAGCTTAACTATATGTTGACCCGATCTATGTTCTCTAACAGCAGGAGCTCAGCACCACTAAACTCAGCTAGCAGTATAGTTTAGAGCAGTGATCCCCAAATGTTTCATTCGTAAAAAGTGTGAGTATTAATTCTAGTGTGCTGCTACAGGATATGAAGTGTGCCTTGAGAAATTGCCACTCTGTGCCCCAAACCCTACGCCCCGGGAGTAAAGAGGCCCCATGTAGAAACAATCCTTATTTCTCTCTGCCACATAGCAGAGGTTGTATGTATTCAGGCAACAGAGGCCTGGATAAAGTAGCTCCTCTAATTTTTGCCCAGTTGACATGATTTCCAAGATTTGGTAAGCGGGGAAAAAATTTTAAAAGAAAGAACAGGTTTCAAATTTAAATGATTTAATTGCGTATTTAATTTTATGCCTATATATAATTACTAACATTAGAAGTGTGTGTCACACTGTTGAAAATGTCACAGTTTGTCCCTGAAGCCTTCTATTTACTATCAGTTTTCCTGTCTCCTTTTCAGACAATGAATATGTGTTCATTGACCTGGAGCAGAAGCTTTGCAAATATTTCCCAAAGGAGTGGAAGAAAGAAGCAAGCAAAGTGAGTCCTGCCAGTGTAAATTCCTGACACTGAATTCTTGACATGGTTGTGTGGTGAGGCTCCTCCTGTGGGAAGCTGAAACTACTGGACATTTTTTAGCCCAATGTTGGTTTTGTTGCCCAAACCATTTCCCCCCCCTGCTTTCAAATGTATTTTGAGATCTGAGATTCTGATAGCGCAGTGCAATGCACATGCACTCAGAAGGACACCCCACGGTGTTCAATGGGGCTTACTCTTGGGTAAGCATGCCTTGGACTACTGCAATGCACTCTATGTGGGGCTACCCAGAAACTACAACTAATCCAGAATGTGGCAGCTAGACTGGTGACTGGGAGCGGCCACCGAGACCATATAACACCGGTCCTGAAAGACCTACATTGGCTCTCAGTACATTTCCGAGCACAATTCAAAGTGTTGGTGCTGACCTTTAAAGCCCTAAATAGCCTCGGCCCAGTATACCTGAAGGAGCGCCTCCACCCCCATTGTTCAGCCCGGACACTCAGGTCCAGCTCTGAGGGCCTTCTGGCAGTTCCCTCACTGCAAGAAGTGAGGTTACAGGGAACCAGATAGAGGGCCTTCTCGGTAGTGTTGCCCACCCTGTGGAATGCCCTCCCAGCAGATGTCAAGGAAATAAGCAACTATCTGACTTTTAGAAGACATCTGAAGGCAGCCCTGTTTAGGGAAGTTCTTAATGTTTGATGTTTTATCATGTTTTTAATATTTTGTTGGGAGCCGCCCAGAGTGGCTGGGAAAACCCAGTCAGATGAGCGGGGTATAAATAATAATAATAATAATAATAATAATAAGTAGTAGTAGTAGTAGTAGTAGTTTATAAATCAAGGAGGAAGTCTGTGGCTCAGTTGTACAAGGTCCCTTCATGGTAGTCACAGCCATACTCTTTCCATGATTATACAATAATATTATTATACAATAATAATAATAATTAGGGATGCATTGCAATGATTGGTACAGATCCTCATGTATTACCTTTCAGCTAGATCTACTGGTTTTTGTGCAAGTACATGGGCAAATTATTTGGAGTTCTTCACTGTCTTCTTTTGGAGTCACTTAAGTTGTGCTTTCCTTGAAGCTGCTGTGCTATGAGTTGGAACAGGGGATGTTCAAGCCTAAGGCCCTGTCTGGATTAGCAGAGGCTTGGACATGTAAAGCTAAAGCATTTTTTAGTGTTGTGTGTACATGTGCTTAGGGACATTCTGTAATCCCTCCTTTCCCTACCATCTTTCTTTTGAAGGCAACAGAGAAGTTCAGCCCTCCTTTGGTTGCTTTCTTCAGAGTACAGTACTATGTTGAAAATGGGCGGGTTATAAGGTAAAGTTGCCCAATTCTTTGAGAATTATACATGTTTCTCTTTTTGTACTCTTTCTGCTTACTGCCACTCTATAGTAGCTCTTGGGAAAGGGTTTTGGTATAATATCAGTTGATCCACTTGTCTGAAATTGTGTGTGATAGCTAATATCTCTTCCACACAGGCTTGGGGGACCATCAGATCTTGGGCAGAACTGCATTACTTGTTCATTCATTGATCCTGGATCACTGAACTCTTTATTTCCTCAACCTCCCTTTCACTGTTTTTTAAAACTTCTAAATTAAAACAAAAACCATGTAATTACGAGCCCTCCTCAAAGTATATATCCAGGCTACAATCCTGGAAAAGCAGCTTGGTTTTGTGATAGTCTCTTTGTCCTCCTTTATAACACACCTGTCAACATGTCATTCAAACCTTAGTCAGCACAAGATGAATATTTCTGCCTCCCTTCATTAAAAGCAGCCCATTTTGTGCTTCGGAGGGAGCAGGGCTGACTCAAGACATTTTGCTGCCTGAGGCAGAACAACAAATGCTCTGCCCTGCTGAAGTTAAAGTATTCTGTGAGCATTCAAGTTATTCTGACAGCCCTCTCAACAGAAAACGTTATGATGCATACTGTGTTTTATGTTTTAAGGAGTTTTGTGCTATGCCTTAAGAGGACAGTTGTGCCCTGAAAGGTGGCTTATAATCATTTAATAAATAACATCAAGTAAAATCCCACAAGTGGCTCTCCAAAACACCCCTGGCAGTCAGTGTACAATAATGAGCCTTTTAGGACCCCCAAAACCAGCCGCCTGAGGCAGCCGCCCCACTCTGCCTAATGGTAGGGTCAGACCTGAGAGCAAAAGATTTAACTCCTAACAAATCCTACTCAGCCTGAAAGGAGCCTCTAGAACGTTCTGGGAACAATTTATATAATGATTGATGGTGAAAAAAATAATGTGCCTCACATATAGTCTTTTCTATCAGAATGATAATTCTCTGGTAACTGTCTGCAGTGCTTCCTTTACCTTCTTCCGTTCTTGTTGTTTTCTAACCCAATGCTGTTCCTTATCCTGCAGTGACAAGGTAGCACGCCATTACTACTACTGCCATCTCCGGGAGCAAGTGTTGAGGTCCCGGTGCACTGACAAAGAAGAAGTCTACTTCCTGCTGGCTGCTTATGGCCTGCAGGTTGACGTGGGGGACTTCCAGGAGAACTTCCACCGAGGGAACTACTTTGAACCTCAGACTTACTTCCCACAGTGGGTAAGTCTTGCGTTATGATAGGGAAGCAAAATCACTAAGGAGTTTCAAGTTGAACAAAACGTAAAGCAGCTTTTCTTTTTTAAGCTCTCTTCCCCCCCAAGTCCTCCTGTACCTGACTTTGCATGAAAGGCTTAGTGGGTTATCTGAATTCACCCTATTACTTACTCATGCTCTTTCTTAATATGTGGGGTTATATCCAGTGAAGCATGAATGTAAAGATATTCATGCAAGGAGAATTCCTTACCCCCTACTTACCACTGCAGCCCTGGGGGTTAGGAGACCCCCGGGAAAAGTCTGGGATGTAAAGTGGGAGTGGGAAAATCAGGTGGAGGCATCTTGCATAAGCAGGAGACCCCATCTCATTGCACTTTATCCATCCCTGTAATCTTCAGAAAGCTACTGCCTTCAGAGAGGGGGCCACAGTGAGAATTTACCTGGCTCTGCATTAGGTACAACCCATCGTCCTGAGCACTGTGAATGAAAACCCCATTCAGTTGAGATCCATTAGAGGCTGCTGTTGGAGGGAGCAGTTTGCATCAACTTCCCTTGCAATCCGCAGCACTCAGGCTATCACTGTTGTTCCAAGGGACAATCCAATCCTCTGGAGCAGATTTTCAGACTGCAGGGGGAATCAGTGAATGTTGTTTCCCCTCCCCACCCTCCACAAGAAGAGCTAAAGTGAATGTGCATCAGAGAGGCAACTTTTAAGAGGTCGGGCAAGTTGAGACTCCACACACTGGCAAGCTCTCTGTTTGGCACAGAAAGTCCCAGCCAAAACTTTCATCACTCTTGGAATTGCCATTCTGTGAGGAGTATGGCATGGGTTGTTTTGTAGGTGGAAAAGGGTATTGGATCTTTTCTTATCCCTGCAAGCTTGTGACCTTGCAGCACCCAAGTCCACACTAGCTCACATATGCAAGTAAGCATGTTGATAGAATTGGCAGCCAGAGATGGAACCTGGCACCCGGTAGGATGTGTCTCTCCCTGTCCCCGGGGCACTGCAGCGAGATCATGTATGAAATGCTTCTGGTTCGGTTCCACGGCTCAGGATTGCTGCACCGTGCACGGTAGTGAGATAAGGATGTTGGCAAGAGCTGGGAGGCGGGCAGCCTTGTTTTGGAGTCTGCTTATGAGACCCATGGCACCTGGCTGATGAGGCAGAGTGGAGTTAAGAAAGATCAGGCTTCGTGGCAGCAGGATAATTAAAGTCATGTGAAGTCTGACACAGGGAGACCGTGGTACGGCGACCTGAGGGAGCCTCCCTGTAATTAAGGGAATAGAAGACATTCAGGCAAGAACATCCCCTTCGAGGGCTTACTGTTCCCTTGTAAAGACTGGGTTTAAGTGCCTCTTAAGTGTTGAGTGATATTCAGGAAAGGGAGAAATAAGATATACAACCTAAACTGCAATGAGCTCTTATTACACGCAGTTTAGATGAAGCCTGGAAGGAATTTCTCCTGCTTGGGCAAGCGATCAGTCTTGCACACAGAATTTGCATGGTAAGAAGTCTTCCAGTGACTGTAGCAGGTATCAGCTCTGACATCCACTCCAGTCACTTGCTGCTTTTTCAAACCTCTCTCAACGCTGCCACCTGGTGGGGCCCCCTGTTCACCCCGCCTGTTGTTTTTTTCTTCTTCTAAGGAAGAGAAAGTCACTGTATTTTTCCTATTGCTATACTATTTTGATCTTCTCTGGTCACTTTGCTCAGAAGGGTTGCCTACTGCTTGCCTTGGAATGCTACTCGTGTACCAATAATAATAAATAATAATAATAACAGTGAGTTTATTATTTATACCCCACCCATCTGGCTGGGTTTCCCCAGCCACTCTGGGTGGATTCCAGCACATATAAAAACATAATGAAATGTCAAACATAAAAAACTTCCAGGGCAGCCTTCAGATGTCTTCTAAAAGTTTTGCATGGAAGTGCAGTTTCTTATCTCACTGTATCCCTGTGAAAGAAGGAGCTTCCCATCACAATTAAAGACACGGATACTCTGTCTTAATTTGGGCTATTAACTTCAGGTGCATATTGCAATATTGACCCAAAGAGATTGATTCCCTGTGAAAATTATTTCTCTAGTGATTATTTCTCTAGTGATTTGGAATGATTAGCACCACTTGGGTGGGGAAACAGAGGAATGACAGTGTGTTCCTCTTTACCCTTTAGTAGGAAAATTTGCAACAGCTGAAATTCCCCTGTTCTGCATTGAATCTTGTAAACCTAGCTGAGAACCATACTTAAAAGGGCATAGTTAAACAATGGAACTTGCTCCCACAGAAGGCAGCGATAGCCACTAACTTAGAAAGCTTTAAAGGACAATTAGTCAAAATCATGGAGAACAAGACTATTAATATCTACCAGCCATGAAGGCCATGCTTTGCCTCCACGGTTGGAGGCAGTACTGCCTTTGAATACCAGTGGCTTGAAACCACAGGAGGGGAAAGTGCTTTTGTCCTTGGGTCTTGCTTGCAGGTTTCCATGGCCACTGAGGGAACAGAATGCTGAAGGAGATGGCCCTTTGGCCCGATCCACCAGCTTATTCTTATGTTCTTAGGTTACGAATACAATTGTCACAAGTATTAGTAGGGTTTCCCCCCTCTTTGTTGTTGCCTTGTAATTAAAGAGGAAGACACTGAGAAATTTCCTAGTACACACTTAGTGGCTTATAGCAGGGTTCTTCTTTTTAAGAATATTTAAATGATGCACCATTCAAAGAGCTTCTGATGTGTGTGGGGGGGGGAGGAGTACCCTCGCCTGAGTCTCACGAACCATGCTGTGGATCTCAGCCACCTTGTCTTGCAGACCTATTTAAGAGAGACTGAAGCTGCTGACATTGTCTCTTTACTTCCCCCATGGCAGATTATTGCAAGGCGAGGGAGTGACTATATCCTGAAGCACGCTCCAGAGATGCACCGGGAACAGCAAGGCCTGTCTACGAGGGAAGCCATTCTGAAGTACGTCAAGGAGTCCTGCTTGCTGGAAGATGTGCCTGTCCATTTCTACAGACTGCAGAAGGTGAAATTGGGCAGATTCTTGCTTCAAGCATTGAAATGCTGTGTTTGAAATGCATACAGCAGTTTTGAGTTCTTTTCTCAAGCAAGCAAGCAAGCAAACAAATGGAAATAATGGTTGGGAGGAAGGTGCTTGCCAGGTAGACCCCCTGCAGCTTCTTCCCATCCACCCTTCACACCAGAAGTCTGCCCTTTTCCTCCCACCTGATGCTCCACCACCTGGCACCTTCAGATCACTCTGGGTGGCCAGAACCGACCCAGGGATGTCTCCACCTGACTCAGACAAAGCCTGTATTCTCCCCACCATCAACCCTGACCCAGCTCACAATAGTATGCATAATATTACAGCAAAGGCCTCTACTTAAGTGCAAATGATTCTTCAAAACTTAGAGTCATTCCAGTAGGATTGCAGATAGCAGACTGTAGCTCACTATGTTCAGGGGTTTCCATTTGCCCTCTGTGGAATATGATGATTTGTGAGTGTACAAGGTCATTCCCTTTTTGTAGCAGACAATAGGAAAGCCCTGCTTGTCAGCATTGATATTTCTGGATGATAATAAAGAGAGGGGGGGTTTTGCTCCCCCTGACCTACAAATATATTTTGAAGCATCATGCTGATGCTGGTTAAAAGATTGGATTTTATTAAAGAACACCCACATATTAGATCTGGACGGGTATGATTTAAAATTTGGATGGCGTGCGTGCCTCTGGTATGGAAAGGCAAGGATATTTAAGAGTTTCTCAAACCATATAATCAGAAAAAACCTTATAGGGTTTGGGGAAAATATTAAAACCTAATAAAAAGAAAAAAAGAAACTTATTAAAAAGAAAAACACTGATGTGGTTATCACCAACAGAGGCTGTGGCAAGAAAAAAAATTAACACAGAGACAAACTGGAGTACATATAGAATCCTCCTATACCTTGTTGCGAAGGAATACAAACAGAGTATGAAGAGATAAAAGACCAAATGACAGATTGGTTAAGTTACTACCCGTTAAGGGCAACATTTAAGTTGGACAAAAAAATACAGTTTTGCTGAAAAGAGCTCACAGTTTGAAGAGATACTAAGATCCAAGCTCAAAATATTATCAAAAATGTATAATTTAATACTTGAGTGGGAGATAATGGCGGAGATAGTAAAATCTGCAATGATGAGTTGGGCTAGGGGCCTTGGACATAATATTGATTTTATACTATGGGAACAACTGTGGAAAGTAAATATAAGATTTACAGCATGCTATATGTTAAGAGAAGACTTCCTGAAGATGCAGCATAGGCGGTATCTGACACCCAACAGATTAGCAAAAATGTCAAAATCAATAAAGGGTAACTGTTGGAAGTGTAAAACAACAGGAAGAACCACATGTGGTGGTCATGTAGCATAATTTAAAATTATTGGGAAATGATTTATACTGAACTTTAAAAAGTGTTTAAAAATCTTTTGCTGAAAACCCAGAAGCACTGTTGCTGGGGTTAATAACAACAGTAGTTTTCAATAAAGAGAAAAAAATGTTTCTATATGCTGCAACAGCCGCCCATGTATTATTAGTGCAAAAATGGAAAATAGAAAAGGGTCAACCAAAGAAGACTGGCATATTAAACTGTTAGAATGTGCAGAGTTAGCAGGGATGACCACTAGAAAAATAAATCAAAATGATGAAAGATCTAAAGAGGACTGGATACTATTTATAGATTATATGGAAAAGTATTATACGCAAACAAATTTGCCTAGCAGGATGGTAACATTTTCAGCAGAATAAGAATTAAAGTATATAAAAGTGGTTGTGATAGATAGTGTGAACTTAGAAACCATGAGGAAAAGAGGAGTTAAAAGGAACCATGATAGTAAGTCAAGGAATGTTTTATGATTTTTGGTCGATTCTTTGAAATCTTTGAAAGGAAAGCTTTTTCTTTGTTGCATCGTTTTGGTTCATGCTTTGTTGATGTGGAAGGTTATCAGAAAAGCAAATAAATGAAAATATAAAAAGGAAAGCCCTGCTTGTGCCTACCACTTATAAGACTTACCCACTCCTGCAATTTCTTCCAGTCTAAGCTGTTTGCTGATTGAGACTGCGCAAGTACAAGCTGGAAGGGTTATATGGGGCAAGATCTGACACGCTTTGTGCCTAGGGATGCCAAAGATCTGAAATAGTCACTTTAATACTTGAATTCCCGTCTGACCTGAAATACTGGTGTGAGAGTGTGTGTGTGGTTTTGTTTTTTCATATGCTGATAGGAATTTATTTTTCGTTTCCACTTTATATTATTATGATTATATCAGCATCCATTTCTGTGTAGTAGGGCAAGTGTGCCTAACCAAGGGCCCTTCCAGAAAGAGAAGTCTGGAACTGGATTTGTACTCTTGCCCATAGGTGTGACGGCCCAGGGGAAAACCAGAAAAATTGGACAGAGAAAAAGCAGGAGGGGAAACATTTTCATTTTCCCCTGGAGCAGGGTGGTGGTTCTGGGCCTTCAAATCCCTACACGTGGACATGGTTTGGCTTAGTGTGACCTGCAAATAGATCATAGGGTGTTTCAGTGGTCTGCCTAAAGGCATGCATGAGGGTGGCAAGATCCATCTCATGCAAGAAACGGGTGTAGTTTATACAAGTGATCCTGGTCACAGCTTGTATATGTGCAGCATCAGTTTCAGGAGTAGTCCAGGCTACAGTTCTGTTCTGGTAGCCTCCTTGACTATCACCAAAGCAAAGTCTGTCTTTTCACCTTGCACCTTTGTGTCTTCCCAGGACAAGAAGGAGGATCGCCCAACCATCATTTTGGGCCTGACTCTTAAAGGGATGCACATCTATCAGGTAAGAAGTTGAAAGATTTTAAATCTGGCATTAACACCTCACTCTCTTTCTCTCTCACACACACAGTTCCTCTGCCAGCACTTCCAACTTCTTCCTGTGTCCTAGACTTTACAAGTCTGATTATTGTTCCTGTGCATCTCATAATGTCGTTTTCTTTCCCTTTTTTGCCATTTGTTTGCATTGTTGTAGGAGGTGAACCATGTTCGCCAGCTGCTCTATGACTTCCCCTGGTCACACATTGGGAAACTAGCATTTCTGGTGAGTGTTGCAGAACGTGACAGTGTTAATTTGGATTACTTGCAGTTTGAATCGCATGATTTCTTAAAGGCTCAGGGCTGGCAAATGCATAATAGGGTTTGGAGGTTTGTTTGTTTTTTATAAAGAGATAATAAAATGTGCAGTCCTATTTACCAAGAGCACTTTCCTTTTCCCCTCTCTGTAATTTAGGGGAAGAAGTTTATAATCCAGCCTGATGGTTTGCCTTCAGCCCGGAAGCTGGTTTACTACACAGGGTGCCCTTTCCGGTCTCGGCATTTGCTGCAGCTGCTCAGCAACAGCCACCGTGTGTTTCTGAACATCCAACCCATCCTTAAGCAGATCCAGATGCTGGAAGATGCAGAAGGTAAGTGAGGGTGAGGGTTTGCATTGACAAGGGCCAAGGCCTCTGGCAAACACAGGGCAGATGCAAAGACATTGGTTTTCACAAAAGCTTAAAGATATTTGCAAGGTCAGAAAGTTGTGTCGAGTTCAAAAGGTGTGAGGCAGGCAGGGCCAACATCAGTGGCTGCCATAACCGGACACCTTCCAAGGCCCACACTTTGCATGAGGTCCAGCACTGAAGGCCTCTTGGTTGTTGCCACTCACCAGCACCACGGGGCTGATTGCCAACTCTTTGGCCCAGAGGTGATGTGTGGGGAGATGAGAGTTAAGGAGGACGAACGGCTGGCAACTGTTGGCTGACTGGTGGCCTGCTTGCTCAAGACAGAGACAGCTGTGGTGGGGAAGAGGAGGTCATGTATGTGGTCTGTGTTGTTGTTTAGTCGTTTAGTCGTGTCCGACTCTTTGTGACCCCATGGACCAGAGCACGCCAGGCACTTCTGTCTTCCACTGCCTCCCGCAGTTTGGTCAAACTCATGCTGGTAGCTTCGAGAACACTGTCCAACCATCTCGTCCTCTGTCGTCCCCTTCTCATTGTGCCTTCCATCTTTCCCAACATCAGGATCTTTCACCAGGGAGTCTTCTCTTCTCATGAGGTGGCCAAAGTATTGGAGCCTCAGCTTCACAATCTGTCCTTCCAGTGAGCACTCAGGGCTGATTTCCTTAAGAATGGATAGGTTTGTTCTTCTTGCAGTCCATGGGACTCTCAAGAGTCTCCTCCAGCACCATAATTCAAAAGCATCAATTCTTCGGTGATCATCCTTCTTGATGGTCCAGCTCTCACTTCCATACATCACTACTGGGAAAACCATGGCTTTAACTATATGGACCTTTGTTGGCAAGGTGATGTCTCTGCTTTTTAAGATGCTGTCTAGGTTTGCCATCACCTTTCTCCCAAGGAGCAGGCGTCTTTTAATTTCGTGACTGCTGTCACCATCTGCAGTGATCATGGAGCCCAAAAACATAAAATCTCTCACTGCCTCCATTTCTTCCGCTTCTATTTGCCAGGAGGTGATGGGACCAGTGGCCATGATCTTCGTTTTTTTGATGTTGAGCTTCAGACCATATTTTGCGCTCTCCTCTTTCACCCTCATTAAAAGGTTCTTTAATTCCTCCTCGCTTTCTGCCATCAAGGTTGTGTCATCTGCATATCTGAGGTTGTACATATTTCTTCCGGCGATCTTAATTCCAGCTTGGGATTCATCCAGCCCAGCCTTTCGCATGATGAATTCTGCATATAAGTTAAATAAGCAGGGAGACAATATACAGCCTTGCCGTACTCCTTTCCCAATTTTGAACCAATCAGTTGTTCCATATCCACTTCTAACTGTAGCTTCTTGTCCCACATAGAGATTTCTCAGGAGACAGATGAGGTAATCAGGCACTCCCATTTCTTTAAGAACTTGCCATAGTTTGCTGTGGTCGACACAGTTAAAGGCTTTTGCATAGTCCATAATCCAGCGCATGTTTGCAATTTGGTCTCTGGTTCCTCTGCCTCTTCTAAATCCAGCTTGCACTTTTGGGAGTTCTCGGTCCACATACTGCTTGAGCCTTCCTTGTAGAATTTTAAGCATAACCTTGCTAGCGTGTGAAATGAGTGCAATTGTGCGGTAGTTGGAGCATTCTTTGGCACTGCCCTTCTTTGGGACTGGGATGTAGACTGACCTTCTCCGATCCTCTGGCCACTGCTGAGTTTTCCAAGCTTGCTGGCATATTGAGTGTAGCACCTTAACAGCATCATCTTTTAAAATTTTAAATAGTTCAGCTGTAATACCATCACTTCCACTGGCCTTGTTATTTGCAGTGCTTTCTAAGGCCCATTTGACTTCACTCTCCAGGATGTCTGGCTCAAGGTCAGCAACCACACTACCTGGGGTGTACGAGCCATCCATATCTTTCTGGTATAATTCCTCTGTGTATTCTTGCCACTTCTTCTTGATGTCTTCTGCTTCTGTTAGATCCTTACCACTTTTGTCCTTTATTATGGCAATCTTTGTACAAAATGTTCCTTTCGTATCTCCAATTTTCTTATCTCCAATCTGTTCAATTTTCTTGAACAGATCTCTGGTTCTTCCCATGTGGTCTGTAGGGTTCACAAAATCCTGGCACTGATGCCATGCCACCCTTCAAAGGCATGGCCTTTTTGCTACAATCCACTGTGCAAGGAGAACGTGGGCCCAGTCTCCCTTGCATTCTAACCTCAGTTGTTACAGAAGAACTTAATCCCCTATTTTTGAAGGCACCTGGGACCCTTCCAGTCCTTTAAACGTGACAATTTAAAAAAAATTATTTAGCTAGCTTGTATCATTCCACATTTCAACAAGATTTTTAAAAGTCATAAAACATATGATTTCAGAATTCAAAAACAAATATTGAAAATCCTCTTAACCACCAATGAGGTGTGTCAGTTAAAAATGGAAAATGGACAGAGCTGGAGGTTTGAAAGTTTTATTATAATCAGGCCACATGGAAATGTAATGAATGGATGGATTTATGAATGAGAAACCACTATAGCCGTTTTGTCTCCATGGCCCTTCTTCCTTTTGCTTCACTTCTGGGTAAGACTGATGGTTGCTGGATAGATTGTGAGGGCCACTCCCAAGAGCACTTGCTCCATGCAGAGACTCTGGTGGTGGTTAGCCTTCCACCACATGTGCTAGTCTGACCAGTGAAGTGCTTCCTTCCACCATAATAATTATTAAATATATGTATCGCTATTTGTATGCAGTGTTATCATGTGATCAGGCCAGCACTGGTGGCAAGAGATTTAAGTTTCTCTTTTTCCAAACTTTTCTTTCCCCCCTACTCACTTGTTGCAGAGAAGAAACGATATCGGGAATCCTACATCAGTGACACATTGGAGATGGACCTTGACGCATCCGACAAGCATTCGCACGGCAGTGGAAGCAGCAGAGGAAGTGAGAAGAACAACCGTCTGTCTCGACAGTCGACCGACAGCCATGGCAGCTCTCACACGTCGGGCATTGAGGCCGACTCAAGGCATCGGATTTCAGTGGAGATGTCGGTGGATGAGCCCTTTGGGATGGATCGGGTTCATCGGAAGGAGAAGTCCTGCAGCTCAAACATCAGCTATGGAAGCTCTGGCATTGATAGCGGTGGCAAAGAGAGAGCCGAAGAGGACTCTCAGGATGATGGTAAGGCTTGGAACGAATGGCCAGCAGGTATTTCTTTTCTGTGGGAACAAAAAAAAAACTTAATACATTTTTATTGGTTTTTTTAACATATCATTTCCAACAATCATTTAACATAACTTCTTATCTTATACAATATTTTAGACTTCTGTCAACCACTTCAGAAGATTTTCCGTTCTTTATCACTTGTTCTTCATTTCTTAATTTCTCTATTACTTTTAATTATCCTTAACCAATAATTCTCATCATAGTCTTTCTTGCAATATTTCAAATTGTCTTCCTTACAGAACCTCTTGCAGTCCTACTAGCGTAATCTGTTTATTACAATTGCTTTTCAAATAGTTCAAATATTTACTCCAGTCTTCTAAGAATCTCTGATCCCACAGATTTTGAATCCTTCCTGTTAATTTGTCTAATTATGCATAGTCCATTGATTTCATTTGCCATTCTTCTTTCATCGGTAATTCTTTTTGCTTCCATTTTTGGAATATTCTTGCTGCCATCATTGCATATAAAAACAACTTACAGTCCTGTCTATTAATATCATCTCCTACAATGCTAAGTAAAAATGTTTCTGGTTTTTTAAATAAACATATATTTTAACATTTTTTCATCTCATTATATATCATTTTCCAGAAGTTTTTCACTTTTTTAGATTCCCACCACATATGATAAAAAGTTCCTTCCTTTTCTTTACATTTCCAACATTTATTATTTGTTTTATACATTTTAGCTGATTTCACAGGGGTAATATACCACCTATACATCATTTTCATCACATTTTCTTTCAAAGCATTGCATGCTGTAAATTTCTGTGGGAACAAAATTAAGAGCAGTGGTGGGTAGGATGAATGGGTGAGCAGGGGACTTTAGAGAAAGATATATCACTGTGCCACCTTCTCTTTCGTAATTTTCAGAAGTTGAATTGACAGTGGATGAGTCGGAAGAGGTGCCTGTGGATGAGCCTCAGTTAGAGGACGTCATACATGGAAAACCTGTAGATTCGCTTGCAAAAGATGGTGTTTGCTGCCAGGGTGAGCTGATATTTGCGCAACTCTTTGAACTTTGTCAGTGTTGCATCCTGTTTCACGGTGTTTCAAGTTTCTGACTTGCATAAAATATTCCAGTGTGGCATTTCTTTTACTAAATTTGAAGAAATCTGTTTGTGGAGTGAAGGGGTGTGTGGAACATGGGAAAGTATTTCAGGGTATCATCATTTAAAAAGGTCGTAGGGGCACAAAAATGTGGCGACTGAAAGCCACAAAGAATTGTGAAATAAGCAGAGTTCCTTCAAGCGCTGGAATTCCCAATTTCCTGTGTGAAGTTTAGCTAAATATACATGTCCCCACGATGACTTTTTTCGTAACAATGAGCTAGGAACTTGCTTGAACCAAGCATCTCGAAGTGAGAACCTACTGTCATAAATAGAATTGTAATTCTTAAACTTGCATCTTGTTGCTCTCTCCCCAGCCTGCTTAAGAAAATAATTTGAATAATCTATTAACATCTGCTGGTACAAAAGGTGGACATGGATAGGACTGGGTGCAGTAACTGGTGCATTTAACACTCTATTGCCTGGTGTTCTATACAGAATCTTAATATAAGCCAGGAGTAAGGAATATTTTGAGGAAGAGAGAAGTAGCAGATACCCACTATTAATGCCTTTCAAATTCAAGGAATTTGCAACCTGAGCATTCTCTTTCTGATGCTTCTGCCATATCACATTTCTCAATATACGGAGCCAGCTCGGACAGGCCTTTCATTCACTTACAGACCCCCTTTGCCACTAGCCACGCTTAAACCAGGAAATCTTTAGTCAATCATAATTTATGGTTTTATGCTATAGAAAGTGATGGCAACCAGGAACAAGCCAGGGCATTAAACTCACTTCTACCCATGGTTTGATATCCTGGCTTTTTCAGAAACTGGCAGCCGTATTTTCCCAATTCAGATGAAATGGAAAACTATGGCTAATTAAAGCCTTCCTGGTTTAATTGCAGCTCATATCCAAGGAAGGAGCAAAGAGGCATGGCATGTGTGGGCAAAATACTTGTGCATATATCATGGCTTAATAAGCTGAGACATGACCACATGAACATGGCCAGTATCTCTACAAGCTTTGATCCACATTTTTGTTTTCAGTTTGAATCTTATCATTTTGATTTTGTCTCTCTCTCTCTCTCCCCACCCCCACAACAGACACAAATCCGAACCATCTTTCAGTAGTGCAAGTCACGTTAATCAAGGTCAGAGGCCAGAGTGAGGAATCGCTTTGCCAGGTAAGATGTTGGCTGGTGTGGGAAGGGTGTAGCTCAGTGGCAAAGCAGCTGCAAGGTTCCAGGTTCAACCTGCTGCATCTCCTGGTAGGAGACGGACAGCCGCTGTCCATCAATATAAGCAGTAATGAGCTGGATGAATCAATGAGCTAGATAGTATGAGGCAGGTTGCTATGTTGCTATGAGCCATACCAAACTCTTGTCTCATTTACTCTCTGTAATAAGAAATTTGGCAAATATCATATGCCACATTAGGATGAGTTCTGGGTTTAAACTCCCAGGACATTTTCTTTTGAAGCATCTATTTCTAAGCCTAAAAGATAGCATCAATCACTTGGGGAACTGGATCCAACTCAAAATAAAGAATGCACAGGGTTGGGTTTAACTCATGGATTTTGTTTCTAGTGGTGTAATCAGATGCTGTTTCTTAAGCAATCACGTTCTGGTATGTAAAGAATACTTCTATCTTTACATTTTAATGTTAATGTTTCTATGTTCCAAATGTGGTTGCCATCATCAGGAAAGGGGGGGAAAGATCCCTTGACTGTAGACTTCAGCATTGTGGGACCACTGTTTATTCTCGGTCTGTGGTTAGTGCACAAATTGCTCCGCTAAGAATGTATCTAACGTTTCGTTCGCCAGCACAGCATAACAGCAAAGATCTGAAAGTAAAATCAGACTCACTCTGTCAACAGCACCAAAGGAAGCCTAGCTTGAATTAATTCAGTAGACTTCGCCATAATCCAGGGTGCTCAACAAGATGGTTTATACGTCTAAAACTGAGACAGCCTGCAGGGCTGATTCTGATTAACTAGTGGGCACAACCCAGCCAGAGTTATGCACTTTTAAGTCTCTCTTATTTCAGTAGGAGAGTTAAGCATGTGATTAAGGGCTGCAGACTAAAAGCATTTACTTGGAAATATAACCCACTGGATTCAGAGTATAGGATGAGGCTGGTATACGTTGCAAGCTGTGTCCTAAAAGTGCCCATGAAAATTCACCATTTTAGTGCAAATTTCTCTAGCAAACATGCTGCATTTTGTATGCTGTTTTCACTAATACATTAGATTTATGCACATTCCCCGTGAATATATACCTTTTTTGTAAACTTTGCAAAATTCAGACAAGTATGAATTTTGGAGGATGGTTGTGCTTTGGTTCTCCTATTGTTTCAGAAAGTGTGAATTTGATAGATTTGCCTTTAAAGGCAAACAAAATGGAAACTCTTCCCCATCCCTTTTCTTGACTATTGGTTGTGTTGGCAGGGTTAGAGTGCCAGCAACATTTGGAGAGCTACAGGTTCTCTACATAGGTTCCAGACTGGTAGTCATGCTAGTCTGTTGTAGTAGAAACAAAGAAATGTCTGGTGACACCTGTAAAGACTATGAAAATTATTGTGGCACAGAGCCCTCAGTTAAATGCATGAAGCGTTGTATCTATAATAGATACGCACACTCACACGTGTCCCTACAGAAGGGAGGCAGAAAAACCAGCTATAAAAAATGAAAGACTTCCTTATCCTGTTCCTGTGCAGATTTTTTAGGATAATTCCAGAAAATTCTTTAAATATCTGCATAAACCATTGGAAATCAAATAAAAGTTACACAGTGGTCCAAGGGCTGCTTTAAAAAAATGTTCAGGGAAGCACGTTGCTTCCTGTATAATTGAATATACATTGTGCTGATGGTAGCAGTCATCCTTTTTTTATACCATGCCCCTTCATACATACCATTTTAGGTACGTAATTTTATCCACTTCTGTCAAAAAGGAGGGAAAGTTACCGCTGTTCTTTGATTTTTCTGAGAGGGCGAGGGAGAAATGAAGTGGTGAGGGAGAGAAATGAAGCTGGCTTGGGCAGCCTAGAAGCCCCTTGGTCTAAAATGGGCTGTTTCCCAAAGCACTAAATCAGAGTAGGCACACCTATATAATACATATAACATTCAGGAAATTTCCAAAAATTGGTTAATAGAGATTCTATTGCGTGTTTATGTCAAAAAACATAAGCACAACTCCTAGCCTTAATAGCTAAACGGAACTTCTATACTCAGAGGCTTCCTATTCTGAATACCAGATATCACCCACTTTCCCCTCTTATGGGGCAGCATAAATGCCCCCCAAACCATTTCTCCTCACATCTTGAGAGGTAGGTTATAATGAAAGAGAATGAGTGGCCAAAGGTCAACCTGTGAGTTTCAGAGCTGAGTGGGGGTTTGAACCCATATCTCCTCAGCCATCCTAGTCCAACAGTCTATAATCAAAACACCACAATGGCTCCTTGCTCCTCTGGCTGACCACTGAAAATAACAGAGTGCTGGATAAGAGGGATCTTTCGTCTGACCCAGGAAGGCACTTCCTATTGCCTTTCTATTTCAGTACATCCTCAGGGATAAGAACTTGTCAGAAATTGAAGTTCTTCATAAGTTTTGGAGTTCTTCCTCCTATACCACTTCCATGTGGCTTATTTTTTCCCCTTCCTTCCTTCCTATGGCCTCTCATGCAATAAAGTCCATCCCATGAAACTTTAATTTTCAGTAGATCTCCACAAGGACATGGTAACCTCGACAAATGCTGACATTGAAGGACCAATCAAAATATAGTGATTCTAAAAGGAAGACAAATTAATCTTCTGCTTACCATGATCAAACCTTTTAACTATAAGAAGCAGCACCCCTCTTGGCTCTCCCCTCCTTTTTCCAACCTAGACAAGCACCGTTGTTTCATCCAAACTCTTCCCTTCCAACACTCAGTACATGCCAGGGGGACACTGTGTTCTGAAGCTCAGAATCTAGGCGTTAATAGTTGAATGACTTCACAATTCCATAATGCTTCACAGCTTCTTCATTAAGACAATTTTCCTTAAAGAAAATGAGAGGAATGTTAACAATTTGAGACGGGATGGGAGCTTGCACGCATGCAATCTTTTTCTTTTGTCTTGCTTGTTTGTTTTAAAGTTGTTTGCTTTAATATATGCTTGTCTTAAACTGGCAGCTTGCACAGCCCAAAGCTATGAAGTGCCCGGACCAGCACAGCCATAGTCTAGATGACATCCGCCTTCACAAGTGTCTTCATCCTCCACTAAGTGCCACATTATCTTCAGATACCTCACACAGCTATACGTTTGGTTGCGCCTTAGAGGATAAGCTGGCCAGCTATGGATGTGTTTATTCAACAGCCGACTGCAAAACCAAGTCTGCCCTCTATGGGAAGAGGTCCATGAACTGCCTGTCTCTGGATCTCTTGGGGGAAGATCAGCTCCCAGAGGAATTTGTGGTGTAGACACACAAGAGAAGCTTTCGGACCATCTTGCCAAAGGTCACCTATAAAAAAAGAAAAAGAAAAAAAGGAGTGACTGCTGTTCTGATGGGAAATGGATACTGATTTTACCTCATCGTGTGGGATCCTTTCCTTATTGTTGCCCTCTCTGGTTTGTCATTGTTGTTTGATCCAGCAGATCTGATCAAACTGCATAGCATTAAAGCATAGCATTTAAAATGCTATGATTGCAGACTGGATAACTGAGGAACGCTTCAGGATAATTGTTCAGGAACAATTTTCTTACTGAAAACAAAAAAATGAAGACCAGCAGTGGTCAAAAAACTGAACATATTCTCAGGACCCGGAAATATTTGCCTCCTGTTTTCCAAACTCTGGTCCAATTTTCACCACTTTTTCTTCACTGTTTCTTCAGTATGTGTAATCCTTAGGGATGTTGTTTTCCTAAAATGTGTCTCCATCAACTGTCTGCCATGCTCAAGCCTCTACTGCCATTTGGCATCATAAGGAGCAGAATCTTGTCTTCTGTTAAATGCAGTTTTCCTCTCTCATGCCACTTGTCAAGTAGCAGTATTGGAAAGAGTCAGATATCATATCTGAAACATATCTGTGACACATGCCCCTCCAACTGTTTCTTGAAGAAAGAGAGGGGCAGCCCCAGAGGAGAGGCAGAATCTCAAAGCACTACCTCAAAATGTAAATTTGCCCAACACGTTTGAATTAAAAAACCCTCTTATGCCTTTATCTAGTAAAGGACCATAGCAGCTTTGCTAGATCAAGGTGAATGCTCTTTGCCCAAACATGTATATTTACTCACATCTATCAGACATATTTATATCACCAATAAATCTTTTGGAGGGTGTAATGTCACTTCCAGGCTATGCCTTTCCTTATTTCTTTTGCAACCATTTCTTGAAAACTGCCTGGTTAGCCCACTGTGCATCATTCTTGGGGACAAGTAGCATTGGTACAGTATTGCTCACAGAGTGCTGAATTGTGCCACAAAACAACAGTGTGAAAAACGGAGGCAAGATGTCACACGATTTGTGGAAATGGCATAGAGGTCATTGATCAGTAAGTTCTGTAGGGACAGGAATTTCCCAGAATTGTACAGGCATGGTTGAAGTTCCCATGTAGGTCCATGTTCATATGCAGGTCACAGACAATGAGACATAGGTCAGCTTAAACTTTGGATGGTTTTGTATGAAAGGAAAGAAATAGTTGGCCCATTTGATGGAGTGCTAATAAGTGCTGGGCAATGAAGACCTCCTCAAGGGGGGGGGGTTACAATTTTGCATGGTGTGGAAAAAGTGGAGTGTGAGATGTTCTTCTCCCTGTCTCAGTAATGAGAACGCAGCCCATTCCAATGAAGCTGGATGTTGGGAAATTTAGAGAAGACCCAAGGAGGCACACACAGTTGTTTTCAACTAGGGCTGGCCATCAACTTGCATGGCTTTAAAGGGGGATGAGGCAGCTACTTGTCATGATGGCTATGTACCTACCTCCCCTGTTGGAGGCACTATCCCTCTGACTCCTGGTTTCTGGGAATCACAAGTGGGAAGAGCTCTGCTGCACTTAACCTCATTGCAGCCTTCCCACAGGCATCTGAGAGAACTGACTGCTGGACTAGATGGCAGGACTTTTCTTACATTCTCGTGCTGAATATTTCTAGGCTCACTTTTGCCTGCTTCAGGGTAGCATTACATTCTGTCTAATGTAAGAATCAGGGGATTAAGACAATTAAGACAATGTGCATTAACCTAATTGTTTGGCAAGAGCACATTGGATTTCCCCACCCCATTTCTGTGGAATGGCTCTTTCTGGACCAGCTGTTGTCAACAAAGGAAACGAAAGGTTAAAAAAAAAAAGTTTTCCACAAAATTATAGGGCTAGAAAGACTAGTGAGATCCCAATTTGGTGCTGTTGATCCTTTTGCACACATTTAACGAGCAGGAATAGGGAGGGCAGTGAAGAGGAGATGGAAAGGCAGCTGCTATAGCGGTTTCTACTCTCCTAGGCGCTTCCTCTTCACGAGAGGTGTGAAATCAGTTTCAAATCCTGGACACTTCCCAGTAAGAAGTTCCCTTGCAGGAGCCTGATGGGAATGAATGGAAGCTGCTCTCCTGCAGAGGTTGTGCAAGAGAATGTCTCAGTAGATTGTGGCCTCTATCACCACCTTCTGGTTTGACATCTCCTGACCCCCATGAGCCAATTAGTCACCCTGTAGGCATTTTTAGACCAGCAATACTTATTGTTGGTACTGTACTGAGAAATTATTGAAGGCTTTATTGCTTTTAAAAAAGAAGTTAACTTTCCATAGTTCACATATGAAGAATTGGTGCCAATCCCTTGAATTAGTCCATTTGTCCATTGCCCACTGCTTAATATGTTCATAGATTCTCTCTCTCAGCTTTGCATTTCTGTCTGTATAGTCATATTTATTTGTAGTGAGCAAAAATGGGGGAGGGAACAGCAGACTTCCACATGTCTTGATTCCTTGAAATAGATGAGATGGAAATGAAGGAGCACCCAAATTGTGTTCAGGGTGTGAGGACCAGTTCTCATGGGGAGCCAGCTGCCAAATTTAAGCCCTTTCATATTCCACTGCATCATAGTTTAACTCCCCTCATTAAGGCCCACTGATTATTTCAAATGGGAAGAGCCAAACATTAAACGATAGAATGGAAAGTGCCTAAACTGGGCAGGATCACAGCTGGGTCCCTTCTTACCTTCTGAGGGGATTGTGCCCCCCCTTTCCCTGCCATCTGCTGAAAAGGTAACATGAGAACCCGGGCTAAGTGTTTCATTCCCCTTGTCTTGAAACCTCTTCAGCCACTATGATGGCTGTGCAGCCTCCTTTTGGTTCATGTAAACGTATGAGTTCTGATATATATATATGTATTGATTTTAATCTTGAGGTTCTGTTTCATGTTTAGCTTAGCTGCGGTATGCGATTAAAGAAAAGGGCCTTTTAATCTGCTGAAGATATGGAAACCAGCTGTCAATATTTGTTCAGCTGTAAGTTACTTGTTGCAGCCCCTCCGTTTTTTTTAATGGTCAATGTTCCTCCTTTCCATGAAAGGAAAACTTTTGTATGGGGGGGGGGGACTTGCACACAGATGGATCCATCTAACTCCCACTCGTACATATACACACATGTAATAAAAGCTTGCTAGAAAAGCAGCCTTGATCGTGCGCTACTTGAGTGTGGAAGAGAAATGTGAAAATGGTCACCTCAGAGAGATGAAGTTCACAGAGAGGGAAATAAAGTATTTGCCAACTGTATTCTTCCTCATAGCTTTTATGTCACTACTCCTATTGCCAAGATAAGCCACTCTTGACAGGCCCAAAGGCACAGTGTGAATACATAAAACCAGTAAACAGCTTTGTAAGTTTTGGGCAGCAATGAGACTTTGCGTTTGAAGACTAAGTATTTCTGAGGTGTTTTGGAGACTGCAAATTATTCTAGTTAGGGAAATGCTTTTCAATAGCCAGTGAATGTGTGCTTGCTTCACCAGGGCTGGTGGCACGTTGGATGTAGAATTGGGTAACATGCCCTCTGATGCCACCTCATTCCTAATTGTTGAGGCCTTATTTCCTTAATATTCTTAGAGTACTTCCAAGTGGCCATAATTTGAACGATCAGGTACAGTGTATGAAGTGCTTCCACTCTTAAAATCAAGACTCCGAAGTTTCTTACTCAGCCAGTCAACAATCACCATCTCCTTTTCCAATATAGCCCTTCCCCCAGGATGCTGTTGGCTCTCTCATTTGTCCATTAGCACAGAGAACTGCTAACTGTATATCCTCTTTTTTTTTTTGGTATATCCTCTTAAACAGAAAAGGCTTGTGTAGGGAGCAGTGGGTTGCACCTGTGAACTGGGATAGCATCATGGCAAAGAGACTTGAGTTATGAATCTGGAAGCCTTGAGTTCAAATGTTGACTCTGTCATGCACTCCCTTAAGCAAGTTACTATGTCTCAGTCCCTGTGATAGGGAAGATTTTTATACTGCCTTCCCTTACCAGATTGTTGTAAGAAGTACAACTAGAACATGCATGTGAAATGCTTTGAGCCCTTGTAAGCACTATGTTGGGGTGGGGAACCTGTGGTCTTCCAGATATTGTTGGACTATGACTCCCATCATCCCTGAACATCTGGAGGGCCACAGGACCCCTGCCTCTATATAAAAGATCAGTATTACTATTACATTGTCACATGTGACTAATGCATGTGACAGCTAGGATTTCACTATAGTTTCCTGGAACATATGCAAGTTGCATAGTTAATTTATTTAGTGTGTCATAAGTCTTCCAAAATATAATTTTCATAACAATCTTGTAGGTTTAGTGGCAGTTATTTGCCCAAGGCAAGCAGTGCACTGTAGGGGTTTGAACTAAAACTGCTTCCCATTTGCCAACCCAATAAATTATTACAGTGGTCACCAGCCTTTTAAGGTCTATGGGTACATTTGAAAAGCACTTTACCATCTTTGCTATTCTTTGGCACATCCATTTCCTGCAAGCCTTTGAGTACCTAAGAGGTTAATGAGCCATTGCACATTTTATTGAAGTTTTTGGCTTCCATCTTTTAACTGGAGATGGTGGGGACTGAATCAGGGGACCTTCTGCATGCAAGGCATGAGTTCAACCTCATGATGTTCAGTCCATCACCCAGAATCCATGAGCAATTTCAGAGCCATTATCACAACATAAACCCAGTGAGCCATAGCAGCTGGACAATGTTTGGCTGATTTCCCCCCTGTCTTTAGACCTTTAATAGGATTAATAGCTGTAACATGGTTTCATTTATTTAATGTGTATTTAATGTACATGCTGTACATTTGAAGCATATGGCTTCATCCAAAGAATGATGGGAGACGTAGTTTACCTCCCGCAGAACTACAATTCCCAGCATTATCTGCAGGAATTCCCACAATCCTGACAGTACACATGGGCGCTGCCATGGCCACAAAAGGGACTTCAAGTTGTATCTGAGTGCAACACATTTACACATTAATAGGAATTGTTTCTAAAGCGAGTTGCATTGCCTGGTCTAAATTTGCCAATGAAAACCACTTTTGTGGTTTATCCCCACTATAACTACTCACTGTGGGTAAAGCAAACAGTCTAATTTGAGCGTCAGAACAACCTGGTCACAATAAGGAAATTTTGCCCGTGGTATGACCATTTTCCATCTTCCCACTTTGATTCTCTGGCACCCTACCTGTACAACCTAGCAATTCCAAAATATAGACACGCTTTTACCCTCGCAAGACTGAATGTACTGCCCTTGGCTGTACTTGAGGGATGATTCCAAAAGATTCCACACAAAAAACGCTTATGTCCCTGCGGAGATGGCAACACCAAATCAGTGGCGCACACCCTTCTGGTGTGCACTCTTTATAAAGACCTGAGGAACAAGATTTTCACTCCTCTTTTATTGTCCATTCCGGGTCACCCAACCACTGCTACAGTGTCTTTTCTCCTGGCAGATCAAGAGGAGCAGATCTGCAAAGGTTGCAAGGTTCTTAGATGGGGCAATCAGAATAAGGTCCACTATTTGACTGCTGATTCAGCACCCTAAACTGTGTTTTATATACTCAACACTTTATTTTGTTCTCCGAGTCCAACGCATTAATAGGAATTGTTTCCAAAGCGAGTTGCATTGCAAGGGGTGGGATGCATGGCCCTTTCTTGACAGTAGAGGGCACTGGAGGAGTTATGTAGCACATCCTGTCAGCCAAAAGAATGGGGGATCTGTTCATTAGTCAGTTCTGAGCATCAGCATGACAAGTTGTCCAATATTGTTTTCCTAGGTTATTTGTTTGGGGGCTTATTCCTTTATTTCTTATTAGCCATTTCAGATAGACTAGCAGATGGAATTAAACTTTGGAATTGGGCATAGTTAGAATGTAAGCATGGAAAGTGGTGTAGAGCCGTACAGTTCTGTTCAAGAATCACGCACAAAGAGTGATCTGCCATTATAATGTATCCTTCCTAACTGCCACAATGATCTTTGGTTTGCAGCATCAAGAATACAATCTGTTGTTCTGGCTGGGCTGCAGCTGCACAAGGCAACAAAATGGGAATTGTCTAGATTCCACTATGGGCCTGTCCTGGACCCAAAAATTCCCTGGGGCACAGCATATCCCTCAGCACACATGCGCAGAAGTATTTCCCCTTGTGCCACACCTGTGCAGAGACTCTCCTTACCAATGTGGCATGATAGCACCATTTCTTGCTGGTACAGGGATTCACTGAACATACGTAGCAAAGTCAAGACACACCGAAGGGTGTTGAGGAGCCTCACCCTCATGCTTTTCATCTCAAATAGGGCTGGCACATGTTTTAGAGGTGTCTGCTAGAACAAATTAGATTTGTGAAAGACAAAAGGGAGCATTTCTTGACAACCAGGTATATTTGGTTTATGACACTTGCTGCCATAGGTTGCAACCATCTACAGCTCGGATGGTTTTTAAATGGGACAAGACAAATGCATGAAGTGTGAGGCTATCAACAGCTACTAGTTATGATGGCTTGCATACAGGGGTGCCAACTTGAATAAATTATTGGGGGCCCCAGATAGGCTCTGTCCCACATTATCAGTTGCATGATGCGGTGCACGCACATCATTTGAATGGCAATGACCATCAACTTGGGGGGCTGGCCCCCTCAAATATTTTATTGGGGGGGCTGAAGCCACCTCAGCCCCTAGAAGTTGGCTCCTATGCTTGCATACCCTCCAACATTCCTGAGATGAAAGTTGAGTGGCGTGTCTGTTTGTGTCGTGCTGTGGCACGAGTCAGTTGGCCACTTCACTTGCCACAGCCCCTACCTGGCAGCTGCTCGCTCCCTTCCCTCCTTACTGACTTTCTCCTCTCATGGGGCACCTCAGGCCACCGTGACAGTGGTGGCATTGGCAGAGAGGGGCTGGCAAGAGCGCCAGTTGCCTCTGCTGCAGCAGCAAACTGCCTCCCCACCCCCCAGGTTCTGCTTCAAGTGGGGATGGGCCCAAGAAGGTGGTGAGAAGAGGCCCATGCCTTGCCTTGCCACCACTACATACCTTGGCCTGCTTCCAATAGCAACAACAACTTATTATTTATACCCTGCCCATCTGTCTGGGTTTCCCCAGCCACTCTGGGTGGCTCCCAATAAGACATTAAAAACACAATAAAAGATCAAACATTAAAAACTTCCCTAAACAGAGCTGCCTTCAGCTGTCTTCTAAAAGTCCAATAGTTGTTTATTTCCTTGACATCTGATGGGTGGGCGTTCCACAGGGCGGGCGCCACCACCGAGAAGGCCCTCTGCCTGGTTCCCTGCAACCTCACCTCTCGCAGCGAGGGAACCACCAGAAGGCCCCCGGAGCCTACTATAACATACCCTTGGGGCAACACTGCAAACACAAGTGTTGGTAAGAGCGCTGGCTCACCCTCCTCCCCAAGTTTGACAGTGAAGGCTCTGGAGGGGAAAATGAGACATTCTGGGATCAAATCAGAAGCCGGGGTGGCTTCTGTAATTCCAGTAATGTTCCAGGAAAATCAGGACATTTGAAGGGTCTGGGCTTGTACGCAACCTCCAGCATCACTTATCACCGGCCACTGGAGATTATCGCTGGAGATTCAAAACAGGAGACAGCTGCTGCCTTCAAGCCCTGCATGTGGCCTTCCCCACAGAAGCATTTGGTTGGCCAGTGTGGAAAACAGGATGCTGGATGAGATGGGTCTTTGGTCTGATCCAGCAGGGCCCTTCATAGGCTCTTATGAAGCTCTGTACCCTCAGCAGATGAATAGCAGCCGGAAATATAGACACAGATCCTTTCTCAATATGGAGAAGCAGTAACAGGGGCAGGGGAGTACACCATCAGCTGATTTTTGTCTGCTTTTTTTCATAATAAAAAGGCACAGAAATTCTGTTCATTAAAAAAAAAAGTTGAAAACCTAGTCTGAAACATGGTACCATAAGCAGCTCGTAGGGTCAAACCCTTACTCTTCCCTGTAACATTTCTCCCGAAAAATCAAACTGTGTTGCAGGTTTCTGCTAATTTACTTTAAATAAAGAAAGGTACCATGTCAGCTCTGTTAACACCTAAACCAACTTGAAGTGCATGATCTACCTTGAATCTTTCTTTCTCTTTCTTTCTTTCTTTCTTTCTTTCTTTCTTTCTTTCTTTCTTTCTTTCTCTCTCTCTCTCTCTCTCTCTCTCTCTTTCTTTGGGGAGTCTATGTCAGTGCACATTTACTCCTGTGAAAATTGCAGCAACATAACATCAGAATCATTCTGTTGCACCAGCCCCAAGCTCTATAACGCTGTTAAAACACACAGGAGCACACGGAGTTAAAAAAATGTTTCCAGTAGGAGACTTCAGGAGGTTTCAAACTAAGTTCATCTGAAGACAGAAAATGCAAAGAACAAGCAGGAGGCAAGACAAATAATAATAATAATACTATGTTTCTTCTACCCTGCCCATCTGACTGGGGTGCCCCAGCCACTCTGGGCAGCTTCCAACAATACCAAAATAAATAAAAATAAAAATCAAACATTGAAAACCCACAGCTCTCCACTATGCGCAGCTCAGTTTACAGAATGACAATGCACAGCCTAAAAGGTGTCATTTAAAGACGCAGCTCCTCTCTTATTATGACAAAATTGCTACTGTTGACATCCCAACAGTTCAACAGTCCTGACTAAAGCAGTGAAGAGAACCAAATTCATGCAGCCCACACTGCACAACAGCCCACATCTCCATCAGCCTTGTATGTTTGCACAGAAACGCGACATTGGTGCACATATACCGTATTTTTCACTCTATAACACGCACCCGACCATAACACGCACGTAGTTTTTAGAGGAGGAAAATCCGTAGGCATGCCACCCGTAGGCATTTCCTCCATAACATGCACAGACATTTCCCCTTACTTTATAGGAGGAAAAAAGTGAGTGTTATGGTGCAAAAAATACGGTAGTTCCACAAGCATAGGAAGAAAAATATCATTACAATGAGGTAGTGCATCAAAGCCCACAATTTCCACCTTTGTGAGCTGAACTGTACACGTGTACATTTTGATGTTTTGTCCCATTTGGGGGATGGCAGAGGCTCATGCACCAGTCAGGCTGGGAGAGGCTGTGCACACTGACTCCCAAGAGGCATTGGGCCAGATCGAGAAAGACATCTCAGTTGATCCAGGGCTGTGGATTTCATGACTGAAATGAAATTTGAACCAGAGATTTTCTGGTTTGTAGATCAGTCTCTTGGCCACAAGCCTGTTGCAAGGATAAGAACTGCTGTTTACTAGCCACCCCATTTAGCTGGGAAAGTGGCACGCCAAGAACAGCAATGCATCTAGGGACATCCTCGTCATCTCCCCAGACAACAGGGATGGATTAGTGGCAGTTGCCCATAGATGCACGCACACACTTCAGCAAACCACAGCACCTGGCAAGGCCCCAAAAGCCTAACTAAACAACCAGAGAGCATTCTGGGCTGTAGTGAAAACTCTCAAGTGCTGTTTGGCAACTTACTTAGGACTCGTCTGCCTTGCTGCTCAAAACCTCACTAATGTTGGTATGGCATTCGGGCGCCTTTTGTTTCCCAACAGACACATTTTTAGCTGCTGCCAAATACAAAGCAAGCTCCATTTTCACGCAGCAGCAATTCCACCCCTGCCAAAACACTTGCTCCCACAGTGATGCATGTAACTTTTCATCCCACATCAATGTGGGTATTTGCTTATCCACTATTTCCCCTCTCCTTACATCAGGGGTCGGCAAACTTTTTCAGCAGGGGGCCGGTCCACTGTCCCTCAGACCTTGTGGAGGGCTGGACTATATTTTGGAAAAGAAAGAAAAAAAGAAAGAATTCCTATGCCCCACAAGTAACCCAGAGATGCATTTTAAATAAAAGCACACATTCTACTCATGTAAAAACACCAGGCAGGCCCCACAAATAACCCAGAGATGCATTTTAAATAAAAGGACACATTCTACTCATGTCAAAACACACATTCCCAGACCGTCCTCAGGCCGGATTTAGAAGGTGATTGGGCCTTAGTTTTCCTACTCATGCCTTACATGTTCCATGCCACGGTAAATTGCACAGCTGTATAAAAGTAACAGGGACAATTCACTTGTGAGAGACACGCAAAGGAATAAATAGTATTTGATAAGTGCTGAAAGATAATGAAGACCGCACCTGTCTTAAGTATATTGGGGAGGATTTCTAAAGGGTAGGTGCCATCACACGAAAAATCAGATTCCTACATCATAGGGAACAAATGTCCTGATGAGCTGGAATCTGCTGAGCTCACAGTGTAGCTATTGGGTGTGTAAGTGATCAGCTAGAGATCTATAGTTGGTGTCCTGAACCCCTGGCTTACCTGGCAGCAAGTCAGTATGTTGAGCCCAAAGTTCAAAGTCTGAGGTTAGGGAACACAGTGCAGGGTCAATCCAAGGAGACCAAGTCTGAAGCCCAGCAGTCAGGACACAGTCCAAAGCACAGACCCATAGAGGTCCAGGAGCATCCAAGCCGAGGTCCACCAACATGGGCAGTTGAGCAGACCCAGCGCTTCAGCTCTGCTTCCCTTTTGTATTTTGCATGCTGATTGCAACACCTGGGCTTGATTAGGCATGTGACCCACACCTGACCTGAGCCTACTCCAGCTGAGGAATCACAACTTCCTCTCAGAGCCCCACCTGGCCAGCTAGGGAGCTGGACTGTGGGCCCTTGCTTGCCTCAGCCTCCTGGAGCGCCCTGCCTACGGCTCCCTATACCTTAGACCCTGCCGTGTTTGTGGAGACAGGGGCCCCTCTGGCTGATGGGTCCTGCTACTCTGGTTCCTGTGCCCCTTCATCACCCTGTGAGTACTTCCTTCCCCTGCTTGTCCCTGTGTGTCCCAGTCCCAGCTACACCCCTCAATGGAATTCTCTTCCTCCTCCCTGTCTTCCTGCTAGTTCATGACAGTGGGCCATCCCCTGCTCTCACGCCCCATTGAAGCTGCTTACCATTATGTTCTGTGTGGAACAAGATTACCAGAAGCTGCAGGAGGTGGGGGAAAAGCAGGGAGTGAGTGAAGCAGATGCTCGTTTCAACTCAGCTAACACACTTCAGCCACAATAAGCCAAATATTCAGAATATTCAAATTCAGAATATCTGTCTCCACAGGCAGTTGCTTTCGCACTGCAAATTTCAACAGGGACTTAGACCTTTGCTTTTGCAGTCACCGGAATTTTAAATATACAGGAGCAGCAGATCATTTGTTGATGAACTGTGCAACCAGTCCTAAGCATGTTTAGTCAGAAGTAAGCCCCATTTAGTACTACAAGGTTTGCTCCCAAGCAGTACCCTAAGCTTGGAAGAAAACGGAATGGTTCCAAAGTGGGAGAAAACTAAAGTGGAATGGTTAGGCTAGACTGGTCCACCTCTAAAGAATTGGGATGGCATCCCACCCCATCCCTCTCTACTATCAGCACTGCTCCCTTGTAAGTATCAGCTACAACTCATCACCGATCCCCCTCACAATTTGGGCAAAACCGCTGAACTTCTGTAGCTCCTCTACTTATTAAGCTACATTCCCAGAATGTGTTTGGGTGTAATATTAAACTACAGTTTAGGGTTACCTGCACAAGGCTGCTCCTTCCCCCTGTCTTCATGTCTGGCATGGCTCCGAGGGTGACAGGAAACATCCTCTTGTTTTTTTCAGCTAACCAAAGTTTGCCTTTCTGCCCAATCTCAGAAATGCCAATAGTTTCAACTTGGGTTTATCCAGTCAAGTCAGCATAGGTTCAAAAATAAGAGTCCGGACAAACAATATATAAAACAAACCACAATGTGTCCCTACAGAGTAGCAAACCAAAGTCCATTGTAAACAGAAGCAGTTGCTTCCAACCTCAAGGCTGCCCCAGAGCAGAAGAGAGGAAGGGAGAATGTGTAAGAGGCTTGCTCTTATAGCACTAAGATCAGGGTAGCAAAAGTGTTGCAACCTCCATCATCCTTGACCAGGCACCCCCAAACTTGGCCCTCCAGCTGTTTTGGGACTACAATTCCCATCACCCCTGACCACTGGTCCTGTTAGCTAGGGATGATGGAAATTGTAGTCCCAAAACAGCTGGAGGGCCAAGTTTGGGGATGCCTGTCCCAGCAGAGGCTGATAATGGACGTTTTGGAGTCCAACAGCATCTGAGAGGCTTCACATTGGCTGCTCTTGCCTTAAATTTGGTGTTGCTTCGAAATGGAGCTTGGCTCGACCCAATGGCCCTTCTGCCATCTTTGGGTGATGGTAATTGGGCTCCAACTCCCATCATCCATCACCATTGACCATCCTGGTGAGGGCTGATGGGAGCTGGAGTCCATCGAAATCTGGAGAGCCACAGGTTCCCCTTCCCTTTTGTACCTGAACACGGTCTACTCTGGCAGCGATGCTCTGAAGTCTGAGGTCTTTCTCAGGTCAGGAACTTTAAGCAGGACTCCAGGGACCTCAACACCAGCAAGCATGTGCTCTCTGCCCCTGAGGTGTGGCCTCATCTGGGAGATGGCAAGTGAACGGCTGCTTTTGCTCATCGTTCTTGTGGGGTAGGCTGCCATATGAGTGAGATAGGGGAGCCTGCTATAGATTAGTTCATGGGTAGGCAAACTAAGGTCCGGGGGCCAGATCCGGCCCAATCGCCTTCTAAATCTGGCCAGTGGACAGTCCGGGAATCAGCATGTTTTTACATGAGTAGAATGTGTCCTTTTATTTAAAATGCATCTCTGGGTTATTTGTGGGGCATAGGAATTTGTTCATTTTTTTTCTTCAAAGATATAGTCTGGCCCCCCACAAGGTCTTAGGGACAGTGGACTGGCCCCCTGCTGAAGAAGTTTGCTGATCCCTGGTTGCTTGCATAATGGCATTGTCTGTTTATCACTGAGCATAATCAAGCATAGTTCTCGCTTGAAAGGGCAATTGCTTTTGCTTAGAACAGCTGGCAAAGTGTGTGCCCATTTATCTTTAAAATCCTCTGCAGCCTCTCTCCAAAGACAACCTTGCCAGGAGCAGTAAGGTTCTCAGATGACATTAGGGGCATGTGAGGAATTCGGTCTGTGTAAATTCTGATACAAACAGATCCCGATGCACACTTCCCAAACTAATGTACAGATTGGAAAACGATTTTCCTTAGGATATTTGCACTTCTCCTAATTTTGTTGTGCTACTCATGCCTCAAAAAATAAAAAAATACATTTTAAAAGGTGTCTTTTTAGAAAAAAATACATCATTTGGCAAGGTGTATTGTTATAGAAAACATGCTCACATATCTATTTGAATAGCATTTAAATGTGGTTTTTCATGAGGATTTGTTGCTGTTTTAAATAGCAGATAATCCTAAAACAGACTTTTGAATGAGTGAAAGTGACATTTCATTTTATTTCTTTGAGATTCTTATATCCTGACCTTTCTCCAGTCTGAATAACAGCTCAAAGATGAACAATCACACAGTTATACAAAATAACACATGGACTGCAAATAGACTGATCTGTCTACCCCTAGCTGAAATATGCTAAGTTACATCCAAAGCTTTGTGTTACGCAATTAGGCTGTCTGAAAAGTAATCGAAGACAGCCTTAAGAGAGAGAGAAAAGCATTGTTATAAAAACCATGTGCAGTACAGAATATTTGAATTACATAACAGCTGTCTAGACCATTCTCCCCATCTTATAATAATAATAATAATAATAATAAATTTTATTTATATCCCGCCCTCCCCAGCCGAAGCCGGGCTCAGGGCGGCTAACAACAATAAAACAGTACAAAAGTACAACATAAACAACATTCTAAAATCATTCATTATAAAAATTAATTAATTCAAGCCACTGGCAACCATTGGGCCAGAGCTCTGCGAAGATTGCCGAGGGAGGGAGTCAGGCTGTGCCCTGGCCAAAGGCCTGGTGGAACAGCTCTGTCTTGCAGGCCCTGCGGAAAGATGTCAAGTCCCGCAAGGCCCTGGTCTCTTGTGACAGAGCGTTCCACCAGATCGGAGCCACAGCCGAAAAAGCCCTGGCTCTAGTTGAGGCCAGCCTAACCTCTCTGAGGCCTGGGACCTTCAAGATGTTTTTATTTGAAGACCGTAGGTTTCTCTGTGGGGCATACCAGGAGAGGCGGTCCCGTAGGTACGAGGGTCCTAGGCCATATAGGGCTTTAAAGGTTAAAACCAGCACCTTAAACCTGATCCTGTACTCCACCGGGAGCCAGTGCAGCTGGTATAGCACCGGGTGAATGTGATCTCGCAGCGAAGACCTCGTAAGGAGTCTCGCTGCAGCATTCTGCACCCGCTGGAGTTTCTGGGTCAGTCTCAAGGGCAGCCCCACGTAGAGCGAGTTACAATAATCCAGTCTGGAGGTGACCGTCGCGTGGATCACAGTGGCTAGGTCAGGGCGAGAGAGGTAAGGAGCCAACTGCTTAGCTTGGCGGAGATGGAAAAATGCCGCCTTTGTTATAGCTGTAATCTGCGCCTCCATGGAAAGGGAGGTGTCGAAGATTACACCCAAACTCTTAACGGACGGTGCTGGCACTAATTGCGCCCCCGCAAGAGATGGGAGTTGCCCCCCCAATCCCATATCGCCCCGTCCCAGCCACAGGACCTCTGTCTTCGAAGGATTTAGCTTCAACCGGCTCCCACGTAACCATCCAGCCACAGCTTCCAAACATCTGGTCAGTGTGTCTGGGGCCGAGTCAGGATGGCCATCCATCAACAGATAGAGTTGGGTGTCATCGGCATACTGATGACAACCCAGCCCAAAACTCCGAACAAGCTGGGCGAGGGGGCGCATAAAGATGTTGAAAAGCATCGGGGAGAGTATCGCACCCTGAGGTACTCCACACACCAAGGAGTGGCGCGATGACAATTCCCCCCCAAGCGCCACCCTCTGTCCCCGACCAGAGAGAAACGAGCGCAGCCATTGAAGGACTGTGCCCTGGATCCCCACGTCGGCAAGGCGGTGGTCCAGAAGTTCGTGATCGACCATGTCGAAAGCTGCTGATAGATCTAGAAGAATCAGCAGCCCCGACCCGCCTCGATCCAGCTGTCTACGAAGGTCATCTGTTAGGGCGACCAGAGCCGTCTCGGTCCCATGACCAGCGCGGAAGCCGGACTGGAATGGATCCAGAGCCGATGTTTCATCCAGAAACCCACCAAGCTGTTCAGCAACCGCTCTCTCAATCACCTTACCCAGGAACGGAAGATTCGAAACCGGGCGGTAATTGGATAGATCTAAAGGATCTAATGATGTTTTCTTTAAGAGCGGGCGCACCACTGCCTCCTTCAGTTCCCCTGGGAATGTCCCCGTGCCAAGGGACAAATTGATGATATCCCCCAGGAGGGCCCGCACCTCGTCTGGACACGCTCTAATCAGCCAAGACGGGCACGGGTCGAGAGGACAGGTGGTGGGCTTTCCAGCTCGGAGGAGTCTGTCCACATCGGCTGGGGATATCTGGTCGAAGTGGTCCAATACTGGACCCGAGGACAGTCGAGGGGCCTCCAGTTCCTTTATTGTATCCAAATTGGCAGGGAGGTCATGGCGGAGCGACAAGACCTTCTCCGCAAAAAAGCTCGCAAATGCCTCACAGCCGTGTGTCAATTTGTTATTTAAATTTGGCTGTCCCTCAAGGGACGTTAAAGACCTGATTATACTAAATAATTGCGCTGGGCGAGAGCTAGCGGATGCAATGGAGGCCGAGAAGTAGGACTTCTTAGCAGCCTTCACCGCCATCTCGTAGGTTTTCATAAAAGCCCTATAAGATGTTCTTGAGGCTCCGTCACGGGCACCCCGCCATACTCGCTCTAGCCGTCTGAGGTCCCGCTTCATTTTCCGGAGCTCCTCGGTAAACCAGGGAGCCCGGTTTCTGCGGGGTCGCAGAGGGCGCTTAGGTGCGATCTCATCGATGGCTGCCAGGAGCTGGGCATTCCAGTCCTCAACAAGCTCAGTCAATGAGTCGCCAGGGGGAGCAAGGTCCCGCAAGGCTTGGCGGAATCTCTCAGGGTCCATCAGCCTCTGCGGGCAAGCCCAAATTGGCTCGCCACCTAAGCAGGGTGGGGGTGGAAAGTCAATCCTGGCTTTCAGAGCGTAGTGATCAGACCATGGCACCTTAATCGAAGGAGACATGATCACATCTATACCAACGCCAAAGATCAAATCCAGCGTGTGGCCTGCTTGATGTGTGGGGCCCGAAACAAACTGGGAGAGCCCTAGTGTCGCCATGGAAGACACCAGGTCCAGAGCCTGTGAGGAGGGAGTGGCATCAGCATGGATGTTGAAGTCCCCCAATACCAATAGGTTAGGGAACTCCAAGGCCCAGCCGGCCACCGCCTCCAATAGGCCTGACAGGGTGGCTGCTGGTGCGCTAGGTGGCCGGTACACCAGCCAGACAGCCAAGCTCACCTCGGAGCCCCACACTAGGCCAACACATTCAATGCCGGGAATCGATGGCGATGGCAGAGCCCTGAAAGTACAATCTTCCCGGATTAATAATGCCACCCCTCCCCCCCGGCCCACAGTCCGCGACTGGTGGAGGACAGAGAAACCCGGGGGCGCCATCTCTCGTAAGGTAACTGTTGCCCCTTCGCGCACCCAGGTCTCCGTCACACAAGCCAGGTCGACCCCCTGCGAGATAAAGAAATCTCGCAGGGTGGCGGTTTTATTGCCTATAGACCTGGCATTGCACAGCACCAGTGACGGAGGTGAGTAATCCTTGCTCACCCTACCCTCGTCCCTCGGGATGGGGCGCAGATTGGAAAGGGTACGAGCGTATCCATATCTCGATCCCCTTCGCCTGTAACATCTGCCCCCACCGCCATACCTCCCTCGCCCCTCCACGGTAGCAATCCCAGGCCTCATAGTGGCCTCCATTGATGGCAATTAATATTATTCTTTCGCAGCCTAGAACAATAAAACCTTAAAACAATAAAAACAAAAAACAAAAACAACCCAGAAAACAATAAAACAATACAAACAAAACTGCAAAAATTACAAATTCATCAAAATCTAACAAATTCCCCAGCCCACCCAAACATCCATCCCACCCCCATATATAGAATCGAAAGGGAAAGGGAAATATTAAAAAACAAAAACAAAACAAAACATGTTAAAAAGAGCTCTGCACTCCTCCGGGTCCTCCTGGGCAGTAGCAGCATCAGTGGCAACAACCATCCTTGTGAGGCCCCACCCTGGGCCAGATAGTAAGTGGCAGGAGCAGTCCTTGTGAGGCCTGTCAGGCCCTCCCTAGGCCAGGTGGTAAGTGGCAAGAAGGAGCAGGGCCCTCAGGCACTCACGCAGGAGAGTCTTCCTGGGCAGCAGAGCAGTCCTTGTGAGGCCCCAGGCCCCGCCCCAAGCCAGATGGTAAGTGGCAAGAGCAGGGCCCTCAGGCACTCACCACAGGGGAGTCTTCCTGGGCAGCAGAGCAGTCCTTGTGAGGCCCCAGGCCCCGCCCCAAGCCAGATGGTAAGTGGCAAGAGCAGGGCCCTCAGGCACTCACCACAGGGGAGTCTTCCTGGGCAGCAGAGCAGTCCTTGTGAGGCCCCAGGCCCCGCCCCAAGCCAGATGGTAAGTGGCAAGAGCAGGGCCCTCAGGCACTCACCACAGGGGAGTCTTCCTGGGCAGCAGAGCAGTCCTTGTGAGGCCCCAGGCCCCGCCCCAAGCCAGATGGTAAGTGGCAAGAGCGGGGCCCTCAGGCACTCACCACAGGGGAGTCTTCCTGGGCAGCAGAGCAGTCCTTGTGAGGCCCCAGGCCCCGCCCCAAGCCAGATGGTAAGTGGCAAGAGCAGGGCCCTTAAATATATTCTCTACTAGCGATCCTGACGGCTAAGCTATAGTTTTTAATGGTGCATTAGCTTTCATCAAGGCCATTTAAAATCACCTTCATTCAAGTCAGTGACTGAAAACAGCATTCCAGTGTGTACCGCAGGTATTTTCTGAAGGAAGAGGCTCCCTATTTTTCTTGCTGAGCACCTGCTCTTTGCAGCCCTGATTTTATCCTTGGCTTGTGGGGGGGGGGACCATGCAGTATTAAACCATGTATTAAATTCCCAGGGCAGGGGCAATGAGGGCTGCATTGACAGCTGCCACTCTGAGGGCCACATGCTGGCAGTAGGCATGGCCAATGCCCACCACACATAAATTCAGGCAGGCAGCAGCTTCCCACTCCCCAAATTCAGATGCTGGTGGATTTTGCACATCCTCACTCACACATACAAATAGAAAGGAAGACTATGAAGAATAAGGCTTCTTCTGTGCATGCAGAATAGGAACAGGAGGGTTCACCCTATCAGAAGTGCAACAACAGGGGCTGGCACAGCCATTAGACAAAGTGAAGCACCTACCTCTGGCAACCCTTGCAGTGAGGGGCATGGAGTGGCACTGAGGTGTTTTCCATTTAGTCTGTGCTTAGTAAAGGTAAAGGGACCCCTGACCATTAGGTCCAGTCGTGACCAATTCTGGGGTTGCGGCGCTCATCTCGCTTTATTGGCCGAGGGAGCCGGTGTACAGCTTCCGGGTCATGTGGCCAGCATGACTAAGCCGCTTCTGGCGAATCAGAGCAGTGCACGGAAACACTGTGTACCTTCCCGTCAGAGCAGTACCTATTTCTCTACTTGCACTTGATGTGCTTTTGAACTGCTAGGTTGGCAGGAGCAGGGACCAAGCAACAGGTGATCACCCCGTCATGGGGATTCGAACCGCCGACCTTCTGATCGGCAAGTCCTAGGCTCTGTGGTTTAACCCACAGCGCCACCCATGTCCCTAGTCTGTGCTTAGCCTAATAATAATAATATCCCATTTCTTAGATCACGTGGACTGAGGGCTAAATGTGCCTCCATTTGGAGATTGTAAAGCCCTAAGACTATCATGACACTTAGTTACTCTCATGAGTAGGAATGTAGTCCTTGGAGGCATTTAGTCTGTGCCAGTATCTGAGGTAGGCTAGATCGATTCTGGCTCTTATCGAGGGGAGACCTAGTTGGATTTCTAGTTCAGATTTGATACCAGTTCCCCAGATCTCAGCCCCGCAAAGCATTTGTGCAATGATCTTTGACACATAGATCTTGATGGCTGGATTGATTAACTGCCTCCCCCAATCTTCAAATGGAAGAACCTGAATAGCTGTCCAGTAGAGCAGGCAGATAATAACTTGGTTGCATCCAGGTGGGGTTTCCATGAAAGCTTTTCGTCCATAAGTAACCCTGGGTATTTAAATCTATGTACTTGTTTGAGGGTATGACCATCTAATGTCCACATGGATTTGGAAACCCTCTTACCAGATATGGCAACCTTAGTTTTGGCATGCACCATTTTGTCCTTTGTCCCAGGCAGCTGGCTCTGGCAAAGGCAGATTTTGTATAGCCTATTCTGTGCCCAAGCTATTCTCCAGTGGGGGCAGCTGCATAGCTGCTAGTGCTGAAATAAGATTAAATTGCCAGTCTGGCTAGTTTCTGTACATGGAGGGGGAGCAGCATTTCATCCTTCACTTTAGGCAGCAAAATATCTTTGAGTTGACCCTATTAATAACATTGTCTGACCTTTTTAAAGGAAAAGAGTTCAAATTTTTTAAAAGCAAATAAATAATGGTAATTTTAGATGATTTAATATACTTTTTAAAGGCTATCCCTTTTTTTAAAAAAAGTACCCTGTACCCTAGAAATATATTGTATTCCACATCAAAAGTTTCCCAGTGGAAAGATTGTTCTCTCCTTTCATCTCTGAGATGTTCTGGAAGGCAATGCCAGACTCCCTCGATCCTGACAGTTTCTCAGTTGTGATTTGGGCTGACTTCAGTATTTGTCCTCCCTTCACACAGACAGACGGCTCTCTTTCTGGCATCCGTTATCAATCCTCATTAGAGAACACAGAGGCACAAGAATGCCTTTAAATTGTTTAATGCCGTCTGCTTCCTGTGCCAATAACTTTCTCTTGTAACTTCTTAGAGTCTAGCACCCCGGTGCTGACCTCTGAAAGTCCCTTGGAAAAATGGCGTCTTTTATTGGTAGCCGTGGTGACGTAACCCTTTCACTGCCGGCACTCGGGTGCAATGCAAATGATATGCCATTAGCTTCATCATGGTAGGGAAGGCTGTCTTTCTTCAGGAGCTTTCCTGGTTACACAAGCAGCACATGAACAATCATAAAAGTTTGGGAAGCGTTCTGGGATTCAGAAAAGGCAGCACACATTTATTTATTTCTATTAAGCATTTTTAAGACTACCTTTGTGGACAAAGTCCTCTCAAGACATCACACAACAATATAACCTATAAAACAGAAACAGTGATAGACTTTGAGCTGGAAGCTTGGTAATAACAACATTGTTATGTGCTATACGATGGTCTGATCCACACAAGGCTAGTTATGACTAAAACCCACTGAAAAATCAATGGAAATGAATTGTGTTGTGGTGCAAGTATTCTTTATTTTTTTAACTGTATTTACAATTTGATTGATGCAATAAAAAACACATTATTCTTAATACAAAAAGAAGAAGAAACTAATAAAACAATATTTTAAAAAAACTAAATGAAAAAGATAAAATAGAAACAAAGAAAAGCTCACGAAAAGCCTTGTCCAGTACATACAACTATTTAAGGAATACAAACCATCATCGATAATATTATAAACACTTATTTCCAGTAAGAACTCACTTTGCCTTTTCCTTGTTTTTTTCTCTTTTCTCTCTCTTGCATTTCTCACTTTCTTCTCTGTACATGATTTCTGGTTTGATACCCTGATTAATTTTATGTCTTCCTTTTAACCCTATGCAGTTCCTAATCTCTATATCTTAATTTATCATTTTTAAATCTGTGGAGAACCATCCTATAATCTCTGTGAAATTACACAGAAGTCAGCCTCACTGAGCTGAGTGGGATTTTCATCCAAGTCAGCCTCTGCGCATGAACTCTGTATCTGTAGACAGGAGGCAGAGGTGCTCCTGCAAGCCCCAGCTTTCCACAAGCTATAGGAGGTTTGTCTGTGTGTTCCTTTGAACACATGCAGAGCCTCCTTATTGGCATCCCCAAACAGAAGTCTATTCCCTTCCAAGCAAATATGATCCACACCCCCCCCCCCCCAGTTCAAACCTACCATGAGCACACAGTGAAGGTTGGGGACTGAACATGTGAGGCACTGCAGATGGGAGAGTTGGGAGATGGGGCTTGCATGTCAAACTCCTGCCTCCCATCCAGGGATACAACATTCACATGTTCAGACGCATGCCTGAACATGCTTCCTCCTTCTCCCCAAACTGCAGTTTCTTCCATGGAAGTTAAGATACATCCCTAGCTGCAGTAAGGTCACCTTCTGCAAATGTCTGCTACATTCCAGAGTCAGGAACAAGGTGGCTCGTTTTGAGTGTAATCATTGGCAGGGCAGCAAATTGTGAGTTATTTGATTCATTGTTGTGTTTTTACTGACTGAGAGGGAAGCACTCGCTGGATTTTGGGCTTCAGGTGTCAATGTAACTTGGCCAGCCTTGAGCAATGTGCAATTTGACTTGATTGGGCTATGTGCATACCACTTGCTGCCTAACACTTGGTGAAAAATTCAGCTTGAAATGAATCTTAAATCGGGTTTTTGATATGCAGAAGAGAAAGACCAGGCAATGCTAATTCAGTTTGTTCAAGACTTACAGTCCCACAACTTAATTCTCCCAAATCTCACTGAAGGAGCATTTATGGGCTACCCTTTTGAAAATATCTGCACCAGAGAGATCAGTCATCACACACAATCTCTGTGAGCTTTCCCTTCCTTCATCCCTCCTAGTGTTAAAGTGGTTGAAGGGAATTTTTGAAGGGAAGATTGTATGTTGGATGGATTCCCTTGTTGCCTCATGTCCAGGGCAAATTTCTGAGTTCCTCTGTGACTCTGCAGCCAAGTGTTCTATTATCTATGCACAAATGTTTCCTATTCTAAACTAGAAGTGTCATTTTTTCCAGATGATCTGTGACTCCTCCTAAAGCATTTAGTCACAGCTGCTGCTTCTCCAATGGCTTTTGTTTTCACTCCCCCACCCCCTCCAAATTTGTTATTGAACTTTCTTATGTGGTGGCTTTGTTTCATTCTGACTGAATGGCCAAAAAAGAGAGGCATGACTAGTTGTGTTGGCAGGCTGCAGAAACTTTCATCTTTACTTATGGTCATCCTGACTTCTCTATTAGCTAAAATTTGTGACTAGCTATGACAATCAATTAATGGTCCTGCTGGGAGCAGGGGTTTTTTGGCCAGTGTGGGTACCAAGCCCTATTTTCTAATCCTAGATAGCCAAGGAAATAAATTCATTCACTGGTTCTTGGACTCAGGTCTGGCATTCGAACATTAAAATTGCAATCCTAGCCATACTTAACTGAGAGTTAACCCCACTGAATTCAATAGGACTTACTTCTAAATAGACATGGCTAGTTGAGTTCATGGCTAGTAAGTTCATCAAGGCTATTTTGTTTTCATTGGATGTTGTTACTCCAGAAATACAGCTTATTTCATGCTAACTGCAATTTTTTAAATTGCCCCAATCTTGTGCCTTTAACAAAAGCATCACCTGCAGCAGAGCCAGTAAAAAAGGAGGGGAGTGATAACTCTATCCATTTTTGATGCCAGTCTTGCCGATATTTTGCTTGAATATATCATTTGAGGGTTTGGGAATCACTTTCTGCTTATGTTGATGCTTCTCAATGCGCTTGGCTTTCATTGAGGCAGCTTTGCTCTGTCCTCTGATTAACAGCAGAATGCAATGTGGCTTCAGCAGCTGGATCCAATCTTGCTTAAACATTTGCACTACAAATAATCCCCAGTACATAAAACAGCTCTTTCTAATTTACTTCAAAGCAACCCACTTCCACAGCTCAAGCTAAATTAGTGCTGAAAAATAAAGTATTGTTACTGGCCCATGAAGAGAGGGCTCTGCGTTCATTAAGCACCAACCGGTCGGCTTTCTCGGTCTTGATCTTGACTGAACACCTAGAAGTGCTTATGCGATCCCCTCAACAAGGGTGGTCACAAGCCTGCCAGATGAGCTTCTGTTGGAAGGATCAGACATGCAGCTCATGCTTCCAAAGACTCTAGCCCTCATGAAAGTAGGGAAAAGCTATAACGAAATGTTTATGGTTGATTTGAAAGGCTTGTATAAAATACACAAAAAGAATCCCCGATGTTTCAAAATCTCAGAATTTGTAAACACATCAGTGGGCTTTTATTCCAACACTTATTATGTTGATGGAAGACAAATGCAAGTTTAATATACTTCTCTTGAACACAAAGCACTTCTTAAAGCTAGATCACTCCAAAGTCCATTAGCAAAGTATGCTGTTTCTAGCTTTTCCTTTTATTATTTTACAGAGTGGCAGAGAGCCCCTCTGCTACATACATTCACGTACATTAGCCATCCCTAAAGAGGACTTACTTTTCATGTAGGGTTTCCCCTCCCCCAGAGAATCTTCTCGAGGGCAACCGGCCTTCTGCTCAACATAATGCTTGGAGCGTTGTCAGACAATTGGATTGCAGGCAAAGATGAAAGCCACTAGAGCAGTTTGATGCACACCCAAAGCAGATTGTGTAGACCAGCTTACTGCATCCAGAAGGGTCATAATGAAGGCCTGGGGCATAATTAACATGTAACGGTAGGGTGGACTGGAGGGCGACTGTCGACATCACAATTGCAAACACTTATACTCTGGGATCAGGTCACTGTGTTGCCTAGTGAAGAAATCCACCAGAAAGACCCATGATCATTTAAAAATATTCCCTGAAAAGGAAACTTCCTTTTAACTTCTTGTTCCATTCCATCTTCAAAGCATCTGGCACAAGTTCCAATGTCTAAGGGCTTTTTCTTTTTCTTAGTGCTAGTAACTCTGAACAAAGAGTCGGAATGGGAGGGTGGAAAGAGGAGCAACAGAAAACAGGCAAGAGGTGTAAAGCGCTTCAAACCACGAGCCGTTTAGCAGTAGCTACCAAGTAATAATAGGACAGTAAATTCAGAGCTATGATATTGGAAGGAGATGCTGCCTGAAGGACAAAGGCAGTAAAATAGTGTACAAAACCTGCTACAGCTGTAGTAGTTTCCTGAACACAAAAACTTGTAAGGACCAAGAGACTATTTAATCCAAACAGGCAACAGTAGGTTCCAAATAGACCCATGGAATCAGACCATTGCTCCATCAAACCTGATGCGATCTATTCTGAGTGACAGCAACTCTTCAAATTTTTGTCAGTGTACAGTGCTCTAGTGATACCTTGGTATGAATGAATGTAGGATTAGAACCCACTTCCCATAGAAGACAGATGGACAACACATGTGCACAGAGTTGATAGAAGCACATCCATGTGAATTAATGGTTTGGAGCAGCACTGACAAGCACCTTAAAACTCCAGCCCATTTCGGGTATTGGTAAAACCTTTTTCCTTATCAGAATTCCAGGGTGCTATTGGATAAATAGTGAGCCATAGTATATGACTCATTCCACATATAGCATGTGCCAGTATCATTTAGGCTCAGACTACACTCCAACACAACCAGAGAATTCTGCCCTGACATTTGTCTTTGACTTTATGCATATGTCCAGCATTCAGTCACATCTACTCTAGTTGAGTTCCACCTCATTTTGCTTAAGATTCAGCCATCTGTCCACACTGGGATCTTTTATGGACTTAAGACACAAGTGTAGGCGATTCTGCTCAAGCATGTACCCCATCTTAACAGGAGTCTGTGGAAAATAGGGAATCCTCTATGTCTGCTTTGTTCCTGCCCAGTCAAAACTGGCCCACTAGTTAAGTCATGATGTATTAATTGCAGCTATATTCCTCCTTTCCTCCAAGGAGCTCAAGGTGGCATATATAGTTCTTGTCTTCCCTGTTTTGTCCTCACAACAACCCTGTGAGGTAAATTCAGCTGAAAGTGTCATCCTGTGAGCTTCACAGCTGAGTGGAGAGTTGGACCCTGGCCTTCCAGGTCCTAGTCCAACACTCTGACCAGGACACCACACTGGATCCAGAAATCGCTGGAGACATCCCATCACTTCTGGGTCCCCCATGCAACCTTGGCTCAGCAAGCCTAAAATACACTGATCTTTGTACGCTACAATTTAAGTAGAAACTGCCACTTGGTGAAATACTATGTTACTGCCCTTCTGTTTCTGGAGTTCTGCCTTCAGGTCACTTTATACCCTACACATAAACACACTGCACAATCTATACCCATGAAATTTATGTTCTATGCGTAATAATAACAATAATAATAATTTATTTATACCCCGCCCATCTGGCTGAGTTTCCCCAGCCACTCTGGGCAGCTCCCAATTGAGTGTTAAAAACAATACAGCATTAAATATTAAAAACTTCCCTAAAGTATAGTATGCTAATCTAAAACATCTGCATATTATGGGGTGCATAGTACCAACCATCAGAAGGCTGATTGCCGAAGAATTGATGCTTTTGAATTATGGTGCTGGAGGAGACTCTTGAGAGTCCCATGGACTGCAAGAAGATCAAACCTATCCATTCTTAAGGAAATCAGCCCTGAGTGCTCACTAGAAGGACAGATCATGAAGCTGAAGCTACACTACTTTGGCCACCTCATGAGAAGAGAAGACTCCCTGGAAAAGAACCTGATGTTGGGAAAGATGGAGGGCACAAGGAGAAGGGGACGGCAGAGGACGAGATGGTTGGACAGTGTTCTTGAAGCTACCAGCATGAGTCTGACCAAACTGTGGGAGGCAGTGGAAGACAGGAGGGCCTGGCGTGCTCTGGTCCATGGGGTCACGAAGAGAAGGACACGACTAAACGACTATAAACAACAACAAGAAGTACCAACCAACCCTGGAGTCCTGTCACTTCTGACATTCCATCAGGCACTGCCTGCATCATTTCATTCAGAAGAGCTATTAATAGAGGCTCAAACTTCTCAAGATGCTACATTTCCCCCCCAACATCACATTTTGGCCTTTTGCATTCCTTTGCAAATGGCTGAATCGGTGATGGGAAGAGGCAGAAATGGCAGCTTGCATTGTCGCTCTGAAGAACTCTTGCACACAGCAGAGTGCTAGCAGACGATTGTAGGTATCCCAGTCCCATTGTAAGAAGAAGTAAGTGAAGCAGAACAGATGCTGGAGGTGATAATCTAGTGGAAGAAAGATTAAGCCTTTCATCCCAGGATAAAAATAGGTACACCATCAGCAGGGCTAAAGGAGGAGAGAAAAAACACTCACTCACGCCTAGCTGGGCCATTCACACCAAGACATCAAAGCCACACAAAGACTGCCTGAGACAGCCGCGCGGTCTAGAGAGTTGTTGCATCTCTTGGAGCAACTAGAAGCAAAGTGGGCATTTCAGCAGCCCAGAGTGTGAATGAGAGAGTTATAACGCTCCTGAGATTTAAGCAGGCAATGCCCATATTTTGAAACTTTTCTCTTAAAATATCTTACTGGCTAGAAATAGACTGAGGGGAGGAGGAATGCTTTCGACCCAGGGCATAACAAAGGAGTCAAATGGATAAATCCATTTATCACCATTAGACAAAAAGAAAAACTCTTAAGTAGCGAAATGTGCTTGTTTGTGATCCAGAGAATCTGCCAAAATGTTGTCTATTCCTCTTCAGTGCTATGTATGCTACATTCATTGGAATTATGGGGAAATGGCAACCTTTGCACACTTTCTTGAGACTATGCTTACATGTATTTGAGGTAGGCAGCCATTCCTTACATTGCGGTGTACATTCATGTCACCGCAATTCAAACACTCCAAAAGGTCAGAGACCATACCACATACAGCTCCCTGCATAATGCAGCAGCTGGTACATGTTGAAGGGTGAAATTCCAATTGGAGCATGCTATAAAATTTCTGGGTAAATATTTATGCTCAAGAAGGTTAAGAGACTTGGAGTGCTATAAGCTCCAGCCTTCTGGGTCGGCAAACTGCAATTTAAGTCTCCTTGCAGCGACCCGCCAATGACCCCTATCCCAAGTCTGGAGGCAGTTGTGATCACTTGAGGCGTTTTTAAAATATTTTTTTAAAAGAATGAATCATGGGCCTCCATAGAGCATTAAAACAGAACATAAAACAAATGAGATGTTATTAAAGTCCCACCACATACCACCGAATCTCTTGATCTTTAAAGTTGCTTAGTACCGTTTCCCTGCCGTCATATTGTCCACATGCTCTAAATCACCATGTGCAGAAAAGATGGCAGCAGAAAGTACTTAGGCAGGGAGAGTTATTGCCTGTTTCTGCCAATTCTCTCCTTGCCACAAATGTGCAACCCAACATACAGAAGGATTTGGTGGTTCTCTTGCTGAAAGTTGCTACAGAAATGTTAAAATGGTATTAGGTGATGTTCTGCTTTGAGCATCGTGTGAACTGAATGGCAGATTTGGATCAAGGAGAATGAAATCACATACCGTATTTTTTGCTCTATAAGACTTTTTCCCTCCTAAAAAGTAAGGGGAAATGTGTGTGCGTCTTATGGAGCAAATGCAGGCTGCGCAGCTATCCCAGAAGCCAGAACAGCAAGAGGGATTGCTGCTTTCACTGCACAGCAATCCCTCTTGCTGGTCTGGCTTCTGAGATTCAGATTTTTTTTCTTGTTTTCTTCCTCCAAAAACTAGGTGCGCCTTGTGATCTGGTGCATCTTATAGAGCGAAAAATACGGTATAGCTGTGATACTTGCCTTAGGCCAATCCCCACCCTTCATCTAACCAACCTCATGGAGTTGTCATGACAATTCTGATTATGGAAAGATTAATTTCATCCATTCTGGTTACTGATGCAGTCCTTGGTTCATCGACTGTCATGTCACCAAATGCAACCTGTGAATCAGATGGTCATATATGGCCAACATCATTTATTTTTGTCCATGTGACTCCATATGGAGAGAAGTGGCATGTGATATGGACTAATCCAGGGGTAGGGAACCACATAACAGCGGTGGGAAGAGCCAGATGCAAAAGTGGACATAACAATGGATGTGACTCTTACCTTTGCACAGTAGGTTACATTACAGCTACACAAAAGCAGCCAGAGGTTTCCATGCAGACTCCCATCTTTCTTACAGAAAAGCAAGAGTTCAAGGACATGTTACAGCCAGGCAAAAACACACACACACACACACACACACACACACACACACACACACACACACACTAAAAGGTGGTGTGGTGGTTATTGTTTTTGCTGACTACTATGCTATGTATTTTTGTGTTTTTATATTGTAAACTACCCTGTGATTCTTGGAAGAAGGGCACGGTAGAAATTTAAGCAAGCAAGCAAACAAAAAACATGACCTGGGAAACCTCCCAGAGGTCATACAGCGAGGTCTGGAGGGGTCTGAGTTTCCTCATCCCTGGACTAGCCCCTTGTGGCAACTCAGAAACAATGTCCTTATTATTCAAGATGTCAAAGTATCCTTAAAGCATATTAAGGAAATTAGACATGAGGAAATTACAGCCAATTTATTTTGTGACCAAAATATTTTTAAAAATCACTTGAGACCCTGATGTGTTGTAAAGCTCTGAGCAGGAATATTCTCTCTTCTGAAGCTGAATTTTAATTAAGTGTTTTCTCCTTAATAAAAATATCCAAGCAAATGTTTACTCCCCTGTGCTCACTGCCAAGGGAAATTACACAACAGATTTCCTTACTTACGCTGGCGGTGAGCAGTGAAGTAGCCAAGTTTGCTGGTAATATCAAACTGTTTGGGGTGGTTAAAATAAAAAGAGATTGTGAGGAGCTCCAAAAGGATATCTCCAACCTGGGTGAATTGTAATTAGAATGGCAGGCGTGATTCAGAATAAGCAATTGTCAAGCGTTGTACACAGGGACAAAGAATCCTAACTTCACATATATACATTTGGGGTCCAAACGGGAAGTGATCTAGGGGTTGTAGCAGCTAGCCTGATTGAATTCTTCATGGTCGATGCCACGCAATGTGTCTGGCATTCTCCTGTCGCTCTGCTTTGTTAGCTAGCAGCACTAAGTAACAGAGATTTCAGCCGTGGGGGGTTCTGCCCTTGTTTTGCTATCCCAAAATGATTTGCCTTGTAAACCATTATCATCCCACTGCTCTCCCAAAAAGGAATGATAGACATGCTCATCTACCCTTAGTGGTAGCTGTTTGTTAACTCATGCAATTATTCTTGGAACAAAGACACACTGCCAAGCAATTTTAGGGCTTGCCAATATGGAGTGCTTATTTTAACTGGCAGTTTTCAGCTTTATGACAACAAGATACATTTCAGTCTGAGGAACTCATTAATAATGCTTCAATCCACAGGAGTCGTGTTTCTTATTTGGACTTGCTCAGCGCTGGTTGGTTTCTTTTCTTTGTGTGCCCTCTCTGAACTTGCCGTGCGCGAGATCCGAAACCCAGGGTTTGCAGTGACTCTGTGATATACTTTTGGCTGGGGGAGACACACAGCACCACCAGCAACTTCGCATCGCCCCCTAAGAAGAACAAACAAGACATACATATGCACAGATTTTTTTCCAATAAATTGCAAAATGCCAACCAGAGTGGATCTTGTCCATTTCACAAGGCAAAGCATTTATTTAGGGTAGGGTTGGAAGGGCTAAATAAACACTATTTTTAAGTAAGCTGCTGTGCAAGGCCATAATCTAACTCTGGCATGATTATCTATGTGAATCCCAATGTAACCCTTTTCTTTTTACATGGGGGCTCATTCGATAAAATTTGCAGGAGTGCAGGTTTCCCCAAAGACATATTTCTAACTGGAAGATGACTGAAATGGCTAGCAGGCCAGCCACAATGGCATGCACAGAAAACGACTGCCTTCGAGGAAGAAGATTCCAGGGGCAGAACAATATTGGTGTATGCAGACGGCAGCTCTTTCATATCTATATGACTGTATTTGTAGGTGTCTGCATCTGCAGGGGAGTGTTGGCAGAAGAGATAGTAAGGTTTGTGAGAAAATTGTACACCTCCGAATCAGAGTGCAAAGATTAAATTCCAGGGGCCTCGTAATGGAAGCCGTAGACCTAGTGGAAATTGCTGGGTTGTGTCTTTTAATAAGGCTGGTCCCACAAATGGTGTGGGCAGGGGAAATAGCAGCTTAAGTATAAAGTTAAACAAAGAACTTTGCTGGATTTAAGGAACATGCCAAAGGCGACACTCTTTCAAAAGTTTGAGTGAACCCAGGCTTCCTGATAATCACATTTTAAATTTGAGAGGACGCTTTTCATTGTGTTCTCACCTCATGAAATTATAAATTTATTCATAATTTCACATTTTCCAGGAGCAGGATAGAAAAACATGTATGCCTAGTAATGAAAGGTGGTTACACATGCACATCTCAGTTCACACAAGCACTGTTTTGGGCTTGTTTCAACCTGAGTATAGTTACTTCAGTCCTTTTCTCAGTTCAAGTTCTTTGGCTTAATTATGGGCTTGTGCACAAGATAAAGAAACAGCCAAATAGATAGAATATGCATATGCTAATTTTTGGCATGTGTGGAAAGGCTTCCATGTCTTTAGTAGGTACCAAACAGGTAAACCTTCAACAGGTGCAGCTTTCCTCACCAATGCAATGCAGTGGTGGACAAATCTTTACCTGGTGAATGCATGCTTGCTGCATAGCTGCCACAGTTTGAAGAGTCATGCTTAAGCAGGGAGGAAAGCACACCCCAAAGCCAGAAGACTTCTGACTCAGCATCCTGTTTTATCACCATCTGGGTTTCTTGAATTTAAGATCAAGGTGATAAATATCTCACACAGATGAATTTCAAACTGAATGGAAGAAAGGCTGAACGCAGGAGTTATTAAAGCCAGCTCTCCTCACCTATGGAATCCTGAAGTAAATGGGTAAGTTTGCTGTTTCGATATGGCACATGAGAGCGCTGTTCTGATATGGCTCCAAGCACATCAGCCAAAGCAGACAAGCTGCGGTTAATGAAGGATGTCTCTCTCAGGACTGACCCGGTCACACCAGACATGCCTAGTGCACAGGAAAAGAAAACAGAGCAGTGAGAACAAGCACAACTCCATGCTTCCAGACACCTGGATATACGGTACACTTCTCATACAGAGGTTCTCATTACTTTTTGAAGTGATTCTACCAGGTCAACTTCATTTTATTTTAATACATTCACAAGGGGTGAAAGTTGGCACTGACAACATGGGACAAACCCACTTAAAATAAAACAAAACCTGTTTCAGCTGAATTGACCTTCAGTGGCGTAGCGTGGGTTGTCAGCACCCGGGGCAAGGCAAGTAATTTGCGCCCCCTAACCCATGGATTTGCGCCCCCTAACCCGTGGATTTGCGCACCCTAACCCTAACCCCCAGATGTTGTGCCTGGTGCGGCCGGCTCCCCCCCCTGCACCCCCCACGCTACGCCACTGTTGACCTTTCCCTCCCACAACCTACAGGGATACCTGAGGACCATTTTTCCTGAGGGGAGGAATTACAGCTATGGAAAGAAAAGACAGACAAGCTTAGAGAGCCACTCACCATCTAGCTCAGACTTCCTCAAATTCAGCCCTCCAGATGTTTTGAGACTACAATTCCCATCATCCCTGACCACTGGTCCTGCTAGCTAGGGATCATGGGAGTTGTAGGCCAAAAACATCTGGAGGGACGAGTTTGAGGAAGCCTGATCTAGCTTATAGTGATTCTGCTGAGGTCTTTCCCTCCCCTACTGAAGGAGGAGATCTAGCTTTCAAAAAATACACTACAAATGAATACACTTGCCCTTCTTTTTTTAAAAAAAGCTTTTGTAGTCATTGCATTTTTTTGCTTTTATTATGAAGTTTTAATTAATATTTTTAAACGCTTTTTTATAAGTCGCCTTGTGACATTCACCTGAAAAGCATCATGTATACATCTTAAATAAATAATAAACCAATATTGACTCTGATAAGACATATATACCAGTCTCACAAGTTGATGATGATGACACATTAAAATTAAATACAGTGATACCTCGGGTTACAGACGCTTCAGGTTACAGACTCTTCAGGTTACAGACTCCGCTAACCCTGAAATAGTACCTTGGGTTAAGAACTTTACTTCAGGATGAGAACAGAAATTGCTCAGCAGTGGTGCGGCGGCAGCAGGAGGCCCCATTAGCTAAAGTGGTACCTCAGGTTAAGAACAGTTTCAGGTTAAGAATGGACCTCCAGAATGAATTACGTTCTTAACCCAAGGTACCACTGTACTGTGGTACCTCGGGTTACATACGCTTCAGGTTACATACACTTCAGGTTACAGACTCCGCTAACCCTGAAATAGTACCTCAGGTTAAGAACTTTGCTTCAGGATGAGAACAGAAATCGTGCTCCGGCGGCGTGGCAGCAGCAGGAGGCCCCATTAGTTAAAGTGGTGCTTCAGGTTAAGAACAGTTTCAGGTTAAGAACGGACCTCCGGAACGAATTAAGTACTTAACCTGAGGTACCATTGTTGTCTAAACGGAAAAGCTGATGTGATTTTATCCAAGCAAAAAAATGTCTTCCAGAAATTGAGCAGAGTTTAGGCTACAGTTCTAAACCCATTTACTTGGGAGTGAGTCCCACTGAACACAGATGGATTTAATTTTGAATAAACATGCTTAGGATTGCAGTGTTAACCTATTTATTATGTAAAATATTAGCGGAGACAAATTGGCGATAATCACTGCAGTTCATTAATGATGCCGAGTGGTGCCACCTGGAGATCTGGTCTTTCAAAAGAACAGACCAACAAATGGTTGCCCTCAAGAAGCAGTGGAAACATCTCAGGATTGCTCAACTGTATATTGGCTAAAAGGGGGGGAAGTAGAAGAAAGCTTTAACACCCACAACAAATAATATGCTTATCTTTTAATAGTGTTTTTTTTAAAATGTGACCAGTGAAAAGAACTCTTGGCAGCAACGTAAAGAGCTCTTTCATAACATAGGTTCAGTTTTCAAAACATTATTTCTGGAATGTTGCATTTGACTGAGAGGCTTTTCTTGGTAAGGAAGCTTGTCCTTTAGGAAATAAATAATCAGGTTTCTGAAAGGACTGCGTTTGAAGAGGAAGAAAGCATGGGGGGAGGGAGGAGGGAGCCAAAGAAAACAGGAAATTGCTTACAGGATGCATCAACATCCCTCCTGGTATTGTTTTTCATAAGCAGGCTGAAGAAGCCACACTGAATTATGTTGATCTGGACAAATATTTGATGTATTTAAATCATTTGTGAGCTTTAAATTGCAGGCATTCCTAGGTGGTTTAGCACCAGAAAGGTAATACCTATTAAGCAGCAGCCTGAACAAACTTTGTGCTGAACTGTGACTGTGCATCAAGGTAGGAGAGGAACTGGGGAATTCAGGCTCCTCTTAACAGCTATGTCACTGAGTGCTTATGCTCCAAGATCAGTGACGGTCAGGAGCTGGGCCTTAAATTTACGCAAAACAACAGTTCAATGCAATACCGTTCAAAAATTAAAATTAATGGCTATGCTTTTTTAAACAACAACAACAACTGCTAAGGCCTCTTGGCACTAGAAAGTTTTTGAAAGATGCCTGAAAGTCAAAAGTGAGGATGCCTGAAGAATCTTCAAAGTGTATATGGTGTGCATTGCGAATGGACAAAGTAAATGCCACTTTGCTCCAAAACTAACCAAGAAACCTCATTGTATTGCAGGGGTTGGGAACTGAATCTGACTTTGGGCCAGATACTTATCTGCCTCAAGGATCAAAATTGACAAGTGTGTGGTTGCACCCATCACCTGATGCCATAATGATATCAGGTGACTGACACCTGTCAGTTGAACGGTGCTAAGAGCAACATCTTCTGAATATGTGATTTCAGTGCCAATTAGCTTATTAGTGTTGGGGGCAAAGCTTCAAAGATGCCTTGAAGTCCATGGAGAGGGGAGAATCCATCTTAAAAATGGAGTATTTTCTCCTCCATTGTTTGAATACAAAACACTTCCTCTAGAGACGGAGACTGCTACAAATTTTCATGCAACATGTCACTGGTATTTGGTGAATTACTAACTACCGCATTTTTCGCCCTATAGGACGCACCGGCTCATAGGACGTACCTAGATTGGGGGGGGGGAAATAAAGGGGGAAAAAATATTTTTCCCCCCCCAGGCATGGGGCTGGGGCGGGGGAAGCCTAAGCTTCCCCCTACCCCAGCCCCCAGAACAGGTGTGCACAGCTTCGGCATCGCTCTGGGAGCTTGCCGGGCTGGGGGGGGATAGCTTCCTGAAGCCTGCATTCACCCCATAGGATGCACACACATTTCCCCTTCATTTTTGGAGGGGAAAAAGTGCGTCCTATAGGGCAAAAAATACAGTAAATACTCAATTTAGGAGGGGTGGGGAGCACTCGAGGAATATTTGGTACCAGGGCCTCTACCCAGACCAGCTTTTAAAGATCAGGAAAGAGGGTATCAGTGGATTCTAGGAAAAATGGAAGAGGGGGAGTTAAAAGGCAAATGAATGACTCTGGTGTGATATGGAATGCCTCAAAACACAACGGTAATTTAGCAAAAGATCAGAAAGATTGTAACTAAATAAAACCTTGAAGGTATGTTAATAAAGTTTAAGAGCCCCACTTGGGAGCTCTGTAGCTGTTCTTTGCAGGCTAAGCTCTTTATGGATCTTAAGTAACCAGTCCACACTCAACAGGCACACGGGCCTGACATTAACAGTTTAACCAGATCCATTTCAGATGTGGTCCTTGGAGTGGAACATGTTGTCCACAGCTTCTACATGCACTAGCTAAATTTACTCAGTGCAAACTGATCCCAAGGTAGGTTTCCACCTTCACAAGCATAAATATGTTTTGTCCCAAAGGTTACTTTACCAGCACATTCGCTGCCAGCCAAATCCACCAGCTGCAGTTTCGTTCTCATTCGCTTAAGTTTTTCTGTAGATTCATTGAAAAACAGCGTTGGAGAAGAAGCTCTAGAAGGAAGGGAGGGCTTGTCATCTTTCACTGAGCAAGGAGAAGTGAGGAAATGTTTTCTACCCATCTTTGGACTCGAACGGTCACCTGCCCAGGGAGTTGCTGGGTGAAGGAAAGAAAAATAATGAGAAAAGTTTATTTCTGACCCTGCAGAAGCAAAGTAAGACATGCAGGAGGGGTGGGGAATCTGTTCAGTTCAGTTTCTGGGTTAGGACTAAGGGTGGATCCAGTAATTATAACAGTTTATAATATTATTTTATTATAGTTCCATTTTTGTGATGGAATTCTATAGAAATGAGCTGTCTAGGCCTTTGACAAGAAGAGGAGAGGTATAAATTTAATAAACCTAACTTAAAACTGGAAAAGCAGGAGTCATAAGATGTACACTATACAATGTAGTGTATAGCTAGGAAGGAGCACCCACATGTTAGTCCCAGAATTTCTCCTAGCCAGTGGCTCTCAGGTTTTTCTCCAGCTTGAATTTAAATAATAGGAAATGGTTGCAGCGAGTTTCAGATTGGAATTCAATGTCAGCATTAAAGCAGACTAGCCAATTACATTTCTGATCTGCTTTTTTAAAGGCTGGATATGAAGTAAAAGCAAAGCAAATACTTTGTATGGGTAGTGGCTTCCATGACAATCCTAGAGGTATTCTAGAAACAGGCAACTTACCCAAGTTATCCTCTGAGTCAGCCTTTGTGGTTACTGTCAAGGTTATCACAAGATGAGAACGAGAGGAATGAGCGTGGACAAGTGTCGGGTGTTTGACTCTCAGTTGTAAGCCCTTATTAACTAGTTCCAAAAACTCCACAGCATCTTCAACAGGCCTTACAAAACAAAACATTTTTGCAGGATTTTTAAAAATGCTGCAACTTAAGCATGAGTACAGATGTGCTCACTTCCCCAGGAGTCTCATATTGTCCTAAATATTGTTTCCATTTCCCCACCACCACCTAAAGCATCTGTACTAAAACTGCATGTGTTATATGGTGCATTTGTAAAACAACTCAGTTATTAAGATACAGGGGTCAATTTTATACCTTGATGCTTTGATGTAAATTGTAACAATCATGTTCAATGATAAACAACATCTGGGTAACTATGAATAACATTTTGACAGTTTTAGGTGTCAATCTTGAATATTTTCATTGTCCATCAAGACACTATAGTTTTGTAGAACTGTAATTTAGATTAATAACAGTGGAACCATCTTTTGCAACACAAATTCTGAGAACATTCCTACAACAGTATTCATTTAATTTAACCAAGGACGAGGAAATCCAGATCTGAGAAGCTCAAAAGGAAGCACATGCCACGCAAAAAAACCATTTCTGCATCTAAGATGAATGAATGTATGTATTCAAAAGAAATCTCGGGATTTTTGTTCATCCTGGGAACCTGGCACAGAGAGAGATTAAAGGTGAAACAGACGTCGCTAAACATGCAAAAACAATTGCAGTGCGTGGTTCATCTTGTTTCCTCCCTGCTTTGAATTATGCACAGCACCTCCAACTGAAATGCAGGGTTTAACAGGAATTGTGAAACAACCTAATTATATGGAGACTGTCGGCTGTTAAAAAAAGATAATATTGTATGATGTGTTGCCAGCTACAAACTAGCATCTCAGTCTGGAGAGAGCATCACTCTTCTGTCATGGATGCCAACCCAAATAAAACTGGTCAGATTTTTCTCATCACTTTTTCTGACTTCGCCCTAGTTAGATTTGTTTTCTAAACTAATTTTTCCTAAGTACTAGTTACAGGTAGGTAGTCATATTGGTCTGCCATAGTCGAAACAAAATAAAATAATTCCTTCCAGTAGCACCTTAGAGACCAACTAAGTTTATTATTGGTATGAGCTTTCGTGTGCATGGTATCTGAAGAAGTGTGCATGCACACGAAAGCTCATACCAATAACAAACTTAGTTGGTCTCTAAGGTGCTATTGGAAGGAATTATTCTATTTTTTACCTATGTAGTGAGACTTAGCTATTCATATGTCCAAAATATCATCTGAATACCTAATAATACCCAAGAAGGAAGAAATGTCATTGAGAAACTGACAGCACACCAACATTTAGAAAGAGAAATTCTATGTTTTTAACAGAATTTCATTTTTTCTCAAGGGAAGGAGGATGGGAGGAAGACCCTCCTCTGAGGCCAGGAAGTCAGTGTCCTATTTTCATTTCTGGAGGAGCAGGCATCTCTCCCCTCAACTCTCAGACACTTCAGTTTAAGGTAGCTTGGAGCTGAGCATTCAACATTCAAGGTCAACATGACCAGGGTGCTGCATAGAGTTGCCTGCATGCAAAATCAGCAGCTTGAAGACAGCATGAAAAGCATCTGCCACAAGGGGTGGGAGACGGCTGCGAGTTTAGTTTCTGAGGAGTTACATTCTGGGTCCACATGAGAGTCAAATGGGACTCAATACCCATTGACTGGTATTACAGATTGCTCAATCTATAAAAGAAAGAACTGGCTCTTCTTTCAAAGGCAGCTCCCTTTCACGATGGTGGCAAACGTTCGCTCAGAGGGAACGTACTCAAAGGCTAAACACAAAGAAAAGCACCCACCTGCTTTGCATAGCCAAAAAAACCAAACAGCACACCTTTGGTTCCCACTGGATATCAACATGCTATTTCTATAATCAGGTTAGGAGAATGTAACCAGTATGGTAGCCTATGTGCCAGAAGGTTTCAAGAACAAACTCCCAGCGTGCAATGTCTCCGAAGGAAAAGCACAACCATTCTTCCTTGGCTATAGATGAAACACTACTCAAAACCCCCATAACTTACTTTCGACTCTTTAGAGTAAGGGTGGCCAATCACCATGGTTCCCTTATTTTGTTTTGATTTGTCTTTCATTTTCCAGCTTTTTTGTATAAATACTTAATATTATGTGTTTATTAATGTTTTCCCTAAATGCACTGAATTTAAGACACATTTTTTATACATCTAGCAGGATGGTGTATATATATAGAGAGAGAGAGCGAGAAAGTGAGTCTTGGACACATAAACGTTTCTATAAAAGGAGCTTTTTCTTCCCTGAAATTTCTAAAAACTGCATAATAAAAAAACTGCAATAAAACCAAAGTCTCCCAAACAATGGGAAGAAAAAGGGGATCTTATGCTTGCCAGTTTTCTACCGCATGACACATATTCCAGCTTGCAGCAGATTTCTCCCTCGCTAAATCGCAGGACAAGGATGACTCAAGAGTGATACTACAGGCCTCAAGATTTCAAATACAAGCCATAACTTTCTTGGAGAGAAAGCATGGGCAATGGATTTTAGGAGGATCACAGAAGTTGAATACTTTAGTTAATTGACCTATGGCTGTGTGGAACTGGGGTAGGTCAATTTGGTGAGAAAGATGATAAGTAAGACTTTGGGAATCTATTACTCTGGTAAATTAGTTTTATCAAATGGCAACTGCCATCTTTCCTCATAATACACAAAATATAGGCTACAGTCACTGTATAGATTCTTTTAGTGAATTCTGTAGTCACTGCTTAGCCACTGACCATGTTTGGATGACCATATCTTAGCTTATTTAGCTGAGATATGCAAGAGGAGCTTTTGAACTATTCCCTTTGCCAGGAACCAGATTAGATCAGAAAGCCTCTAATTAACCAGTTTCCTGTTTCATCTTAATTAGGAAATGATGGTTCCCAGCTTCAGAACAAACTAAAATATTAAACCACAGCTTGAAGTTGGTATAATAGCCTGCCTTTTTCCAAAGTAGGTAGCCATGCTTTGATTGATTGGAGGGTTCTTGGTTTAAACATGGCTTGAGTGAAGGGGCTCCATGCATAACCAAAGGGTTGAGCAGATCTCACTTTAATAAGCCAAAATATGACCATTCAAACCAAGTCAGACCCTTTCAGCCAATAAGAAATAAATGTAAGAGTTCTCTCTTGGCAGAGCAAACCAAGAAGGAAAAATGTAACATGTGATCAGGCACTAGAAATTATGGTATTAGTTGATGACAACAGCTATGCTTTCTCAATATTGTGATAACTTGGTCTGCTCAGCTGTTACCTTGGGGTCCCTTCCAACTCTACAAAGTCTGATTTCCCCCTTCTTCCAAATAAATCATGAATTTATTGTTTTAAAATTGGTTTTTATTACACTGAATCCTAAACTTTTTGTCCTTAGGTATAAACATTATGAAGAAAATCCACTGAACCAGAATATTAGACTTCAGAAACGTTCAGATCCCTGATTGCAGAAAGAGCCATTAAAAAAAATTCTCAGTGGTCCCCAATTTTCTGTGGGGTGATCAATTTATGCAGAATACAAAACCAAACGGAGGGAATTATGTCAGCTCAACCCTCCAGCACATTTGGTGTATTTTTAATCAAGGATTTTTGGCAATAATACAGAACCACATAAACAAAGCTTGAGTGGTTTGCTTATGTTAGAGAAACCCACAGACAAAAATACTGTCTTAAATTATCTCTTTTGTGGGTGTAGTATATTATAGTTTATGAAGGAAATAAAAGGTCTGTTGTGTCTGCCTTCTAGGCCTCCCCTCTCAAAAAAAAAAAGCATAAGAAATGCTTGTGTTGTGTATTGTGACTACAGGAGTTTAAGAAGAGAGGGGGGAAATCACATTTCCACTGGGAATAAAAACAGTTATGGTTTTCTGTGGAATTTTACCATCTGAAACTGTTTTCAAAGCAAAAAACCAAAACAAAACCCTGAAACCCTTTCCTGCTTTCAACTATAATGAATTTCCAAGTACAGGCAAAGTTACAATATGTCCCCCTCCCCTCCCCTCCCCACCTAGAGAGCAAATAAGATTGAGACACTCCAAATCCTGAAAAACATTAGCTGGCAAGAGATCCCCAGGTGGGGGAACATTCAGAAAATATGTCTTCACACACACACACACACACACACACACACACACACACACACAGTGCGTGGGCAGAAAAAGTCATATTGCAGTGATGCTAACGAGTAACAAATGAGTATGAAAAGCAAGTTGATATTAACAATGTTACACAGATTAGCATTTTTTGTCACCGACACAGGCTGCATGACTTCTTGGTCACAAATGCACAAGAGTACTCACTCATGGGTAAGAAGTGGGATATCGCTTTTTCCTTCCTTATTTGTGATTATGTCCCTTTTGACACCACTCATTCTTCCATAGCTGTCTTTGGCCAGAAGATCAAAAACTTCATTATTATATACTTCCACGACAGAAACCTCAACCCAATGGCTTCCTGGCGGCTTTTCTGAAAGGAGTCTGAAAAAGGAGTGGGGAGAGCTTTAGCGACTGAAACAAAACCCTGAATAAACTAGGCTTGTGATCCAGGGGACTATTAAAAGCCCGACTTAAGCGCTTATCTAAATACCCCAAACTTCCTAACCATGAGCATGCATGAGAAACCCAGCCCATTATGTTGCGGCTGCGATATGCTGGGACAACTCTGTTGACAATACGCTTCAGTTGCACAGGCTCCACAGTTGCAATATCTGTGCAAAAAGTAGAACTTGAAAAGGAAAAGAGATTTGTTGATGAAATTAGCAATGCCAACGACATCTGCAAGATCTTTAATGTTTACATTCCCAGCCAGCGGCGGAAGAAACTGTTTGGGTGCCAGGGGTGGCACACCCAGGGGCGGGGCGAGCCGCCCATAGGGGCAGGGTGCACTGCAGGACCTCCGGAGTCTGCCTGCCTCCTTCCACTCAGCCGCCCTACAGCTGGGGGGGGAGGCAGCGGACGGACCGTTTGGGCAGCACAGAGCTTGCGTGCACCCAAGTGCACCTCTCTTAGGAGAGATGTGTGGCTCGGGCACACTGCAGGCCCCACGTTGAGTGCCCCCCGGCATTCTGTCACCCCCTCTGTGGTGACACCCAGGGCAGACAACACCCGCCGCACCCCTTTCTTCCACGCCTGTTCTCAGCCATTTCCAAATGGCATTGGTGGGTCATCAGGCTACTGCTGGCAATGAAGTAATGGATGACAAGCAAAGTTGCACTGTCCTGTGTACGGGAAACCCATCCTAGGTGCGGCATGGATGCAAAAGAGGCAGGCCTTACTGCACATGTGGAAGGGATTGAAAACATATTAGCATATTATGGGCTGTATCCCATGTTAGTCATACTCAGAGTAGATCCACTTAATGGACATGGCTCACTTAGGTCCATTAATTTCAAAGGGTCTACTCCAATTAGAACTTATTTGGAATACAGCCCCGTGTCTCTAAACGCCATTTAAAAATTCAAACAACCACTAGATATGTAATGAATCCTTTCTGTGCCACAGACTTTACTTGTCTGCCCGTACAACAGACTGCATGGTGGCTTAGAGTTCTTTCAGTTCCTGCCCCCTCTCCATTTCACATATGGGACAACCAGGAGGGAATATTCACAATGAACTTATTACCAAGAATAAACCATTCTTAGGGATCCTGTGAGGATAAATCTGGTTATATTTACACTAACCAATTTTTTGCATGGTATTTTATAGTACCAGTAGCCCATGTAATTTGCTGTAATCTGTCCAGTTAATCTGATTTTTGATACCAGTTACCTTCACTTTGATCAGAACATATTGGGTTGGATCCAAACATGCCCTTTTGTAAGTGAAATAGATGAAGAAGAGGAGTTTGGATTTGATATCCCGCTTTATCACTACCCAAAGGAGTCTCAAAGCGACTAACATTCTCCTTTCCCTTCCTCCCCCACAACAAACACTCTGTGAGGTGAGTGGGGCTGAGAGACTTCAGAAAAGTGTGACTAGCCCAAGGTCACCCAGCAGCTGCATGTGGAGGAGCGGAGACGCGAACCCGGTTCCCCAGATTACAAGACTACCGCTCTTAACCACTACACCACACTGGCTCGAGCAGAAGGGGTTTTCTCAAGGTGTATACTAGTGTAAAGTTTTATACGGGGTCTGTTAGCAACCAGGTATTGTGCAATCTCTTGCACAAGAGCTCAAGTTGTATGCTTGAGCTAAGTCTGTGTTGTGCAAAGTCTTCTACTAGCTCTTGTGCAATAGTTTACAGCACAGCACAACTACCAAAATTTATTCTGTTGGTGGATCTCTGGATGCAACTCATTATCTTTTCAACATACATTTCAGCCTATTTATGCACAAATGCCGTGATTCACCAGGCCTCAGTGACATAAACTCATTTCCATTTTAACTGCCAGTAATCCTGCATGCTCCTGGCTATATCTGAAGGGGCATGTGGCTTCCTGTGTGCACATATGGCTTTTTTATTTTTTAAATAAGCCTGCCCCCAAAATTCAAAGAACAGCCTCATAATTGTAAGAGAAGGAAGAACATATGTACAGTAAATGCACAAAGCCCTGACTGAGAACCACAAAGAACAATGAGGAAGGAGGGGAAATATCAGACACTGCAACAGAGATGGGCTTGTGCAGAAATACTCTGAAATAAGAATTGTAATTAATTTTGTACACTGAAAATAGAAAGAATTTGCCGTCAACTGATTTATCTGTGCAGATTGATGATTGGCTTAAATGTCTATTCTGGCATTTTCTAAATGGGCTTTCATAATTATTTAAAATTAAAAGCCACAGGAAATGAAGTCCCACCCTTTTTGTCTTTCCATTCTATGGATTACTCAGAGTACTGAGATCCACCAGTCATTGGGTTGGTGACCACAGGAGAGCAGGAATCCTCCATAATGGTCCTGAAGTTGTGGAACACTCTGTGTAAGAGATGAACCTATTAAGACTGCATTTAGCTTTTTTCTGCTTCTCGTCTCCCCGGCTGCAACTGCTGTACTGCACATTGAGAAATGCTGAATTGAGAGGAAGATACTAAGTGGACTAAACAGATGAAATAAATAAATATAACACTGTCATCTGCTGCCATCCATACCTGAATACTTCTTCACTAGCTCTAGGAATGATTCCTAAGTCTTGCTCGTCTTCCATGGAGAAAGTGAAATTACTCTCAGACTGTGGACCCAACATTGTGTGTGTTTTCCCACTTCCAGTCTGTCCGTAAGCCATAATACACACATTGTACCTGCAAAGAAGAAAAGCAAGATTCTCAAAGCCAACAGCTACTATTGATCGAAGCTGAAAACTGTTGAGAAGAAAATTCATTTTCCAGTTTTCTAATAACTTCACACAAAAGTTCACAGAACTTGCTAATTCCAAAACACTGCAATATATGCGCGCTCTCTCTCTCTCTCTCTCTCTCTCTCTCTCTCTCTCCCTCCACCCCTCCTGGAAATTCCACAGTGGGGAGAAGAAATCCACTTGGAATGGATGGGCAAAATCCTTTTTTCCCTTCCCTTCTATGGAGAAAACAGGAAAATGGGAGCAGGGTGAGGGAAGCAAGGGAGGGCAGAAGCAAAGACAGACAATTGCTCCAGAACAGGGCTGTTTCCTTTTGTAACAAGAGTCCTTGGTTTACTTTTGATGGAGGCAAATTGTGGAATACAATTTAGCAGCCACAGAACTCTGCAGAATCATCTGCTCGTAGTATGGGCCAGTTTAAGATGATCAGTGTTACTGGGAAGGGATACTTTTCAAGAGCTCTCTGCAATCTCAGGAGCATTCTCTGTTCTTTAAATGGAAGCCTAGTAGCAGTACCTTTGAAGTTAGCTATGCCTAGCAGCCAGGATTTTCACATAGCTAGAATGTGTGTGTGTGTGTGTGTGTGTGTGTGTGAGAGAGAGAGAGAGAGAGAGAGAGAGAGAGAGACGGAGGGAGAGAGAGAGAGAAGGGGACAGAGAGGGGGGCATAACATTACATTGCTCAATCCCTCATAAACTTTTGAAACCAGTTTTTTACCATTTCAAATGAAACAGACATTGTGAGCAAAACATTTAAGGCACAGCTAGAACTGTATTGTACAGCTCACAAGATTTAACAGGCCATCCCTGCCCCAATATAAGATTCCACCTTTTCCCATTGTTTTGACCCAGATTGCAAAACTCAGCTGAACATTAAATTTAGATAGTTTTGCCTTTTTAAAATATCTCCTGGCGGTGTTCCAGATAGCCCCTTAAAATGAGAGATGAGGAGGATGCTGGTACAGAGGAAAGAAAATGTGTGGATCTGGTCCTGGGAAAGGGATAAGAATCTACAATGTATTGCAGATCCAGCATTGTGAACTCAGGAAGCAGAAACCACATATTCAAGCTCATTTCTGAAAGTAAGGCTAGGCACGGCTTGAAGAAGAAAAAAATAGTAGGCTCCTTTTATGCGCCGTTGTTTATTTGGACCAGTTTGTGAATCATGACTGCCTATTGAGAGAGGGATCCAGAATTTAATCTAAGATATGGAGAGAACCACTACATCCAATTCCACTACACTTCAAACAGGTTAGTTCCAGGTGACTATCAAAATTTAAAACATCCAGCATCAACCACACAATTCCCCCCACCCCCGCTTACACCTTTAGTGCAGAAATGTTCACCAGCTTTCTCATAAGGTGATGTTACAGATCACTCATGGCTCATACCACAAACGGTCAGAAGAGGCAGCAAGCTCAAAGTCAAAACACTGCGCCTGTTCCACATTTTACAGATGGGAGATTGATCAAAAACATGGCTGGTAGAGGGACCTCATCTTTTCCAGACAAACAATCTGCTTTTGTTTAAATGGTGTGTCCTGAAAAGGCATGAAGTACTTTTGTTTCCAATAACAGAACATTTCCTGAATGGCTGAAGGGGGGAGAAGCAAAGAAAAAAAGCCATGTTTCAGGGAACCAATTTTAAACAGAAACTGGCTTAAGGCGGAAGATGCTTCCCTAATCTGCGTGCATAACTGCACTGGAGTTAGCAGAAAACTTGGTAGTACGAATTTTGGAAAGAACATTTAACACCTCCTCCCCTCCCTTCTAGGACACGGTGCTGTTGTTTTCTAAATGGACCCAAAAGAGGCAACTAATGAATCCCTGTAGCAAGACACCAGATTTGCTGTTTCTTCTGATTCATCATAGTTTTAATGTACCATATCAAAGTCTAGGAGAAAAGAAGGACTCCCTACTTTTGTGGCAGGTGCATTAACTCCTTGGTAGGGTTTACGCCTTTGTGTTCTCTCTCTCTCTCTCTCTTTAAGAAACAGACTATCTTTGAGACTGTTGATACCCTGTTAGAAGCACTTCCCTTCCCTTTTCAACTCACCCATCCAACAGAGATGTTAGCAAAGGGGCTACATCTGCAAACACTGTCACTTGAGAATCAGAAGCACTGTAAACTCTGTAGATGTAAAATACAAATCAGTCATTGTGGCAAAATGGTTTGGGAATGTTTGCAGTGAAGAAAGAACAAAGAACAGAGCAGCATTATTCACTGAAATCTCCAATATTGTGAAACAATTTCTTCAGAAGCACTAAGACCTATGGAAGGGAATTACTCATGCCTACTCTTAAGCTGGTTTAGACACCAGGAAATTAAACAGAGTTGAGCCACAATTCTATTCCAGTAGCCAGATGCAAGGAGTCTCAAGTGTTCTGGACATTGCCAAGGAGGACCTTGTCAAATCCTAGCTATTTCTAGAGACACAGACTAGGCTGTGATATGTTTTCATTCAACCCCCCCCCCCCATTGTTTTTATTTTAATGTCTGCACACAGAAGCATGTTACTTGGATTCTAGCTTCATTTTTAACATCTGTGCTGTGGTGGCTTTGCTGAGATTTTGGAAGGAATTCTGTGGCTGGGGGCGGGGAGGCCTACAGTTAGGTACCATAGTTATGACCAAGTTGGTAGTTTTGCAAGAATCTAGATGATGTATATGGATCAGTCAGTATTCATCAACACCCGGCTTGCCTTCCATGGTGGGGAAATAAGTGGAATATCATATGGCTGCTTCATATCATATGGTCGCCACACCACAATGGAAATAGACAGATGTGGATTCAGATTATGGGCCAACACAATGTCAGAGGCTTGCTGCAGAACTCATGATGAGGTGGGACAAATAGAAAGGGGGGGGGGAGAAATTTAATTCAGTTTGCATTTCAATGTGAACCTATCTAATGCCACAGTTTCCCGAACAATAAGCAAACCAAAACACAGCCAACTTTATAAATTGGCACTCCTCTGAATTTTGCAATGGACTTTTGCCAAGAAATGTGTACAAAGGGTAAAGTGTACATGAAATGCATTTACTAACAAAGCTAAAACCAAAAATGCATTTTATTAGGGAAAACTGCTTGGCAAAAATGCATATATCAGGAAAAAGTGCTTACACAAATGTGCATATTAGGAGAAATGTGTACTAAAATGCTGATGAAAATTCATGAGGATTAAAAAAAACACACCCTTACAAACAGATGTGGAGAACGGAACTTAATACTGCAAAAATGAGAAACTTGAGAGAAACCTAAACTGACAGCCACCCATCCCTAAAGACAAAATGGTAATTTAACACCATGCCATTATTAGGTAGCTGCCCAAGGTAATAAGACAACATAGTCTTCAAGAGCTGATCTCTGCTAGGAATCCCATGAGTTCAAATGAGTGATTGCCACTTAAATCTCTCAGTAATAGGGCACAGCAGCAGTATGTGTTTTAGGGTTGGTGCAATATTTAATGGGGGCAAGTTTTCCCACAAAACTATTGAGAGTATTCACAGGATAAAACTTTACTTTCTTAAATACCAGTACATTTTCTAAGGGGTTATGCTCGCATGGTGATATGGAACTTGCTTCATTAAGGTTCTGTCTGATGGGTGTTTAAATGGGATGTAATTAGGCACACTAGCTTCATTTTGTGTCAATTAACAATTCAGATCTGCTTTCCTGCTCCAGTTAATGAACGCAAAGCAATCTCAAGCGACTTGCTCGTGCAAAATGACACTGGTCTACCTCCCTCTTCCAGCCGCATGCTCTTTAATGTTAATTTGATCCTGAAGATTGAAAGCCGTTTTTAGTTTGTTTCATTATTGTTTTATTTACTATCCACTAATAAAAGTATCTGAAAAAAACATAAAATACTGAAAAGCTATATCTTTTTTTCCTGCTGAAATAGAACCAAGCATTTCGACATTTATTAGTTCCACTAAAAAGCTGCTAAAAAAATAGACATTTGAAGTTCATAAGAACCATATGCTCTTCTGCTTATAAGAATAAGCTGCGTGGGGACACTGAAAAACACACTTCCAAGAGCTACATTCTTTGAAAGGATTTACTATTCTAACCTTCATCTTTTTTGGCGGGTGGTGGGGAAAGGAACTAAACACACACTGCTGCACATATGGCATGTTCTGTAAAGGTAAAAGGGTAAAAAGGTAAAGGACTCCTGGATGGTTTAGTCCAGTCAAAGGCGACTATGGGGTTGCAGTGCTCATCTCGCTTTCAGGCCGAGGGAGCCGGTGTTTGTCCACAGAGAGTTTTCCAGGCCATGTGGCAAGCATGACTAAACCACTTCTGGAGCAATAGGACATGATGACGAGTGCCAGAGCACACGGAAACGTCATGTAACAATATTTTGAACTGTTAACACAGTCTCCTGTATTAAAATATAAAGAACTGGGTCCTTCATCCATATGAACTGATCAGGGAATATATGGCAGCTGGAGCTTGGCATAGTAATATTTTTCAGTTGTTATCAGAAAATGAGATACTTAGAATGTGTGAAGACATTTATTTACTGGTAAACAGCACTGGTAAAAAGCACTAAGAAAGCTGAATAGAAGGACAACTATTTCTAACCCATTAACTGAGGGCAGATACCAAAATATGTGTGCCTTTGGTTGTTATCCCCATGCATCGATCTACAGTGGTACCTTGGGTTACATACACTTCAGGTTACATATGCTTCAGGTTACAGACTCCGCTAACCCAGAAATAGTATCTCGGGTTAAGAACTTTGCTTCAGGATGAGAACAGAAATCGTGCTCCAGCAGCGCAGCAGCAGGAGGCCCCATTAGCTAAAGTGGTGCTTCAGGTTAAGAACAGTTTCAGGTTGAGAACGGACCTCCAGAACAAATTAAGTACTTAACCCGAGGTACCACTGTATTGGTATTTTAAGCCACACTGTTCCCTAAATCCTCTTAGATTATCACTGTCCCCTATGTGACTGCAATAGTAATAGCTCCATGGGGAAACATCATGGAGAAACAGCATGTATGTGAAGGGAAACTTCATCTGGGCACCAGATTAACCCTAGTGGCAACAATCTACTTTTCAAATATAGAAGAATAAAACATTTCTTCCTCCAGAGAGAATTCAGAATTTCATTTTGTTTCATAGTTGTAAGTCTTGAGGAAGTAGCAAATGCAAGATGTCTTCAGAACAGTAAGAGTCCCATTATCAACTTGTATTAAAAATCATATATATTTTAGTCAAAGCCACAATGGTTCTCAAGACCACCCACCTTTCATACTGGAATGTCTTGTTTATCAAAGCATGACCGGGACGGCTGCATTTTACAAAGACGGTTTCCTAACAGAAAACAAGGGTGGTAACAATTAAAACATATACATCATATAAGTCTAAACGAAAAGAAAATGTATGCTTAAAGGTTCACCTCAAAGTGGGATGTTTAGACCTTCCAAACAGCAAAAACCACATAGCCATATCCTGCCTTTAATATATGGTTCCTCAATGGCACAGTCTGGAGGGGCGGGAGTGCAGTGAACTGAGCCCTTGGGCTGCCACACACACAGCTGTATGCAGTTGGTCCATCTAGCAGAAATCTAGATAGCAACTAGAGAGATGAATAGATAGCCCAATATCTATACCCATATCCAAAGAATGTGACTCAGGAGGGGGAAGAGGAAGTGACACAAGGCCTTGTATTCTGCTCTTCTTAGTATGCTCTCTCAGCACTCAGAAAGGACAGGGGGGTTTCATCCAAACTTTTGGATTTGTGTTGTGGAATCAATCAGTTTAATCCTAAGTAATTTTTTTGAAAGCCAATTATAGAGGAAAGCCTGAAAATACATTTCTGCTTGTTGTGGGGATGACAATAACAAGAAACAAGAGGCATTGCTGTCATGGCACTTCTGTGACTTATATTCTATGGAATTAAACCTGCTGTTCGGGGAAGTATTTGTCCTATTGCTTATATTATATAGCATCTCAACCAACAGAAGCCGTGCACAGGGGAGTAACTTTAATTGCTGAAAATGGCACAGGAGGGAAGTGTTAAACTCACTTTCCCTATGCTGCTGTAGTTCCAGTCACGATACAGCAGTCCTTGTTTTAACAGAGATGTGACCAGTCCAACTACATTTTTTAATTGTGCAGTATAAGTTTGACTCTAGATTATTATGCTATGGGTTAGCTGGCTGGCATGTTGAACAAGGTAATCACAGTTGAGTCATCCTGCTGCCACTTGGGCATTGTATTCTTAGAACTTCCATTGAGTCACATTCACACCATACCAGTTAAAGTGCTGAGTTATGTCTCAGTTATGTCTGAGTAAACATGCATGAGATTGCACTGCAAATACCACATGAAAACACACACACGTTTCTGTGACCTCCAGTTTACTATCAGTATGAAACCAGCTCTTTTCCATCCTTGCCACAAACAATGATGCTCTCTCATATGGAATGAGCTAGATCAGTAGACTTCAATCTGCATGACCCACCTTTTACCCAAACAGTAAATCAGTAGTGGATCAGCAGTGTCCTGACCCACCAGTAGAAGACTCTTCATCTACACATCTCCTGACCTATTTTGCATATGCCGAGTCAACTTGGTAGACTGCCAACATCCTCTTCCATCCCAAGCTTGATTGACACGATACATTTTGGTTACAGAAAATAATGAGTGCAGTCACACCATCTGCTTCAAGGCTCAGGTAGGTGGCAATATTAACTACATACTAGCAAACCAAGAAGTAGAACTGCAAAGTAAATGTTATGAACTAGAAAAAGTGGAAAGGAAAGCCAAACATCTGCTCTTTTAAACTGATAAAACCAATTTCACATTTCAAACCAATTAGTAAAGCAAGCAGTTGCCATGACAATAACCACGCTCTCATACCTCCAATGCCAGTAGCCAAAATCATCCATATGAAAAAGATTCCAAGGCTTTATAAGGACGAAGGAACTCAAAACGGTGAAATGAAATACTGTGCTTTACTTGCAATAAAAACCTAAAACCTTTTTTAGGCCTTGGAACTGAAGTGATAGTTCTCAAGCCAAGATTTACAAGACTCAAAGGGGGCGAAAAAAGAGATCACTTGCCCCTCTAGCAAATTTCAAGGCAAGAATCTCTAAACAAACAGACTTTTTATTTACCACAGTCTTTTGACAGCTTTCAAGCCTCCCCAAATCTGAAGTAATTTTGGTCCAGTGCTGTTGTTTTCAAATTACATTCCATTTGAAATCATGCAGCAATTGCAGTTCTACAAATGCTTGACAAATCCCACTGGAATATACCCAGTCTGATTTCAGCAATAAATCAATGGCCATTACAATGGAGGTAGGTTGGGCTGAAAGGGTGACTTGCCGAAAGTCACTCAGTGAATGTCATGGCTAAATGAGGATTTGAACCTAGGTCCAAAATACTAACCACTATACCAAACCAGCCCTCATCTACATTCTACTGATTCAGATGCAAATGTCATTAGAAGTCCAAATGGTAACTAACAAGGTGCTGGATGTGTCCCAGTGATGCTAGCTTCTGACTCTAACTGAAGAATCTCCTTCCTTAGTCAAGGATTTGCTAGGTATGTATTTGGTGGAGGCTATTAGGGCTGGGAGATGTATCAATACATCATCCAAAATCGGTCCACATCGCGGTAACGGTTTCACAATATTTGACATGGTGGTATATCGAGAATCACAGTGTGTGTGTGTGTGTGTGTGTGTGCACGCGCGCTACGTAAAAAAAATGCAATACAGTGGTACCTCCGGTTATTAACTTAATTTGTTCCGGAGGTTCATTCCTAAGCCGTAACATGAGGCGCGCTTTCGCTAATGGCGCCTCCCGCTGCTGCCACACGCGACTTCTGCTCACATCCCAGAGCAAAGTTTGCAACAAGGGGCATCTACTTCCGGGTTAGCGGAGCTCGTAACCCACAGCGTTCGCAAGGAGGACAGTATGTAACACAAGGTTCTACTGTATGGGAAAACCGTGAAGCCAGTCATAGCTTCTCTCGAGTTTTGCCATCCCAGTTGCACTCTACTATAAAATAACAGTTGTAACAATATGTTAAAGGTAAGTAAAAATGTAGTTTTAGAACCTTATGTAGTAGCAGTTGCCAGGACACTACCCTGCTCCCCTCTACATAGTTCCATCCATATTAAAGACATTGTGCTATATCAGTATATTGTGATGTTTAGTTGGTGATATATCACAAAGTTGAAAACCAGATATCGTCCTGTCCTACTGTTTGCCTCTACATAGTTCCATCTTATTTCAGACATCGTGATATATTGGTACATTTTGATATATTGTGATGTTTAGTTAGTGATATATCACCATGTTGAAAACCAGACATCGCTCAGCCCTAGAGGCTATCATGTTTTATTTCAGCAGTTGGTCTAGAATCTAGACTCTAGATGAATTGAACTCTGTGAATTAAAACCCAGAACTTTCCGTTTGGTCAGTGTCAAAAGCACATATTCTAAAATGCAATCTTCAAAATCAAGCATTTGCACAGATGATTTTCATATGATAAATAGCAAATTCAGGTGATGAGTGTCATCACTTACACAAAAGGAAGAAAGAAATGATGGGAAAGATTGCAATCTGAAATCCTGTAACAGATGCTGAAAGCCAAGCAGACAGCACTGGGCTAGGTGGACAGAAGGCCTGAGCAAATATAACACAGCTACATATGTTCATGTGCTCTTTTGCTGCATTTTATATGCTACCATAAAAGGAAAATTGGCTGCACACTTGCATGAAGTGTAAATAATGAAGAGTATCTGAAAAAAGCCCCAATAGTCAAGAAAATTACCGCAAAACCTGAATTTAAAACTCCATCTTAGCTCCATGCCTTTCCAATGTTATTTCTTGGTAATGGGCTTAATTAATACTGGAATGCCATCTGGATTTGCAGCTCAGCTCTCAAGCCCCCCTGCTTTGGTGGACTTAAGCTAGGTTCCCTTTAATGCACTTGAAAGCAAGGCTTGGTAGGCAGCTACATTTTAGACACTGTATTTCTAGCCTCTGGCAAGGCATCAGTGAAGCAACTACAAGTAGTTTTAAGGCAGGAAATAACTATTATTATTGGAGCTGAAGTGCCACTGACAAAACTCAGGCATATGATCTGGTGGGCCAAGCGCTGGATTCGAATGCTGGGAATGCTCACATATCATTGTGTCATCACAAGTAACCCTCTCAGCCTTGCTCTAGCTGAAAAACTGGAATAAGAATACAGCTGTACCTTGGTTTTCAAACAGCTTAGTTCTCAAAGGTTTTGGCTTCCGAACGCCACAAACCCAGAAGTGACTGTTCCAGTTTGCAAACTATTTTTGGAAGCCAAATGTCTGACGGGGCTTCTGATTGGCTGCAGGAGCTTCCTGCAGCCAATCAGAAACCACACTTTGGTTTCTGAACGTTTTGGAAGTTGAACAGACTTCCAGAACGGATTCCCTTCCACTTCCAAGGTACGACTGTAACCCATTACACTTACACAGATGCACATGCGGAGTTACAGTGAGGGCAAACAAAGCCTTTTGCACATTGATATACTAGAAGAAAATGATTAACAAGGGATGGCCAGAACTCACTTCACAGTGCCAGAAATAACTTCCTAGCCACAGTCACTAAGGAGGCTGTGCAGTGTGATGGAGAAATGGGGAGGGTAACATCAATAGTCCAAGCCTTCAGGATATCAGAGGGGGATGGGGAGTCAGTCATAAAGTGAATTCTGCATGTGAGGATGCAAAGCTCTTGGAAAGTGAAGATATCACGGTCCACTCATTCTTATCCCACAAGGAATAAGCAGTTTACAGCAATAAAAACAAAAAACACAAGCATTAAAAGCCATAGAAACTTAAATATACTCACATCATCAGCTTCACACACCACATTTTCTGGGATGTTTCTCTGCCTTTTTGACAACAAAATGTATTAACTTACAAAACATTCAAGAAGAACACAACCAGCAATTTGCATAAACTTTAACATAAACAGCCAATTGCACAAATGCCCAAGAAACCTAGGGGCCTAAGGCCCAATGCTATGCCACAGGTTAGTGGCAAAATGTGTGCCCCTTGCTTCTCCCTGTAGAACCTATGCTGGCCTTCTGGCTAGAGGGGGAAGAGTTTTCTGATTATTCTCCTAGGCTCACATTGACTGCTACTCACCCTTGGAGTGAACCTGACAACCAGGAGGCAGAGACACAGTCAGGGCTAGAATAACCACAAAGATAAGCAAGCTGCAGGAATGGTCTTGAGCTCAGACTGTGACCCCAGGTGTGGAAATTGCCAAATAGTTGCGATACCATGTGCAAACACCACCTTTTCCCGTTCCTTACATAATAAAATTCCCTAGAGTTCTGAATACTGTGACTGCCTCGCCAGGACAGAGGAAAGCAGAGGCCATATGCCTGGTAATAAAATATGCAGATGGTATCCAAACAAGAACAGCCACCTTCATTCGCTGCTGCTTCCCCCAGAGACTACCAGGTCCAGCTGTCCTCTGAGGAGAAAGAGAGGACCATCTCCTCTGAGAATGGTGGCATCAGCTGGGCCACTATGAGCCTCCCTGTCATGATGCGACTTACAAGAAGCAATTCCAGCTAGGCCAAGTGAAGACCCCGCCCCTATAAGGTCAACAACTTCCCACATTACAGTCACTTCCAGGAAGAGTATTTCTCAGGGGTCAGCAAGGTCTGCTTTTGTACTGTAAGCAGTCTCTTCCCATCCAAGCTAGTCACTATAAGAACCTTGCAACATTAAGAATTTGATGCCGGAGTATGCATGTTTTCCTCTTCCTTCCCCATTCCTTTTTCCTTATGTGCTGTGTCTTTTTAGACAGAGGGCAGGGGCTGTGTTGTTTTTATTGATATGCAAGCCACCCTGAGAGCTTTTCAGGCTGAAGCGTGGGGTATAGATGCTTTTCTCCTGCCACCATCACGTGAAGAGAGATGTTACCCAACCCATTTGGGTCATCAGCAACCGTCTCAGAATTTGCTCACGAAGCTCCTCTACTGTTGGGAGCAGGTATTAGAAAGAAAGAAACAGCAAGTGGGGAGGATCTTTGTCAGGACCTTGGTTTGTGGGTTAAAATGGTTTAAAAAACCTTCTATCCCCTCTATGATCCCAATTCTGATCAACGCCCACCCCCCGCTGCTATTTCCAAATGAAAAATAATAAACATGCAGGCTCAAACTATGGGCAGGAGTCAACTAATTGTTGCATATGGAAAACAAGGTCCGCTCTCCCCCATCCTTCCCCCCTAAATCTGCTCCTGAAGATGTGGGGAAATGCCCAGGACAGGTTTAGGTGGTACAGGGAGAAGAGAGGGGACAATCCTGTGGTGCCAACAGACCTCGTTCCTCACATGCACATCCCTTAGTGCTACATTGAATTCCACCCTCAGCTCGTAACACAGTGTGAGCGCTAGCAACTTGGACAACATGAAGAACAGAGCACTACATTAAAGGAAATGGAAGTGTGAGTGTGCAGCTGTAGCTGTGTGGACCTACCTGTGTAAGTGCTGGGAGAAAAGGAAGTTTTGCTGAGAAATGTACGGGGAGAGCAGAGAAACACAGGATGCTTAGACCTGTGCTGGAGCACTGACCACTCTGCTTTGCGCTGCAGTTTTGTAGATAAATGTACCGCTATTTGGAGAGCCTCAGAAAAACAATTGTGTTCCTTGGAGCCATAAAAATCCTAGATTACACAGTTGTAATTGCTTTTCAAATTGCAGCAGTATTTTATTCCTCCCCCTTCCCAAACCTTAGCAAACAGAAATAAATACAACCTTCTTAAACCCAAATACAAGCAAACATAAAGAGACACTTCTTGTGGCTTTCTGGGATTGATTTCCCTACATCAGGGTTGATTACAAAGCAACAGATTATAAAGTAGCAGTATAGGCTTGCTACATCAGGCTATCCCTTCTTTTCTTTCAGCCTTCGAGAAGGATGTGACATGGGAAAAGGGTGTCTGAGTTAATGGAACCTGAACAGCAAGACAGTTTGGTGAGCAGCGTAAGAAAAACAAACACTCAATAGTCATTCTGGGTGCCTCCAGACTGTCAATGTTTTGCAGGAGGGATTCAAGTTTGCACAATTAAAGTGTATTAAAGTGCTCTGTCACCCAAGAGATCCACTTTTGAAAAGAATGGGACTTCTTGCAGTTTGCAAAGTGACAAGGATGTGCATTAAGGTGTGTGAAAGGAAGACATGATTAATGGAAGATGTACAAGCACCCTGTAAGGAAATCAGGATGAATGTGGGATGATTGATCACTGTCATCTAACCAGGCCATAAACAAATCAGAACAAAAGACCAATTATGATGTAGCTTTCATGTACATCGTGATACATGCTCAACAAGCAGGTCACCTGGAAGAGCCAATAAGGAAGGGGAATTGCCTACTTTCAATATCACTTTTGTGGCTCCATCTTTCATTGTCTGTGTTGATAGTGTACTCACAGATTCATTGGGAAGAAAGTCCTATTACTTTCTCTAAAGGAAAAAGGATAGCTAGCAGTCTGGAAAGGGCTTTGTTTAGCCCCCAAACTGTTTCCTGGGGCCCCACCAAGCCTGGAGTACGGGGAGGATTATGCGAGCAAGCCAGGCAGAAAGCATCTCGGCTTTCTTTTCTGCCCTCACAGCATCTTCCATACTGAGTTATGCACAAGATCTGCCAAGCTCAGAGGATACAAAAGGATGTTTCAGAGGCGCTTCCACCTTCATGAAAGCTAATCAGAAGATAAAGACAAAACGTTGAATCAATGAATGGAGACAGGGGCATGAAACAGAGTCCCCAGTCATGCATGGCATTCCAAGGAAAGGCAAATAAAAGCCCTCTTGCAGCTCTTCCTTGTTCAGCCTGAGGAAGGTTGGGGATGGAGTGGGGAGGGCCACACGTATGGGGATGCTGGGGGCAGGGCTTGAATGTCAGAGCCCAAGCACGTTGTTACCTCCTGTAATCTGAACCCGACAATGGTGATGTCAGAATCCTCCAGATCTAAGAAGCTGGAAGGCTATAAAAGGAGACATGAGTAAAAATCACCCTAATTTCCTCTAACAGAGAATTCAGATGGTTGAGTGCCTACAGAATTGGAGAAGCAAGAGGGAACCATTAATATGCGTGGATGAGCCCATGAGCACACAAAAATGCAAAACATTTTTAAAAACCAAAAGGGACATGACAACCTCCCCCTCCACCCACCAAAAACCTCCTCAGCCAAAAGAGGATTCATCGTGCTCAATGGCTTGAGCTAAAGAATGTTGAATGTTTGTTGAGGAAAAATGGACAACTGGGAGACAGAGGAGTAAACTGGCTTGCTTGATCCCACTACTGCCTTGGAGGAGAACACATCTGACTGGCTGGAATTCTAAACAGGAACATTCCTGTTAGGGTGTGAGGATACAATGCAAGTTTGTTGCAGATCCCACTTGTAAAGTGGAAATGTCTTCCAAAGTATGTAAAAATGCAGAATCTAACCAACATTTTAAAATAGAAGGAGAACAATTAGACTGTTTATGATTCAGATTTGTATCTGAGCTGTCAAACACATTATCTGCGTGGCTTACAATAAATATCTAACACCCATAAATTCAGCCAAAAACAGCAACTCTATAAAAGCAACACCCAAATAAAACAGACCAACAAAAGTTTAAAAGCCTAGGAAAATAAAAAGGTCTTTTCCTGGCGCCAGAAAGACATCCGAGTGTCAGTTAGCATAACTATATTCATGAAATAAATTACCTGTCTTTTAAGTCCGACTCTCCAGGAAGTGTATCAAATGGTAACAGGGGGCGGATCCTGCAATGGACTCTGATATTTCCCCTTAGTTCCTGAGGATGCAACACAGAAACATAGTCAGCAGTTTTAAAAACCTGTGAATGAAATGGTGTGAATCAGATGCGGTAAGAAAATACAGAAAGTTGTGGTGTTGCTATCTTGCCTCATGACTATTGAAGCTCTGCCTCATTAAATTACCACAGAGAGTGAAAAAGTGTCCAAGTTGGTTTTACTCCGACCAGGATTTTGATGAAAGATGATGGTCTTAATCTCCTTAAGTCTGCCTTTCTTTCCCCATTTTTTTAGCCACTGTAATCTGACTGATGCACTAGTGAAAGTAAATGTTCTTACACAGCACATGAAGTCAAAACATATTTTAAAAGGTTGCAATTCAGACAACCCAACTGTTTGTTTAAAAAGCCCCACAGTTTGAAGAGGCAGCTGGGAATAAAGGGAAGGCAACAGGCCTTGGAAAGAGCAGACAAGAGAAGCCATGAGCACAACCTCCCATGCAGATACAGGAACTGATAAAAAGGAACTGGAAAGTCATCTCAAGTTGCACACTGGCAACTCCGATATTTATGTAGATCTTTTAAAAGACATTGGAGACTCAGTTACCAGGACACTTACAATTAAACTGTTATGAAGTACTTTTCTCCTTTGTTTTTCTTTCTGGTATCGCTCGTTTACTTCATGCAAGGACTGCTCAAGTTCAAAGGCTCTGGTCTGAAAGGCTGAAAAGACATTTTCACAAATGTTCACAGAACTGTTAGGCTATTTCCCCCTCAGGCATGGGCCTGAGAGCATCTGCACACTGATGCCTCCAAACAAGAAGCCATATAAAAATGGAATATGCAAATATTATCACAGAGAGACTCCTCAAGTCCAGCACTCTCATTTGAGACTTTGTTCTCTGCACTGAAAACATTCATATGGTCCATGGGTAGAGAAGCTCTGCCATGAGTGCATCATGGTGGTATGCCACAGCTCTACCCAAATTGCACTTTGCTGCTGCTTTGTGCCTTGCTTGGGAGCGTCCAGGGATATTCAGTCAGCTGCTGCTGGGAACAGAGTGCTGGGCAAGATGGACCTTGAACCGAAGTACCTGGGCAATGTTTATATTAAAGGTAGGGCAGCTGTGGTCCTTCAGATGTCACTGGACTACAACTCCCATCATCCTGGACTATTGGCAATTCTGACTGGGGCAATTGGGAATTTGAGTCTAATGGAAGGCCATAAAAAGAGCCCTGCTCAATCCGGCAAAAGGCCCATCTAGCTAGCATCCTGTTCTCACAGCAGCTGGTCATAAGATGGACATGAATGCAACAGTGCTCTCCTCACTTGTGACAACTTGTGCAACTGGTTTTCAGAGGCCTACTGCCTCTGACAGTGAAGGAAGACCATTGCCATTGTGGCTGGTAGCCATAGGCAGTGTTCTCCAGCATCATTTCAAAAACCACAGGCTGTCCAGACCTGTGCTTGTATTTTCATTGCTCAGTTTCCATAGAAACATGCTCCACCTCATCACTACTTTCATTAAAAAAATTAATTTTTTCAAATTCCTACTTTTAAAGTTTATACATTTCACTAATTTTATACATTTCACTAATTTTACAATCATTTTGGCATTTCAAAACCTGACTTCCTTCCCCCTTTTTGTGGTTCCTTAAATTTGTTTTTAATATCTTCTACATATCCAAATTAACTTAATTTGCTCATTTATTCATCTTCTTTAAATATACTATCTTATGAAACTGCAGGTTATTACAATAATCCTGCCAATGTTTTTATCTGTTTATCTGTAAATATTCAATAAACCGTTTCCATTTTTTTATATTAAAAAAATGTTAACTTGATTTCTTATTCTTCTGCTAAGTTTTGCCATTTCTGCATATTCTATAAGTTTTTGTATCCATTCTTCCTCTGCTGGGACTTCTGCCTCTTTCCATTTTGGGGCAAGTAACATTCTTGCCGCTGTAGTAGCATACATGAATACGCTTCTATATAGTTTAGGAAGTTCTGTCCCTATAATTCCCAAAAGAAAAGCTTCTGGGTTTTTTACAAAGGTTATTTTAAGCATACTTTTTATTTCATTATATATCATTTCCCAGTAAGTTTTAACCTTATCACTACTTTTAGTTATGGCTAGGTGCTTTTGCCTAACCCCTGTAACTCTTATTCCAAGGGGACAGGAAGACAACCCATCCACTCTCTGAGTGGACCAGAGATGTAGTATGCTCTTGGTGCAGTACATCTGCTTCGTGTGAAGTCCTGGCAGCAGCAAAAAGTTGCCTCTCAACCCAAAGCCAGAACTTTCATTGCAAATTCTGCGAGCTGCTACCAACAGTGGCACTGCTCATATGGTTCAAGCACCTTAGATGCCAGCCTGATAAGCTTTCAAAGGTACTCATCTCTTACTTTGCATAGCCTCATTATGCATCTGAAGCCTTTGGACAGCAGCCAAAATCTGACCAAGGTAAGTTTTGCTCTGATGCTGGACATCTCTGGAGAATGTGAGGGCAGACAAACGGAGATTCTTCACTTCTTGCTTTAATTTCTATTTAAGAAACAGAAAGAACAGTATTTAAGGTAAAAGTAAGGTAAAGGACCCCTGCATGGTTAAGTCCAGTCAAAGGCGACTATGGGGTTGTGGTGCTCATCTCGCTTTCAGGCCGAGGGAGCCAGCATTTGTCCAGATAGCTTTCCGGGTCATGTGACCAGCATGACTAAACCGCTTCTGGCACAATGAAACACCATGATGGAAGCCAGAGCACACGGAAATGCCATTTACCTTCCCGTCGCAGTGGTACCTATTCATCTACTTGCACTGGTGTGCTTTTGAACTGCTAGGTTGGCAGGAGCTGGGACAGAGCAACAGGAGCTCACTACATTGTGGGGATTCAAACCACCAACCTTCTGATCAGCAAGCCCAAGAGGCTCAGTGGTTTAGACCACAGCACCATCAGCATCCCTATGAACACTCTTCAGGGTATTGGGAGAGTAAAAGCAAAGGAGCAGCTTCATGTGTATACAGTGGTGCCTTGCAAGACAAAATTAATTTGTTCCGCGAGTTTTGTCGTCTTGCGATTTTTTTCATCTTACGAAGCACGGTGTCGGGAAAGTTTTGGAAAAGCTTCAAAAATCACCAAAGTCTTTAAAAACCTCAAAAAAGGCTACCACACCGCGTTCTATGAGTTGCTCCTCGAAGTCAAGTCGCAACTGTATTAACGGTGTTAAGAAAAAGGAAACAAACTTGCAAGACGTTTCCGTCTTGTGAAGCAAGCCCATAGGGAAAATCGTCTTACAAAGCAGCTCAAAAAACAAAAAACCCTTTCGTCTAGCGAGTTTTTTGTCTTGCGAGGCATTCGTCTTGCGAGGTACCACTATATATATATATATATATATATATATATTTGCTTTCGTAGATTTTCACGGGTACAGGAATGCAGGTTTTGGTGTTTTCGGGTATCTTCCCGTGTAAGAGTTGGGGTGTCTAGGCGACGTTTCGACGAGGTCTCACTCGTTTCGACGAGGTCTCACTTCAGGCACCAGCCTGAAGATGACGAGTGAGACCTCGTCGAAACGTCGCCTAGACACCCCAACTCTTACACGGGAAGATACCCGAAAACACCAAAACCTGCATATATATATATATATATATATTTGCTTTCGTAGATTTTCACGGGTACAGGAATGTAGGTTTTGGTGTCTTCGGGTGTCTTCCCGTGTAAGAGTTGGGGTGTCTAGGCGACGTTTCGACGAGGTCTCACTCGTCATCTTCAGGCTGGTGCTTTCGGCTTCTTGTTACTAGAACAGAGCAGGATCTCAGTGTTTGAGTTCCTATAAATACTGTTGAGGGGGTGTGGTGTATGGCCTCCAACGTTCTGGGCAGAGAGGAAGTTCCCAGGTTATTGTGCCTTTTCTTCTTTTGTTCATTAATTACTTGAGGGATATCTTGAGTGATTTCTTGAGTGATATTCTGAGTACCACTTAGGAGGGTCATTAGGTGTGGATTAGTTGCTAAAGCTTTCGTGTCTTGACCTCTTGAGCTTGTAAAGAGTTTTTCTGAGAAGATGGCTGTACTGCACTTAGTTGTGCTCTGGCTTGGCTTCGTGTATAGGGGCGAGCTGTGGTTTTGTGCCCTGTGCCAGCCAGATCTGTGTTGGGATTGCAGGGGGGTGCAGCATCCGGAGGTGCCACTATGGTTTGGCTACTGGATGGTGTCTGTAATTTATCTGTGGAGAGGGTCTGGGTTTGGGTCTGGTGTGGTTGATTGGAGATGGCGTTCTGTGTGCCTCTGGTTCTGGTGTCGGTTTTTGTGGGGAGGGCTAATTTCCAGATGTCTGGCAGGCGGGACGTGTCGTCACGCTTGTTCATGTTGTGAGGGTGTTTCTCTATCTCGATGGCTTCCATGATTATTCTCTTGTGGTGATGTTCCATGTTAAAGAGCAATTTGGAATCTGCAAAATTAATTTCGTGTCCTGTTTCTTTCATGTGTTGGTAAAGAGAGGAAGTTTTTTCTTCTTTTTTGACGGCATTCTTGTGTTCTGCGATACGTGCATTTATTCGTCTGTTTGTTTGTCCAATGTACGTGGCTGGGCAGACTTTGCAGGGTATTTCATAGACCCCTTGGTTTTCTAACTGGATTTTATCTTTTGGGTTTCTGAGGATATTGGCTATTTTTTGGTTGGTGCAAAAGGCTGTTTTGATATTGTGTTTATGGAGGATTTTGCTAATTTTATCTGTAGTGCCCTTGATATAAGGAAGGAGGGCCATGCCATTGTTTTCTTCTGTGTCTTGGTTTTTGGGGGGTGTTTCTTTTTGGATTAGCTTCGTAACCCTGTTTTGCTGGTATCCGTTGGCGATTAACACATTTGAGAGATTCTGTAACTCAGTTGTCAAGTGGTCTTTGTCAGCCAGGCGTTTGGTTCTGGAGATGAGAGTCTTGGCTACGGAGTTTATTTGTGCAGGGTGGTGGTGTGATTGTGCATGTAAGTAGCGGTTGGTGTGTGTTTTTTTCCGGTAGATAGTGTGTCCTAGGGAGCCATCAGGTTTTTTGTAGATTAGGACGTCAAGGAAGGGAAGTTGGTTGTTGGCTTCTATTTCCATAGTGAATTGTATTTTGGGGTGTAGGCTGTTGAGATGTGTGAGGAAGCTATCTAGTTTTTCCTTCCCGTGTGGCCAAATTACAAAGGTGTCGTCAACATATCTGAGCCAAAGTTTGGGTTTGTGTTCTGACTTGTCTAAAGCATTGGTTTCAAAGTGTTCCATGTACAGATTTGCGATGACCGGTGAGAGGGGTGATCCCATAGGTGCTCCTTCTATCTGTTTGTATCTTTGTCCATTGTGGATGAAGTACGTGTTGGTTAGGCAGTGGTTGGTCAGGTCCAGGATGTATTCGGGGGGATTGTATTTGTTTTGAATGGCTGTCAAGGCTTCATTAATGGGCACTTGTGTGAAGAGAGATACAACATCGAAGCTCACAAGTAGGTCATCGGGATGTAGGTTTTGCTTCTTTATTGTTTCTATGAACTGGAAGGAGTTTGTAACGTGTGAAGCGATAGATTCTGCATAGGGCTGAAGTTGCTTAGCGAGGAATTTAGCGAGATTTTGTAGAGGTGAGCCTATGGAGCTGACTATTGGTCTGAGTGGTGTTCCTTCTTTGTGTATCTTGGGGAGACCGTAGAGTTTGGGGCATCTGGATGATTTTTCTCTGGGGATGATTCTTAGCTGGATTTCTTCACTGATAGGAGAGGCTTTTATTTTGGATTTGGTGGTTTTTTCCAGATAGGTGGTGGGATCTGTTTTTATAGGTTGGTAGGTAGGGTCTTGGAGTAGATTTGATAGTTTTGCTTGGTAGTCCGATGTGTTCATCACAACAGTGGCATTACCTTTGTCTGCTGGGAGAATGATTATGTTGTTGTCTTTCCTCAGGTTGGTGAGTGCTTTTTGTTCTTCTTTGTGTAAATTGCTTCTGGGTGGTTTGCTGGAGCAGAGGATGTTGGTGACTTCGAGTCTGATTTTATTGGCTTCATCTGGGTTGATTTTGGTTAGGCTAGCTTCGACTCCGCATATGATGTTTTCCGTGGGGATGCGTCTCGGGGCGACTGCAAAGTTGAAGCCTTTGGAGAGTACTTTGGTTTCAGTTGAGGTGAGGATCCTGTCTGATATGTTATGTACTGTTTGTTTCATGGGTTGTTGTGGAGGGTGGCTGGGCTTCTGGCGTTTCTCTAGTTTGTGGAGTTTGTTGGTGTGTGTGTCTGTCTTATGTGAGGACTCTGTTTCAGCTCTCCAAACGGCTAGTTGTTTGCATTTGTCCCAGAGTGCAGGGTGGATTTTGTTACAGAGTTTGAGGTGAAGAGTGAGCAGATCTTTGTTGGTTTGGTTTAGTAGGTATCTTTTCTTATGTAGTTCGTTTCTGATTAGGGATAGTTCAGTTCGTTTCAGGATCCTTTCGGTAGCTGGGGTTTTAGAGTGGAATTTAAGTTGGAAGCATGTGGGAATTAAGTTGTTGTCTCGGCAGTTGCGTAGGAACAAGAGATCACATAAGATGGTGGCTCTTCGGATTTCTAGTTTCTCGTAGGTTCTTGTCAGCTGGAAGGTTTCCTCCCCGTAGAGGTGAGATATTTGCTTTCGTAGATTTTCACGGGTACAGGAATGCAGGTTTTGGTGTCTTCGGGTATCTTCCCGTGTAAGAGTTGGGGTGTCTAGGCGACGTTTCGACGAGGTCTCACTCGTCATCTTCAGGCTGGTGCTTTCGGCTTCTTGTTACTAGAACAGAGCAGGATCTCAGTGTTTGAGTTCCTATAAATACTGTTGAGGGGGTGTGGTGTATGGCCTCCAACGTTCTGGGCAGAGAGGAAGTTCCCAGGTTATTGTGCCTTTTCTTCTTTTGTTCATTAATTACTTGAGGGATATCTTGAGTGATTTCTTGAGTGATATTCTGAGTACCACTTAGGAGGGTCATTAGGTGTGGATTAGTTGCTAAAGCTTTCGTGTCTTGACCTCTTGAGCTTGTAAAGAGTTTTTCTGAGAAGATGGCTGTACTGCACTTAGTTGTGCTCTGGCTTGGCTTCGTGTATAGGGGCGAGCTGTGGTTTTGTGCCCTGTGCCAGCCAGATCTGTGTTGGGATTGCAGGGGGGTGCAGCATCCGGAGGTGCCACTATGGTTTGGCTACTGGATGGTGTCTGTAATTTATCTGTGGAGAGGGTCTGGGTTTGGGTCTGGTGTGGTTGATTGGAGATGGCGTTCTGTGTGCCTCTGGTTCTGGTGTCGGTTTTTGTGGGGAGGGCTAATTTCCAGATGTCTGGCAGGCGGGACGTGTCGTCACGCTTGTTCATGTTGTGAGGGTGTTTCTCTATCTCGATGGCTTCCATGATTATTCTCTTGTGGTGATGTTCCATGTTAAAGAGCAATTTGGAATCTGCAAAATTAATTTCGTGTCCTGTTTCTTTCATGTGTTGGTAAAGAGAGGAAGTTTTTTCTTCTTTTTTGACGGCATTCTTGTGTTCTGCGATACGTGCATTTATTCGTCTGTTTGTTTGTCCAATGTACGTGGCTGGGCAGACTTTGCAGGGTATTTCATAGACCCCTTGGTTTTCTAACTGGATTTTATCTTTTGGGTTTCTGAGGATATTGGCTATTTTTTGGTTGGTGCAAAAGGCTGTTTTGATATTGTGTTTATGGAGGATTTTGCTAATTTTATCTGTAGTGCCCTTGATATAAGGAAGGAGGGCCATGCCATTGTTTTCTTCTGTGTCTTGGTTTTTGGGGGGTGTTTCTTTTTGGATTAGCTTCGTAACCCTGTTTTGCTGGTATCCGTTGGCGATTAACACATTTGAGAGATTCTGTAACTCAGTTGTCAAGTGGTCTTTGTCAGCCAGGCGTTTGGTTCTGGAGATGAGAGTCTTGGCTACGGAGTTTATTTGTGCAGGGTGGTGGTGTGATTGTGCATGTAAGTAGCGGTTGGTGTGTGTTTTTTTCCGGTAGATAGTGTGTCCTAGGGAGCCATCAGGTTTTTTGTAGATTAGGACGTCAAGGAAGGGAAGTTGGTTGTTGGCTTCTATTTCCATAGTGAATTGTATTTTGGGGTGTAGGCTGTTGAGATGTGTGAGGAAGCTATCTAGTTTTTCCTTCCCGTGTGGCCAAATTACAAAGGTGTCGTCAACATATCTGAGCCAAAGTTTGGGTTTGTGTTCTGACTTGTCTAAAGCATTGGTTTCAAAGTGTTCCATGTACAGATTTGCGATGACCGGTGAGAGGGGTGATCCCATAGGTGCTCCTTCTATCTGTTTGTATCTTTGTCCATTGTGGATGAAGTACGTGTTGGTTAGGCAGTGGTTGGTCAGGTCCAGGATGTATTCGGGGGGATTGTATTTGTTTTGAATGGCTGTCAAGGCTTCATTAATGGGCACTTGTGTGAAGAGAGATACAACATCGAAGCTCACAAGTAGGTCATCGGGATGTAGGTTTTGCTTCTTTATTGTTTCTATGAACTGGAAGGAGTTTGTAACGTGTGAAGCGATAGATTCTGCATAGGGCTGAAGTTGCTTAGCGAGGAATTTAGCGAGATTTTGTAGAGGTGAGCCTATGGAGCTGACTATTGGTCTGAGTGGTGTTCCTTCTTTGTGTATCTTGGGGAGACCGTAGAGTTTGGGGCATCTGGATGATTTTTCTCTGGGGATGATTCTTAGCTGGATTTCTTCACTGATAGGAGAGGCTTTTATTTTGGATTTGGTGGTTTTTTCCAGATAGGTGGTGGGATCTGTTTTTATAGGTTGGTAGGTAGGGTCTTGGAGTAGATTTGATAGTTTTGCTTGGTAGTCCGATGTGTTCATCACAACAGTGGCATTACCTTTGTCTGCTGGGAGAATGATTATGTTGTTGTCTTTCCTCAGGTTGGTGAGTGCTTTTTGTTCTTCTTTGTGTAAATTGCTTCTGGGTGGTTTGCTGGAGCAGAGGATGTTGGTGACTTCGAGTCTGATTTTATTGGCTTCATCTGGGTTGATTTTGGTTAGGCTAGCTTCGACTCCGCATATGATGTTTTCCGTGGGGATGCGTCTCGGGGCGACTGCAAAGTTGAAGCCTTTGGAGAGTACTTTGGTTTCAGTTGAGGTGAGGATCCTGTCTGATATGTTATGTACTGTTTGTTTCATGGGTTGTTGTGGAGGGTGGCTGGGCTTCTGGCGTTTCTCTAGTTTGTGGAGTTTGTTGGTGTGTGTGTCTGTCTTATGTGAGGACTCTGTTTCAGCTCTCCAAACGGCTAGTTGTTTGCATTTGTCCCAGAGTGCAGGGTGGATTTTGTTACAGAGTTTGAGGTGAAGAGTGAGCAGATCTTTGTTGGTTTGGTTTAGTAGGTATCTTTTCTTATGTAGTTCGTTTCTGATTAGGGATAGTTCAGTTCGTTTCAGGATCCTTTCGGTAGCTGGGGTTTTAGAGTGGAATTTAAGTTGGAAGCATGTGGGAATTAAGTTGTTGTCTCGGCAGTTGCGTAGGAACAAGAGATCACATAAGATGGTGGCTCTTCGGATTTCTAGTTTCTCGTAGGTTCTTGTCAGCTGGAAGGTTTCCTCCCCGTAGAGGTGAGATATTTGCTTTCGTAGATTTTCACGGGTACAGGAATGCAGGTTTTGGTGTCTTCGGGTATCTTCCCGTGTAAGAGTTGGGGTGTCTAGGCGATCCAGATGCCCCAAACTCTACGGTCTCCCCAAGATACACAAAGAAGGAACACCACTCAGACCAATAGTCAGCTCCATAGGCTCACCTCTACAAAATCTCGCTAAATTCCTCGCTAAGCAACTTCAGCCCTATGCAGAATCTATCGCTTCACACGTTACAAACTCCTTCCAGTTCATAGAAACAATAAAGAAGCAAAACCTACATCCCGATGACCTACTTGTGAGCTTCGATGTTGTATCTCTCTTCACACAAGTGCCCATTAATGAAGCCTTGACAGCCATTCAAAACAAATACAATCCCCCCGAATACATCCTGGACCTGACCAACCACTGCCTAACCAACACGTACTTCATCCACAATGGACAAAGATACAAACAGATAGAAGGAGCACCTATGGGATCACCCCTCTCACCGGTCATCGCAAATCTGTACATGGAACACTTTGAAACCAATGCTTTAGACAAGTCAGAACACAAACCCAAACTTTGGCTCAGATATGTTGACGACACCTTTGTAATTTGGCCACACGGGAAGGAAAAACTAGATAGCTTCCTCACACATCTCAACAGCCTACACCCCAAAATACAATTCACTATGGAAATAGAAGCCAACAACCAACTTCCCTTCCTTGACGTCCTAATCTACAAAAAACCTGATGGCTCCCTAGGACACACTATCTACCGGAAAAAAACACACACCAACCGCTACTTACATGCACAATCACACCACCACCCTGCACAAATAAACTCCGTAGCCAAGACTCTCATCTCCAGAACCAAACGCCTGGCTGACAAAGACCACTTGACAACTGAGTTACAGAATCTCTCAAATGTGTTAATCGCCAACGGATACCAGCAAAACAGGGTTACGAAGCTAATCCAAAAAGAAACACCCCCCAAAAACCAAGACACAGAAGAAAACAATGGCATGGCCCTCCTTCCTTATATCAAGGGCACTACAGATAAAATTAGCAAAATCCTCCATAAACACAATATCAAAACAGCCTTTTGCACCAACCAAAAAATAGCCAATATCCTCAGAAACCCAAAAGATAAAATCCAGTTAGAAAACCAAGGGGTCTATGAAATACCCTGCAAAGTCTGCCCAGCCACGTACATTGGACAAACAAACAGACGAATAAATGCACGTATCGCAGAACACAAGAATGCCGTCAAAAAAGAAGAAAAAACTTCCTCTCTTTACCAACACATGAAAGAAACAGGACACGAAATTAATTTTGCAGATTCCAAATTGCTCTTTAACATGGAACATCACCACAAGAGAATAATCATGGAAGCCATCGAGATAGAGAAACACCCTCACAACATGAACAAGCGTGACGACACGTCCCGCCTGCCAGACATCTGGAAATTAGCCCTCCCCACAAAAACCGACACCAGAACCAGAGGCACACAGAACGCCATCTCCAATCAACCACACCAGACCCAAACCCAGACCCTCTCCACAGATAAATTACAGACACCATCCAGTAGCCAAACCATAGTGGCACCTCCGGATGCTGCACCCCCCTGCAATCCCAACACAGATCTGGCTGGCACAGGGCACAAAACCACAGCTCGCCCCTATACACGAAGCCAAGCCAGAGCACAACTAAGTGCAGTACAGCCATCTTCTCAGAAAAACTCTTTACAAGCTCAAGAGGTCAAGACACGAAAGCTTTAGCAACTAATCCACACCTAATGACCCTCCTAAGTGGTACTCAGAATATCACTCAAGAAATCACTCAAGATATCCCTCAAGTAATTAATGAACAAAAGAAGAAAAGGCACAATAACCTGGGAACTTCCTCTCTGCCCAGAACGTTGGAGGCCATACACCACACCCCCTCAACAGTATTTATAGGAACTCAAACACTGAGATCCTGCTCTGTTCTAGTAACAAGAAGCCGAAAGCACCAGCCTGAAGATGACGAGTGAGACCTCGTCGAAACGTCGCCTAGACACCCCAACTCTTACACGGGAAGATACCCGAAGACACCAAAACCTGCATATATATATATATATATATCCCCTATATATATCCCCATCCCCTTATTGCAGGGATTGGGAACTGGATCTGGCCAGGTTCAGACAGGAATGGGGTGGGATAGCCCCCAGAACAGCACATGGAGAGGAGAGGGGAGATCATTCTGTCCGGCAAGCTGAAATTCCTGCACTGACAGAACACTTACCTTGGTGCAACTTTTAATTCCTTCATATGGCTGCAGTTCTACACTAATTTAATTCCTACTAACTCAGATGGGATTTATACGACCTTTCACAGACTATCACTGCACTAGGATTCCCAGTGTGAGTATATATTGGAACTGCATGCCAACGATTCCCAAGATAAGCTGTGGGGGCATGTATTATTTATTATTACTGTAACCCATCCTCCGTCCAGGTGTTTCACAAGCAATATGATTTCCCACTGGGGACTATTTACACTGGGCCTCTTCCAGCAGAATTATCTGGACCCATTTTGGTCTACGTTCAGATTAAATAATAATTTACTGATGTTTCATGTAAACTGCTTTGTGGTATAAAACTGTCTAATCAATCAATTAAATCACCTGCGCCCAAACCCAAGACCTTTATAAAGAAGAAAAACAACAAAATAATAAGAGGCTCCTAAAGGTCAAGTTACATTTTAAAAATTCTCTGCGTACAGAGTCTTTCAAATTCTGATGGTGCAGCATTTGTATGTGTACTCAGAAGGTAAGTTCTATTGAATTCCATAGGGCTTACTCCCAGGTGGAATAGAATTCTTGAGTTGGAAGAGACACTGTGGGTCATCTAGCCCAACCCCCTTGCAATGTAGGAATCTCAACTAAAGCATCCATGACAGATGGCCATCCAAATTCTGCTTTAAAACCTCCTAGGAAGGAGAGCCCACCACCTCCGGAGGAAGTCGATTCCACTGTTGAACAGTTCCTACTGCCAGAAAGTTCTTCCTGAAGTTTAGTCAGAATCTCATTTCTTGTACAGTGGCACCTTGGGTTAAGTACTTAAATTGTTCCAGAGGTCCGTACTTAACCTGAAACTGTTCTTAACCTGAAGCACCACTTTAGCTAATGGGGCCTCCTGCTGCTGCTGCTGCACCGCCGGAGCACGATTTCTGTTCTCATCCTGAGGCAAAGTTCTTAACCCAAGGTACTATTTCTGTAACCTGAAGCATATGTAACCTGAAGCATATGTAACCCGAGGTACCACTGTAATTTGAATGAATTGGTTTGGGTCCTATTCTCTGGAGCAGCAGAAAACAAGCTTGCTTGTAGGACTGCAGTCTGAGTGCTTTTACCTGTATGGCTTCATGCAGCTGGATTATAACCGATCTGACACTTCCATGACACTTCTGCTGCTTGTAATAAGCAAAGCTATCATTTGCTTCTTCACCTGAGATTTTCCCAATAATTCCTTGATTCTGTTTAAAAATAAAAACCCAGATAGTTCAAAAAGACAAACAGACTGGGAATTGGAGATTTCTACAAAGCCCAACAACATAAAATGTAAACATTCAGAAAGTCAAGTGTTATAACCCACAAAAGTTCACTGTATTTTTATGCAAAGGCTAGATGTGAGGAATTGAATTTTTTCACATGAAGAAATGGTTTTCTACCACCCCTAGTTTTTCTATTTTCCTTTATGCATGAAATGTTTGATCACCTTCAGCTTCTAAGTAGGTTCTCACAAAAGGTTGTCTATTTGAATGAATGACAGTCTTCCACTTAAGTCAGCAGTGGGAGATTATAGCTGTAGACACAATGAATTGATTAACATTTGACTTCTTATATTAAAAAGTTCTGAAATCCCATTTCTATTCATAAGAGAGGGGAAATGAAAATCAATTTTGAGAGCAGATGAGTTCATTTAACCCTAACATTCTTGCCACTTTCCAAGTGTCTGTTGTCATTTAATCTTTTACTCCACATTATCATGGACAATGAAGGTTGGTATATTTTCCAATATGTAGAAACTCTCATGCTCAATACATACATTAATTTTTTCTGGTAGATTTCCATCAAGATATACGCAGCTGTGCACAAAATTGTTTCTGTTGCATAGCTCCCGTGCCCTGTGTGAGGTGCATCTGTGTCAACCCCCTGACAATTTCTTTTTTAACTTTCATGTAACAAATCTGATGAGATGCAGGCATTTATGACAGCTGTAAGCCATAGTAAGCCTCTGCTACCCCCTGCATACCCTACTGCTGAAAAGGCCAACGGATTTGATATTGTTCTTTTTCTGAAGTGGTCTGTGGCTTACAGCTGAAGATCAAATAAAAGGTTCTGGTGTGTGTTTGTTTTTTCAGTAAGGTGACTGGCTATGATCAAAACCAGAGTAAATGCTGTAGGCCAGTAGTTCACAATTAGCTAAGTATTGCGAACCTCCTGTTTTTAAAAAACAAAGCCCCCTACTTTTGAAAACATTGATACCTCTATGGTAGTTTTTGCTTTGTGAATGGTGTCACAGACCCCCTGGGGTCTGTGGACCACCAGTTGGAAACCACTGCTGTAGGCAATTGGGTGAAAATGATTGACAGCAGGTTCAAAAGGGACAGAAGGGAAGTATTATGTTACACAACATATGCATTAAGACAAGAGGTTGTAATGAGAGAAGGCAGCGGTGGAAAAATTATGGTTTAAATCACCCCCCCAATAAACTAGATCTATTGCCATGACAGCTAAATGCAACCTCTTAGTATCCAGCTACAAGCATAAGTCATTTCTTCAGCTGCTCACCATCCTTTTCTGGCTCGGCAAGTCAGTGTCTTTTGGGTGTGCGTCAGAGCTGCTACCTGCCTTTGATGGTTGTTTCTTGCAAGCTAAGTGTCAAGATGCAAGCAGTCCATGTCACACATGGTTTCATCTGAGATAAAATTGTAAGCTCCTGAAGAGATACATGTGAAGACTTTGAAGCACTGCAGTCATCATATTTCTCCACCACATTATTCTGGTAAGTACTCGCAGGGAAGCTCAAAAGGCAACATCTGGTTTTCAGTCAAGTTCTATTTTGTTTCAGTTGATCCCCGTTTTTATCCTTAAAGAGCTAACCAAGCCTCCACAAAGGCAAGAGACTTTCATGAGGTCACCCAGCAATTTACAGCCTCACATTAGATTAGAACCTCTTGGCTGGCAGTTGCTATTAACACTAATCCCTGCAGTCTGCCCTAATGCGGGCCCAGCCTCCAACTGTTCCAAGTTTTCTAAATCTCTAGCAGTGTTGCAGTGCAAGCTGCAAAATCCCTCAGCAAGGGTAAGTGTCAACTATACTCAACAATGGCTTGAAAATTAAATTAAGGCAGCTATAAAAAAAGAAGCAACATATTGTCATCTTTTAAAGGTTTCTCAGACACTGGTGGTTTCCACTAGACCTTTTCTTCCTCTTCCGCTTAACAAGAACAACAAAAATACTATGCTGAATGAGACAATTAAGATTACTACTTCAGATCAGTGGACCACTGCATAAGTTACCATTATAATAGTTATGCAATCTGAACCTGGTAACCTAGGAAGCAGGTATTTATTACATCATGTGGACATAGAGAAACTTTACTGCAGAGACCCATGCTTAGCACCAGCGCACTACAATGTGTTTTCATAGCCGAATTGTTTTTCCATAGCGAAATAAACATGGATAATCTGCCTCATGTGTTTTCCGGTAGAAGAGGGTACATGCAAAATCTGTAACATGTGGCCCATCACTTATTCATTCTTGCAAGCAATCACTTGAAACACAGCTGCAAAGAAGCTACGCCACATAGCAAAATGTTTGCATTAATAGTGTCTCTCCATGTAGCTCCACAGATTTTCATTTGCACCAGCATAGCAGAAAATGTTGAAATGTTGCACTTCCTAAAAATGACAGTATTAATTAAAGGGGAGGATCAAATATAAAATAATTTCCAGTAGCCTTGAATTCTCTCTAATAGAATGTCAGGTAAAATGTGTTCCACATGTAAGAAAACATACAAATGAATTCAAGAGGATGCCAATATGGTTAATGAGAAGGCTCAAGGTAGCTATCTATAAAAGGCAGGAGCACTTTCTGTAAAAAGTAGGTGTCTTGCCCTTATGAGGAGAAAAAGGAGCATAATGTTGAAAATAAGGTGGTTGATTTGGATTAGATTGCCAAAACACTTAACAAGCATTTATTTAAATTACAACTCACAGAACTGGCAGTGAAAAAAATGCCTATTCTACGCTGGAGATAATGAGGAAGGGATTGAAAACGAAACAGCCAGTATAATAATGTTCGTAGATAAATCCAAAGACTTGTGAGTTAGGCCCTTGTCTATTCTAGGTAGCAGCAACTGTTCAGGAAGAGCTGTGTCAGGTGATAATTACAGTAATTAATGTTTTAGTTGTGCCTGTAGGTTGACAGATGGCTTTTACTCTGCTTAAACTGAAAGATGTAGTAATACACACAAATATGCATAGCAACCCAGGGGAACTGATGAGAATATACTTTCAAATCTATGCTGCAAGATGGATAAGAGAGCCAGTGTGGTGTAGTGGTTAAGAGCGGTAGACTCATAATCTGGGGAACCGGGTTCGCGTCTCCGCTCCTCCACATGCAGCTGCTGGGTGACCTGGGGCCAGTCACACTTCTCTGAAGTCTCTCAGCCCCACTCACCTCACAGAGTGTTTGTTGTGGGGGAGGAAGGGAAAGGAGAATGTTAGCCGCTTTGAGACTCCTTAAAGGGAGTGAAAGGCGGGATATCAAATCCAATAAGAAGATACATCTCCATTCAAGTTGTATTATGCTGAATTGCACCAGTCAGATCACCTGTTGTAGCACATTCAGTCCCCATCAGCTGGATACCTGATCTAATATCAGGAACTAGATGCAGGATACACATTTTTCAGAAACCTGGGAACATCAGAAGGTGCTTTATGCTGAATCAAACCACTCATTCATCTAGTCCAGGATTGCCTCCACTAACTGGCAGCAGCTTTTCACAATTTCAGACTGGGGTGTCTCCCAGCCCTACCTGGAGATATGGCCATTCCCCAGCAACCTGTCAGTTACTCTCTTTTGGCAAGCACATCTTCCTGGTCAATGGATATTAGATGGAAGTCATTTGTAAAGTGAATTCAGATTGTGGAACTATGCTTCCTGGATCAGTGTGTTTATTTACATAGGTCTGACCCATTAATAAGTTGAAATTGAAAGCTTGGGGGGGGGATGTATATACTACAGTGGGATGGGGAAATGGAGTACATTATGCTGTACTTACTTTTGCCAGCTTGAGATGCAGAAGGGCATTTTCTGTTTCTAGCACTATGATCCGTTCTTGCTTTGTCTGGGAAAACATGGTAAGCCTGAACTTAAATGGATAAAGTAAGTTATACAAGAAGCCAATTTAATTTACTGCTAGCAACTCCTCTGATCCCAAACTGTATCTGTTTCTCACTCTAAGAGCCAAGCCACACATTACAATACACCAAACTATCTGGTCATCCTTGCCTCAGGGACAATTTGTATGAGGAACCCTTTGGTATACACTAAGAATCAGCTATTTGATACGTAGTTTAAAGCTCAGCTCTTATCACACAATTTGGGAAGGGAGTATTGGGGGGGGGGGCGTTAACTGACACCTGTAACATGGAAACAATTTAAGACAGGGGCCAAGTATTATTCTGCATTGATTTAAATCACTACTTTCGCAGAACATTTTAATAACAAAAATCACAACAGCTCTAAATCATTATTAAAAATCTTTCCCCATAAAAATGTGTGTGCCATCACTGCATCCACCTCTTTGTGCTTTCCCCTTTTTCAGTAATATTATTTCTGAACTGCCACTGGCAACTGTACAACATATTGGAGAAGGAAGTGTGGAAAAAAGCCTCATTGGGCCCCATCTATTTAATTGCATTGCCCTTTAGGATTCTAGAATGGTAGCCCCAGAAAATATGAAGGGATTACAAAAGGGAATTGATTAGATTGTCAGCAGATTTGTTCAGTTCTACTCCAAAGAGGAAATATCCATTCATTTGTGTATTTAAAATGTAACAACTCCAAAAGCATACATGGATGGGGTAGGAAAAAGTGTGTTCATCCTCATTGTCTCTGTCCAAAAGATGCCAGAATCACATTGAAATGTGCACGTCATTGTTCCAAAAGTGTTTGGCATGACACTGGGGTCTTGTTGCAGCTTTCCACGAGTCCTTTCTGCACAGCAATACCACATACCCTTAACATATGGAAGAGGAATGCGTCTGATGCCCAGCTTCCTGACCTGCAGATATTGAGTATCTTCATCAAGCAGGGTGCAGATCACACAAGGAGAGTCTATGCACAGAACTTGTATGAACATAAACTTTGCTCAGACCAGTGTGAAGAGGGCGCTACCAACAAGTGCAAACTCACTCTCCACTCAATATGTTATACGAAACAGTTGTGTGAGCAGCACACTAACTATAGCTAGAGGAACCGTGAACCCCTTCAAAGCGTTACCTCTTCCAATTGTGAACTAAGCCACTGACTGGATAGCGTGGTGCTGACAATGCCAAGGTTGCAAGTTCGATCAGCTGCATATTCTTGCATTGCAGCGGGTTGGACTAGATGATCCTCAGGGTACCTCCCAACACTATGATTCTATGAGACTGCCAGCAACAGTGTAGTCCAGAGAGGGTCATTCGAAAGCAAGAAGGAAGTATCAAAATGTCTAGGGGGGGACCCAAAGAGACAGAGGTACAAAAAATATTTAGGGGGGGGGACTTTAAGGAGGCACCCCATGGCATTAACCCAATAAGGACTGAGCCTGTTCAGTGGCCACAAAATGTGTTGGCTGCAGGGGTGTGAATGGAATATCCTAGAATGGGGCAAGAATAGCAGGCTGGAAAGCTGAACAGGAGTGCTCCACATTGCAACATTTTGTCACAGGTGTACTAATTGGTGCACTAAAATGAAGCAGACAAAACTCTTCAATATAAACTCTGTTTCTCTGACACACATAAGCCTCAGTACGCTTTGGCCTTAACCAGGATCCAGAACACAGTTCTCCATATGAAAGATCAGCATGCTATGGTTCATTTTCCCTTCAAAAATGAGCAAATGCAGGCAGGGCCAGATTTAGGTTTGATAAGGCCCGAAGCTACTGAAGGCAATGGGGCCTTTTATATGTCCAGCTGTCCTTTGTCAACAACAAATTATCGCTGGTTTTTGTGTTTAATATATGCTATATGGTAATTTATGGACCTAATAGGTATCTAAAGCCATTTGCATATTAAAAATATGTATTTCATCAAAGTAATTGTTGAACTGAAATACAATTAAGAAGAAGTATATTAATAGTGAAATTATTATTAATCTTTAACTTAAAATGATTTTTTTATTCATAACAAACTTAATAATGCAAACACATTTGCGTTTGGCAATAACAAAAGTTTGTTTTTACATTTTGGAAACGTACATGCAGTTATTTTTTCCCTTTAAATTTTTTTGGGGCCCCAAGAGAGTGGGGCCCTAAACTATAGCTTGTTTAGCTTATAAGTAAATCCGGCATTATGCAGGCAGGGAGCTGCTGCAGGAGTTCTTGCCCTGTCTCATCTCACTGCGATATTATAAAAGAAGGGAGGGAGGGAAGGAAGGAAAGAAGGAAGGAAGAGATGATGGCGCTAAACCCAGGGTGTATTAGCCACAAGGACAAGTTGGTCACTCCCCTCTCTAAGCCCGAGAAGTTTCGCCCTTGCCAAGCACCCCTTTCCCAGAGACTCACGCGCAGCTTCTGCTCCAGCTGCCGGATCCGCTGCTGCGACGCAAAGCTCAGGCTTATCCCATCCCCGGGCCGCATCCTGCAAGTTTGCTGGTCCAGGAGGGGTGGGGTGGAAGCCTCTTCTCCCTGCCGCACTCTTTCTGGCAAGCCCGTTTGAATCGACCAATTGCAGCCAAGGACATAGCTTCGCAGCGGTTGCCACGGTTACCCGTCTCCGCTTCCGGGAAGGGCGAGCGTCGCGATTGGCCGGGCTTGGAAAGGGGAGGGACACAGCCGAGTGGGGATTAAAGAAGCTGCTTGTGATTTCCCTGCTGGTGATTCCAGCGGAGACCCTTTGCCCAGGAGGCACAGAGAGGGGCATCGGCCAAGCCGGAGCAACGTTTGCATTTCAAGGATATTGTCAATACTTGGGTTTAAAATATAATGAGTAGGGTGGTGCCTGCAAAGCGAGAGGAAGCAGCTGCCTCCTGCATTTTACCTCTTTTTTTCAACTAGGCAAAATAGGCTCTCAATCCTTTAACCCGGGCATAGGCAAACTCGGCCCTCCAGATGTTTTGGGACTACAACTCCCACCATCCCTAGCTAACAGGACCAGGGGTCAGGGATGATGGGAGTTGTAGTCCCAAAGCATCTGGAGGGCCGAGTTTGCCTATGCCTGCTTCAACCCCTCTCCCCTTGAGCAATAGCTGGCAGTGGGCAGGTAGCAGGACAATGAGAAGAGGATTCTTCTCCACGCTTGTTCAGTTCGGATTTCCCCTCGTTCTAGCAAAAGCTTAAGCCCAGCCAGGAAGTTGACAAAGGAATGAGTAGGATGTGAGGCACAGGGGGCTAGTTTCACACCTCCTGTTACCAAAGCCTAGATCAGGAACCTTGGGTAGGCATGAGACAGTGTAGCTGGGTTATTTAAATGTGCATGAAAATGACTTTATGTTTATGTGGATCTTGGAGTTTGTTTCTACCTTAAGATCCTCCAGCACTTTGAGATCTCCCAGATTCTATCTTCTATCGAGACTAGATAACTAGTAGAACTTTCTTGGCAAATCCCAATGCTAGATAGAACTGCCCTGAAGCCCCTATAGCTATACTTGCTGTCCAAAGATGTGCACACACTTATTTTTTGAAAGGAAAATTTTCAGTGGTGGACTTAACTTGGACAGGTGGATGCGAACAAGTCACCTGTCAATCACATGAGATGTGAGTTGTCCCGCTCACCTGTCCAAATCCCTCCTGCTTTCAAAGCCTGCCCCAGGCCGATTCTTAGAACCTCCAGTTCAGCGCTATCTTTAAGGTATATGTGTGGGTAGAGATTGCCTCAAACACTGTTAGCTTCAAGTCATTCCCCACTCTCCCATCTGAGCACAGACCTCCTTAAAATACTCCTTTGAACCAGGCATTGGATGGGGGAAAAGAAAGAGACTGAGGCATATTGTACTGGCTCCTTTAATATTTTCTCCACTTGCTTGTCCCTTGCTTGCTTGAAGGAGAAAGTACCTCAGCTGATATCACCAGGAAAAATGGCCTCGAAGGCCAAATTTGGTCTGCGGGTTGGAGGCTCCCTGGTCTCCACCCCTGGTTTATAGCCAAACTGCAATTAAATATGCTGTATATAAGAATTTTCTACCTCTAAATTCAGTGGGAAACCTTTAGCCCATGAGTCTTATTAGGTCCAGCACAATTTTGTCTGTGAGGCCAATTTCTTCAACTGTGGCCACCTACACCACACCTGATGTCATTATATGTCAGGTGGTGGGGCAGGTGGAGACGTGGCTGCCAATGCACATCAGAAACCTTAAAGTGCCCTCTTCATTATGCATTGGCAAGCCTCCCTTGTCAATTAGCTGACTGGCACTGTGAACCCGCCAGCTGAGATTGGCTGCACTATAGAGTTCACCATTAGAAACTCTGCAGTTCAGCCAATCCCAGTAGAAAGTAGAGCTTGAAGTCTGCACCTGTCAGTGGTAACTTTAAGCCCACTTTGCTGGGCCTGGATTTTCCTTTGTGGTGTAGCTTGTCATGCTACAAATGGGGAAAAATGACATAGTGACACCAGGGGATTGACAGGTGGGCAGAACTCACTCATCCAATACGACCTGCTGACAGTTAAGGAACCCAGGATCCGGCCACTTGCTTTACCCAGTTCCCCACTCCTGCTCTAATATGTAAACCAATAATTTGGTAGTTTACAAGTTCTTAAGTGGCAAAAACAGCTCACTGCCCATCTAGTTTACTGATAATCTATACTATGCTATAGATTCTATAGTGTTATCAAAAGCTAAAGTTCAATTACGTACTTTGTGTCTCTGATTATATTTTAGGTAAATGTGTAACAAAATAACTAGATATTGACATTTGTGATTTGAACAAATACTCTTGATACAGACATTATGCAGTGCAAAGTTAAATACAATACAAAGTTTATTAAAAATAGGTTGCAAGTGAAATACAGTAGAAATGGGAAACTACAGCAGTTTTGATGTTTCTTTTTCATAATAATGCACAGACAGTTATGAAAAGCACTTTTACTCATATTCACATGTGGCCTGAATGCCCAGTAGCAGTCAAATCCACTCCACGGTAAGTGATATTTCTTTGCTTAGGTTCTAGCAGCAACAGTATTCCAGCCACAGAATATCTAGTGTTCTCAAGATAAATTGGGGGAGGCTTGCTTTTCCTGATTAACAGATATAGCAAGCATGCAAATCCTTCATTAACACTTTCAACCAATTTCATCTCCTACTTCATATTTAACAGGTGAACGGTAAAAGCACACTTTCAAATAAGAAACCTGAAATATGTAAAAAAAATATTTACACTCCAATTTTAATATCATTAACTTGCATTTATTTATCATACAACTCTTATTAAAAGTGATTTCTAAGGCAGTGAAAGTCTACCCTCTGCATTTGGAAGTGTGCATAATTCCCTAAATATATATTTATAAGATAACATATTATACAGAAAAATCATCTAAAACCCAATTAAGGGCTTTATCAAATAGAAAATTTGCTTAGAATCACAATATAATATATTGTTTTAAACATCACACAATGAGAAACAAACTCTAATGAGGTCCTTATTCTCAACATCAGCCATACAGGAACAGTGGGAGAAAAAAAGATTTCAACTGCTTAAAAATTAAATAATGCTGCAGTATTGTGTGAAAGATAGCTTGAACTGCCAATATTTTCTACAATATATAGAAAGAGGATGCTAGTAAACCAAAGGCTGCTTGACTAGCACTTCTCAACATGAAGGACCAAGTGATGCGCTGCCAGGCCACTGCAGTAAAACTATTTTTGGCAGACAATACTTTCATGTTTCTCATCACAGTAATAGTAACCATGTCCCTCTGCAAGTAGTACTTAATATGCTATCTATTAGTACTGGAAATCTTCTAGTCCTTTTAACATCTAACTTTGGTTTTGTCTTAGCTACAACGGGAGCTACCAGAAGAAACTTATTCCCTATTGCTTAAGTCTGGAATTTCTACATAGTTTTAAAACATTGTATTCTCAATCTACACGTACACACACACACACACACACACACACACACCATTCCTATGCGTCCATCATCTATATTTTACCAATCCCTTCCTTCAGCTCTTACCAAGGATTTCACAACTCAAGTTTTAAAAGTGGTTTACAGCTCAAGTGTAGTGATGAAGGAAGAAGAGCTGGAAAATCCAGGGTGCAGGTTTTATCACATCACTGGACTGCCACCAATATAAATCAAGTCAAGTATTTCATGTCCCCATAACTGTATGAATATAGATATCACTCTGTGTCTAAGGATTAAATGTGCTAACACAGCCCTTTTAGTTTCAGAGTATTCAATTCTGTTTTTACTGCAAGAGAATATCCAAGGAAACCCAGACTCGAACCACAAGTTTTCAGTGATATGCTAGTAAATTGTTTGTTTACCACCTCATACTTTGAATCAAACAATCTAGAGTGCAACAAGCCAGTGCAGAGTTTAGTTTAGGCAGTTCAAGCTATAGCCACTTTTTCTGTTTAGCAGCTAACAAAGTATTTTTTGTAAGACAAGGAAGCAACAATTCTTCAGTAAGTGTGACCCAGGACCTTTGCAGAAGTAGTTAAACCCTCAAAGAAAGGAAAGGGTGTGGAGAAAGGACATAATGACACTTGATTCATATAATTAAAATACATTTTACAGTGCTTTCATTGTATAAACACAAGCTCTTGGGGAAAAAATGTTTGTCTTGCTATTGCAACATATCTAAATCTCAACCATCCAGATGTTGAGATTCCATCTCAATTGTCAGAGGACACTTCTTCCTTCTTGAACAGCCCCTTCCCTAGTCCCACAGATATTCTTCGGATTATGTTTCATAAGGTGCCTTTAATCCTATTTTGTGTTTAATTCATTTTCCAATTCCATTAATTTCCTAGATGCCTTAACTTTGTTGGACACATCCTGACCCTGGGAAAAGAGTCTCTGACGTTCCCGAAAAGTCAAGTTTTCTGGTGCACCAGGTAAATCTGCATCTTGACTGCAAAGAAAGAAATATGTCAATGTTACAGAAGTATTACATTGCCAGAAATCTAGATGCTTTGCATAATTTTTAGCTGGGGTCTGCAATCACTTGCATATGTATTTGTAAATCCCATAGAAATAAAAGAAGCCTATTTCCAAGTAAACCAGATTAGGATTGGGTTGTTAGTCTTTATTTTTGCACAGACAATTTTGTCCACGTTGTATCAGATTATGTACAAATGTCCGTCCTGTTGTAAAGACTGCTACAATGTTTTATACAAAATTAGTTCATACTTTGTTGTTGTTATTATTGTTATTAAAAATTCTATACCACACTTCATCCAAAGATCACAGGTGGCTTAGAATATAAAAACACAATAATACATACTATAGCGACAAAAACAAACAAACCAATGACCCTCTCCAGAGTTTAAAAGTCCATAGATATCCCTGTTCAGATAGGGACAGAGTTGGGCCACCAGCTGAAGCTGGTGGAAGGAACTCAGCACCACTGAGGCCACCGGAGCCTCAAGTGGAAGCAATGGAACAGGAGGAACTCCCAAGCTATGAAACTTGCTACTTCAAAGGGAGTATAACCCCTTTAAGAGCAGGCAATCTCCCATCCATCTGGCCAAGGAACAGTGCCTCAGTATTATGCGGATTGAGCTTCAGTTTGTTGGCTCTCATCCAGTCCATTACCAAGGCAAGACAACGATCCAACACATCCACTGCCACATCTGCAGATGTAGTAAAATAGGGCTGTGTTTCATCAGCATATTGCGGACAATGTACTCCAAAGCTCCAGATGTCCCCAATCAGTGGCATCATATAGATGTTAAACAGCATAGGGGTTAAAATGGAACCCTGAGTAACCCCACATTGAAGGCTCCACAGGACTGAAGCGCACTACACAAGCATCGCTTTCTGGAAGAGACCATCCAAGTAAGACCAGAACCACCACAAAGTGGTGCCAGCCACCCCTAACTGGGATAGCTGCTGCAGAAAGATAACATGATCAATGGTATCAAAAGCTGCTGAAAGGTCACTCTCCCAACCGATATCATCATACAGGGCAACCAAAACAGGGCCTAAACCCCAAATGAAATGGATCTAGAAAATAAGTTTCCTCCAAAAGTGCCTGGGTCTGGTCTGCGACTATCCCACTCAACCTTGGCCCAAGAAGGTGAGACTGGCCACTGGTTTGTAATTACTTAAGATTTTCTGAATTCAGGGAAGGTTTCTTGAGGAATGATTTTACCACGGCCTCCTTTTTCCTTTTGTAGTGAGGCTGTGGAAACAGTCAGTCTTATCTTTTGACAAATGTATGGTTGTTGACATCTGCCTGTCTTGAGAGACAATGGAGTGCGGGGTGAAGTCAAACCACTGCGTTAGCAGCAGCCAAATGACCTCTTTGGGGCACAAACCTGGGCAGCGTGTATGGAGTTCCTGGGCTGCCCGGACGACAAGAACCCCACTTTTGGCCTCACTAATGTGGTCCAAAGGAAAGCAGAGCAATACCAGCTTAGTTGCAGGGGTTTCTGTGTTTTACGGCAATGCAGCTTTATATTTAGTTCTTACACATAAATGTATAGCATTTAGAAAATGTCAGGCATTCTCTAAGTTTCAAATAATAATTTCCTTTAACAAGAGGGACCACAAAGTTTATGTTCAAACGCTTTTGAGACTTCAAGTATCTAATATTCAAACCAAGATTACATAAACTGCTTACATACATTCACCATTATTATTAAAGGCATTTTTCATTTCACCTTTTTGCTTTTTTCTCTCTCAGGTCCCGGAAGGGTTCATGTGGGCCTGCAATTGCTCCAGTAGATCCAGTGTAGTTTGAGCCTTATGCAAGAAAAAGTACAAGGCCAAATGAAATCTCTGTTCAGTGCCACAAGGCAATATTACTCCCCACCACCACAAACACACACAAAGCTGCAGTGCTTTTTCGATAGAGTAAGATGGCTCAATCTGTGCTTTCTATCCTGTAAGATGATTCAAAGCATACATTTCTGTCTTGATTACTAAAATGAGAGACATATCCTACTAAAACAAATAATTGTCAAATGCTTTTGCCTTAAGACTTTACTTTTTAAATACAATTGTGATAAAATCAAATCAAATGCACATTTGAATGATCATCACAAAGCAACAAAATCAACTAAGAATTCCAAATTGAAATGTGGAAATTCAGTATACAGTTAGACTGCTTAAACCCCAATTAAGCTTACGAATTTAAGCAGCCTGTGGTGCAAGATTATTATCTCTCCAGTTTCAAGGGAGGGCAAAGAACTAGAATTATTGCTTTTTTGTGCTTAAAGATTACCCACTGACCAGCTTTATGGCATGTAAGAATATATGGATTGTAAAGGTGTGGACACTTTTCTGGTATTCTAAGGCTGCAAAATTATTTAGTAATTTTATAGAATATATTCAGAGATGGGGAATTTGTCCTATCTTTCTCTAAGTTTCTATATGTTTTACAGCACTGCACCTTTATATTTAGTTCTCACACATAAAATTCCCACAAAGTAGACTGATCTTCTCCAAAGGCCACAAGACAAAACACATAATTTATATGTGAAATAGCAACACCATGCCCACATTTAAAGGTCTCCCTCACTTTTGCTTTTTGTTCTGTTAAGAAAAACACTAGAGTCGCCACAAATCCTTGTCCGTTTTCCACTGATATTTTTTAAAGTCTCTTGATAATCTGCGTTGTGTCTTGTGAGCCTTAATCTACACAAAAACAAATGCATGCTCCTTCCAATAGTATTTTTAATTCAACTCTATAGATTCTCCAATAAACTAAGAATGCAGTCTGAATAAAAATGCAGAGAATCTACCATGCATGTTAACTAAATATTTATAACAAACAATTATTCTGTCCTATGCCAAATTTTAAAGCCAAAAAACATTTTTTTCAATGTTGAAAGATCTGCACAGCAGAAAAATGCACCTAACCTACATTTGTATATTTAATCAAGGCTGATCAAGCTTTATTCCCAAATTTGTGACCACCAATGTTTGAAGTGATTCCAAATGATCCAGTGGAAGGAGCTTAAGAACTGGAGTTTTGCAGAAGCACAATTTGCCATATGTTAGTAGTGTTCATTAAAGGACAGAAATGTGTTAGTGAGATGGTGAGATGACAAGCTGTATAGTGAATTCTGCATTTGTGCAAAGAGCTTTGTATTTTATGCAGGCAGTATTGACTAAATATTTAAGAGAAATGTGTGACCTGTTTTATAGGATTTTAAGAATGTGCTGAAATGAAGGTGAAGAATCATATTACATAGCATTCCTCAATATTACCAAAATGTACCCACATTTATTTGTATCTTAAAATGTGGTGCTAGTAGTTTATTGGAGGATGTAGCTGCCTCTCACAAATATGAAAAGGGTTGGGTAAGGATTAAGATTGGCAGTATTTTTTTGAACAACTCAGTTTAATTATGTTGTGCTACACTGACTCCCTGTCAACCATTAGAAAAAGATGGCCACCAACTGACCACTTTCAGGCTGAAATTAAGTATTTATATGTACACTATAATATTCAAACAAATTTTATTCTGGAACTTGGCAACTGATCATTTGCATGAATTAAATTACTCAAGCAGATGTATTCAGTTTCTGTTAAATTAGTATCAGTAGAGGAAGTACAAAAAACTACTTTAATAATTCATTTTTATTAAATGGCATCAGGGCTGGAATAGTGTATCCCTCATTTTAGCAAATATTATAGCTACCTATTTGTTAATTAAGTTTGCACTCAACTCTTACAGTGTATGTAGTAGGTGAGCACTGTGTAACATAAATAGGTGTGGCGGCTACATAGCAACACAATCTAGTAACCAGTTCACATAAATTGGAGGTTCAAAAATAGGTTTCCTGTTGGTACTCAAATAAGTACATAACATCAGTGGGTGGGTGTCTATTTTGGGTTACTGCTATTATAACATTAAGAGCAACTGAAGAAGCCTTGCTGACCTCCCGCTTCTCACTACACATGGTGGTTTAAAGGGCAAAACATTCAAAGAGCCCTGCTTACCAAAATTAAATTGGGAGAATACTTAGAAAAGTAACTGTTTTAATAAATTGGTTTTCATCTTCCAAATTATCAAAAGCTAAACCAACCACAACCTTCTGTCAGTGTGGCACCCCAATTCTTTTACACTAGAATTTCGTGCTCTGCAGATAATGGAACTATTTTCTGCCAAGGTTATTAGGTTTATTCATTTATGCTATTGAGAATAAAGTCAGGAAAAGTAAGTTATGGGAGAAAGTTAGGGAGGAAGCACTAGAAATGGAAAAATAGGCTTCTGCTTCAACTCTAGGCAGCCAGTGCTAGAAGCATCAATATATGCTTATTGATATTGTTTATAAGTTAATTTACCTCTCTCCCCTGAATCTTCAAATATACACTCCTAACATTTCAAATACTGTTGTTGGGTAGTATACTCTTAAAGCCATTTGCACATGAGATACATGCCAAATAAGCAGAAGGAAAACATCTTCCCATTATTAACAAACCAGACACACATGTCCTATTATCATGAGAAACATGTGGCTCAGAAATGTGAAAGCACCATGGACCCAGTGAAAATAAGAAACAGTAGCTGAAAAGAGATACAGAACAAAAGCCAAAACCAACAGTACTTTTAGCTGGTTGGATGGGGATTTTTTTCAATAAAAAAAAATCACTTTTCTTTCATTATATGAAAGTAGGAATTACAGAGAGTTTGGTAAGAAAATGGAAAGACCACACACATTTAAAAATAGGATTTACAGTAGCACATCAGCACTGAAGTCGGACCACCATGCTTAGGACAGTGATCAAGTGAGATATAATCATGAAGTGATTTTGTTCAGAACACCATAGCGGGAAACGTGGAGAGAGTTTCATACAGAAAAGATTCTTAATTAAAATTTTGCGTCTACCTTTTGAGCTGCTGGGATTGATGAAACTCGGTTTGTTTGGTAGGGGAGGGGGCTGGCTCGTTTTGAAAGCAGTACTGTTGGCATTGACCGAGGATGGCTGGAATGAGTTGGAAAGAAATATGCCATCTGAGGCTGGGCGTGGCTGGCGTGAGGGCTGCTGTGGCTTAAGGCTGGCAGGAGGAAGGTCACCATAAGACTTTCTTGTACTGGAGTACTTATCCTGACCTGCTGCTAGACAGGAATCCTCCTCCTCCTCATCATTGTATGAAACAAACTTGGCAGTATAAAGCGTATCTGGGGAGAGGACCTGTGTTTTGAGGTAAGAGGTGTTTCGCTGAGGTGGGGGAGGAGGAGCATTAGATGAAGGGGGCAAGGGTGGGAATTCATATTCCCGTGGAAGCGGAGGTCTGTACAGACCAGGCTCATCGGGCTCCAGCAATCTCCGTTCTGCCTCATCATGCTGACGGCGCCTTTCAGCTTCCAAGCGATTGTAATATTCTTCTTCTTGTCGCCTCTGTGGGCCCAAAGGAAACAAATGGTCAAACAAACGTCGGAGAAGGCCATTTTTATACCAACAAAACAAAACTCAGTTACAATTTCGTCTCTTATACCCAGTAAATTTGCAATGCTTACTATTATAAATTATTTACAAGCTTCTTCAAATGTTGAGTAATCTTTTAACTTAGACATGGTACATATTTTCACAGAGAAAATTAAACTTAAACATTACCAAACATTGCAGAGTTTACAGGCACACATAAGGCCGAGTACAACTGATGTAGAATTCTACCTTGCTTTTAATGCGAAGAAAACCAATAGCTCACTAAAGTTTACCCATCCTTTTCAAGTTATCACTTTAAAATTGTATTGGCATTCATTGTTTTGACAGTATACTGCCCTAGAAATTAGGTATCACTCTACCCTGTCAATTCTGTAGAGCTTCTTGAACTGTATTCTAAGGTGTCTGAAGCACTGTATATACAGTACAACTTCTTTGAATTTAAATGATTGGACAGATATTACTCCCTTATTTAAGCTGATACTGAAGGCAAATAATATTTCCTGTCTCTATTGACAAATAACATACTGAACATATATTCAATATAGAGTGAAAGTTAATGCCAAACTTTAACTTGCACATACGTACCAGACCAATGAAAACAAACATTACGATTCAGTTTACCATTCAACTGATAGTGAGAAGTTTTATACTTAATGAGCTTTGTTACCTGCATCCTCATAAGAGACAATCCACACAATGGACTGAGGACCTGGCATGAGCACATACCCCTTCATTCCTTTCTAATACAAAAATCCTCCATCTCCCTCAATCATTCTTTGGAACAGTAAAGGGAGCCATCGAAGCAGTGCTATTCAGCCATGGTTCAATTTTACATTTGTCCATTGCTAACCATGGTTAACTACAGGCCAATTCAGTGAACGTTTTTTGAGATGGGAAAGAGTTGTTCATATATAAGTAGGGATTCAGCCTACTCCCTAAACCATGGTTGTTACATCTGCACTGCTCCTTATGAGATTGTTGCTAACAGCTCAAAACTTTTAATCAGTGAAACTACATGGTTAAAGATCCTGCTAGCTATGGTGAGAATGGCCCAACAAAATTCTGAATCATATTGGCAGTGGGTGGTTATGGAGAACTTGCACACAAGAGGGAAGTGAACGGTGAAGAAAAGAGCACCTATGTGCCCTTCGCATGGAATTCTACAACTTCATACCTTGCCTGATGGCTCTTCCCTCCTTTGAAAAGCTTTAAAATATTTTTTCTCTTAATTTTTAAATCATTTTTAACCTTTTTGCCACTTTCATTCTTTTGTTCTAACCACCTGGACTGAATTTCATCTTGAATCTCTCTCATTGTACTAAATATTCAACAACTTTGTACACTGGTACCTCTGGATGCGAACGGGACCCATTCCAGAGCCCCATTTGCATCCTGATTATAACGCAACCTGCGTCTGCGTCTGGGTCGCCGCATCTGTGAATGACGTCATTTTGAGCATCTGCGTATGCGCAAGTGGCAAAACCTGGAAGTAACATATTCCGTTACTTCCAGGTTACGCTCCGCGGCGACCCGGAAGTAACGGACCGTGTCACTTCCGGGTCACCGCGGAGCGTAACCTGAAAATGCTCAACCTGAAGCATATTTAACTTGAGATATGACTGTGATATATTTATTTTTGCATTTGTCCTATATATCTTGCCATTTATTAAGCCTGCCAATGGGGATCTGCTTACTGGTTTTAGCTAGCATACAGCATCCAATACGTGTTAAGCACTATAAAAGTAGCAAGCAATGCAGTAACTCTCAAGGTTTGTGCGCATAGAGCCAACCTGTTCTACAGTAGCATAAAATAGGGTGTCCATCCACCATTCATTAAAAATTGAATTCTTAGCAGCCAAGCATACAAAGATTTTTTGCTCCACTCAGGGGGTCATAACCTTTTGTTCAGCCTCTCGCTTTGTCCGCTCCTCCTCTTGGCGCCGGCGCTCTTCTTCTTGCCTGGCCCTGTCTTCTGCTTCCCTTTTACGCATTTCTTCCAACTGCTGCTGCCGTCTACGCTCTTCATCCTGTAGCTAACAAAGATCTGTCTTCAATTTTTTCCCCAAATAAGGGCAAATGAATCCTCAGGACAGAAATTATGAAGAGAAACTCTTGGTTTGTTCATTTTAAAAAAACCCATAGTCCAACACAGGTGTTATTTTGTCACTGCTAAAGCGGAAAATTTTGGTCATGGGATGAGGATCAGTATTTCATCTTAAAATTCTGGAAAATTACTACTGTTTTTTACTGAGAGAAAAGAAATGTGCAGAGGAATTTCTTTTCTTCCTCCAGTCCCTAGAGAACATGCATGTTTCTTCTCCACAGTTTAACTTCAGTCATTTGTGAAGGTTGTTAATGTGATGCCCTTCAGGTGTCATTATACTACAACTGCCATCAACCCCAGGCAGCATGGCCACAATTAGGCATGATGGGAGTTGAAGTTCAACAGCATCTGGAGAGCAGCACTTTGGCTAAATTTGTGGGAAGGGAATGCAAGCGACTTACACTTGTTTTCTATACCACTACATTGCTGTGATGGCTGGAGGCTTGCAGCATCTCCCCACCCAAACAAACATCTAATGTGGGGCAAGTTTCTGCTCCCCACGAAAGAAGATACCAAAGGTCCATGTTGGAGAGCACAATGATACAAACACAAGAAGAACCAGGCACTTGCTGTTTTTTACTCGTTTGTAATGGTGAAATTCTCAGAGCTAATCTCAGTTTGAAATCAACATCTCTTTATGAAATTGCTGGTCCACTTGAAAACAGAACGTAAGGACAGGGGAAAATTAGGACTTCTAAATCAATGTGGATTTGGAAGGTTCAAAAGGCACACAAATGCTGTAGTGATCATCACCATCATGTCAATATCTATACCACCCTTTATCAAAAGATCTCAGGGCAGTGTACAATATTAGAAACACATTACAAAACACCAATGATAAAAACATAATAAAACATAATAAAACATAGTAAAAAGCATACTGACAGGCACCTAATAAACATAATACTAACAGTCCTCTCCCCCACAATTTTACAGGCCACAGATTATTTAATAGCCATAGGCCTGGGTAAAGAGGAATTTGCCTGGTGTCTAAAGACATGTAATGATGGCACTAGAAGAGCCTCTCTGGAGAGAGCATTCCACAATTGAGGAGCCACCACAGAAAAGGCCCATTCTCTCTATATATCTATTATATATAATAATTCAAAAAATTCCCTCTCAACTTTTTCATCCCCTCATTTCACCTCAACTTAAACCAGGGATTGCAAGACTATGGTCTACCAGATGTTGCTGGATTACACCTCCATCAGCCTCGGCCAGTGTGGCTAATGGGTACAAATGATCGGAGCTGCAATTCAACAACATCAGGAGCACAGCATATTAGCCACCCCTTTCCTAAAGTGCTGACGAGCTAGCTGAATGAGCAGTGAAATACATTTGTAGTGTAAATGTAGAGGTGTACAATATTTTGGTAAATCTATCTCTTTTCTCTCAATTGCGCCCCCCCCCAAAAAAAAAACTGGTCTGTGGTCAACAGGCATAAAGTGTTAGAGGGAAGGTTTGCTTCTAGCTCTACTCAGCTTTTGAAAATGGCACTAATCCTACTAAAGAACCAGCTATGTACTTTACAGTATAAATTAGGGGGGGGGAACTTGTTTAAAAACAAGAATTACATGTGTTTGTCCACCAGGTATGCAAGTCAAAAGGCACAGGTCCCTTTGCCTACTGAGTTTTAAAAAATGGCACTAGAATCTGGCCTTGACAGCCTTCCCAAGTGAATAGCTATTTAAAGTAATATCTTTGGTTCTTCTTGACATTGCATAAGGATTTCCATACTGAAAGAACCATTTGCAGTCATTTAACATGGAAAAAATCATGTGAATAAAGTGCATGGTAAGTGCAAAGGTATTCACTCAAGAAGGGCCTATTTCTGCACAACAGATCATCTTACATTACTGGGAAGATTTTACAGAAGTAAAATGATTTCAGAAAGTGTCCTTGAAGAGATTTGTGGATATTATCTAGTTAAGAACCTGTCAGAAAATGTGATGAAAGAATAAAGGAGAACTACTGGACTATGTCCCACACTACTGAAGAGACTCAAATTGTCAATGCCAAAATGTCATAGTGGTGTTACTCTAAAGAGAAGCTTCAAAATAAATTAAATGGGATAGGGAGACAAAAGTTTTTAACTATAATTCTATTTTATATAATTCATCATCATGAGCCTACCAATGTTAGGTAGTTTTAAGTTCTATGGATTCCAGTAAGACAGTGAAACAGGTGCTTAAATCTCTTCCCTATAAATATGTGGAGTGACATAGGTTAGATTGTCTTCAAAAATCCAGAAACAGAATTTTTTTTATAGCTTGAGAGTTATTTTAACGTCTATACGCTGGTTTTGTTTGAGGAAAACTAAAAATAAAAAATGCTTGTGTAAGGAAACTACAATGTGCTAGCCAGATCACAAGCTGTATCACAGGGCAAACAGAAGTAAGAAATGATCAGGTGATCAGGGTACAGAGAACCTCATTTCAGCCTCATAAAACAGCTATATGTCATGGAAAGCCTGCTGAGATGCATAGTCTTGTCTATATTATAATGCTGTTAGCTTCTGACACAATATTGCTACTTACCAGCAGCATATCCCTTACTGATCAACTAAGGAATTATTTTTATATAGATATTTAGAATAACTATAAATGAGTTCCAAACTTTTTACTTCAAGGTAGCGTTCCAAAAAGCAAAGCGGTAAAGCAAATAGTTTCTAGGAAATTAATGTGAATGCCAAACTATCCATCATGGGAGCAAGAAACAACAAATGGTTTAGAAGTTGAATATTGAAATGGTTAGAATAAATTTAATTAAATCTATGGTTTGCGGGACAAGGGAGTAACAACAATAAAAAAGAAGGGAGCCATTCAGTCCCAGCTACATATAATGTTTATCAAAGCTAAGGGTTATTTTTGGAAAATGTTAGATATATTATTCCTATGAATGGTTGGACACAGCTGCAAACAATTCAAAGATGCAAACAGAACACAACTTTTAAAGAATAAAGGCAGGAGTGGGGAAAAGCTAGGAACATACCTCAAGCAACGGCTGTGTGCTTGCTTACAGCCCTTTAACACATTACACCCTGCCATAAAGCACTTAGAAAGCAATATCCAATGCATATTGGATCATTATTAATTAAAAAGAAGAAAAGGATAAAAAGCAGTAAGAAAAAGGCATTGAAGAGAAAGAAATAAGAACATACCAAATCTAGAACAGAGATTGCTGGCATAGCAGTCTGCTGCAGGTAATAAGAGAAGGAAAAAGAAAGATGCTCAGTGAAAATAAGGATAAATTTAGATTTGCACTATGCCAAAAGCACTTTGATTTGTTACTACAGCTGTATAAAAGGAAAAATGAAAAGCACTGTTTGATAAGCTAATGTGGAATTGGTGAACATTTCTAAATAAATCAGTAAAAAAATAGTTTTAAAAAGCAAGTTATTTCTGTAAACTGTGTCCTTTAAGATAGAACACACAGTCCATCTATAAGTGGATAAAGAGCTATACAATTTTTATGGCAAAAAAGCAGCCAATTAGTTACCTCATTTTAAAAATATTTGGTTATTAGAGATGGGGGATAATATTTCTAAAACGTACAAAATGTAAATTTATCAGTCCTAGTGGAAAGGAATGATTTAGCAGATGTTATGCAACAGAGATGACCACCTAACAAATAATTATAATGCAGATTTTAAAACAACAAGATTAATGTGTTAGATAACCCAAAATAAAGAATTTTGTTTTTAAATGATATATTAATGTAGTTAATAAAGCTGTGTGACAAAACAAGAGGCAGCAACCACAAGATACCATATAATGAATCTGTCGAGGACACACTTAGCCTTTAAGAAACTGATTTAAGTTGCAGTGTAGAAAAGTGAGCCACAACAGAAAAATAAAAAGAAAGCAATGCTTTCATTGAGAAAATGCATAAAATGGTTGCCTTGGAAAGCAAATGCTTTTCACTGTGGCAAAAGCAGCATAATTTATAGACCAATTATTTACAAATCTTTAAATAAAGAATTGCACCACTTTTAACTTTCATCACTGTCAAATATACAATCATCATCATTGAGTTAGTTTATATGCTGCTGCGTGAAAAAAGTTTCTATACGTTTTTAATCAGTTTCTGTAGTTTTGTATTTTCACCAATGAAAGAACCTCGTCATCACTCTTGTAGAAGTAAAAATCCAAATCATGCTATGCATTTTGACAGATGAAACATGAACATAAAATATGTTGTGGCACTGGCTTCATGAATGTACAAAAATTAAGCAGAATTAAAACTAGGCTTACTTAAAAAAATACAGATGACAGTCCTTCACTTTTTGCCCTTATGGACAACTATATATGTATGCAATCATATACTAGACTTAAACAAAGCAGGGATCAACATCTATTTATTAGAAAGGATGTCTAATTTTCCTGTCATTCCCTTGCTATTTGGGGGGCTGGGGGTAGGGAGGGAACTGGAAATAGAGCTATCTTCAGCTCAAGCTTTCCAGTTAGTAGCTTATAATACACCACTTACTTGGACAAAGTCAAAACAGATTAGACCAAACTTCATTATATACAATGAAAGACAGGGACAATAAGAGAGTCCAGTCCTCCTTTATCCTGTGGTGATATCTAAGGTGGGGGGGGGTTTAGGCTAACAGACATTTTAGAATAAAAACAGCTTATTAAAATGATTCTCTCATTTTACCCTTGCTCTTCTCTCAGCTTCCAGTCGCTGCATAATCAGCATAGTATCAATATCATCATCTTCTTCATCGTCCTCATCATCATCTTTTTGCTTTGACTCTTGGAGTCGTTTCTGGAACTGCCACTCCAGCATGAGCTTGCGCAGGCGGTCATTCTCTTCAGCTGTTCTATCTGGCTTATTCTGAAGATCCTGAATCTCTTTGCTCAGCATGTCTGCAATGTGCATCTGCTGCTGCTTCTCCAGCTTCTCCTTCGCATCTCGTTTCCAAGGGTCAGGAGATAAACTATCAGTAGAGGACAACTCTTCTTTGCTGATGGTGATGTACTGCAGATCTCTTCGCTCAATGGTTCGGGGTTGCTGCTGGGGCTGTAATTCTCTAATGACGGTTTCCTGGGGTCTCTGCAATGTTGAAGGCTTTTCTGGTTTCACCTGCTGAACTGAAACTGGAGGAAGTAGGGACTGCGCAGGAATTAGTGGCTGAGAACGCATTTGCCCCAGTTTTCTTTCCTGCTCCCGACGCTTCCTGTCTCGCTCTTCCTCTAAACGGGCTTTCTCTTTTTCATACCACCTTTGATGTTCTTCTCTCTTTTTGCGTTCTGCAGCAGCAACCTGAGATGATGACTGTGGCCCCAACTGGCTTGGGGGTGGCGGCGGGGGCGGAAGAGGCAAATCCATTTGCAGCCCATCAAAGTCAGTTGCATAGTGCACTGGTGGAGGAGGGGGAGGGGGAGGGAGGTCTGTTCTGGTGGACTGGGAAGTCACTAGTGAGACTGGTTGAGAAACAATAGGAGTTTTCCAGCGACCAGGTCCAGTTTTGGTTAAAGAAGAACCAGGGGGAATAGATTTAGAGGAATGGTTTAGATGCTCTTGGCTTGATGTGCTAGAATCCACAGAAGAATTCATCCATGGATCACTGTCTGATTTGCGATCAATGTATTCCACATCTTTTCGTATGGCAACTTCTAGTCGACTCCTTTCTGGCTGATAAACTTTATCATCTCGTAGTTCCTCCTGAGAACGTGTTACACGCTTGAAGAAGGAAAAAAAGTTTTCACATGTTAGAATTCATATACAGAAAAAAATTACTAAATGACAGTTTATAGCATTCTAGAGTGATAATGAAATGCTTACTCACTTTCCTGTAAAATCAACACTTTAATAAACAGCATGTTGCAACAGTTCCAAGTACTGCATACAGGCTTTCATTCCAAACAAGTTATGCAAGCTCTAGAGGTCTGTGAGCTTTGATACACGATTACGAAATTACTTTGGGAGGAGAAAGAACAGCAACCTAATTTAGGCTGTATACCCATTCTCACACAGAACTCACAACAATGCCAAACTGAAACTACTTCCAGCTCTGAAACGTATTCCCAAAGAAGATGTAGGGCTAGCAGCTTACAAGAAGAACTGAAGCACAGTAACTTATCTAGTCCTGCCTCCAACTGCTGTGACAAGCTTTTATTATAATCACAATTAACCCTAAGAGCAGCACAGGAAGTGGAACCATCTGTTCACTTTACTGTATTTCCCCACTCCTTTTCATAGTTATATAGGGCAGGAGAACATCTGATCATTAAATCCCTGGTAAAATATTCCATCTTCACAGATATGCTGCATTTTGATTAGATCACTGTGAAGTTCTCCAGCATTAAGTGAAAAACACAACCACTGCACAGCATGTAATACCATTTGATAATAAGGCACCACATACCTTAGAAGCTCCAATGAAACCATCTATAAATTTTAATTTGAATTCAAAATTCCTTAAGTGTTCCTTCCAAGATTTATTTTAGGCACAAAGTTGACCAGATGCAAAAGAATCGTAGTTAGAAACTTTGAACAAAGGCAACTTATTTGGTGCTTCTCTATCAATGACCTTAACCATGACCTAGAAAGAATGCATTGTTTGGAATGAAAGCATTTCTTATGCTCTATTAGTCCAGAAGCACTGAACACAAAGCAACTTGTGTAAGATGCACTGTGAAAACGCTACTAGCAGATTGCTAATGACTTGGGTATTTAAAAGCGAACACAACTTAAACAGGCATTTTATGGTTTGACAATAGTTAATGCAGTCTTTGAATACTAAACTGCATTTACAGTCACCCTTAAGACACAAACCTTTGGCAAAAGTAATGTTCCCAATATTATTTACTATTGCTATGTTTCAAACATCATAAATATATATTGTCAAGTTTTCATACAAGACGCCAGTATGTATGGAACCTTTTCTTAGCAATTTAGATATACTGTGAACCTTTAATTTCTAATTTTAAAGCTAACCAAATAACAAATAGCAGCTGTAACAAACCAGAGATATTTTTACAAGTACTAAATATTAAGGGACCAATCTTATTATTCCATACCACAACACCAAAACCATTCAGTTAACTTAGTTGATAAAAGCAAATTTCTAACCTGCATTGCAACACTGATATAATGATTACTTTCAGGTGGAATTTGGGGTTTCTCTTCATAACTCGACCACTGATTCTGAGCAGGACCCATTCGATCCTGGGATTTGGAGGCTGGGAATGTGAAATATTCTCTGGTGTAAGTTTGTGTTGGGATAGGATATGCTTCAGGTCTGGATGGTAGTATCTGTTCCTGTATAAATATAGAAAGATCATTTACACTTTTGTACCTATTAAAACACACCACACTGATATATATATATATATGGTAAATGTTTTTTTGCTTGCTACTTCTAACCTCTGTGCAAAGATTTCCCGTAGAGACTGATGTTATCTTGTTAGTGGTTCCAGCTGCATATGCATTCTTGGTCCCAGGACTTGGAGGCTGGTCTGTTGAGGGGGAAAAAAAATTAAACCACCTTTGTTGCCTACACAAGAGAACTAATTCAAACTAAGAGAAATAACAAGGCTGATAAACTTGTTTGCTCCTCTTAAATAATGTAAGGAAAAAAGTATATATAATTTGTTTCACAGCTAGCTATTCAAGGGTGGAATAACTAGCCTACTGTACATATTTATGACTACTGTATTTTTGTTATATTATGTATATTTCTTCATGTTGTAAGCTGCCTTGAGCATAGTTTTAACTATGGAAAGGCAGCATACAAATCAAATGATGTATGCATGTACTTAGGGGTCTCAGTACAGTGGTACCTCGGTTAAGAACTTAATTCGTTCCGGAGGTCTGTTCTTAACCTGAAACTGTTCTTAACCTGAGGTACCACTTTAGCTAATGGGGCCTCCCGCTGCTGCTGTGCTGCCGCTGCCTGATTTCTGTTCTCATCCTGAAGTAAAGTCCTTAATCCGAGGTACTATTTCTGGGTTAGCGGAGTCTGTAACCTGAAGCGTCTGTAACCCAAAGCGTTTGTAACCTGAGGTACCACTGTACATAATTTTACATATACATATACCCACTACAGCAGGTTCCTGAAAGCCTCTGGTTTCTTCTTCTTTGGCTCACCTCTTGTCCCAGGCACTTACAAGCTGAATGATGGCCTGTGAGGACTCACAGTCTGATGGTAATGCGTTGGGTGTTTCATAACATCTGTGGAGGCCTACCTTCTTTAGAATTTAGCCCCTGTAGCTAACTATCAAATTTTTATTCCATTCGTTTTCAGAGCATTTCAGTCCTCTACAGAAACATGGTCCATATAAACATCTTTAAACCATTTCCTGCTTACTTGCTACATTGGGACTAGATCGGTGATCAGCTCGGTTTTTCATCAGTCTGTCATCCCCTGGCAATTTCTTTGGTTCATTATATTCTGTCCAAGGCAACTGGGGGCTCTCAGGGGATCCATTCTGAGCGGAGTTGTTATATAGCTCAAATCCTTCACTCTTTGGTCGGGGTTTACCTGAGCCACGGCGGTCTGAAACTCCAGAAAGAGAGAGAAGTTGTATGAGAACAATCATTGCTTAACTTCTCATATGATTACTGCTTGGATTCAAAGCTGCCGGAACCTGGTATGTGATCTCGAAGTCATGCCCCTAATCCCAGATGAATGAAATTGGGTGAAGGGAAGTGAATTGAGAATTTGGACTTAACTGTGAATTTGCCTGCTATGTGCTGGTCAAATGGGGCTTTAGTCACTGGACACTCTCTATTTACTAGGAGGAAGGTTCTTTGAAGACAAGCTCAGACAGAGGCTAAACTATGAAGCACCTCCTGCTTCCTTCTTAAGGTGAATTAATGCTGAGGTTGTAGTATCTCACGCGAAATGAAAGTGGCTTGCCCGGGGCCTCTGAATGAGAGATGAATCAGGAATCACTTGAATTACAGCTCCTTCCAAGCCAGTGAAATTAACAAATGAACAGGGCTGCCACACAATCTGTATTTACTGGGCCAAAAGAAATGAAATGCAGTATTCTCACTCCTATCCAGGTTGGGGAAGCACATAGTCAGCACAAAAGCTCAGGTGTTGCATGTATGGTGTTCTATGTTCAACCCCAGCATCTCCAGCTAATAGGATATTATGCAGCGGGTATCTGCAGAGTTGCTGCCAGTCAGAGCAGGCAGTACTAGGCCAGATGGATCAGAGGTCAGGCTCAATATATGTTTGCCAAACAGTACCAACCCATAGAAAATGTTTTCATCTAATCTTCAAAACGCTTGACAATCTTGACTGTTTTGTCCTTTCAACAAGTCATTATCATTTAACACAGAAGGAAACAGATTACGAAATAGTCTGTGTTCTCATTACTTTTGGGGAACAACCCTCAACACACTTAACACTGCAGTCCTATGCAAATTTGTCCAATAGTAAGCCCCATTAGTGAGACTTTCTGAGTAGACATCCACAGGACCGTATTGTACTAGACTTTAAGGATTTTATAAGCCTCTCCTTCAGAGAAAGAATAATGAGTGAATTAGGCTGTACTATGTTTATTCAAACACAATTTCAAGAAAGCATGGAGATTTAAGATTGGTTTTCACCCAAAAATGTATGCGGACAAAAATATTTCAAGTTGTTTACCTCTTTGCATCATTGGAGACGGCTGGTTAAGCAAAGTTGCTAAACCATGATAAATTGCTCCTTGTTTTGCTACTTCTAGCGTCACTACTGATCCTGTTCTTGTCATCAGCTCTGCTGCCCTGAGGTAAGAATTAAATAAAATTAATTTAAAAATACTACAATTGACAGCAGCAAAATAGTATTAAAGATCAAAAAGAAAGTACACAAAATATAAGTTTTCCAGATAAAAGATAAAACTAATTTGTTTAAAATAGTAATATTTGGAATAAGGGCCTTTTTATGAACCATGAATAGAATAAAATTTCATCTAATGTCTTGCACGCTAAACAACTCATCCAAACTTTCTCTAAGTTAAAAAAAACCCACACACCACACAAAAAATTGCCAGTTTATTTTCTAAAGTAGAAATGGCACAAATGACTGTCTTTAAAAGTGCAAGGACTGCAAGCTTTAAATCAAATACAGGATTTAATCACAGACTTTGGGAATCAGAATTTTCTTTGATGAGGCACTCTGAGCTACTATCAGTGGTACTGCGGCAGAAAAGGGTACACTAGTGTTGTTGTTGTTTTGATTGGCTGGGTTGCAAATCTGTGCAATCCCACTTCTGCAACTGTGGCAAAAGGGCTCAATTTCCCCCGTATGGCTCTAATAGAAGCACTACAAGTCTGTGAAACAGTCTGGCAGACCAGATAGCATAGAGGTGAAAAGCGCAGTCACTTTTCTCATGACAAACCAAATGCCTCCTACAATTCAAAAAATCCAGAGCCATTGCAAGTCACAGCACTACACTACACATGTCTGGGTGAGCAAATGTGTCTCAACATCTATGGCATGACCAGTGATTAAAGACAGAGGAGGTTGAGAATGGAATATATGTCAATCAAATCAAGGGGTGTAAAAGATGAGAGGGAAAGTCCTATGTGATTTATAACCACACCACTCTTCTACAAACACATGAAAGCATGACTTACCTCTCTTGGGACAGTCCAACCAAACTGCGTCCATCCACACTAAGTAACTGATCCCCTGCAGCCAGTCGGCCATCCTGGTTAAATGTTTCATAAGACAAAGGTACATTATACATTAGGAGATTAGCCAAGCTAACCTATGTAGTTTATAACTATTCAAAATTAATCACTGAAATTTTAGTAATTTAATAATTAAAGGTACTACTAACCACATCTGCAGCACCACCTTTGACCACAGACTTGACATAGATTCCAAGTTTATCTTGACCAGCGCCCTAGAAAGAGATAAAGCAATTCTTATTACAAATGCACAATAAAGGTTGCCTTTTCTGACAAGCAGCAAATCTTGCCGTTCTCCCCGCATTAATCCCTTCCCACCCCATGCTTGCTTTTCACCTTCCCAGCCACACTTTTGAAGCCACTCTCTTCTGTTCTGCTTTGCAACCATTTTCATCTTCACTCCCAGATCCATGCCTCCTCCTCTTCCCCCTCCATTCGTGTAACACCACTGCACATCCTGCTAACCTGCATCTTCCTCTTTCTACACATTGCAACTACTAAGCACCCTTTTCGCTTCCCACCCCATTATGAAGCCATCATCCCCTCCTATTCCACAGACCTTTCATGCAAATGCTTTCATCTTCACCTGCATTCCCACACCTCTTAGTCCTCTTTTCGCAGCTCTCTGCATTCCCATTTTCACCTTCATCTTCTTTTTCCTATCTCCCTCTTCCTCCTTATTTCAACTCTCCTTTGCACATAGATCATCCCATTTCCATGCCTCCTCCTAGTTAAAAGCCCCCTTTGCATTTCCCCCTCCTTCATGATAATGTATGTTACTGTACCTTTAAGATGAACAGAATCTTAAGCCTGTCAGCTGGAGAATGTTAAGTTCAGTTGATTGATATTGCACACATATGAGTGTTTGCTTGATTAAATACCCCATTTTCCTGTCACCTCCCTCCTACCTTGCTTAACTCAAACTTCTGTTGCTTTAGACCACCACTTCATATTTGCTCCCTTATCCCATCCCAAATTAATGCACATTCAGGATTGAGACACAAAACTACAAATCCTACAACCATGGCTGTGTGGTGACATTCTTTACATTTTGTTTTATTATACAAATTGAAATATAGGAGTGTGATGATATTGCAGTTTCGCTTAACAGTTTACCCACTGATAACTAAAATATAAAACTATTTGATATAAATATCTCACTGACATCTCTGACCATCCCTGTAAGAATAAAAAAATTCCTTCCAGTAGCACCTTAAAGACCAACTAAGTTAGTTCTTGGTATGAGCTTTCGTGTGCATGCACACTTCTTCAGATACACTGAAACAGAAGTTGCCAGATCCTTCTATATAGTGAGAAGGTGGGGAGGGGTGTTACTCAGAAGGGTGGTGGGAATGGGAGATAGGCAGATAGCTGAGAGAGCCTCCCATTCCCACCACCCTTCTGAGTAACACCCCTCCCCACCTTCTCACTATATAGAAGGATCTGGCAACTTCTGTTTCAGTGTATCTGAAGAAGTGTGCATGCACACGAAAGCTCATACCAAGAACTAACTTAGTTGGTCTTTAAGGTGCTACTGGAAGGAATTTTTTTATTTTGACTATGGCAGACCAACACGGCTACCTATCTACTACTACATCCCTGTAAGGGCAGCCTGTATCACAATACTTATATTACTGATTGGCTGGTAGTCAGAGGAACTGAGGGGAAGATATTAGGTGGTCCAGGGCAAGACAATGCAAGTTCATAGTTGAACTGTGAGGTGAACAAGTACTGCCAACTCTTAATTCAGACTCTTCAACAGCTACATCACACTATATCCCTGGTTATTTTGTTAGCCTGCAATTTCTTAAACAGAAGCCCTGCTGAATTTATGTGAGTTGCATAGCATGTGTATTGTTCAATGGCTTCTAAAGCTGAAATGCAAGAATATACTTCTGTGAATGGTACATTTGCAACAAGTATTAATCCCAACTTTCCACATCTTCTTCCTTTTGCTTCAAATTCCTTAACAGAACCTTTGATTTCATAAACCGCAACAAGTGTGGCAGAAGCAAAAGCTTTGTTAAGAAATGTGAAGCAGAAGGAAGAAGTTGCGGAAGGTGAGGTAAAACGTGCCTTGATTTGAGCTAGTTGCATCTTGCATAGCATTCTTGGTCAAACCTAATTCTTTGAAGTTCTAAAATCATGACAGGACACCAATGCTGCCCTTCTTCCAGAAGACATAATGTGAGTTGATGATAGGGCAGGCAAGTAGATGTGTGTCTGCTTATCTAAACAGACTTTAGCCACAGGTGATTTCAATAAAATATATGTTATGAAGGTTCCCTCACTGCGAAAAGTGAAGTTACAGGGAACCAGGCAAAGGGCCTTCTCAGTAGTGGCGCCTGCCCTGTGGCGCGCCCTCCCATCAGATGTCAAGGAAATAAGCAACTATCTTACTTCTAAAAGACATCTGAAGGCAGCCCTGTTTAGGGAAGTTTTTAATGTTTAATGCTGTATTGTGTTTTTAACAGTCGGTTGGGAGCCACCCAGAGTGGCTGGGGAAACCCAGCCAGATGGGCAGGGTATAAAAAATAAATTTATATTTATTATTATTAGTAGTAGTAGTGCCCAACCCTCAATATACCAATCTTATCTTTAATATCTATACAACACTTAGAACACTTTTTATACTTTGTAAGTATTAAAATAGATTCTAAAGCAAGAGAACTCATCTGTAACAAATTTACTTCCATACATACATGTATACATGTGGTATAAGTATGGGCATACATATACATATAGTTCCATATGTACTATATGTATAAGTCAGACCACTGGTCTCTTTAGCCCAATACTGTAGACACCCAACTGTAGACTCCATCACAGCCCTACCTAGAAATGCTGGGGATTGAATGTGGGATTATTTGCATGCAAAGCATGTGCTCAACCACTGGACTATTGACTTTCTCTAGCTAGGAACCTTCCCCCTCTATATATGCATGCTCAATTTGCTGCATAACTTTTGTCTACATAGAAGGTAGAAAGGACTGTGCATCTAACTGTCAGAGGGGCACTTGTATGTTTTGTCCATTTTTTAAATCTCCATGTGGAAAATAGAACTCTGAGTGATCTCTCAAGTGTCAGAGAAGAGTAGCCTGATGTCCTGTAAATGTTACAAATCCTTCCATTCATGGAAAGGAGTTGCAATTCAGTGGAGGCTCCCATTCATGGAAGTGGTTTGTGATTTTTTGCAAATTCCCTGTCTCACTGCTATCCTCCAGAACAAATGTTCAGAGTCAGTGAGGGAAAGGGCAACTGGGGAAAACCACCTCTCTTCTATTCTCCTTATTCGAGATGGAGTGTTCTGTGAGTGTAACGTTGCTCATAGATCTCTGGATCAAAAGCACTCAATTCACACTGTAATCAGGCCATTTACTTTTCCCATTTGGGCTATAGTGGCTCTCATAAAAGTTTGTTTCTGAGACATAGCAGAACAGAAAGTGGGAATGATATAAAGCTTTCCCCATCCTTTCTATACATTCTTCTTCAAGAAACTGCTAAACAGTAGGATGTGACAATATCAGCCACTAATCTTATTTGAAAATTTGAAGTAGTGGAAGCTGGAGTTGGTGAGAGCATGGTGCTGATAACACCAAGGTTGCAGGTTTGCTCCCCATATGGGACAGCTGCATATTCCTGCAGGGGGGTGGACTAGATGATCCTCAGGGTCCCTTCCAACTCAAGCTTGGTTCTTCTTTTATCCCATCTTAACATAAGCTTCGGAATCCAGAATAACGGTAGCTATATTAGTTATAATTCATAAAAGAATTAGGTGCTTGAGGCTGCAATCCAAAATGCAGCTATCATTACTTTACATTACTATCATTACTTTAACATATTACTTTTAAGTAAACATACATAGGATTGCTTGTAAGTATGCAGAACTGTTAGACTGTGAACATCAACAATACATTAAAGGTTAGATGAAAGCTGTTTGTTGAAAAATCCATTTTTACATAAATCAGTGGTTTAATGCTGTATTGCACTTTCCTAGGGCAATGATTTTATTTCTACTATTGTCATTGATAATAGATATTTTCTCCATCATTACTTGAAAGAGTTATTGAGTTTTCCTTTCCAATATCAAAGTACAGGCATGAAAACAAAACACTGCTTTATAGCGAATGTTTTGACTTTTCCTTGTGAAGAGTGGTGACTGACACTGAGAGAAAAATGTGTGTTTCAACTATGATTGTGTTTAGGTCAACTATGCTGTCAAGTAGTTCAATGTCAATACTTACAGCAATTGAAATGGCATGCAAATTAGCTAAAGGAACCTCTACAGAAATAAATAATTAGTTAATTTTAGTCAGTTAATTTTATTCTTACTTAGTGTTTAGAATGTCAATTTTAATATGTTTTAACATTCTTCACACGGTGAAATCACAAGATTTATAAAGATATTTCTGGATTATAGATAGAAGGAAAAGCGCACATCTTACATTATTCATAATCTTTCAATAGTAAATGAAGCAATTGTTCACTTGGCAGACTACAGTAGATTAAAACCTCTCACTATGTTTGTCATTTAAAAAGCACAGAAAAGGAACTGGCTTAAGGTAAAAAAAATATTGTGCTAACTTTTAAAAAGAACATCACTTAGCTGCATGCAACAAGAAGTAGTGCCAAATGAAGTAGTCACCGACAACTTTAAACATTTATAGAAAAGCACTTTTTGAACAGACTTACCGAGGATTCTGTTCTTCCAACGACAGAAAACCACATTTTAACTCCAGAAATACAACTCTTCAATTCTTTCTCAGCCTTCGACTACAACCCAAACATCAGTCTGCCAGATTTTCCAAAACACCCAGCAAGACAGCTCTGAACTTGACACTGATATAGCACAGCATTTATCAACACTAGTTACAACCAATACAATATTCCAACTCTTTGCACAATCAGTTATGCTACTCTGCCTTTAGTTTATCATTAAGAGCTTTATTAAACTATAGGCACTGCCTAGAAAAATCAAGGCGGCCTTTTCAGTAAGATACAGAAAATCCAAATTAAACAGGAAGTAAGTGCTGGCCCACAGATGGGAAGAAGTCGTATGCTAACCCCTCCCCTCACTCCCCATCCCACCCCGTGATATATTTTTAAAGTAAACTGCATGCACACACTGCTTCCAAATCATCTGGATTTCATAAAATGTAACCACAGTGTGGTTGGAAGTCAGGCAGCATTTAACATCGAAACATCTTTCAGGCTTAAAGCACTAAATTCTGCCCTTAGTCTCTTAGTATTACTGCCCCCCTGACCCCCAAGCAATCCAGCCACTACCACCAAAAAAGTACTCCTGCTATAGAAAAGTCTTGCAACAGAAATGAAGCATCAGCAAGACCACTACTGGAAACCATTACATCAATGGTAGGCAATTTATTCTGTTCCTAATGCGGTACTGGAAATGTGGCTATCGCCTTTTCAAGCCAGTGTGGCTATGCTCACTGGTACTATCACAGAGAACAGCTCATGTTCCTAACAGCTAGAAGGATTATTACTACACCTCCTGGAAAACACAGACAAGATTTGAACTGGAAGTCCCAATCTCTTGGCAATAGGTGAATGGTTTCTGTTTGCCCTCTGGAACCATGCCTATCAGATAATTTGAAGTTCCTAGGGAATCACTAAATTCCTCTCGAAACTAATTTATACTGATTTACCTCGGCCTGTTCCTAGAACTAATTCTGGGACATGGCTGCAGGGATCTGTCAAGCCAGCACTCTAGTCAAGAGGCCAGACTACCACTGATAAGACAACTGGTTATTTCACAACACCATAAAGATGTTAGCAGCAACAATATAAGATTTTATCACCTCAGAAAAATGAAAAACATTAATAATGTGAGGCTGAAACTCATACATAAGTTTAAAAGTCTATATTTGGGGCTCTTGCTTTCTCCATTGCAGATGAGATGACCAGAACTTTTCTATTTGCCTGGATCCAGAGAATGCAACCTTTATGTGGAAGCAGGCTTCAGAACGCATTCCGGCTGGGATAATTTTTGGGTGTAGTTTGGACATGCATAGAAATTCAGGACCGTACCTAGCAAATTGCTCTGGAACTCAATCCTTTGACCAACACAGTCCCTTTCCTGGACCACCTTACCCCGATTGCTTAGCTTCTGAGGAAGCAACCCTTTCTTCAGATAAAGGGGAGGAAAGTGCACCAGCACTGATGTTGTGTTAAAATGGCAAAGCAATTTGGGAGTTGAGGTGAGGAAGAGGCATGGGAGTGGCAGTGGTAGCAACCATGACCATCCAGAGGGAACGCTTGAGTGGAGGTTGCCAGAATTGTGACCATGGGTACAGTGGTGCCCTTGAGGTCTTCCCTTAGGGCTCACCAAGCCTCTGAGGCCTTCCTCCCATTCAGCAACCCTTTCACCATGAGGTAGGTTTTCTTTTTCTCCCTTGAAAAGTATACAGAGCCAAAGGAGAAAGTTAGAAAAATGGTGTATTTTCTCACTTCCTCTTTCTGCTCTAAGTGTTTTTCTACTGAATATGACTTTTACAGAGATTCACTGAAAAAGTGAAGTGTGTGCATGTACTCTCTCCGGAGATAGATTGTGTGATTTCCTGATTCAGGGAAGGTAGAAAAGAAGCGGCCAGAGGGCATGATGTCCACAGCACTCACTCAAAAATCTAAATCTGTCCAGAGCCCTTAAAAAGTTAAAGGTCTCCCCTCTAGAGATTCCCAGTGTGCAAATTTGCCCTGTGTGTTTCACCTGCCAGAAACAGCCCTGCCCACATTCATACTCTGGGGCAACTACCATGTCCTAAGTAAAAAATGAATCAATCAGCAAAAATATCACTAAAGGTGCATAAGAATAGTCTGAATCAGTCACCAATTAAAAATTGCAGGTATTTGCACATCTTCTAAAATACGATTAATAATAAAGCTAGAAGATCACTCTCATTCTTTTACACTTGATACATATAAACCACTCAGAAGAGCCAGTTCTTTCTTCCCTTCTGGAACAAAGCAAAGATACAATACTTTGGAAACCAGAAGCACCATGTCCTTAATAGTCAAAAATGCTATACATTTAAAGAGACTTTAAAAGACCACCACTGAGGTCGCAGATTAGTCCCATTAAAAATTGTCATTTCCCTCTTGCAACCACCTATAGCTTGTATAGGTTTATTTTTTGTTAAGATGAATTATGACTGCAGAAGGGGGTGGGGAAGGCTACTACACATGTATTCCTGCCAGAGACTCTTTCAAATTCGGCAATGTCACTTATGACAGTGGTCAGTGCTGACATAGCAAGCTGTTCATTTGTATCTTAATAGCAGAACACAAAAGTGAATGACTTGCTTCTGGCTTAAATGATGCAAGATCATTAATGAATTCAACAGTACAGATCTTAAAATTTCTTCCCTGAAATATAAATGCTGTTTTAGAACACTGCCACCTACCAACTAGCTCTTTACATTTGTTAAATATGTGGCAGCTTTACAATACTGGTACAGTGCACCATCTGGTGGTTGGAAACTGGTGGCACAATAATTCACATTAGAATGAAAAGTCATCAGGGTGAGACTCTCTGCTGCCTGTTCACTCCCCACACCACAGTCAATAGGATGAGATGCAATTCAGTTACTCACTTTATGGCTATCGTGGACAAAATCAAAATGAGAAGAGAGGGACACTGGGAGGGGGGAAAGGGATGGTTTAAGACAATGGGGGATATCTGAAGGGAGGAACACTGAGGATTGGGGAAAAAACAAGGAGAAATAATGGAAATGGGTACAACACAGAGGTCAACATGAAAAAGCTAACACAACAAAGCCTTTCTCAACTCCCTTCTTACAGTACTCAAGGCTTGCTTTAAATTGCCACTTTCCCCCCTTACGTCTCTCCATTGTTGTCTCCCTCTTTCATTCCTCAGCTACCTCGTGTATGAGATAAAGGAGCCCACAAATATTACTCACTCCTGGTACCATGTATGTACAGATTCAATGCAGTAATTTAGTACTGTACAAGTATTTTATTAACAAGCAAACACCATAGATGTACAACATCCATCACTTAACCATCCCTAACTGAACCAGCTGGCAGTCTTCAAAATTCTATTCTTAAAGGTACAGTAGCATTTATCTGCAGAAGTAGGAGGAGGAGGTACGAAAATAGGAGTGAATATGAAAGTGAGGGCACGAAAGGGGCTGCAAAACAGGAGGAAATAGCGACTTCAAAATTGGGTGGAAGGTGAAAGGGGTGCTTAGTAGTTGCAACGTGTGGAGGAAGATGAGGGTGGTCTGTGTGCGAGAAGGGTTACAGAGAGAAGGCATGTGCATGGGGGTGAAGGTAAAAAAAGGGCTACAAAACATATTGATAGGGCAGACAATTCAGCAAGTAATGTGCCTTGTGGGGGGGGGGTGAATGGAGCAAGCAGGAGGACAGAGCTTTCTAGTATATTTATATATTCATACCTTAGCAGCCACAATGCTCAGACCCATTCCATTTTGTTTCTTTAGTGTCACAGTGATTATTTCAGGTTCCTTCCTTAACGGATGAGCCTACAGAAACAAAGCACAGATTAAACTCTGTATTCCACGATACTGAGCACAGCAGTAAGAATTCATTCTGGGTACTTTAATACACTTACAGGTAATTCTGCTCACAACTTACTTCTATGTTGCAAAATGAAGCACTTTGAATAGCTTAAGTAAAGCACTAATATATGCTATGCCGAAGGAAAAATATAGTATATCCAAATCTGCATTTTAACTCTCTAGTACCACCCTAAATAACAAACTGCATATGGTTAAACTGCAGTTTATGTCCTCTACCATAATGTCCAGAAGATAAGTACTTGCCAGGTCAGCATTATCTTGCAACAGATGACTTTCATAATCTGCACCTTCAAAATATATTGTCCAAGTTCCTGGTGAACGTGGATGAGGTGTCAATCTGCAGAAACCTAGAAGGGGTAGGGTGGGGAAGACAATGTATAACTGAATGTATTTTCCAGGTCTCATATTAGGTAATTTGAGAGTCCACAAAAAACAAATACCATGCATACAAATGTTTCATTACTAAAAACAGCGTTGATCATCAACGTGACAAGGGCTTTTAAAAGATGGAAGGAAGAAACACAGAATGTGCATCACATGATAATACAAATCTGGAAAGAAGACACTCCTTTTCTTGATTTAAGGGATGCCCAAATAAAATCTCCATGACAACAAAAGTTGCTGAAATCCTACATATAAATAATGGCAAGAAGAGATTTCCAAACATCTAAAGACAAAATGAATTTTTCTTAGCTGAACTACAGCAAAGCAAGCATTTTCTGTCCCAGTACAAGACTAAAAGGACTAACCTCTTTGGCAAAGTGGATCTAAAAATTCTTGCAGCCCATTTGGGATGTTTCTGACAACATCACATGAGTAACCATCTTCTGGCAGAAGAAAGGGTAGCTGTAGATCAGGGTCCTCTTCTAACTGTACTTCTCTACCATCACTTCGAGCCAGCTCATCTGCGGTGTTTTCTGCCACTGCTACAACATTTTCTATTAACTCCTAGTTTGGCGGGGAGAGAGAGAGAGTAAACAATGCTGTACATGAGAATCCAATAATATAAAGTTATCATTTTATACTTTAGCCACCCCAAATCAGCAAATGTGAAAGATGTATGTGATATGTTTAGGTTGATGATGTCTGAAGCAGATACAAGAGGCAAAAGCTTTCGTTCAACTGTAGCTGTGAGGTTTAACTTTAGTTTCATCCCACCCCACCCGCTGGTGCCCTTTAAATGAAATTCTTCAAACTATTAGAAATATATTAAACATTTGTGATCAACGAGTAATACAAAGGGGATTATTATACTGATACCAAAACAAGAATTGCAGGCATTTATTTTTGCAATAGGAAGAAATTGATTTATACTGGATGTTATATATTTGATTAAATCTGTATTTTGAAGAGCAGGAAAAATAATGAAGGGAGATGTTAGGTTTTTAACCTACAGTTTGACTTTTTAGAACTAATAGGTTTTTTTCTCTCACCACCCTCCCACCTACAATTCAAGGACTTGTAGCAAGCTACTCCATCGATGTAGTCCTAAGAAAAATAAGAAAGTTTCATAAACAGAATGCTGCAATGTGTCCCAAAACTGGAAACACAAATAAGTCCAAGAGCACTGAAAATGCATCATTAAGCTATCTGTTGATACTCAAAACAATGAAGCAGATTTGCATGCACCCAATTGATACGTGATTCTGCATGCGAGCATTGCGGCAGAGCACTGTCATACACAATGACCTGGAACACAACCCCCATGAAAAACAGGGGGTGCCTGTATTTTCTTCCTTCTCTATGTGAGACAGAATAGGCTACTCAAGCTAAGAATTACTATCACCATTTAAAAAATGGGGTTCAGATGTCTCAAACCTTTTATTATTACATAAAGTTAGCATTATTTTTTCATACGCTACCCCATAACATTCTCTATATAAAAATTGATAGGGAAATTATGTTATAAATAAATAAATAAATAAATAAATAAATAAATAAATAAATAAATAAATGTCAAGATTAACTCACTGTTGGAATAAATGGCTCATCTGGGGCACAATGATAATTTTGTAGCAATGCATGCAGTTGTAGAGAATTGAGTTTAAAGCAGGTACTGTTGATATTGGGAATGTCTTCACGTGAATACTTATCCATAGTAAGTAAAGTAGTTGCCTGAAAAAGAAGCACAATTAGTAGAATCACCTTTATTTTATTAAAAAAATTCCTTCCTGTAGCACCTTAAAGACCAACTAAGTTAGTTCTTGGTATAAGCTTTCGTGTGCATGCACACTTCTTCAGATACACAGTATCTGTGTATCTGAAGAAGTGTGTATCTGAAGAAGTGTGCATGCACACGAAAGCTTATACCAAGAACTAACTTAGTTGGTCTTTAAGGTGCTACAGGAAGGAATTTTTTTATTTGGACTATGGCAGACCAACACGGCTACCCATCTGTAACTTTATTTTATTAAGAAACATGACAGTGGACCCTACACACCAAATTGGGGAGTGGAACCCTGCTCTTGAATGAGTACACATTTTGTGTTTGAAACTCTTAGAACAGGTTAAACTAGAAAATACCTTTTTTTAAAATAAGGTACAAAACAGCTCTCCTCAGTACGGCAAGAAAACAGACCTCTCTGAGGAAAACCACACTGAAGCAATTAAGCAACTGAACACCCCAAACCCTACTTTGCAGACACTGGTTTCATATGACTTCATACAGGTGGCTAAGTCTGAATTTCCATTATTAAATTAGTAGCTTAAGATCTTCCAAGATCATGCAAGCAAGCACTTATTTTTCCTATTACTACCAAATACCTACTTGTACTATCCTACTGAGATGACAATCAGCAGCCAGCTCCAAGCCCTGTTTTTCTGCCCAAGCTTCAATGTGCCCCAGCTGCTGCCGGATGATGGCTCCCCAGTAATGTGAACACAATCCTGAATCTGGATCAGTAACCAATCGGTTAAAAAGCCACATGTTGATAAAGTGGAACAGCTGGGAAAAGAGCTGTATGGTCAGTGCGGCGTTCACTCTACATCGCCGCAGCAGGGACATGGCTCCTGTCAGTGTATGCAAGACGTCATCTAGAAGAAAAAATACAATAGTTTACTCAGCTATGCATTCCAGGTTGAGCTACTCTGTTAAGTTACTCAGTGTTAAATATTACATTATGACTGGAAGACATTAATAACAATGATGTATTTATCTGCATAATGAAGTAATACTTGTACTCCATTTTTTTTTTTTAATTTTTAAATTTCCCAATGCATAGAGTAAAAAGCAGCAACTGTCATAGGAAAACCAAAGAAAAAGGAGAAACAAAGATAATGTCAATCTTCATCAATAAATTAAGAGAATGTGAGGATGGACAAACTTGTTTTTAGGTTCAGGAAGGGGTATAATAATTTGTGTATTATATAATGTCAGCTATTTCACAGATTCCTTCCAGACAAGCCAGTCCTTAAGCATAGGAGCAGCAGCATTCTTCCTATTTGCAATATGACTGCACATAGAAAATTTACAATAAATTCAAGGTTACCTGTCTGCACCTTTCTTTTCTAGAATTTTTATACAGTGGAACCTTGGTTGTCAAACACCTTGGCTCCTGAACACCACAAACCCAGAAGTGAGTGTTCCAGTTTGTGAACATTTTCCAGAAGCTGAACATCCGACGCAACTTCTGATTGAATGCAGGAAGCTCCTGAAGCCAATCGGAAGCCGCGCCTTGGTTTTCGAACGAACTCCCGGAACGGATTAAGTTTGACAACCAAGGTACCACTGTAAATGGTTAATGGGTCCAATAGATATGCATAATTGGTAATGTTTTTAGCACAAATATTATATTTATATTGTTGGGCACTGCCACAGAACATGGCTTAAAGTCCTCAAAGAATGCCTAGGGCAGTTACTGGAGTTATCCAAGTGGGAAGGGTCATGCATTATTACACACAAATAATGTATTATTACACACAAATACACGCACGGATACATTCTAACATACAACATCGGGAAAGGTGGATTAGATGTCAATGGCTGCCATGCAGCTTGCTGATGAGGAACTCCTCACAAAGTATAGTATGTCTTATTGTACGTGCAAAAACACATTGCAGTTCCCTGCAAAATATAAGGTCTCCCACCGTGCTCCTCTCATGACAGTAGGCCTTATGCTTAGTACATTATATCATAAAGTGATCTAACCTATTTTAGGCCTTTGAGGATTATTTTCTTCTGGATCATCAAGAAATGCAGGCATGTAGTTGTTAAGCTCTGACTGAAGACAATGAACCAAATATCTGAAAAAAATAAAATTTTGTATAAATATTAATATTAAGGCTTCCACCCATTTAAAGAAGATTTAGATTCATGAACATAGAAATTAGGCTGATGAAAACCTGCAGACATGTAAAAAATGAATTTACCTAAGTGTCAACAATTCAACTCTCAGCACAATGCTGCACATATCTCAGTGTCCCACTGAGTTTACTAGGCCTTACTCCTCAGTGTGCTTAGGACTGCATGCTCACTATCTATTATTCACCAAGTTTCCTGAGCAATTTCCCAAGAAACAGATGCCTTAAGAAATATTGCTGCACTAATACTGAATTAAAAATACCAAACTGTGCCAAGTCAATTTCTGTTATATTTTGAAATTGACTATGATTTTTATGGGATTGTACCCAGGGGATGTTAGGAGAAGAACTGAGATAAACAACAATCTTATGGCACTTTATTGTTTTGTTGCAACTGACACTGGAAATAGTTACAGTGAGACTTGAGCTAGTGATGACTAACTTGTCCCACATATTTCAGTGGAACTATAATGTGACTTCCTCCGGGTTCAACCCAAAACTGTTAAGGGAAAAAAAAGGGGGGGTGTTGTGTGCGTGTTTTGATGGGGGATGTCATATTTTTCCCCCATTCCAGTGGAATTCTAACATATAATCTACTAGCTCTATTACACAACGCAGATTGCTTGAAACTGGAAAAATAACACCAAAAGGGGTTTATTTTTTTACTTCTAATTACACAGGTCACTTGTACATTTCACTCTTAATATAAATTAATTCTAATAAAGAATCGTCAGAATTTTTATTGTGCCCAAGTAAAAGGATGAACTCCTCCTCACTTAGAGCATAATAAGATACACAATGCACCAGTAGATAGAGCAACTAACAGATATAATAAACAAATGAATTAACCAATTTTTAATTTTTTAAAAAATGAAAACACTGGTGATAGCCAATTAATTATACTCTGAGTAGACCCACTGAAATAAGTGCAATAAAGTTCATTGATTTCAATGAGCTTACTCTGGGTATGACTAACATTGGATAACATTCAATATCTGCTTTTAAAGGCATTTGGAAATAATAATGTATAACTTTTCCTGAAAAAGGAAAAATTTGATGAATGTACTATATACAGAAATCTGATTATCTTACTTGAATGCCATTTGAACTAGGTGTGCCAAAACATCTTGCGCATCTAAGGTGATTCGGCTAAGCTCTCGATCCTGCTTAATGAAGTTTAGCAGCTCAGATGCATTTGCCATCCAGAAAGCAAGTGACCCTGCAATATTCTTCTGTTTCTGAAAATATTTTTCGAAAAGTCGTGTAAACATCAAAAGGAAGTCTTCCTCTGGCAAGTCAGCTTGCATTCATTATCAAAAGGCTCTGTTTAGATAGACCAGTACCCCCTCCATATTACCAAATATAACTCAGTTACCAGATATTTGCAAAGAATTTCTATGAAACTGTAAGTAATATATGCTGGACATCTTGCAATTGCTTCAAATTACAAGTGATATTTTAATGATAAATTATTAAATATTCCAAATGCCATTTGTGAAATGGAGTTAGCATGTTGTCATGAAATGCGGAAAGCTTAGATGTATGCATTATCTGGTAATCTGTATGTGCGCAAGCACATGTTAACTAATGCCCATTGTCACCCAGATACTGCTAGCCACTGGCTTTGACACCAAGCAACTCAGTATCGAGTACTGATCTATCTCACCATTTCCCGACCACAAATGCTAGGCCAGGCAACCTCAGATGAGATCCAAAGAACAGAACCACAGACAAAACAAAAAAAAGGGAAGAAAAAGAACTTTTGTCATTATGTCTCCATACTGAAGTGCGTTAAGCAGAAATTATGGAATGCTGATAGGCTGCGCAGTCAAAAAAGGATTTTAGTACTGCATGTTCCAGCTGCTGAATGAGGGTTATGAACTGTTCAATCCAGCTGTAGAAATATTGTATTTTTACATGGAAGCAGCATGAGAAACTGAGCTAAGCCAACACAGCTAGGATCAGTTCCCAGCAATATATCCTACCTGATCAACCTGGTCTACCTCCTGGAGAAAAACGAAGGAAATCAAACAGAAGAAAGAAACTTGTGAACATTCATGGTAGTTTTCGAAATTAAACACTAAATATGAAGGCACAAGACTTATGCTCAGTCACATTAAAACATTTCACCACCAGATGTGATACAACTGAGAAAACTTTGCGCAATCCTGCAAAGAGTAACATGGAGATCTGCTCCACAGAAGACAACAGAGCTTTTCCTTTCCATGAGAAGTCAGCTTTACACCAGACAGCCAGACATGTAGCAGTGTAGCCAGGTCAGTTCAGTTTTCATATATTAAACAGAACTAGTAGAAATGCCAGTTTAAGAGCACTCTTCTATGGTTGTGAGTGTTTTATTTCCAGTAATTTCGCCACTAGAATTTGTGCAGTGACAATTAATCCATCTGATACCTACACTCTTTTTACAAAATTTGTTAAATAATCTTACAGTGCTTCTTAATGGACTCTCATGGAGTGTTGTATCATGAATTTCCTTTCTAAGTTTGGACATATGTATACCCCTCAATATGTGTTTGATTATATCACCCACAAAAACCTATAAAGTTGGCTGTCTTTTCTGGATTTTCACTGAGATAGATACTGCTTGTATAATAGCTTATTTTAAAAATGTTTTGAATCTAATTACTTGAATTACTATCTAGGAGGGTCTCTGCAAACAGAACTCCAGTGATTAATTGAAATTCTGAAGTTCTTCCTTCTATTTTACAGTGGACTCTCCGAATATGAACTTAATTCGTTCCGGGGGTCTGTTCGCTAGAGGCATGTTTTTGCGCATGCGCACGGCGCAATTAAGCGCTTCTGCGCATGCAGCAAAACACGCAAGTATACACTTCTGGGTTTGCTGTAACTGTAACCCAAAGATTCCGTATCCAGAGGGATACGTAAGTAGAGATACGACTGTACTTCATATTTAAGAATGGATTTACATTTGACTTTCTTGCCTAATACCCTGGAAATATGATTGAAGGGAAACATAAACATAATTAAAATAAAAGTTTCGCTCAAGCTCCATGGAAATTACAGCATTTGCATGCAAAGATCAGGTTGAAAACTATACAGTGAAATCCTATGCATGTTTACTCACAAATAATTACTACTGTATTTACTGAAGCTTACTCCCATGTAGGAATATAGAATTACAGCCTAAATTTAACAGAGGCCAAAGGGAATATGATAGGTGTATATTTCTGTACTTAAAAATAATTATGTTTTGTATTACATTTCTGTTCAATAAAGGGCTGATCAGATTTTTTGCAATCAAAGCCAAACTGATAACATTCAATCTATCATAAACTATTCCACAATCTACTGTGAGATTTGCAGATATGCACTCAAAATTGCTAAATGATGGTAGGGACTGCCATTCCAAGAAACCTAGATGCTACAATCTTGTAAAGGAAGGTGTGGAATTGTCTGCCTCAAAATGCGTGGTGTGGCACAATACACTTTCTGGAAGAGTTATAGCCTAGTGCCAGGAGGCAGCAGTAGCATGTTGCTTGGAAGAGGGAATCCTACCTCCCAGCAGCACTGCGCTCACAACAGGGATGGACTGAGGGCATTCCAGGTTGAGATCAGTGTCTTGTAGGTACACGCACCTGCGAGATGCTGATGACACCAACCCAGAGCTCCCCTGACCTCACCACTGCCCTGCCGCATACCGGTGCACAAGACCACCACCACCAGGAAGGTGCTGCTACCGCCCCATACAACCCTCAATCACTGCTGCTGTCAGGAAGGTTCTACTGGCTTCAATGGGATAGATCTCCATATTATTCAGAGAGTGTAGGACAGGCAGAACTGCGTGCCAAATCTATAGCACTACTAACGTAACAGGGAGACAGGTGAAGACAGAAATAGGACCATTTAAAGGAAAATACAAGTGGAGCCATAATAAAATGAATTGCTTTCACAGACAAGTATGTTTTAATTGAAAAATTAAATCTTGGACACAAAAAACTAAAAAATAAAAACCCTGAGTGATGCTGCTGCTCACTTTGGCACCACGTGTACCAAAAATAAAAACTGAGTGACGAGCAAGCTATTTGCAGTTGAACGCCTGAATTTCTTTTAAACATAATTACTTCCAATCATTCAAAAAACATCTGGTTTTAATATGAATGCATAAATGAGCATATATAGAAGACAGTGGGTTGGATCCAGTTCCTCCTCCACGTTCAGAACTCTTTCTGTTCCTGAAAATAATTGTGAATCAGAGGAGCCTCCCCTACAATCCACATGCCACTTCCCACACTGAGGTTTTCTTAACTCTTCACAGTAGTTTACAAGGCATACACAAGGCTGCAAGGGGAAGGAGGATCCCATAAAAAGTGTCTTCCTCCAACAGAGCTCCATCCATGAGAATTCTGGATTCAACACATAGGAAAGAGGTGTAGCCAATGTGGGGCCTTCCAGATGTTGCTGGACTCCAACTCTAGCCGGTATGTATGGTGGTCAGGGATGACTGGAGTTGTAGTCCACCACTACCTGAAAGCATCATGTTGACTACCCCTCCTGTAGACAACAGCATGGGACCAAATTTTGAGCTCAAGACCCATGCTGGCAAAGAGTGTTACCCAATCTGAGTCCTACTCAGATTAAACCTATTGAAATTAATGGACTTAGGCAACAAATGAAACCTAAAGGTTGGTGTACGACACCAGTCCTACTCAAGAGTAGACCAATGGAAGTTAATGGAAAAGACTAAGGTTTATTAATTTACTCTGAGTAGAACCTAGCTAAATGCCAATTAAAATGCTAAAATTCAGGTGCTTTCTAGTTTTCTAAAACCATGATTATCTGAATCTCTTGTTCAATATCTGACATAAAGATCTATACGCAAGTAAGAGAATCCTGTTACTGATCTTATTTTTGTTTTAGAGGACCTTGATTAGTTTTTTGTTTGTTTGTTTTACACTGCAATTGAAATCATTTTGTGTGGTATTTATAAACTGCCCTGTGATATGCACTATCATATTGGCTATGTGATTGCAGCCACAGCTATAAAGTTAAACAAGCCTGCTAAAAGCGAAGTATTTTTTGTAATAAAAAAAAGTTAAGCTATGAAAATGTATTCACAGAAATTCTCTTAAAACTGCAGCTCACCTGTATAACTCCTTCCATCATGCTCACCATCTTGTTGACTATTGCAATGACTTTGTGAGTACGTTCAGCAGGACTGATGTCAGGTCTGTACTGGCTTGACAATACATACCGACATGCCATATACAAAACATATGTAGGAGACAGCTTAAAATGAACTGTTGAGCTATTGGTGTAATTTATAATGGCAGACAAAAAGGAATCTTCAGCTGCAAAACAAGATAAACCAAGATCAGATGAATTCATAACTTGTTCTATTTATAAGCAAGGTTTATTCTGTGCCCTTCACCACCAAGTCCCAGGATGGGTCACATAATATACAATTATATAAACAGCTTAAATCATTTCAATTAAAAAACACATAAAACTGTTCCAAGTGGAACAGAACAATATAGATTCAGCAAAAGAGGTTGGTCCCTCAGTACAAAGTACCTTAACTGTCAAAGGCCAAGGTAAAGATGTGCATCTTCAACATAGAGCAAAAGGCGTACAAGGAAGATGCTGGACACATTTCTGTGGGGAGGAAGGTCCACAGTTCAGGGGCTGCTACAGAGAAAGCCCTCTCCTGGGACATCATACCCTCCATTTCTAAGGGTAGCAAGAAGTTCTGAGAGCTCTCTCTGCATATCCAAAGACCTCTGAAGATGGTTTTGCAGATACTTGGGGCCTAAGTTGTTTATTGCTTTAAACTGCAATGTGAACACCTTGAACTGGGTTTGGAAACAAACTGGCAACTAGTGCAGCTATTTCAAAACAGGGGTTATATGAACCCCAACCAGTAATCTGGCTGCTATATTTTGGACCAGTTGAATATCTTAAATTGTCTTGCAGGACAGTCCATATAGAACACACTGGCCTACTGCAAAGTGTAGAGTGGCCAGATGTTGCTCTAATTTGCAGAGCAGGCCACTGAAGAAAACGGACCACTACAGTATAGTTATTTGCATGAGGCTAACTTTTTAATAGGTTGAGCTCTTTATGCCAAAGAAAGTGTGACTTATCTGAACTTAGAAAAATACCTGGGAGTGATTCTTGTGACCTTTGGGGGAGGGTGTAGAAATATTTTGAAGGTGCACAAAGGAACCTTCCGACAAATGGCTCTGCAAATATGCAACATTAGGATTTTTTCTCTCTCGATTTTTTAAAATTATTATTTTCAACAAAATTTATATACCGGTTGATTTTAGTAAAACCTAAGTAGTTTACAAGTTCACTTAGTAAAACCTAAGTAGTTAAACTTCCAAAGTAGTTTAAAATTCTTGATAAAACCGGTGCCTTTATTTAGCGCAAGAGCTGCTTCTATTTCTGCCTTCATCTCTTACTTCTACTTTGTGGTCCCATGGGAAAGGAATAGGATTGATAGCTATAACCTTTAACAACTATTACACTTTGTAGCATTTCACTGGCTTTTGTAAGGAGTATGACTGGGACTGAGGGGAAAATGTGACCACTGTAACTTTTCAAACTGCTTGCGTATTTGAAGTTATCTATAAGAATGAAATAAAAACTGTTAATAAAAAATTGTCACACCTAACCAGATTTTGTTTGAAATGTTAATACTTACAGCTTTCCCTGAATTCAATGCTTGCAGGTAATATCAATTCAGGTCCATGTGCGTCCTGAGGTCTACAGACAGAAAGCAGATCTTTAAAAGTCCAGTTTAAAGAGTGAAAATTAATTCCACTATCAAAAGATACAGACTTTTCCAAAGGCTTCGCTTCTGGGACTTTATACACCATTTTTGTTCACATGAACTGAAAAATACAGTACTGGGGGGCGGGGAGATATTGATTCTCCCCTCTTGTTAGATTCACTCTCAAGTTCTACTTGATCATTAACAAGATAGATCATGAACTGAAGGTCTGCATTATAGATGAATATGAAATTTTAATGAATTTGCAGTGCACAAGGCAGCCTGTCAGCTGCTGTAAACAGCTCATGTTACACACACAGACCCCTGCATGAGGCTACATAAAAGAAGAACGAGAGGTTAGCTTACTAGCACCACACTAAATCCACAGGTGCTACTACAATGTAATAGATACAACCATTTTGAAAACTATGTTTTTATGAGACCTGGAAGGCTGGGTCATATGCAAGTAGGTCACTTAATGAATGACTAATAGCTTAATATGTGAACTAATGTGACATAAAGTGACAGGGAAAATTAACTGTGGTTTTATACTTTAAACAGCCCGTTATCACTTTCAAATGTGTAAACCAGAGAGTCTCTGGTTACAAAATGAAGTATGTGTCTGTTACGGAAGTGACATACACTATGGGCCTACTGACTGGAGGGCAAGCCATTTTAAAAAAATCAATCCAACAGCTCCACACGAACAGAAGTTATTAATATTGCAGTTGTTGTATAAGGGATTATTATGATGACTGGAATGTAATGGAGATTAATAAGATTTTGGAACACAGAAATAAAGCAAATAATCAAGCCATCAATCCTAGCATGCGGGAGGCCACATCATCTAAATTTTATAATTCGGTATTCAAATGATTGGTATTATTAATTGTGTTATAAACTGGTATTGTTATAATGAGGCTATTATTGAATTGTAATTGAAAACTAATAAAAATTACTATTTTTAAAAAATCAATCCAACAGTACTACCCTGCAACTTGAAACCTTATGTGGTCACACTTTTCCATTACCAGTAAAGGTTTCCCCATTTTCTCCAGTAACACAAGGCTATTGCCAGCCATTTCAAAATATGTACTGAATTTAAATCGGAAATAAGCATATATTTCTCTTGACATTGCATAAGAAACTGACAACCTGAAAATGCCCATTTGAAAATAGATGCAGCAAGACGTTTATCATCATGGTCTCTGCTCACTAACCTCTTTCAACTCAGTTAAATTTGTACTTGGGAACATTTAATTAGATCTGCCTTCATTCCCTCTTTTGACCATAATTTAATATGGCAATGGCTTCCCCAGCTATTCTGCTGCCAGTTACACTTAAATATATGTCTGAATTGCACAACTCCTCCCCCCTCCACTTTTAAAGCAATATAATGACTGCCTTAGCTCAGACAGATTTCACATTAAATTTGAACACAATCTGAATCATGACTATTGGCAGGACTATGAAATTGTGATTCTTGTTTTGCTATCTCTTTTACATGAGAAATTCCTGAAGTGGTTTGAAACCTAATACAGTACAGTATTCAAAACATGTAATGCTAATGCAAATGTAGTTCTGAAAGTAAAAAGGCTTTCCCCAATCCAAATAATGCAAAAGGCCCACTTGTTTCCGAAAAGTTACATTGTCCTATTACCACACCTGCGTCTAAAGATTTGCCAGACAGCCTGATATTTATACATATTTTAATGCTCTTTTGCTAAAAATGAAATGAACCATGTGTTGCTTTATACAAAAAAACCAACACCCATGGAATCCTTCGAAATCAAGTATTTTGCCATTAAAAAAAACAATCACACAATTCTACATCTTACATATACATCCTACCATATTCTGTCCTGCTTTTGTGGTAAAATGAAGTTGATTATCAAAATATACAGTCTGCCCATATCAACCTTATAAATTGAAAAACGTTATTTGGTACCTGCCATCCTGCCTGTGGTAATCCTGCTGTTCTATTCTGATCATGGGCTTGACCATGCCACGTTCAGCTGTGCTGGATGCCGACATTCTGTCACTGTCCAATCTGTTGGTACTCTGTTCCACACAAGATCAGAAGCATTTATCACAAAACATATCAGAGATTTGCCTTGCCCACCCTTTCTCTGCAACTATAAGTTAATGTTGGACACATTTAGGGTGTACTCTCTATTCATGTGAGAAGTGAGTTCCCACAGTGCACTCCAGGACAGTGATCCACTACTACTTTGAAAGGTACAGAAATTCAATAAAGAGGTTCCTTGATAAAACTATCGGAAAAGGTTGGTTTTCAGTTAAAAAATGCTTTGTTTTACAAGACCTAAGCAAAGTTCATATAGAATGAGAAACCATACTTTAAATTAAGCAAAACTTCCTATGATGGCTAAACCTAGGGAAATGTGGTTTGGTAAGTTATGATTAATGAAGTTATGAAACCTTGTTCTGATCCTGCCTAGTTCTGACTCTCCATAGTTTAAACTGACCACAGTTCCAAGTTTGGATGTCACAGGGAAGTGTCATAATATCCCATCAGAAGCTTTCAATCTCCTTCTCTTGTATATATACATCCAAAGAGGAAAGAAAAAGGAGGAAATATGAACGGCTGAGGCTTGTTCATATAAAATAAAACTATGATAACACAAGGAGGAGGGGACATCAGAGGACGAGATGGTTGGACAGTGTTCTCGAAGCTACCAGCATGAGTTTGACCAAACTGCCGGAGGCAGTGGAAGACAGAAGTGCCTGGTGTGCTCTGGTCCATGGGGTCATGAAGCCCTAAATACGTTTTAGTAATATATACTAAAAATCTGGCCATGAAGTCAGTCAGTAAGCTTTCTTTCAAAGAGTAGAGGCTTACTACTCTTTAAAGAAAGCTTACTGATTGACTTCATGGCCAGATTTTCAGTATATATTACTAAAACGTATTTAAATTATCAGTTGTAAAATGACTTAGCACATTTCTAGGTCTGGTGACAATTTGTTACCTTGCTTGCAGGCAATCCTGTTCCACTATGGACATCTCCTTCCAAATCAAATGTAGTTTCCTGTACAGCTCTAAAAAGACAACATACATTCAAGAACTAATTATTAGCAACATATAATATCCAGAAACACAGCACAACAATGTTTCGACTAATCACTTCTGGAATTCGTTACTAGCTGCAAATATACATTATGTTTACACACAGAAAGATTTTATCTCATTTTCAAAGAATGACACTATAGGTAAAGGTAAAGGGACCCCTGACCATTAAGTCCAGTCGTGACCGACTCTGGGGTTGCGGCACTCATCTCGCTTTATTGGCCGAGGGAGCCAGCATACAGCTTCCGGGTTATGTGGCCAGCATGACTAAGCCACTTCTGGCGAACCAGAGCAGCGCACGGAAACACCGTTTACCTTCCCGACGGAGCGGTACCTATTTATCTACCATATTTTTCGCACCATAGGGCGCACCGGACCATAGGGCGCACCCAGTTTTTAGGGGGGGATTCAAGAAAAAAAATATTCCCCCCCCAGCCCCAAAGAGCAGCGTACAGGCTGCACACAACCTCTCCCTGCCGGAGGGGTTGCGTGCAGCTATGGAACAAGCCAAGGCAGCGAGCGGGATGGATTCCACTCACTGTTTTGCCTTCCCCTTTAGCCCCGTGCAGCCTCCCCTTGGCGGAGGGGTTGCGCGCAGCTATGGATCAAGCCAAGGCAGCGAGCGGGATGGATTCTGCTCACTGTTTTGGCTTCCCCTTTAGCCCCGTGCAGCCTCTCCTTGGCGGAGGGGTTGCGCGCAGCTATGGATCAAGCCAAGGCAGTGAGCAGAATCCATCCCCTCACCTCCCGCAAAACCGGCAGAAGCCGCACACACTTTAAAAGGGCTGCACGGCTTCTCCTGGCTTTCCTGGGAGGTGGGGGGGATTCGCTCACCTCCTGCAAAACCGGCAGAAGCCGCACACACTTTAAAAGGGCTGCACGGCTTCTCCTGGCTTTCCTGGGAGGTGGGGGGATTCCCTCACCTCCTGCAAAACCGGCAGAAGCCGCACACACTTTAAAAGGGCTGCACGGCTTCTCCTGGCTTTTCTGGGAGGTGGGGGGATTCCCTCACCTCTCGCAAAAGCCCGCAGAAGCCGTGCAACCCCTTTAAAGAGATCGCGGCTTCTCCTGGCTTTTCTGGGAGGTGGGAGAAGGGACTGATGCCGCCAGTCAGTCCCTTCTCCCTCCTGTGGAAAAGCCTGCAAGAGCGCACGGAGCTTGTGTGTGGCTCTTGAGGGCTTTCCCCGCCTGCCTCCCCCCTGCATTCGTTCCATAGGACGCACACACATTTTCCCTTGCTTTTTAGGAGGGAAAAAGTGCGTCCTATGGTGCGAAAAATACGGTCGGTACTTGCACTTCTGACGTGCTTTCGAACTGCTAGGTTGGCAGGAGCCGCTATAGAAATGACACTATAGAAAGGTCACTAAAAGAAATTTAGGAAGTTACTTCAAAACTTCCACATTTTGATCTGTTCTGCTCATTGATAATCTTGCCATTATTTTATTTGTTGTACTTATTGTTGGCTCTCATGGTCATTTTATGGAAAGGCAGTGTAGAAATGTTATAAACAAAACTCTCACACTCCCCCCCTCTCTCTCAAATACAAAGATAGTCCAAGACTTGTTTCTTCATGTTACTACAGTTCAGGGACCACTGTGATTTTCATCATGCCTTACCTCATGACATATAAAGAATACAATTAAATGCATGCAACATGAAAGGTGTGCAGCATTTTCTTCCAAGTATCCTTAGTTTTATAAAATTATACCATTTATAAATTTATTATAGTATAGAATGGTGCCTTTAGCTATGTTGACTTTGCTCTTTTATTAATGGAACTCTACAACACAACATTAGTTTTAAGTATGAATTAAGCAACTGGAAATTCCAAAAGATTTCACAAGATGGAGCAAGAGTATTAAACATTAGTAAGAAGATAATTGTATTATTCTTATCAGGGTTGCCACTTGAAAAATGAAACATTGCTATGCCATCACCATCTTAAATAATTTTCTGAGTTTGGGATTATTGCTTGAAAATGGTGATTTACCCAGCTTTGAGTCGTGAACTTTTCACCATGTGTCCTGCATCTAGACGTCCTTTAGGAATGTGATCTTGAATGGGATCCACAAATTTAAATACATGAGAGGTCCCAAACTGAACCTTCATACCACTTTGCAGCATAGTGGTCTCTGAGATCCGCTGACCTTCTACATAAGTCTCGGCATCAATGCTTCTTGGGGTAACTGTAACAACTCCATCCATATTAGTGAGGTCACAATGATGAGGCTGAATTCCTGGACCAAACAACTGAAAATAAATAACCAAAATTTAGAAGTAGCAAAACTGATACCAGGTTTTTTTTTAAAAAAACAACCCTATGCTAATATGTACATAGGTGTTTTGGTTTAAATAAGCAAAGTACTTTTTTGCAATATTAATTGCATTAGTTCAGCATCAGTTTCCTCAAAATGTACCATGAGCAATGGGATCACATATCTTTCAGAAACCACCAAAAGCTGCCATCTGTGAATGCATGTAAGGTGATGAGTATAATGATTGGGTAATAGCAATATTAATTGAAGAATAACTATGTTATCTTGTAGAATAATACAATACCATTCAGCATCCGTGCTAGTCAACACACATACGTTTACAACTTTAAAAACTGAAGCCTTTTTAATTATATTTTTCCTGGTTCCCACTTTATTAATATTTTTCAGTACACATGAACATGAAGCTAAGTGGTTATGATAGAAAGGGTTGACCAGTAGCATTAAAAAATATTGGGCTGTATCAGAAGTAACATGCTCAGAACAGATCCCATTGAAATCTAACGTAGTCATGTCCAGTAATTTAAATGGGAGCACAAGCAACGACCAATTGTATGGCAGTTACATTCCTGAAACCCGTGCTTTGGAAGAATGAGCATAAGCCCTCTGCACCCAGTTCTGCCCATGGCACACCTCCTTTTCTGGCTACTTCCAGGTCGTCACACATAAATTAGCCATTGCCTGTATGTACTTTGAGTGAGACTAACAATGAATACAAGCAACTGGATACAATCAACCACCCAGATCAACTAACTGTCTAGGTTCTGAATGTCTGGAAAGTATATCATTCCTCTTCCCATGGTCACAAAAAAGGTTTCAGCACAATTCAATGTCAAAACAAATGATGGGTTGTTGCAATGATAACATGTTGCAAATTCATGGGGGTAGCCAGGATTTTTATTAGGGGGTACAGACCTTTTGTTTGGGGGGGGGGTGCAGAACCTCAGTTTGCTATGTATTTTTATTGATGTTTATTGATGGGGGGCAACTGCCCCTCCCTGCTCCCCAGGCTATGCTCATGGTTCCAATGGCTTTAGGATTGTGAACTCTCCTTCCCCCCCTAGAGGGGAGGATCTAAAGTTGCTCTTAACAATAAACCAATTTTTTTGTCTGATCCAAATATGGGAGACTGCAGCTTGTATAAACCAAACTCTCTTTCTTGACTCAATAAATGTTTCCTACCTGTATAGAGTTGTCATCAAATTTTTCTGTACCAACTTCTGTCACACTTAACTGCAGACGATAGAGCTTTGGTTTATCTCTTGAGTCAGAGCCATCTGCAAGTAAGAACAAGTTATTTTGTTTGCAAAAGTAATTAAAGCATGTAAATTTTTAAAAAATTGAATATACACAAGGACATTGCATAACAAAATACCATTGCTGGAATTCCAAAGCATATTTCAATTAAGCTTTAAAATAGTATTTATTTCAGTAATTATGTTTATGTTATTATACATAAATCCAGGAGTTCTTCAAATAACTAACACTATAAACATATAAAGACATACTAGCACTGGAAAATTTGAGATAATACAAGAAGAAACATTAAATATACTGGATGACATCCAACTAAGTCACACTTAAAGTAGACACAACGAAATCAATCAAGTTAAGTTAAATCCCTTTATTTCAACTGGTCTACTCTGAACTAGATATCATTACCTGGTTGTCTCAAATTAAGTGATGCTTGGAGTATAACATTTAAATCAATGGACTTCAGTTGGTTTCAACATGCCTACCCTGAGTATAAGTTGGTATAATAGAATCCAATTGTTTTCCTTACCACAATTTCCAATTTGTATAAACTGCCTTGTGATTTTTGAATGAAGGGCAGTATAGAATGCACAAATGTACATACATACAATTTAAAGAGTGCAAACATAATGTTTTAAGAAGGGCTACCTCCCACTGCGCCAAAAAAGAAACACTGGGTTTGTGCACTAAATTATCCCTGATTTTATCTTTCAGTAGCTGCTGATGTGCATATTTCCCTTCCTTAGGATCTATGGATAAAGGGCAAGTTAGAAATATCATAAATAAACAAATAAAATATTCCATTTAGTGGATTTTCTTTTTTAAAAAAAATATTCTTCACATTTTAATAAATTACTGTTCATGGTTTCTCATTCTCACACTAACTGCATATAAGTAGTGATGATGTGCACCACACCTCCGAACTTTGCTGCTGGGGAGAATTGTTCACATATCTAAAAGTGTAATTCATGGATCAATTATCCTGAGAGACTGTCAGAAGTATTTTGAGGCTATTGGTACAGGTGAAAAGAAATGTAGCAGAGGGGTGCTTCTAGTGACACAACAGGCCAGATCCTTATCTCCTTACCCCCCTGGCAGGCCAAATTTGACAGGTGGGCAATCAACTGACACTGGGCTTTAAAATCAGGATTGCTGGGACTTCAAAGCTAGCACAGCAAGATTTGAAAGCCCTGCTGCTGTTTGCAAGCGGCTTTCTAACAACCCCTATGCTCCTGTTTGACAGAGCTCAAACATCTGTGTGTGTGTGTGTGTGTGTGAGAGAGAGAGAGAGAGAGAGAGAGAGAGAGAGAGAGAGAGAGAGAGCGCTCATGAGAGAAAGAGAGAGCCCTTTGTGAAAGTTAGAAATCCCATGTGCAGGCAATGATTTCAAAAGAAAGCTGTCTTTTGAAAGCATTGCCTGTGCGCAAGTAGCCATTGTTTGCAAAAGGCACTGCTTTTAACACCCTCTATGCCCATTTGAAGCTCAAACTGGTGGGGGGCAGTGTCTGAAAGCCCTTGAAAAAGGGATAAATATGCTGTGCAGAAATACTTTACTTCTCTCTATGCTGTGCAGCCAATACAAGATTAAATCCTGTCCTTCCACCCACTGCCTGACACCACCAGTGATCCCAGCTGACGGTTGGGTGAAAACAGCATGGTGTTCCAAATGCTACTGTGGGCCAGAGGTGCCCCACCCCTGATGTAGCATTTTTCCATACATGTTGAATTCCTTTTCCCCAACTGAGCATGCACTGGATTCCACTGAACATTCACACCAACCATATAGTTACATAGTAAAGCAGTATTCATTAAGAACAACCCGGATCAATTCCAGTTTAGGGAAGTAATATTAAGATGCTCTTATGTTGATCTATTCTTGCTGCAGCACTTACACAAGTAGCTGCCTCAACATGAGTCTTTGTTTCAGTTATTAAGCAGCCTTCTCGCTCTCACTGCATTCAATACATAAGCATAAGCAACAATATGTACTAATTAAGCAGTCACAGGAGGCAGTGGAGAGATCACAAAGATCTGCCCGGATAAAACCTACATTAAAAGCAGAACTTTTAATATAAAAAATGCTGAATTTCCCTTAAGAGAAACAAACACGTTTAACCTGATTATATAAAAGGTAGCTCAATATCATTTTATGTACACCACACTTTAGGTACTTGGAGGAAGGGCAGTGTGTGTGTGTGTGTGTGTGTGTGTGTGTGTGCGCGCGTGTGTGTGTGTAGGATTTCTACTTATAAGAGCAACAGCAAGACTAGGGAGCATTGTTCCTTCTAATGCTGAATTAGTCAGTCCCAGTGCACCAACATCATTATAGCCAAAATAGGCTCACTGAGCAATAAGAGGGAAATAACAGCATGCTTGGACCAATCCCAAGGTATGTACTAGTACAAAAAGAATGAGGGGCGGGAACCAAAGGAGACAATTCCGTTTTTTAAAAGGTTTCAAATATAACTGTGCTATCATGTAGCACATGCCGGATGTACCCTGCTCCCTTACTGTATAAGGGTGCTATTAAACTAAGTTTTACTCAGAATTGACCCATTGAAATCAATGTCCATGAGTTTGTCCGGTAATTTCAACAGGTCTACTTTGAGTAAAACTTAGTTGAATGCTACCTATAATGTTCAGGCCAGGGGTCATGTGCCAGGCTTTCAAAAGCTATTGCACAAGGTCTTGGTGGTGAAGGGATGACAGAAACAGGAAGGAAAATGAGAGATGGGAAAATTTATTTTTAAATCATTTAGCTGGGCTATAATAAGCTTTTATCTGCTGTCAGCTTGTGGTGTGCTATGCAATTGTTTGAGGGAAGAGCAAACCAAAAGACAACAAACTGAGGAGCTGGAACAGAGACAGCTGGTGGCAGGAGATTTTTTAAAAGGAGAGAATGTAATAAGAAAATGTTGTTTAAAAACAGCAACGAATGACAACCTGATCTGGTTGGAGACACAGGACAGGAAAAAGGGGAGGTTTATCTCTCCTTTCTCCATACTTTTCCTCACCCATGAAAGTCACCCCATAACTGCTATTTGTGCTCATGATAACTTTCCTGAGGCAAATGAGGGCGAAGGACAATTTACACTGAAGAAACAGACTAAGTGGGGAGAAGGGTTCGTTCATGCTATGGTCCTCATCATCCCTCAATAGGCAGTTCCTAGTTAGGTGACGGCCGGGTGTGTGAATCATTCTTCCAGCTGTGTATTTAATCATTAGAGTGGAAAAAGGGAGGGTTGTTGTTGTTTTGCACATTTCACATTCCACCTTCCCACTGCAGCCCCAGCACCAAATGCCAAAATAATACAGAGGGTTCGCAACACAACATCGAAGACGTCAGAAAAACAACGCCACGGTAGCTGCGTTGGACATTTGGCTTCTGAAAAATGTTTGCAAACCGGAGCACTTACTTCTGGGTTTGCAGCTTTCAGGAGCTGATTTGTTCGGGAGCCAAGCCATTTGAGTACCAAGGAACCATTGTATACTGCATTGCAGGGTCTTACTGGGCTGATTGCTGCTTCAATGTGCTGGCTATTGTGATGTTATTTGTTGCTTTTAACTTAAATGTTTTAAATTATGTGCTTATATGTTGCAGTTGTATGTTGCTCAGTCTATATACACTTCCCACCTTGTGAGGAAATTTTTGTGAAAGGCAGAGTATAAATTTATTACAAAAAATAAACAAACAAACATTTACTCCTATAGAAAATAGTAGGACTTGCTCCAGAACAGACAGGCATAAGATTACAAAAGGGGTAGCTAACATTGTGTCCTCCACCTGACCACTGGTCATGCTGACCTGGGTTGATAAGAACTGTAGTCCAACAATATCTGGCAGGCACCATGTTGGTTACCCCAGATTATGCTGTATAGAAAAACAAAGCCATTCCTATGATGTGTTGTTACACAACACTCTTTGGAAAAGAGCTTCTAAACAGCGAAGTGCTATATTTTGCCACAGTAATGCTCCAATTTTAGAAATGCACTGCTGCATAAAATTAATTAGAAGCATAATGAATGATTACAACATAAGTCAAATTGCCCAACTGGGATTGACACAGTGCTATTCAAATACAAAAAAGGTTACAATTAACTTTTATTTTTTTAAAAAATGTCTTTTTATAAGAAGTACATATATTTGTGCACACAACTCTTCAGGTAGGATAAGATTAGTACGTTAACAGCTTTCTGGACCTCCATTTTCCCCCTTAAAAAGGTAAATAACATAAGGGAAGAGTATGCTAATGAACTGAGAGGCCTTAAATTATTTACTTGTATTCAGGTACAAATAACATTCAACCAAAGCTTTGCATTTGTTTAAACTTAACAGCTAAACTACTCTTAGCTATTAGGAAAACTCTTCAGATATGTAAGTGACACAAAATATTAACATGGCTTTTTAATTATTAAAGTTGTTTGTACTAAATTAATCATGCTAAATTGGCTCTCCATCAATTTAAATCAGTGAAATTGTTTCAAGTGAAATTTCAGAGTGTCCTGCCCGCCCCCCCCCGCCCCCGGCAAAACAACCACCACCTCATTTCACTGCAATATGGTGAACCTGTCTGCCAGCATAGAGAGAAAATATATGGAAGCATGGAATAGCAAGTCTGGAAGGGAGGGAGTGGGGTAAAAGAATCACAGATGGGGGAAAAAACAAAAAGAATGCATGGCACTGAGAAAGTGGATGGAGAAAAGTTTTTCTCCTCTTGTAATACTAGAACTCATGGATAGCTCAGTTGGTGCTGGTAATGCCAAGGTGGCAGGTTCGATCCCCGTATGGGACAGCTGCATGTTTCTGCATTGCAGGGGGTTGGACTAGATGATCCTCAGGGTCCCTTCCAACTTGACAATTCTATGAGTCTAACATCTAAACAAGCTGAATGGTGGAAGACTCAGGACAGATTAAAAAGCATTTCTTCATGCAGCAGATAGTCAAACTATGATACTTGTTCCTCCAGGAGGTAGTGATTGTCACCAACATGGATGGCTTTAAAAGAGGAATAGATAAATTCATGTAGCAGATCCACAGATGAATCTGTCACTCTAGCTAGTTTGTTGAGGCCCTTCCAAAGATCTGTGAACCCAGTAGAACCTCTATAGACCATGAGGTTCTACAGCACCACTAAAACCATGGAGAAAGGTAAAAGTTAACAATAACTGTCTTAATAGAGAAGACCTCAGTCTGCACTGTGCAGAAAAGCAAGCAGCAGCTGAATAAGCAGGGTGCAGTGGTGAAGAGAAGGAGCAGGTCCAGGAGACTCTTGCCAGTGGGCATTCTGCTGGGATGTGGACCTTAAGCAATGTCCAACCATGCAGATACCTGCTACCAGCCCTATAACAGATGGCAACACAGGCTGACCTGTTCACACAGCAGATGCACCTCTCCTCAGCAACCTGAACATACAAGCATACACCCCTTCCCCCAGCACAGCCAGTAAAGTGGAAACTAGAGAGGGACATGGGAGAGGCATACCTCCCATACACTAGCACATCACCTCTGGCCATTCTACTTTTTAAAAAAAGGCTAGATGATGGCATTAGAAGTAGCTAAAAGCTCCCTCTTCTGCAGGCCTTGCATTTTCAATAAGCACTACAATCTACTTTATTAACGCAATGAAATTGAAGCAGAGCATTTCCTTCACCATGACCATGTGTTTGTCTGCACCCAATTATTATCTCCAGCAATCCTGCAGGTCTAGCCGTGGGAAGCCCATCCCTATGCTCAACAAGATGAGCGTTACAAGATCTAGAGTCACTTACCATCGTGGTTCCTCTTTGTCACTCATTCTCTATCCAACAGCCTTCCCAGGAACATCCACTTGGTGCCATCCTTATGGTTTTTTGACACCAGGTAAAGACCTCTGTTCACCTAGGCCTTTATATACACTGGCCCTCTCAGTTTTTAAATCTGCATTTCTAACTTTGGGGTTCTGACAAGTTTCTTTTTCCTTATATTCAGGTTCCTTTTATTTTTCATTTAATTTTTTATTACTTATTTATTGTAAAGCCTCCCTGAAGGCTTTATATTATGGCTACAAATGTTGTTAATAAATAAAATTTGAAAAGTAGGCTGTGCTCCCAGACAGAGGCTAAGGAATAGCAGCAGCCCTGCTTCCTGGACAAAAGCTGAGCCAGAAATCAGCCTTCTCTCCAGAAGTAACAACTGTTATAGCCCTGACAACTGATCTGAAGAGGAATTATCTACTGCAAGCTCTTTACTAGCTCAACAATAACTGAGAACTATCAGTAACTTTCTTATTTTTACTTATGAACAGATGACCTAAATAAGGGCCGGGGAAACTTGTGACATGCTGGTTGGAACCAATGTGAGCTGGGAGCCCAACGATATGGGGTTGGGGGGTGTAAATTGCCCACTCATGAATTAAAGCTTAATAGAACTGCCAATGCAATGACATCTTGGAAACTACAGACAACTCTTGACAATTCCACATTATAAAGATGTATATAAAATTATGTGACCTACTTAAGAGAACTCAAGAGCTTTAGGGCTTTTCCTGTACCACCAAAAAGGATTCATGCATTATTTTAAAAGTGGTTTAAAAAAGCAAGAATTGACAGAACAGGCATTAAGTATGCTTCATAATGGATTGAATACCTTAGTAGCAGCAAGAAAACAGTCTGCTGCTTTAACTGAGATTAAGCCTAAGAGTTTACATTTTCTGCTGGTACACAAATACATTCTCTCCCCGCCCGCCCCCCCCCCCCGCCCACAGAACAAGTTTATGAAAACACTGCAGCTGGCAGCCAACTTACAGAAATGGGTGGTATTTCAGAAGAAGATGCAACACTACTATATTTCAAACACCATGTTTAACTAAGTATATTACCACTGTTTCTCTTTTGCAAAAAACAAAAACAGATTAGCTACCAACATAACTGGGAAACAAAGGATTCATAAACATTTTTCATTAACAGCTGTTACAAAAGAAATCGTGTTCATTCTCTACAGACACACATATACTGCTGCTTGTTCAAACTAAAACTCTAGGTAGTCAAAGAAAAACAATGTCATCTTCTGATTTGTGAAAGAGGTTTCTAATTGCAATTAGAAATGTAAAGCATATTGTTCAAGTTATTGGCCACAAGCCAACTGCATGAATATGCTGTAGTGGGCTGCTACATGTGTATAACCTTGATCAGAGGATTTTTAACAATGCTCATCCATCTATTTGGGAGAAGGCAGCTTCCTGGAAGCTGAATCCAGCCCACGCTATCCAGTCTCAGATTATAAACTGTCAGTTATCTCAGTGGATGGTACATGTGCATGTAGAAATTGAACTTAGATGTGTGATCCCAAACCCTCACCACATGGCCTTACTAGATATACGAGTACCCAAATTTTACATAAGTACTAATACTGATATATGTGGCCCCCAGATGATATTGTTTAGAGCATACTAGGGATTTTTAAAAAGCTTAACTTTGAATTATTCCTTTCCTCCACACCTGAAGATATAGACTAGAAATAAGGTTAGATCTGAGCTTCTGTTCATTAAGGAAGAAAAATGCAAGATCCGTTTTCAAAACTGACAAAAGCCTTTTTTGCGAGCACAGATTTTAGTGACTAGTGAGAAAGAACAGTATTAAATAACAGCATTACCTTCATAAGTGTGATAGTTGAAGTAGGCAAAGTGATTCCTTCTCCCTGGGATTAGAAAACACATGCACAGGACCCAGGTGAAGGCAGCATCAGCAGAACAGATACCATGCAGAACATGCGGAGGAGGGCAGAGAAAAGAAAAGATAGGAAAGAGTGAAACTGTAAGCCAACAACACTTACTCAATTTAAAAGGATGAAGTGCTTTTAACGCTTTCAACTTTAAATACTGCACAGAATATAGAGACATTGGTGTTGTGGATGGATTAATACGATTGTTAAGTAGTTGGCAGCAAGCTGCTAGAAGAAAGCACAGAAAAATCACCAAGCAAAGTGGAAAGGCCATCATTAGCTGTACACAAACTAAAACCTTAATTCATATAAGACTTCCATTTTAATTTAGAAATATTGTGACTTCTATTCATTCACTGTCTATGGGTGGGTACCATCATACCCATTACAAACGCACAGAATATGATGCCAAGGTACGTCCACTCACAACTCTGCTTTCAAATATTAAGTAAAGCTGGAATTAAATGGCAGAGTAGCAGTCCACCAATATGCTGTCATGTGAAATATTTTCCCTATATCCAGACAATCTGTGTGCAAATACAATCATGTGCACTATCACATATGCTGGAGGTTAAATTTTATATTGTTGCCAGTATATGAACTGGGCACCCCACATGATAACTGGTTGCTGTACAAAACCTCCACACGTATTATCCCCATATGAAAGATAGTGCAAATGAAGCAGCAGCCCTCAGTATCTTGCACATTCAAAACTGCATATTCCTTCTGGTAAGAAGAGTTCTTGTTGGAAACACTGTGACTGCCTCAACCCTCCTCTCCCATACCTTAATTTCAGACAAATGAAAGTGAATAATAGTGAAAGAACCACAAGAAAAAAATTTCCTCTTTTAGGAAGAAATCTATATGCATAGTAAGATTCACTGACAGGAGGCTGGAGCAAAACATGTTTCCAAAGGATAAAGAACTGCTCCCTATGGTTCCCAAGCGGAGGCAAACTATATGAAAATCAGAATACGCTTGACACATACTCTTAAAGGATTAGAACAGTGGTACTACTTTTGTTGTATTTACCATATTCTACTTGTGACCAGTGGCGTAGCGTGGGGGGTGCAGGGGGGGCCGGCCGCACTGGGCGCAACATCGGGGGGGGGGGGGTCGCAGCTCTCTGCCCCTACTAAAATCCACGGGTTAGGGGGCGCAAATTACTTGCCTTGCCCCGGGTGCTGACAACCCACGCTACGCCACTGCTTGTGACACAAAAGCCACATAACAAATAACTCCAAGTATAAAGATCACATTTCATATTATCATAAAATTCGAGCTACAATCCAGAACTCCAAACCATATGTGTTTACAATGACACAGGCTGATTTCAATATTTTCCGATTACATCCTTCAGCATAACCTGAATCTAGTTCTACAACAGAACATTTGCATACATGGCTGATAGGTGGTGAGACTCCAAAAGTCTACTAGTCACAATTACTACACTGGAAAACCATTGACCCATCACTGCAGACATTTCTGTGTACTTTGATTTCCACACTGTAAACCCAGAATATGTTTTCCACCTGCGGTTTATGTATAGTGGCATGCTTATTTATATGCCACCCTTAATAATAATATTTTCGGGTTGGCTTGCAAATAAATCACATGATAAAACAGCAAAAAGCAGCAGGTAAAAGCAGCACAAAACAGTACAGATAAGACTGAGAATTGAAAAGGAAATAAAAAATTTTGCATAGTGCTGACAAATTATCAGAATAGGAACCAGGCAAGTCTCCCTAGGGAGAGCATTCCACATGCAGGGTGGCACCGGTGAATAGCACGCACGCACTCACCCACCCACCTCCCCTCCCCTCCTGTGGGGCATCAGAAGATGACCTCCAGAGTATAGGCCAGGCAGAGAAGGTAATCCTTTAAGTATCCAGGCCCCAAGATATTTAGGGGTTTAGAATCAGGCCCCAGGAAACAAACCAGGAGCCAGTTCAGTTGTTTACATAGCACTGGCACGATGCATTACCATTGTGTGACAGCAATTAGCAACCAAGAAGCTACAGTTTCAGAACAAAACTTGGCATTTCATTTTTAAAAAAGCTTTCTTTTTGTGCTTCCCTGCTACACCAAACTTTGTGTTATTTTAAAAGAACAGAAATCAAGCATACAGTAAAAACTGATATACTAAACAGTTTATGTGCTCTGTATTTGTCAGCATATTCAAGGAAAGTTATTAGAATAAAGTATTGATTTAGGAATATAGGGCTTGCTGATCAGAAGATCGGTGGTTCGAATCCCCACGCCGGGGTGAGCTCCCATTGTTCGGTCCCAGCTCCTGCCAACCTAGCAGTTCAAAAGCACACAGTGCAAGTAGATAAATAGGTACCACTCCAACAGAAAGGTAAATGTGTATCTGTGCGCTGCTCCGGTTCGCCAGAAGCGGCTTTGTCATGTTGGCCACATGACCTGGAAGCTGTCTCCGGACAAACCCCGGCTCCCACAACCCCCGAGGCGCCACAACCCCCGAGGCGTCCGCGACTGGACTTAAGGATCAGGGGTCCCTTTACCTTTTTTAAGGTTTACCCAATGAGACTTATGCCTGAACAAGGACATGAACCCAGGTCTAACAACAACACTATTCATGATGCAACACTGGCTCTCAGGCAACAATAAGCCGTAAGCTGTACACTAGTGCATCACAAGAGAACTACTGTGTTGTGTCACCAGGAATTAATTAAATTACAGGAATTAATTAAATTACATGAACCTAAACTACTCACCCACAGAAAAGTCTGTCAACACTATGCCTGCAGGATTCATTGTTTTGGCTTTACCTCCACCACAGCAAGTCATTCTGCTACATCTCTGCATTTGGTGCAACTGGATCAATCACTCCTGATGCACAGAACTATCTGCCTTTAGAAGTAGCTGCCCATTAACACTGTGAATGAATCACTGAATTCCCTCCTTCTTATAAAGCTTGTTCTAATCAGCAATTATTACTATTACAATTATTACTAAAATAAGGGGTGAGCTCCTCTGAGGACAGTTATCTTACACATTGTAAAAGTAAACCTTTGCAAATGTAAGAGTGGATTTGTGTCCCCAATTTTAAATCTGAAAATCTTTAAATCAAATCGTATCAGCTTTGTAAGTCATATACTCTTCTGCGCTCTGCACTTATCTGTTGCCAAGTCTATATTAGCAAGGTCATATAAGTTCATACCTTGATCATAAGGAACCCCATGCTTCTTGTGGCTTTTGGACTTGTGGGGGTGCAAAGGTGAGAATGCAAGGGTAGAGGAGCTGGCTTTGGCTGTTCATGTTCTTAAAAAACCTTGGGGAAACTTGCAGCATTCCTTAATATGAAGCATTTGCCTATAAATGCTGTTAAAAGCTATTTTTTCCAAATACTGGTTAGAGAAGATTTGCTTTCACAGACTGGTATTAGCGTCTGTGAGAACAGTGTGAGCAGCTGGTATAAAAAAAGATAGAGAAATAAGGACAGTAGCTTATAGAAAGGGCTGTAATATATAGGAAGCACTGTGGCATCAGTGGTTGAGCACCTGCTTTGCATGCAGAGGGTCCCAGGTTCAATTCCTGGCATTTCCAGGTAGGACTGGGGAAAAATTCCTGATCCGAAACCTTGCAGAGCTGTTGCCAGTCAGTGGAGACATTTCTGAGCTATATTGACCATTGGACTAAGTACAGTGGCATAGCTGTCAAGTGTCCCTTATTCCAGGGCCATGTCCCGCTGCTGTCCCTTATTGATGGATGTCCCTTAAATGTCCCTTAAATGATGTGCCTTAATTTCAAAGGAAGCAGCTCCTCTCCCTCCTTCCCTGCCGGCCAGGGAGGAGGGAGGCTCCAACTGTGTTGCTTGGCTGTCTTGCTTACCCAAATAAGAAGTCTAAGAACGACTGGGGGGGGGGGTGGAGCTTGCATGCCTTGTGTGTGGCTAGTTAATGCAAGCGAAGGGGTTATTTGAATGTTGGACGCCATTTTGTTGCACGTCCTGCTGCAAACTTTGCAGTGCAAAGCCAGGCCGGGGAGCCATCTTAAGCTGAGGCTGCATAGGCCTTGTGGTGCATGTGATTCAGATTCTATTCAGTTGAACCTCTGGTTACAAAGTTGGTTGGACAGTGTTCTCGAAGCTACCAGCATGAGTTTGACCAGACTGCAGGAGGACAGGAATACTGGAGTGCCTGGAACAGGTGAGGCTGCAGGTCCCTTATTTTGGCTGCCGGTCCCTTATTTTCAAGGCTGCTGGTCCCATATTTTCAAATCTGTAAGTTGACAGCTATGTACAGTGGTACCTTGGTTTACAAACTTAATCCATTCTGGTAGTCCGTTCTTAAACCGAAACCGTTCTTAAACCGAGACGCGCTTTCCCTAATGAGGCCTCCCACTGCTGGTGCCCTTCCACCGTTCGGATTCCATTCTTAGACTGAGGTAAAGTTCTCAAACCGGAACAATACTTTTGGTTTTGCAGAGTTAGTAAACCGAATCGTTTGTAAACAAGACTGTTCTTAAACTGAGGTACCACTGTATAAGGCAGCTTCCTATGCTCCCATTACTAAAAACAACAGTTTAGATACAAATATGGCCAAATTTACGTAAAAGGTGCACTCCACTCTGGGAAGGACTATTCTGTTTAACTTATTCATCTTATTTTCGCCCTGCCCTTTATCATCTGGTCTCAGGGCAAATACATCATAAAAACTCATAAAAATACAAATGCTATATAATAAAATACCACATTAATACAAGCAGAGCATCAATAACATATTAAGCAGGCAATAAAAACATGAGAGTCAAAATCTCAACCCCTCCCAGAAATATTATACCTCACTCTAAAGTGTTGTGTAAGAAATGTGAAACAAAAGCCAAAAGATGTTGTTACGGAAGCAGAAGCCTGAGATCCAACACAGAAGCTACTTATTACAGCACCCTGTGAATCCTTGTACAAACTTTTTTTCCATGGTGCAAATCTATCTTCATATACATTTATCTTTAATGTGGTACCTATGTATACAATTTGAAACAAAACACTTCAAAAATGAAAATCTATGAAGTTTTATTCTAATGGAATACTGAAATATACGTCTTATTTTCTTTACTATTATGTGTTTTTTGTTACCTCAGTGATTTCATGGATGACTATATCAAACATCTTATCTTCTTGCTTCAAAAACTATCTGATGAAGTTGCTTTATCCAACTTATCCTAAATTACTTTTGACTAAAGATCCAGAAATCTTAAAACTTCGTTGGAAACTGCAATCAAAATAACCCATCCCTACCAACTGTATTCTATAAAGCACAATAAATGGAGGATAGTGAACTCCAAAGTATTAGAGTCCATCAGGGTTGACCTGAAAGCAAGTGATTCAAAAAATGGATGAACATTATTGTAAAAGAAATTCTTACCGGGACTTAGTTCAACCAGATAAGGTAGCTTCTCTGGAGGAAGGGAAGAGCCATAACCAGACCCGTCAACTCTTTCCTTCCCCTTTAATGGCTTTCCATCAAATTGTTTCTTCAACTTCTTTGGAACATAATCAGGTGGTCGCCTTTTCAACTGAAAGACCAGTATCCCTAAACACAAAACCACAAACAAAACATATGAGGTCCGTCCTGTCCTCAAGGTTTAAATAAATAAAATTCATATTAAATTGTACATTATTAACTATACTGATTTGACTGTGCTCTCCTAAACAGTAATCATCGAATTGAAAATTAGGATTAAATATGAGGATTAAAGAACTGTAATGTTTTGTATTCAACATAATTTATTACTGTTCTCCAGAATCCAGTGCTCTAGAGTACATTAGATCATATTTTATATTCAAATGGATAGCCTTTTTCATTCTAAACAAACCACAATCAGTAAGCCAATAACAAGTCTTTGCAGGCCAGGGGCAGGAGAGAGGATCGCGGGGGGGGGGGATCTGCTTTCCTTTGCATCCTGCTGACTGAAGCCTCACCATTCACTGAGCAACACTACTGGATACAAAGCCTTGGGTACAAACAATGGATTGTTGGAGCAAAACAAACCATGAACTCCTGGTTCAAATGTAATGCTAAGCCAGAGATCATGGTTTGTTTTCTCCCAGGTGAGCAGAAAGGAGCAAAGTGGAAGCAATTAACTTCTGCAATGTAAGCCAAGTTTTATGACTTTCCATCAGCCATTGTTTGGTGCTTCATGAATATACCTGGAGGAGCCTTGGTCTCATGACTCCTTTCTCCCCTCATGCATGATGACTGCCTGTCAACAAACAATTGTTTCAAATCCTGATTAACAAGATCATACAAACAGCCTGATCATTCAGACACTGAGGCAAACCATAACAGGATCAGACAACAGGGACGCATCCATGTCCAAGGGGAGAAACAAAGTGCACAAGTTTTAGGTTTAAGGTTAATAACCCACTCCTCCTCCTGGCTTGCTCACAGTGCCTTGCCAGTATGTGACTATTGGGTTTTATTACATATTATGAACAACTAAAATTACCTTTGTCACTTGGCCATTCCCTGAATATCTGAAGTGGGCACTCATCATCATCAAGAATAGATTCTTTAGCACCTTTATCATCAGAATGTTGAGCACCAGGAGGAAGCATGACCTACAGAAAAGATAAACTATGAGTTTTAACAGAGCAGTTACCCAAGGATAAACACTCAAAGGCCAAACCACCCTCTCCTTTCCTTTCTCCAAACGTAAGCAGTACATAATTCTGTTGGTACAAAGTACACCATGTCATATTATTTGGGAGGGCGGACTACAAATAAAAATTTATTATTATTATATTACCTGTGCCCACTGCTCAACCAAAAGGTAGTAAGAATGCATCCTTTCAAATTTTATTACTTTGATATTACAAAGTAGGCAGTGAAATTTTATGCCTGCATCACGGCTGGTAGGATAGTATCACATATTCATGGCCTGTTCAGCCATAATGAGAAATCATGGTTTTTCTGTTGTGGGAACAAGACTGCAGAAACCTTGGGCTCCCATGATCCTTTGTACAACAGAAGATGGAAAGTTTTCATTTTTTAACCAATCACCATTCCCCATTGCATCTTAATTTGATCAACTGCAATCTGTTATAAATGTGACTAGTTAACAAACCAGGATTATGAAACCATAATCTGATGTTAACTAATCATAGTTTGCCAAATTCAGATGTAATGGGGAAGGGTCACTTATTCAAATGCAAAAGCTCTCAATGCCTTCCTCCCTATCACAAGAAAGAAGGACTAAATGCCCAGGCTTGCTGTGAGACATTCACAGAACAGAAAACCATGGTTTCATGTTTACATTTAAACAAGACTAAACTCTGAAATACCTGCCAAGTTGTGTATCATGCTCAAGAAGCTGTGGGGGAGACCATGGCTGACAATTTAGGAATGACACAAATAACTTTATATTATGACTTCTGCTTCAATATGCCAGAAAAATATGTACACAAATACAATAATATGCTTCCACAAATCTAAGATTTGGCTAGATATACGGTATATGAATTCTACTACCAAATAATAAATCAAACCATAAATAAAAAGATTTTACTAACTAGCACGGAAAGGAAATCAGCATCCGAGTCAGCACCCAAGTGACCACAATACAGAAGACCTCACTTCAGGTTACTCAGGGTTACAGTGAAATTAGTTTTTACCTGTGCATCTTCTTTCTGCTACACGATAGGCACCCTATCTTCCTTCCACCTTCACTTAGTAAAGGCAACAATTCAGAATGCTGCTAGACAGCAAACCTTCCTCTTTCCTGCCATAGTTGATATCGATATCAAGGAAAACCCTAGCTCCAGTGCCTACAGGCCTAAATTCAGGCTTCTTATAGGAATGAAACAGCCCTTGCAACTTTTAACAGAGAGAAGTGTACTACTACAATTCAGGGCATCTACTAGATGGGAAGACCAGAAACTTTAGAGAAAATGGCACTGACAGTGAAAAATAATTGGCTACATACACAAACCTTTAAAGAGATATCTGCCAATGATGTGGTGAAAAAAGTCAATCCATACTCAGGAATTTTTGTACTATGTTTTCAGAAGTCTGATAAATTATGTTCATAGTATGTAAGGTACTTCAAGGATTCAATCTTAGAATTGTCTGAGATTGTAACAAGAGTTCCTCTTGATGACCCATTTTAGCTTCTGCCCCTACTGCAATGAGTTAGGTAACAACAACTTTAATCAACCGTCAAAATAAAGCCCACAGAGATGTCTATCCATGCCAGTCAACAGGACTATACCACTTTTGCTCATGGTACTACAGCTGAATGTCAGCATTTGCTAGCAATAACAGCTGTCTGAGGCTGTGGTGGCATCTGATTGGAACTTGAGGCCTTTTAGTCAAAACCTTAGTTTGCTTTAAAAACAGATGGCAAATACTATTCAGCACTGTTAGCCTTCACTAATTTCTGCTACTTTCTTCAGGGCAAGACGCCAACCAAGTTAGCCAAGAACCCAGCAGATAAAATCACTGGACAGGATAATAAAGTTATATGACGCTAGAACTAAGATTACAGCCCAACCATACCAACCCTAAGATCTGAAGAGCCTGAGGAACCAACTTATGTTGATACAGACAATAAATTATAAATAAGCTGAGTGGGGAATCTCCCCACCAGAACATCATCATTTTAAAAACCCAAGCAGCAGGATTTTTTCAAGAACTATTTTCTTTAATCAATTTACTCACACGAGCAATACAGTAGTCCTTGGGGTTTTCCTTTTCGAGACCATACTTCTCCAGTGCTTCAATAACTGCAAAGTCTGCTGTATCTGTGGTAGATAGCAGGATTGTCTTGTATGGTATATTTGGTTTCAAACTGTCTGCATAAATCCTCAATGTACCACCTGAAAAATACATAATTTGTAACTTAAATTAAAAATATAATGAAATGTAAGTGACACAACCTAAGCACTTGAACTGATTTTCAGTATCCACTAAAACAGCAAAAAGAAGGAACTTAGGTATTTGCGTATTTATACTTCAAAAGCCCCTGAAGTGTCCCCAGGAAGACTAATGGAAGCCAGCGCACATTCTGTAAGTTCCACCCATCCAATGAATATCATTGATTTACTCTAAATTACCACCTGAATCTGGTCTGCCATCAGAGCTCCGGAACTCTTGCATTCTCTTTTCTAGCTTTTGCTGTCTCCGTCGTTTCATTACCACCTCTGGATTAGATATTGTTCGTGTGAAACTGGTCTCAGGCATATCTTTGTAGACCTCTGCGGCAAGGCGAGAATTCTCACTGCCAAGAGTAATTTAAGGTAATAATGAAATAGCTTATTTATTTCAGCAATTTTTATACCGCCTAACACCATAGTCTAAGATAGGCTGTATCCTTATAACCTTACTGTACAATAAATATTATTCAGTTAAATCTAACATATTTAAAATGACTGCTAAAATAAAAAGGTCTTTACTAGGAGCTGCAAGTTCAACAAAAATGGGAGGGTGGTTTCTCTAATCTCAGCTAGGAGGGAGTTCCACAGAGTTGGGCCCACAAGACTGAATGTACACTTCTTGTGGATACAAGCCAAGGGGGACCACTAACAATGATCCCCTTGAGACCTCAGTGACTGGTCAGGGATATAGGGAGTCAGGCACTCCTTAAGGTTTCCCAGATCCAAGCTGTTAAAACATGTAAATTAAAACAAGAGCCTTGATTTGACCTAGCAGAATATGGTCAGTTTGAACCAAAAGTCTAGCTACAGTTTGTTTGCACAAGCTGGTGCTTCCAGAACAGGCTTGCAACTTGCTCTACAGCAGGCATAGGCAAACTCCGGCCCTCCAGATGTTTGGGACTACAATTCCCATCATCCCTGACCACTGGTCCCATTAGCTAGGGATGATGGGAATTGTAGTCCCAAATATCTGGAGGGCCGGAGTTTGTCATGCCTACACTACAGAGTGACCTGCAATAATTGAGTCTTGAGGTGACCCATACATGAATCACTGTGGTCAGGCTTTTTCTGTCCCAAAACAGCTATAGTTGGTATACCAGCTGTAGCTGGTAAAAGGTACTCCTAGTTACCAAGGCTAACTAAGCCTCCAGTAACAAAGATGGATCCAGGGGCAACCCTAAACAATGAACCTGCTCTTGAAGCATACAAGTGCATATCCCTTAAAAGGTACAAAACAAGAAACATAAAACATACATAAAACACAACCTTCAACAATTCTATACCCTGAAGTAAACATCTACATGTTGGGGTAGAGCCAAACTTAAGACTTCCATGCACAAAAGGGCTATTTCTATCCAGCAGAGGATTGATGACATGCTTACAGTATTAGGCATCCGTCATCTACAGAGGAAAAAAGTCTCTGCTGATTATAATCAAGGAGATTTAATATTCCCAACCTTCTTCAGAAAGCTTGAGATGGATTTCCCATAGTGTTCCAAATTCCATTTTTGCCTGTGCGCGTGCACACACACAAATATACTACCTCGAAAAAGGAAGCTACATAGAATCATCTTCTCTTTGCTGCTGTAACTATAAGCTTTAAACAGAAGAAAAGTAACACTAAACTGCATCTCCCCATTTGGGAGAAGTCATATTTGACCAGATGAAATACATACATTCAATGGGCAATTTACAGAACCAGATAAAGGAATTTTGTCAAAATGAAAAGAGACATTCCCGAGAATCTGAAAACTGTGTTATTCAGGCCCATTCATATGTAGTGAAACGAGCATGCTTATCCTGGTGTGGTGGTCTGGTCTGGATTGGGAGTCCACACCAGTTTCTACTGAAAATCACTTTCTCTTGACTGCTTTTGCTTTTACTGGTGTCTACAGTAAAAAGCACTGCCAGGATCAGGAACACATTCTGGATTGGGACCCTATGCCTGCATTCCCCCAAAACAGAAGTGACCAGGTTAAGCCTGATTGTTTACCTGTGCATGTCTAATACAATGTGTAGTTTGGCCACATTTTTTTAAAAAAGCATTGATGGTCACATTAGCCTGCCAATCTGCATTTCCCTCACGCACTAGCTGTGGAAGAGAATAGTTAACTCATTCACTCTGATTATGTAAACTACCTTTTGATGCAATTTATAAACCTTAAGTTATGTGACAGCGTTGAATGAAAACTTGTATACACCAACCATGAAGGAAGTACAATACAAAAACTATTCATATATTTTAAGAGACTTGTCTCCCCAAGTTAAAGTATTCTTCTATGTACAGATTAGACATTGTACTATTTGATGCACTGATACTCACATATCATCCCCATGAAACAGCCCATCACCATCTAAAGCTTGCCGTGATGCTTCTTTATCCCGCCTCTTTTTTTCCTTCTTTTCTTTTTTTGATAAAGTCCGTTTGAAGTTCTGAATCACTCCTTCTTTCTCTTGTTTTTCAGGGCCATTGCTTTGAGCCTTCTGAAACAAACAGTGTTTAGTATTATGATCTACTGCAACTCTGACCACATTAATTTCCAAATAAAAACTTATTTCATCTTATTTGAAACATGTGTGCCGAGTCAGGCGACGTATTAGGACAGTCTGTCCTTGGAGGCAATGGATCCAATTGGTCTCCTGGCAGCCTGGGTGATCTTCTGGCTGATATGACTGGTGTTCCCATTGAAGCCCCGACTGAAGTGTGGAATATGCAAATGGCTCAGGCTGTTGATGTGTGTCCCTGAGCACTCTATCTGCTTGATAGCACCAGTTTGGCTCCTTGGTGTACACCAGAACTTAATGCAATAAAACAAGCTTCAATGCAAGAGGAGGGAATGCTGAATGCTCAGTATCAAGCCTACTGAGTGGCAGTGAAAGCAGCAAAAAAGACATACTTAGCTGCCTCCATTGCAGCCTCAGTGTGCTGTCAAGCAGAGCTTTTCCACGTAGCATGGTTCTTTTACAGCTTGGCCCAAAGCAATACGCAGAACTGATGGTGGCTCACTGTAATTTCTTTGCACAGAATTTTAAGGGTAAAATCACTTGCATCAACCAGGACCTCTGGAGTAATCTGACCAACTAGCCACCTCAGCAAGTGTCAGTTGAAAATCCATTGACTGTGAGCAATACTATGATATTTTAACTTACTTTGTTGACTATGGAAGATACCCGAGAACCATTTCACAATCAACTGCCTAGCCTCATCAGTCAAGTCAGTAGCTAGCAGAGTTGTGATCCCTGCTGGCTGCCCAGCAGTGACAATAAATCAGAGCAGACTGTCTGATGACACACACTAATAGGCTGTAGAATGTGAATATAATGGAGGATTATCCAAAACTCTGTCATATGTACCCATAATACATTGCCAGATTTGTTGTTGCAAGCCCAAAGGCAATTTATGAAAACTCAAATGCATTTACAGTAGTGTCAAAAATATACAGTAATACTGCTTTCTTTTACCTTTGGAGGAAGTGCATCATTTTCATTCTTGAGTACAAATCTTCCTTCTCGATCATCTTTGTTCCAATTTAATTGTACAACTAAAGGTTTCTCGTCTATATCCAATCTTCTTTCTTCTTCAAAATATGAAATAAAACATAACTAGTGGTTACTTACTATTTCAAGATCAACAATTGCAGTACATTGACGGTTAACTTATTAATCAAACAACAAGATTTAATTCATGATTTAATTTATTGCACTTCTAAAGCAGAAGACCCTATCAGATCTTTCAAAGCAGTGGTAGCTGACATGGTACCCTCCAGATGTTGTGGATGTCAGCTCCTATCATTCCTACTCATTGGTCATGCTGGCTAGAGCTGATGGGAATTGCAGTCCATAACATTTGGAGGATACCTGGTTAGCTGCCCTGTTTTAAAATCAGAGCAGAATATGAACCACTGGCAAGCTGTACCAGCAGGCTACTCAGATGATACTAATAGTTATTCATTTCAAAGTTCCTTCCATAAGTGAAAGGAGGGGCTCCTCTACGGCTCCTATTTTTTATTTTTTTAAACAACACAGTTATTAAAGCCATTTCCTCACTACCATTTCAGATAAATATTGCTCACACAGCCAAAGCTAGAAACTGACAGGTTAGCCATTACTTCATTTTTAAAGTCATCCTTCTGCTAAGAAGTAGCCTCTCAATATATAGTTACAAAAACATATTTAGGAAATATCCAATTTAAATTCAAGAACATGTAATATAACTTTTTAAAATTCTGGAAGTTCTGTTAGATTTTGTAAGACACTTTTGAACATCTCTATAAGAAATGGGGAATGTGGATTAAAATTTTATGGTAAGAGATTAAGATAAATTTGTAAGCCTGAAACAGCTTTTAAAACCAATAAAACAAAATAGCACTTTCCCTAGACCATGCTGACTCTCAATTCAGCTTGAGTTTACCAAGACATATCCAATCCACTACCAAATCAAAACACAAACTAGTTCATAGTCAATATTCACATTCCTAAACCAGTCAAGAATGAAAGAAAATGGAGTGTCATAAACACAGTGATGATACCAAACTCCAGATATCCAGACATCAACATCTAACAGATTATAAAAAAAATTAAAAACAGTACTAACAAGACAGAAGCCCAAAGCATTTTATGTCAAGGTTACTTCTTAAAAGCTGAAACAGTAGACACTTAACAGTTCCAACCAGTCAAGAATAAACAGAACCCACAGAAAAGCAGATATGCACACAAAAAACACTTATTACAAGCAGTCCTAGAAAACCTAATGAAGTTCCTGGTATACAATGTTAACCCTGACATGAAGCCTGAAGAAAAACTTCAGTTTTTCTTTTCTAGAAAATTTGTATAATTTCCAAAATAGAAATACACAAATGAGTAAAATACTTTAAAATAATTATGAAAAGCAATGTCTGTACGCTATATGTACATGTACTGCTTGGTATATTACAGCCTGAAGAAAAAGATGTCAATGGAAGAGAGCATTAAGGACTATTTCAGAGTTTGGCTTAACAATCATTCTACTGTTGTTTCTAAGACAATGATTGGTTATTCTGGTCAGATGCGCAATTCTGAGCTTTCTGTAGAAACCGTTTTCCTGCATGATTATATTAAGATTACACGTTGTTTCTAGCAAGCAGGGCCCTAGAAAGAAATCAGTAGCCAGTGCAAATGAAAGAAAGTAGTTGTGTATATTGCTTAATACCAACTCTCTTTAAGAGGTGAGGTACCACATTCTGAGCCAGCTGAAATTTACAATCCATGTTCAAAAGCATTCTATTAATTAATCAATCAATCATTGAGAATACCATAATTCATATTATCATTACTGTGTGGACTAATAGCTGGCATCAGTTAATGAAAAATCATTCTACACTACTGTAAACCCAGCATGGTGGACATGCTTCTTTAAAAAACAAATCTCAGAACAAGTCTCCAAGCCTTCAAAAACCAATGCAAGATCTTCCTCTTCATTAGGGCATTGGGAGACTTTTTTTCTGAGGCCACATCTTGAGGTCTTACATTTTGAATCTGAATTTTTTTATATTGTAATTTTTGAGTGTGTGTCTTGGTTATGTTTTTATTTTGCAAAGTTTTCAATATGTCATTTTAACTGACAATTTTGTTGTCTCTAATCAATGTAACTGCCAAGGGAAACTGCCAAGCAATGTAACTGCCAAGCAGTGATTGGAAATTACTTAATCTTCTAAGCCAAATTTTACTCCCTCGCTCTCTGCAATTAATATAGATACAGTTTTAAGTTTTGAGTAGTCTCAAACTTAATACACTAACCTCCACTGACGTGCACTTCATAAAGTGAGTATTTAGGGGATGATAACATCCGCATATCCGGCCGAAATTTCTCCGCAAGTGTTTCTATCACATCCTGAGTTGTAGCAGTGCTAGACACACGGATACATTTTGTTGCAAAATTCCCAGCTGCTTTGTCTTGAAAATAAAATCTCATAACTCCATGGAATTCCAGATCCTGTAATGAAATAAAATAAAATAGAATCAATGACATTTTGTCAATTCACTTGCTTTCTTATGTAATAATTTATTTCTATACATTTATCAATGATTTTGCCTCTCTAATACACCAAGTTATTATTACATATTCAACACACTCCAAGAAAAAAAGTGTATGAGTGGAGGAAATAGTCTCTTATGTTTACTTTCCCTACAACTGGAAATAGCAGGTAACTGCCATAGCAAATAACTCTTCTTCATACCCATACACCTATATAAACTGGAGTGCTTTGATTTTAAATATGCTTAGTTCTGTATCAGAAACAGTTTAAACAAATAACTCCAAGTGAGCTGCATTTGAAACTTGACTACTGCAATGTTTTAAATTTTAGCACTTTTCATGAACAGCATGTTCACTGATCCTAAAACAACATTTATCATGGTGAATGCATCACATTAAGATTCCACAATTGGATGATCTGTATCATAATAGTTCCAAATTACGTCTTCTGCCATATATATATGCCTTTTCCTTGAGATTTTCATCAGATGCTCTTTTTTCAGGTTTCCCCATGTGACATGAGGTGGTGTCAACCAGAGAAAGGGCCTTCTTGGTGATGATTCCCACTTATGGAATCCGCCCCCATACCCGCCAAGAGAGAATAAACTGGGGTCCGTGCTATAAAATTTCAAGAATGAAATCTGTATTATTTGAAAACAATACACAAGGTATATATAGACTTTATAGACTGGTGTTTAAACACAGTGTATTAACTGCACCACTGCTTCAGGTTTGATTACAACTGGTTAATTGTATTATGATCATCCTAAGCTTCATAAACCATGAGTAAGTACAGAAAGGAGAAAAAACTTCAGGCAAATGCAGCAGGGTTATTTTTTATATTTTCAAAATTATGTATCCTAAAATATTTAGAATGTCCACCAAAAAATTGTAGTTATGAAAATAGATCCCTGCATTATTTCACAATGCTAGAAACTTATTACATGCTTTAGCACAATATCAGTCCATCTTAGTTCTCTCACACACTCGGACTGCTACTGGCAACATCCCTTCACTTCTAGTATATTTCAAGTGGTTCTTTCTAGCTCATCTCTTAAAGGAGCATTACCCTCACAAAGCAGTCTATCTTCTTCAGACAGCCAAGGTACATGATCTGTAATAGCTGCATTCTTACATTAATGCACATTTATCAACTTGGGCTGATGTAACAACTGTGACCCTACATGGACAAATAAAGGCTTGTTGGAGTTCACCCAGTTCTTGTAACCTCTCAGTTCGATTACTATAATGTGTGGGTCTGCCTCTGAAAACAGTCCAGAATCTCTTCAGTTGGTCCAAACTAAGATGGCCACATTATTTGAGCATGATCGATAAATACCATCCCATTACACCACTGCTTCATCATCTGCACTGGCTCCCAGTCCACTTCTGGGCTCAATTCAAAGCGCTAGCTTTAACCTTTGGAGCCCTAAATTCAAGTTATCGTAGTAGTTGCCATGTGAAATTCTAGGGAATTATCTGATAAAGGGAATGCAAGATAATTCATATACATGCACAACATAGGACTTTCATTGTTTCACAGGAATGTTTATCGTAACTAGGATAATGATATCCTACTTAAATCCACAAGCATCTTGTGAACATCCAAACACTAAGCAACAAGTAACATACTGAAACCCATGACAGGAATCTCTAGGTCTTACTTGCTAGGGTACACTGGAAACCTCCACATTTTCTCCACAGTACAAAACTAATGCATAAGTGCTAACTCAGCAGCTAAGCAACAAGACATGCACTCACATATATGCCCCCTTCCACCGAGGAGTAGTGCCCTAGCCAGGGGAAGGAGCACGGAAGAAGGGAGGGGGCAGAAGTCCTCCTGAGAACTCCTGGGTCAAAGTGAGAACTAACTAAATAAATAAATATGGGAGCCACTCATAAATTGTATGTAAAAACAGACTGGTTAGCCTTGCAAAAATAATAATCAAGCAATGATCCCCACCTTCCTATTTACTCATGTGATTTGCTCACCCCATAACTTACCCCATTTGCTCACCACATACCCCACATACTTCCAGGAGTAAAAAGAGAAATCATCATTTACACCAGGGGTCAGCAACCTTTTCCAGCCATGGGCCGGGTCCATCGTCCCTCAGACCATTTTTTTTTGGGGGGGGGTGAACTAATTCCTATGCCCCACAAATAATCCAGAGATGCATTTTAAATAAAAGGACACATTCTACTCATGTAAAAACACGCTGATTCCCGGACCGTCCGTGGGCGGGATTGAGAAGGCGACTGGGCCGCATCTGGCCCACGGGCCTTAGGTTGTCTACCCCTGATTTACACTGTACTGTTTTACAGTGCAATACTAACAGCAGTCCCTCCCACTAGTCCTCACCACCCCATCCAAGTTATGAATGCCAACATTTTTTCATGGGCCAGAGAGAAAAGGTTGTGGCATGTGAGCAGCTCTTCAGAAACTAAGCACATACTTTCTCTTGATCTCTCTCCCTGCAATTCACTAAACCAAATTCAGATACGCAAATGCAGGAAGACTCATTGGCTCTCTGCCCTAGTCTTCATCTACTTTCTAAAAGGCAAGAATAGATCTAGGCACATAGGACTCTCAGGGGAGAGCATTCCACAACAGAAAAGGTGTGGCAAAAGCTGAACATTTATAATTTATAACTCACATTTCCTCTCTGAATAGAGATGCCCAAAACAGCTAAAGCAATACACCAACAACATAGCAATGATATTTCATTTTAAAAAACCTCCACCACAACAAAAAATCCAATAACTGAACACAAGAGAGCCAGACTATAAAACCCCCTAAAACCACAAAAGTCAAAAGCTTTTTATAAAAGAACTTTCTAGTTGAATGAACACCAGCAAAGGATGAGATAACCTAACCTCCTGTGGCAGGGAGTTCCATATAAATTATGGCTCTATTTTCTCCATTGGCATTAGGAACTGTCTGAAGCACTGTTATAAAGTTTTATGTTTATATATACAATGCAGAGTTATGAGCAAAGGTTCCAATTTGAATGTCTTAAGAACTACAACAAAATGCCTGTTGTTTCAATAGCTAAGTTGCATGCACAGACAAAGAACTTCTGCATATTGTAAAGGCTACTCAGGCCCTCTGCAGAAAGATCCCCCTGTGGAATCTCTTTCAATGAAGGCTGAGTACCCAGTGTTGGGAAGAAGGGGCTCTCATCACAAATTTTTCCAGTCCTAAATACAGTGCTTTATCATAATGCCTGTTTCTATTTAGACAGCACTATTCTGAATTCTATTTTTTGGTAGAGTGCCACGAAATGTTGGGAACTGGCTTTTTAGATTGGGTAGACAGACATAAAGAAGAGCCATGGAAGATCATAAAAAAGCCTCTTCTCTAACACCCTTTTGCTCTCTGCTCTCGGCGACCAGCCAAATGCACATGGGAAGCTCAAAAGCAGAACATGAAGGCAGCATTCCTCTGCCATTTGTTCCTAGTAGTCACTGATAGCTTTATCTTCAATAAAGTTGTCTAATCTCCCATTTTATTACTGGACCAGCTTTTACCCCTACTAAATGCTAGCAAGAAGAAAACAGAAACATCACCTTCTAGATGCTATCAAACAATAACATATATTAATATTATGCCCAAGAGAACACAAGAGTAACAATGACAAAATATATGCTACCAGAACAGGTTACTTCCGGGTTTCGGCGGTTGCACATGCACAGAAGTGCTGAATCGCAACCCGTGCGTGCGCAGACGCACCACTGTGGGTTGCGAACGCTGCAGGTGTCGAACGTGCATCCCGAAAGGATCACGTTTGCAACCTGAGCATCCACTGTATTGTTGAGAAATAGTGCCAATGAAATATTCCATAAACTAATAATTCAGTGCTTTGGTTGTTATGAAAATTCTACAAATGTGTTAAGGATCATAAGAATCTAAGCTTATCCATGTTTGCTTTGAGCACACATTCCTGCCATCTGATTACAAAAAAGAGCAAGAAAGAAACAGCTTGATATGACAGTAAGGGATCCCAGAGAGGAGACTGCAGCTGCTGCATTCCTGGCCCAGACCTCCTCCTACACTGCTGCAAGCTAAGCCATGGTTTGGCCAAGCATGTTATCCAAACCCAGGTTTGTGCATTGTCTTCTCCAAACAAACCATGAGCTGCAAACCACAAAACAAATATTGGTTACAGTTTGTGGTTTTTCTAGAGCGGGGTTTCCGAAACTTGAGTGTCCAGCTGTTTTTGAATTACAGTTCCAATCATCCCTGACCACTGGTCATGCTAGCTAGGGATGATGCGAGTTGTAGTTCAAAAACAGCTGGAGACCAAAATTGGGGAAACCCTGGTCAAGAAGAAGAGAAACAAGAGCCCACCGTGCCCAACTGTCTTTTGATCCACCTTTCTTTATGTCAAGTTGGTTACACAAGACACTGCGCTCACAACCTGGACATTGATCCCAGAGGGAATGACAACAGGATTGTGCTTGTAAAGCCCATGAATTCAAAGTCAAATTCTTATGCACGCTGATTATTTGACAGAGCTTGAACAAATCAACACACCTTTGTATATTTATATTCATGCTTACTATACTGCTTTGTTTGCTTATTATTTGCAGGCTACAACATGTTCCATTTGTATTGCGGCTTGCAAAAAACAAGCAAACCACCACAATACAACTTTAAAAAATCACTGCTGTAATGGTATTTTGAGAGTTCATAGTTCGCTATTTAATCTTGTTATATTTGTTTAATTTTATAAGTTAGCCTGAAAAATATTTAAACTGAAAGGCAGCAAGTTTTAAATAAATAAAACTAAAAAGAAAAGCAATCAAGTATATTACTGTACAAAGAGAATTATATACATAAACCACTCTGAGCGCTTTATTGCTTAGACAGTAATTCAGTTGTACAAGCTAACAAACTTGTCACATTTTGCATGGATGATTTTTAATGTTCTAATGAACCAAAATAAGATTTTCTCAAGGAAATACTTCTTCATGACTGTGGCTAGCATGTTGGGGTTCACCTAATTATGTCACATATAATTAATACCATCATGGTATGTTCAATGGAAGGTTTTCTGCCCAAATTTTGACCATCTCCCCCTTTTTCCTGTTGTGATATAGCCCATCCTATTTTAGGGGTTCAGAAAGGGATAAGGAGGTGAAAAAGCCACTTTCTCTCAACACCCTTTCACCAACACTTCTCTGAATAAATATATATGCATATCCTGTGTATGACAAGAAAACTTGTGTGGCAACTCTGGTCAGCTCCGGTACATACTCAGAAGGAAATGCTGTCACTTGCCTCAGATGAATCAGCACGTTGCCTTAAATAAAATTTGAATGAACAGCATTCTACCATACCACATTCCACAGGCAGAAATACCATGACATATCAGTAATAATGCAGGTCATCTTAAATATGTTTCATCCATTCTAATAATATGCAGTGCAAGAATTTCAATCTCATTTTCAGATCACTAGGTCAGGGTATTCTGACTGAAAGCCAAAGGCCAAATCTGCCCATAATTGCTGAAGTGGGGAGAGCCTCCCTTCCTTTCACTTTCTCTGCCACTTCTTGATGGCCAATCACATAAACCTCTCTTATACCTGTTTTCACTCCAGACCAGAAGGCTGAAGCAGAACAAATAGCATCGTTTTGAAGCTTGCAACAGATTTATTTCTACAGCCTTGAACTGAAGTCTATTGTTCTATAACATGTCTGCAATTCCATGGAGTAGCAATACAACTATCTACTGAATGTAACAGGTTATTAAACCATTAATTCAAGTGTAGTGGTATACAAAGGCAGGCCACAAAACCACAGAATGCTCATAAGGATTATGAAAGTTTATTTACTATTGGACACATACAAGATTAAATCCTGGCTGAGAGTGATTCTTTCTAACCTACTGAAGCCCAGGATTATTTTTTAAAAAACCTTCAACTACTGCACATTTAAAGTTGCATCCTGTTCATATAATGACCTGTTCATATGATGTCCCATAGGAGCACATGTGTTGTCCCACAGAGTTTGATTTTGTCTCCCATACTTTTTAACACCTATATGAAGCCACCAGGAGGGGTTATCAGAGAACCTGGGGTGATGTGTTGTCAGTACAATGGTGACACTCAACTCTTTCTCTGGGGTTTGAAGGAACAGCCTGATCTAGATAATGTTGCATTCCCCTAAATAAGCAGGTGTGTAGCTTGTGGGTACTGCATGAGCCATATCTGTCACTTAAAGTCAACATGGCTTCAGTGGCCAATAAGCAATAAGCACTTTCCCAATGCTACTCTCTAGATTTGCCCCTACAGAGAGGATCACAACCACTACAGTACAGTGTCTCCAATAGCAATCTCAGAGTGGGTCCAGGAAGATGCAATGGTAGATGGTATCAAAAGCCACAGAAAAATCAAGAACAGTAACATTCCCCATGTCCCACCCTCAATCAAGAAATTAGGGCAACAAAGGCTGATTCAGTCCTATATCCAGGCCTGAACCAAGAATAGGAAGGATAATCTAGACTACAATAATATATTCTATGAGGGGCTGCCCTTGAAAATGGTATAGAGGTTTCAAAAGAGAAAACCTTCCTCCACACCTCTGCAATGGGGGGTGGAGACGAAGAGTGCCTCCTCTGCAGATTTTAACAGGCAGGCAAGGCAAGCAAGCACAGGGGAAGAAGGTGTTTTTTTCAGGTATTGGTGACTTAAATTATGTAGGGTTTTATACGTCATCATGAGCACCTTAAGCCAGGTCAAAAATGCCAATGGCAACAATGCAATACTGTCTCCTAACACTGATTCAGCATCTGCACTGCCTCTCCTTATTCAGATGGAATGGATATCCTCAGCATGCTATTGACAAAACTTCAATTTATTTTGGAAGAGGAGGTACCAATGAATCAAAAAGTAGCAAACGTTAAACTTTCAATCTCAAGAATCAGGGAGAGAGTTTATTTGAGCACTACTCATAAAATGTTTTACTGATAAGAAATCTTAAAATTATCATAATGAAAACCAGTTAACACCATCTCCATACATCAGTCTCTCAATTCTCTAGATCTCTACAGCATCACAGCATACCAGTCTCAAAGTTATTACTTCATTACACAGCTTCCTACCCCACCTTCAGTTACACAGGCCAAACCAGAAACTATTTTTTACAACACCTCTCTGGGTTGTATGAGTCATCATCTTACTTCCTTTTATAATACAATCAAAACAGCTGCTCAGATTTAAAACAGATAACACTCAATGAATCTATGTTTTCCTTCGGATCAGAGACCACAGTAGCCACCTTTTATAGGGAATTTGCTAAGCCAGTTTATTGTGGCAAAACAGAATGCAAACTTTGAAATTATCAACCCAAATGAGAAGCTAACTATTAAGTTATTCAGGACAAAACTGCTTTCTCAAAAGTTTTTCTTCTTTCATAAATATTCAACAAAAATATTAAGGTAACAGCTATGATGCATTTTGCCACAAGAAAATATTAATGCATAAGAACGGGGGGTGGGATACCATTTTGAGTCTAAGGGCTAGATCCAGAACTGCCCAACCCTTCCTGTCCCAGCAGCACTCTTGTTGAAGACCACTCCCCCACCCTGCAAAAAGACAAAAAAGGATTGAAAAAGCTAAAACACATTTTTAGTCTAATTGCTGGGAAAGTAGTTTCCATTCAAAGTAAACTGTTTCTCCCAGTACTGTTCTTTGAAGCTGGCCCACACTTATCCTTTCGACCTCTAATAGAGACGGAGAGAAACTAGCCTACTGCACAAAGATTTAAAAAACTGTTATTTGTTGCTTCACCCATTTTTGCTTTGGGCAAAACCAGCACCTCTGGCAGGTGGCCCCAAGAAGTTTGCCCCTGAGCGGGAACAAGTTCCCTACCCCTGCAGTAAGATCATTTACTAATTGAAAATGTCACTAAGACTATACTGTGACTAACCCATATTTATTTATAATTTGAGAAATCAACATACTACAGAACTCAGGTACAGTAGTTCCTCGGGTTAAGAACTTAATTCGTTCTGGAGGTCTGTTCTTAACCTGAAATGGTTCTTAACCTGAAGACCAATTTAGCTAATGGGGCCTCCTGCTGCCGCTGCACGATTTCTGTTCTCATCCTGAAGCAAAGTTCTTAATCCGAGGTAATATTTCTGGGTTAGCGGAGTCTGTAACCTGAAGCGTATGTAACCTGAAGCGCATGTAACCCGAGGTACCATTGTAGTTGGATGCCATAAAATAGGAATAAAAGATTACCGGGGGCAGGGTGTCAGCAGATGACCCTAATGAGATCCAAAATGACATATCTTGGATCTTATTTAATACCTTTGATGACGTGCAGCCCCTGGTTCCACTAGAAAGTTCACAACACATCCTTGAACTAATAAATCACCTTTGTTTGATCCTGAAGTCAGATATTTTGTTTATTCTTTTACATAGAAAGCTGTCTTACTCCTGTTTAACAGGAGGACAATGGATTTTAGTTAATAAATTTGAAATTTAACATGTTTATATTAGACTGGATTGTGAAAGTTTTTTCTAATTGACATAATAAACTAATACAAAAACCCAATGTATATTTTTCAATATGATTCTTATGCATCTTAGCAGCAGCAAGAGAAAAAAACAAAGTGGGAGGAAGCTCAGGTAGGTGGAGCAGGATATAGATTACTACCTGCTGAAGAATTTTCACAGTGCTGAAGCATGAGGGATCCTTTTGTCTTGGTCACATTGCTGTTACAGTACTTGTGTTATAAAACCTAGTGTCAGGACAGGCTATGATATAAATACAATATACAGCCAAGATTTCAATCACAATCCGAGACGGCTCTGGTTGTCCTAACAGATGATCTCAGTAGACAACTGGATCGAGGCGGGTCGTGACTGCTGATTCTTTTAGATTTGTCAGCAGCCTTTGACATGGTCGATCATGATCTTCTGGACCACAGCCTTGCTGACGATGGGGATACAGGGCATAGCCCGTAAATGGCTGTGCTCTTTTATCTCTGGTCGGGAACAGAGGGTGACGCTAGAGAAGGAGATATTGTCGCGCCACTCCTTAATGTGTGGAGTGCCGCAGGGTGCAATCCTCTCCCCGATTCTTTTTAACATCTTTTAACACCTTGCCCAGATTGTCCGGAGCTTTGGGCTGGGCTGTCACCAATATGCTGATGACACTCAGATCTATCTGCTGATGGATGGCCATACCAACCCTGCCCCAGACACATTGACCAGATGCTTGGAAGCTGTGGCTGGATGGTTTCATGGGAGCCGAATGAAACTAAATCCTTAGAAGACAGAGGTCCTCTGGCTGGGTTGGGATGATATGGGGATGAGGGACCAACTCCCTTCTCTTGCGGGGGCCCAATTAGTGCCATTGCCTTCCGTTAAGAGTTTGGGTGTAATCCTTGACACCTCCCTTTCCATGGAGGCGCAGGTTACAGCAACAGCCAAGGCGACATTTTTCCACCTTCGCTACATCAAGCAGTTGGTCCCTTACCTTTCCCTCCCCGACCTGGCCACAGTGATCCATGCGACGGTCACCTCCTGGCTTGACTACTGTAATTTGCTCTGCCCTTGAAGGTGTCCCAGAAACTCCAGCGGGTGCAGAATGCCTCAGCGAAGCTCCTCAGGGGGTCTCTGCCATGGGAGCATATTCACCTAGTGCTTTTCCAGCTGCACTGGCTCCCGGTGGAGTACAGGGTCAGATTTGAGGTGCTGGTTTTTACCTTTAAAGCCCTTCACAGCATAGGACCTTCATACCTATGGGGCCGCCTCTCCCGGTATGCCCCACGGAAGACTTTAAGGTCCATAAATAGCAACACCCTAGAGGTCCTGGGCCCTAAGGAAATTAGATTAGCCTCAACCAGAGCCAGGGCTTTTTCAACACTGGCTCCAGCCTGGTAGAACGCTCTCTCTCATGAGACCAGGGCCCTGCAGGATCTGATTTCTTTCCGCAGGGCCTGTAAGAGTTGTTCCGCCTGGCCTTTGGTTTAGAGTCAATTTGATTCCCTCCCCCTCTTTCTTTTTTCGTTTCTCCTCCTGTGACGAGGCTGTATTTTAATGTTTTAATGTTTTATTTTAACCTTGTATTCATTCAACTTGTTTTTATTATTGGTTATTAGCTGCCCTGAGCCCAGCCTTGGCTGGGGAGGGCAGGGTATAAATAAAATTTATTATTATTATTATTATTATTATTATTATTATTATTATTATTATTATTATTATTTAGAGATGCTAAAGATATGTTCCAAGAATCAACCATAATGCTTCCATTCCAAAAGCTTAGCAATCACCATACCTAGTGAAAAATTTAAGGTTGGGTAAACTTTTTTTTAATCAGTTGATACCTGTCTTTTCCTAAGTTATCTCAACTAAAATTTTGAACAAAATTATGGCATGGAAGGTTATTCTGATAAACTACAGCAAAGCACATACAACATTTCAGATACACTGGCATCTTACAATCTCTTAAGGTTTCCCATTTTATAAACAAAGATACACAATACAGTAGTTCCTTTATTTCTAAGCCCAATTTTTTTACTATTCTAACCACGAGCTCTAGCCTTATAGGTTCAGAAACCTTGAAACATACCTTAGTTTTCATAGATTACCAATTTACTTAAAAAGAAGCATCAGTTAGCATCACTCCATAAACATTTTCAAAGTGTGATCCTTTCAATGAATAATTACTAAAATCAGTCAGGACACAATCCTATGACACTTTGCAGCTGCCACAGGATATTACAAATCTACCTGTCCACAGGGAGAGAGGGAGGTCCACCTCCAGAGGCCTCCTCAAGATTAAAAGGGTACGTCACGAGTAGATCTAGGGAGGCTTTGGACCTGAGGGCTCCTATTCACTTGACACAGGAGGGAAAATATGCCAGCCCTGGAGATGGTGCCTTCATTTTCTCTTCATCCACTCTCCCTCACCATCCACCCAGCAATTAGAAGTCAGATTTGGCAGTTGCTTGGCCACAGGTTTTCCCTCCCCACTTCATTAGGATTGTTCTGCCCAATAATTTCAGGATTGTCAGGCAATTGTAGAAGTTTCTGAATAAGGATCTGAATCTCTGAATCACACATTATCCCTGTATGAAGTGTTTAATCAGTTAGATTAGCCTAGTTTAAAAAAACAGCAACATCTGATTGATATGCAGGGGAGTCCCAATGTATAAACATCTGCTGCCTATTTTAAAAGGCTGTTATTAGACTTACATATAAACACTATGAATGACAAGCATCACCTTAAAAGAGGCATTCACCCCTATGGCAACTGCTACAACATGCACGCACATTCTGAAAATATAAAAAAATGTGCTTTTTTACTTCAGAGGCGTTACAATTTCTTTCATATTCACATTTAAAATGATTACTTGATTAACGTTGCAATCTTGCACAGACATTTCAGAGAATAAATCCCGCCAAACTCAGTAGAACTTACTTATTTTAATTCATACGAAGATCACAGGGCAGTTCACAAAATAAAAAAAACAAAATGAGAGCACAATATACATAACACAAAAAACCCAATATTCACCCCCCAATCATGTTTAAAAGGCTGAAGTACCATCCCCTATATTAGAAATAACTGAGTGATATAAGCATTACAGACCACTAAGGCATAGAATCATAGAGTTGGAAGAGACCACAAGGGCCATCGAGTCCAACCCCCTGCCAAGCAGGAAACACCATCAGAGCACTCCTGACATATGGTTGTCAAGCCTCTGCTTAAAGACCTCCAAAGAAGGAGACTCCACCACACTCCTTGGCAGCAAATTCCACTGTCAAACAGCTCTTACTGTCAGGAAGAGTAATCAGCCAAACTATTACTTCTTAGTTACTAATAATATTTGCATTGAAATGCTATCTTGAGCATAATGTGTAGCAGCACAATTATGAGCTTGTGCTACTGCAGGTAAACAGCAAATCAGTGTATGTGACCAGGTCAGAGGAGTGCAGGAATCAACCTGTTTCTCCAAAAACTTCTTATTAATTTTAGTGAGAACAGCCTTGTGCCCATCTCTTTGGCCAAAGAGCCTATATAATGACACAATAGAAAGAGGCAAAAGCAGAAAATGGGACTGTTGTGTCACAGTCACTCTTTTAGATCTAGAACAAGGGATACAATACATCCTCTTATATCATATGCAATATTCAAAAGCGGGTCATAGATTCATATAATCAGACTGTTAAATGATAGGCTGTATGGAATACAATAAAAGCATTCCTCTTTCAATCTTTGATATAGCACTTACATGATGCAAATGTCATGGGCAATCTCAAGTATTTACTTTTAGAGATGACTTTATTATTATTTATGGAATGTATACCCCATTCTTTCAATTTATTTCTATGTATTTGAACTGCTCAGGCTACCTTACAATATTTTAAAAAGAACATTAAATAGCTAAAACATAAAAGAATTCAGGTGCAACAGATAAAAATATATTTAAAATTAGTGCTAATCATATAAAGATCATCAACCCAGACCCTGTGATCATCATGATGCCCCACAAGAGGTCCAAAGGGTGGCAACACAAGAATAAACACCCCTCCCCCTTTTAGAAAGATACTGGTGAGTGTTCTGCCTACTCCTGATGCAAAACAAGGTATAGTGGTACCTTGGGTTACATACGCTTCAGGTTACATACGCCGCTAACCCAGAAATAGTACCTTGGGTTAAGAACTTTGCTTCAGGATGGGAAGAGAAATTTTGCCACCGCGGCAGCGGGAGGCCCCATTAGCTAAAGTGGTGCTTCAGGTTAAGAACAGTTTCGGGTTAAGAACAGAATTAAGAATTAAGAACGAATTAAGAATGAATTAAGTTCTTAACCCGAGGTACCACTGTACATGTTTCAGAAACAAAGAATGTGGGTAGGGGATGTGGAGGCAAGGAAGGGGTCTAACCAGAGTGGCTGGGGAAACTCAGCCAGATGGGCGGGGTATAAATAATAAATTATTATTATTATAACCAAGATGAGGGAGAAAAGCCAACTCCTGCAGTATAGACTGTTTGAAAGAATGGCACAAAGAAGACTCCAGGGATGGTTCCAAAAAGCTAAATAAATGAGGATGTGGTGCACCCTCAGTTATAGGAAAAAACTCAGCTATCTGCCAATCTCCCATTCCCACCACCCTTCTGAGTAATACCCCTCCCCACCTTCTCACTATATAGAAGGATCTGGCAACTTCTGTTTCAGTGTATCTGAAGAAGTGTGCATGCACACGAAAGCTCATACCAAGAACTAACTTAGTTGGTCTTTAAGGTGCTACTGGAAGGAATTTTTTTATTTTGACTATGGCAGACCAACACGGCTACCTATCTGTAACAGGAAAAAACCTATCATATTACCTCACTCTCAAAAAAAGCCTTTTCACAGAAATCCAACATAAAAAGCAGTCACCTTATAAAACATCACTGTTGGTACATATAGCTCAGTACTGCTTACACTGACTGGCAGCAGCTCTCCAGGGTTTCCTGAGGAGGTCTCTCATACCTGTACCTGGAGATGCCAGGGACTGGAACTGTGGCCTTCTGCATAAAAAGCAGATGTTCTACCATGGAACTACAGCCTTTCCTCTGGTTTGGACCAGAGTATCATTACCTATGTACTAGTGTTTCTGAGACAATCCCAAGTGACATCAATTACACGCTATGCCACACAGCAAAAGCCAAGTCATAAGAGCATTTCACTCCTCAAACCTTATTCTAATAAGGTGGTCTTGCTCTTGATAAAAGAGTGGTGAGCTTGGACTTTTCAAGATGTGCAAAAAAGTAATGAGTTCAATTATGGTGGAGTATGCTTACCAGCTGACACCATTCCTTCACAAGGGGTGATTTGATTAATGGCTAACTTATAAATATACCGGTAACTTGCATTAGATAAGACTTGGGGTTCTGCAACTAATTAGGGCAATTGTAACCTCCCGATTGTGGCTGTTACATGCTTAAATCAGCCCTGGCTTGAACCATAGGGGCTTTCCTCAATGGCTTCACTGCTTAGAGCAAAGTGAAATCACACACATAGCTCTGGGAATGTGAAAAAAGTGTCCAGTAAACAAAGGTCCCCAACAACTCCTGAAAATACTTACGTGCAAGTTTCATGGTCATACAAAAAGTAGCCCCACTGCTATTAACCTTTATGTGAAGGACAAATAAATTGCACTGCCCACATGACCAAACACACCTGGAAGAATCTTTCAAATAATTAGAAGCCAGACCTAAACAAAGCAGAGAGAAAAGTATACTTCCAAGAAGAAACTTATAGGGTGTGATTTAGTTTGTTGCAAGTTTTATTTTTTTGAAGGATTCAAATAGTTGTTTTAACAGCTTTTATCAATAATTTTATTGTTTTGTTCTTTTTGTGAACCACCTTGTGGAATTTTTTTACAATCAAGTGGTACATAAATGTTATCAAATGAATGAATAACATTTATGAAATAAAGTTGTTTCTCCTTAGGCAACCATATACTTGTGATTTCCCCTCTCCCAAAAAACTTTCAATTTATATGCTTGAACTATTTGATCAAGCATACCCACATCAAAAATGTAATGTAACACAATGGTGAAAATTCTATAGACCCCATTCTCACAATCAGATAGCACTACTAGCATTCTCTTCTTGACTGACCATGCACATTTCCCCAGAAAAATAAATGAGAGTAAGGGAAAGGCAGGCTATTATGATAGGCTATGGCATATAAAGGAAGTACAGTGGTACCTCGCAAGACGAATGCCTCGCAAGACAAAAAACTCGCTAGACGAAAGGGTTTTTGGTTTTTTGAGTTGCTTCGCAAGATGATTTTCCCTATGGGCTTGCTTCGCAAGACGGAAACGTCTTGCAAGTTTGTTTCCTTTTTCTTAACACCGTTAATACAGTTGTGACTTGACTTCGAGGAGCAACTCATAGAACGCGGTGTGGTAGCCTTTTTTGAAGTTTTTAAAGACTTTGGTGATTTTTGAAGCTTTTCCAAAACTTTCCCGACACCGTGCTTCGCAAGACGAAAAAAATCGCAAGACGACAAAACTCGCGGAACGAATTAATTTCGTCTTGCGAGGCACCACTGTATTCATATCATAAGAACACAAGAGTCTTGCTGGATCAGACCAAAGGCCCATATTGTCTAGTATCCTGTTCTCATAGTGGCCAACAACATGCCCATAAGAAGCACACAAGCAAGACCTGAGCACAACAGCATTCTCCCAGAAGACATCTTTATTCAGTTATATACTATTTGCTTATATTAGGCTCCACAACCTTTTTGGGTCTGGAAGCACATCACTACATGTCCAGATCTGATTCACGTTATGACATTATCACACTCCCAAACTATTCCTGATTGGCTGGGATCACTCAGGGGTAGAAAAAAGACTGGCCAAAGAAAAAAGGTACAGTGGTACCTTGGGTTAAGTACTTAATTCGTTCCGGAGGTCCGTTCTTAACCTGAAACTGTTCTTAACCTGAAGCACCACTTTAGGTAATGGGGCCTCCCGCTGCTGCCGCACTGCCAGAGCACGATTTCTGTTCTCATCCTGAAGCAAAGTTCTTAATCTGAGGTACTATTTCTGGGTTAGCGGAGTCTGTAACCTGAAGCGTATGTGTCAGGGGCTCAGGAACAGAGGCACAGGGGAGAGAGGAAATGGAGAGCGAAGGGGAAGAATCTGAGGGCAGCGTAGGGGAGTATGGCAGTGACCCGAGAGATTCCATGAGCTTCTCCAGCGAATCAGAAGATTCCCAGAAGGAGGCGCCGATGGTCAGGGCGAGGGGGGTCCCAGGGGGTACACACCAGAAACAAGGGGCCAGCGGGGACTCCCAAAGCAGCAGCTGGAAATCAGGACCGGCTTCCCCACCAAAGCGTAGTGGGGGGGAAGAGTCCCATGTGTCAGGGAGAGAAGATGAGTCAGGGCTGACCACGCCTCCATCGGAGAGTGGGGGAACGGAGGGGAGGTCGGGTCCAGCCAGCCTCCCCGAAGGGGGAAGCAGTGACAGGAGCAGTATAACGGTCAGGAGGAAGGTTGCCGGCTGGGCGCGCGCGCCAAGTTCGAATGTACAGGCGCGTGGGACAGCAGAAAACCCGGATTGGGAACCAGGTCCTAAAGCCCGCCGGAGGCAGGGAGAAGACTCAGGGGATTCAGCGTCAGAAGAGTCTAGGAAGGGCGAGACCCCAGCTGACAGGCGGAGCCAGAGGAGGAAAGAGCAAAGGAAGAGGTGGAACAAGGCTAGAGTCTTAAACTGGTGTCTGGGGGGAGGAGATTCAGACGGAGCTTCAGTGGTCTAGAGTTTCAGACGTAGAGCTGCACGCTGCGACTGTGAAAGCAAAACTGAACTTCAATAAAGACTTTTGTATATAAGAACAAACCGGCGTTGGTCCTTTGTGAGCTGGGACCTCGGGCGGCTCTGACAGTATGTAACCTAAAGCGTCCGTAACCCTAAAGTACAGTGGTGCCTCGCAAGACGAAATTAATCCGTTCCACGAGTCTCTTCGTCTTGCGAAGCACGGCTATTAGCGGCTTAAAGAAAAAGGAAACAAACTCGCAAGAACTCGCAAGACGTTTCGTCTTGCGAAGCAAGCCCATAGGGAAATTCGTCTTGCGGAACAACTCAAAAAACGGAAAACTCTTTCGTCTTGCCTGTTTTTCGTCTTGCGAGGCATTCATCTTGCGAGGTACCACTGTAGAAGCAGGGCAGGGCAGGTTGCAAACTGTAGCAACATATGACACTCACTGGGGTTCAAGGAATTCTACTTATTTTGCCTCTAATGTTTTCTGAGGGCATGACTCCTGCTTATTCTGAATTTGAATTGTCATTTTTCTGCTCCTGACTTACACAGATCAACACACTTCATTTTCCAGTCAAGGAATAACTCTTACAAGAAAGTCCATGAAAAGATGGCATAAAAAGCAATGCAAAATTTGGGCCCTTATGAACTAAATATTACAGAAGTGATTCCCATAAAAGGAATCTGGCTACATTATCTAGTCATTATTGTGAGTCAAATGTACTTCCTAGTAGCATCAAACCATACATCAGCTGTGAACTTACTAAGAGGCATTAGGGAAGCCACTTTCAGTCTCAGTCCATCTGCAATATACAGATAGTTATGCTTTTCAGACTGTTGTAAGAACTACTGAGGTAATATTTGTAAAACACTTTGAAAACTTGAAGAGCACTGCCCCGGATTGCACATCACAGTTAATAATTTACAGCGATGACATCTAAGAATATTCTTTCACTCCTTCTTACTAGTATACAGAGAAAACAGGGCATGATTCCCTGGCTTCATGCCATGTCTATACCTGGGATCATGATTTATTTCATGCCAACAAACTGCAAACAGTATGCCAATAACAAACCTTGGCTACATATCATTGTTTCTTGTGAGTGAATTCCTGTTTCGGACATAACACAAATCCAGGGACTATGGTTTGCTTCCTCCAGCACTGGGGGGTAGGGGGAGAAGGGAGAATTTAAATTGACCTCTTAGGTGCAATCAAAGTAAACAATTCACCATTCACCTTAGTGTGGCATGCAGTATGAATCACTAAATTGTTACTACTTCAGTTTATACCTTAGTTGTTTCTGTAAAATAATTCAGCAGTGAGCGTAATTGTGGAGTCTTCTCTGAAACACCTTTTCGACACCTATCTGGGATATTTCAGCTAAACTATGCTTTCACAACATGCCCATTTTCACAACTTATGCCCAATTAACTGGATACATGATGTTTGTCCGTAGCAGACCGGCAGTTATACCACCCACAACATATAAAAGTGTAGTAGAGCATAAAAAAATAGAGCTGTGGGAAGGAGGTAGAGAGGGTACACAATGAGCAGTCCAGTTGCCACAGTGGTGGAGACACTCCTGCACCACAGTCAGACAGGAGGAGATAGTGGAACCACTGTGAAGGAAGTGCAAGGCTTGTGTGTAAATGGCAGTTTGGAGGAAATGAGAAGAAAGTCACAACATGGCTCAGGTGGAAGCCTTACTGGACACAAACACCCAAGAAACATTTCTGTATTGCCAAAGCAAAGCTTTTTTTAAATAGTTCAAACATGCACAAAGGCAGTCAGGTTCACCAGAAGTCATCTCATGGCACACCCAACAACCACAACAAAGTTCTGGCTGCACCTGGAATTGTGTGTGTGTGTGTGTGTGTGTGTGTGTGTGTGTTCATTCAAACATGGAAGGTTGATAAAAAAGGCATTAAAGATGAAGCTTAAAACAAGCTCCATAATAAATAATGAAATTAGACTAAGAAACCATCAGAGGAACATGTAGGTCTCAATGCTCCAATCAGAAGCATAGATATTTTAGCATTATGTGTAGTAAGATAAGAATCAAAATAAGTCTACAAATGACTGAGCCCTGGCCCATTTGACAGGTCATTTTTCTAGTTCTACCAGTCCCATTATCTAAAACAGATTTGAACAGGAATATCACAATAGATTTGAATAGCTAATCTAAGACAACTGGATCTTCAAGCTCCTATGTTGGCAGCTATCAACAACGTGACTGCACAACTCTAACCTGTCATAAAATGAGGAGAGCCAAATGATCAGATATAAAAAGAACTCTAATAACAACCCACTTCCAACTATATTAGTGCTAACACTTTCTGAAATGGAGATAGATCACATACATTTTTGTTTCAGCAGAAGACCATGGAAGGCTTATTATTACATAAAATGTAAATTTAAACACTGCACAAATGTGTAAGGGAACATAAGGGTATTTCCTTTAAAGCTAAAATGAGTTCAGGATCTTTGAAAATAAATCTGAAATAATTCTCTCTAGATGTTAACTATTTAACACTAATGAAAATAAATCAATTATTCATCGCTGGGCTTTTGTTAACAACTAAAGACTAACCGGAGCCAAAATCAAGTGTAAATTTCCTTCTTTTCCTTGGGAACGGGCACATGATCAGCCTCCACCCAATAAGCAGAGAGCACAGTCTTGTTTTGCCAGCAGAGAACAATCTACCTATCAAAACTTCCCCCACACCACCTTTCATACTTAACCCAAGCATACAGACTGACCAGCCAAAAAGAATGTTGACAACAACCTATTGGGGTGTGGCTTTAACTTTTTAAATTTTAAAAAAGTATCCAATCTTTTTCATTTAAAAAAAGTTTTAGTAGGAAATCTAAGTTTTTCCTGTAGAACTTGTTCCCATAATTGTGAAACTTGCTCATAATACTAGTTTTATGAGCATTTTCAAAACCATTCTGCTAATATCATAGGAAAGGAAAGCTCCCCTCCCCTTTTAAAGCTCAGCAGCTCATTTCAAGAAAATTATTTGTGGACAGATGCAACACTTTTTTACAGGTTAGTTTCCAAAACGGGTTGGGATAAAGTAGACGATTTTTGTACTCCTTTATTTCGGTTAGATGATGATAAATTACATCTCTTTTCCAGGTCTTGATCTCTACACCACACCATCCCTTTCAATTAAGAGTAATTCCCTGATAACCCTCCCTCCCCTTTCAGCCCGGATGCCTACACAACAAGCCTATTCTTATTCGATACACGCCAATGTTTTCCCCGCCAAACACACACACAGAGAGAAACAAACAAACGATCCCCTGCGACATTTCCTCCTAAGCCACGATGTTTCAGGGCACGGCAAAAGGGGCAGCCTGTTTCCATACATGCCACTAGTCCGCGAGACCACTTCGAATCAAAGGAGTACTTTGGGGGGGGGGGGTTGGAATCGACGACCAGCGGTGATAGTGAGGATGACGGGGAGGGTTCAGCAAACACTAGCAATCGCTAGAAAGAAAGGCTGAGCCAAGCCCTGGAGGGGGCGGGGTGGGCGAGTCCCGTACCTTGCCGGGCTGGGGGCTGCAAGACATGGGGGGGGGGAGAGAGCTCATATCAAAGAGAAAAACGAGAGCAGCGACTCTTCCTCGCAGGGTGTAAATAGTCAGATTGGGGCAGGGGGAGGGATACTGTCTTTACAAAAGAAGGGAGACACGGCGGGTGCAGGTACGGGAGGCTTATCTCGTCGCCCAGAGCAATTGAGGGCCCGTGCAGGTCGGCCGGCCTGCCTGCATGCCCCGCATCCAAAGGGGATTTTAGGGGGCGCTGGACATAATCTCCCTCCATGTGATCGTGCCAGTGAAGTGGGCACGAGGAAGGCAATAGTGTAATGAAGGATCTCTTTTCCCGGAGGGGGGGCGAGCGGGGGGCTGCCGGGTCCCTCACCTCGGGAAGGGGCGGAGCCTCCCCTGCGCGAGGATGGAGGCGTCTGTAGGAAGCGCCGCCGCCACCGCCGGCCTCACCTCCGTAAGGAAGGGAAGGGAAGGGGGGGGCAGTAGCTGGCCGGGAGATCTGTCCGTGTGGGGCTGCGTGTGCAGACGTTGATCCCCTCCCCCTCCGCCCGGGGAGGGAGGGAGGGGAGAATGCCGGCCGGGCGGGCGGGCGCTCACCTCGGTGGGGGGGCTGATCTCGAACAGGTCCAGCCGGTTCGCGTTCCAGTGGTTGATGATGTCGGCCAGCTTGCGCCGCTCCTCTTCCCGGCTGCCGCCGCCGCCGCCACCCGACATCCTCCTCAGCAGCCCTCCGGGGCTCCCGGAGCCAGGAGCTACACGGCGGGAGGGCCGCGCGGAGTTCCCGGCGGATTTGTAAGGGGGCGGAGGGGTCCGAAGGAGGGAGGAATCCGGTCGCTGGTGCCGCCCCTCCTCGCTCTCACCAGCCCAGACTTTGCCCTCTTCTTCTCGCTTGCTGAGGGAAGCGCGGAGCGGCTCCTGGCTCGGTGGCAGCGCTTCCTGTTCGGTAGCGTCTCTCAGTCCTCCGCCTCGCGGAAAGCCCTCGCCGCCGCCTCCTTCCCCGCCCCGGTTGTCTCCTTTCCTCCCTCCCCGCCTTTTCTCTCTCTCTCTCTCTCTCACACACACACACACACACACACAGAGAGAGGGAGGGAGAGACACCGTTCCGTGCGCGCGGCCGCTCAGCCGTTCTTTCGCGAGCGCGTCACAAACGCCGCTCTCCTCCTCCTCCTCCCCCCACCCATCCTTCCTTGCGCGCGTGCGCGTGCGTGCCTCCTCTGTGCTTCTCTAATGCTCGGGTGTCAGGTCAACAGCCCGGCGAGCGCGCGCGCGGAGAGAGGGCCGAGCGCACGGTGCTCGCGCCTCCTCCCGCTTCTCTCTCTCTCTCTCTCCCCCCGTGTGTGAGGGGGAAATTAGCAGTTGAGGGCGTTTTGGTTTGAACTAAGCGAGGACGGGTAGAGAGCCGCGCGGGGTAAACTGCCGTGGCGGCAAGAACAATGAAGGGTGGCGGCTGAAGGGGGCTGGGTTTGTGCGTGGCGGCGGGCTACGGAGGCAGGCGCTGTGGAGGATGGCAATCGCGTGAAGGGATTAATTGTTGTTTAGCCATGGTGCTCTCTGGGGACTCAGAAGGGAGGATTGCAGCCTTCCTAAGCGTGTGCATGTATATAATTATGTTTTCTTCAAAAAAAGTGTAAATAGAAGCAGGGTGAAACTTGCTGAAATAAACCCTCTTCTCTGCCTGCGAGAGTTTTGGCAAGTCCTGGTCACCCACCTGCAATGCTTCATGTTTAAAATGGGAATAATAGGGAAATTGCTATGCAAGTTTTTGCTGGGAAGTCAGCCCCGCTATAATAGGCACGGGAGGTTTCTCCTCAGAAATTATGTTTAGGACAGCAGTTTGAGAGTAGGGTTACCCAAAATATTTAACTAGGTAAGGTTTGAGAAGGTAGTGTTGAAATAGGTCATCTTTGCAGTAATCCTATGCACTGAGAGTTGGTCCCATGGAAATCAGCGAGGCTGCCTTCTTTGTAGACAGGCATAGTATTGCTGTGTTAAATATCACTTATTAGGAGTAAGGCCCATTGATCGCAGGTGGGTTTTGCTGCACAGTTGCCTCCAGCAGCTCTTGCACTAGGACTGGAAGTGCTACGGGAAATACTTCCCAAGGAATGATAGTACTTCTAAGCACAGGGACCTGGCACAGCCCTGGCAAAGTAGGCCCTGCCAAAGTTGTTGCTTCCTTGCAGAATCCGCCAGCAGCACTTAGGATGAAAAACTGCACAGTAAGAATCTCTGTTGAGTGACACAAGCGGGAGGGTTGGCATCAGGATATTGTAAAATGCAGCTCCCTGTTCACATTATGTGCTTGTGAGAATGAATAAGCCTGGCTTCTTTCTGTCTAAAATTGAAGATTTTACCATTTCCCCAGAGGACAGCTAAAAATGTATTAAGCTGATTGAAATAAATTAGTTTATCCAGATGCATGGACCACTCTTAGGCTTACACTAGTCTGGTGGTGAGAGGCTAGGAGAGATAGCAGGTGTCTTGGAGCAGGGAACGGAGTGGAGGTGTACATGGGCACATGCATGCAAACAAGATAAGCATGTAGAGACTTTACAGAGCAGCTGAGAGCCTGTGATTGGTATGGAGAAAAAGCAAGAGAGGCCATGCCCATCAGACCGGTTTGGGGAATGAGTCATCTCTTGGAGCAAGGGAAGTAGATAAAAGTAGGGGGGGGAGAATAGGGCTCTGCTCATTGTACAATATTCATCTGTCCTTAGGCAATGTTTTCATACACATTCTCTCCATTCTCATTTGTTTCATAATAAAGCTCTCCAGTTTTGGAACTTGCTTTCCCAGATACCAGAAAAATGCTAAGCTTGCCAATTTTCTGGGAGTACCGTAAGCCTTCACTGTTCAGGGCAAGCATTTTGTGGCTGGGTATTGGAGGATTTTTTAAGGATAACTTTTAGTCTACGTATATTTAAGTGTTTGGATAGCATGTTTCTAAGTGTTGAGCTGCACTGAGCCCTAGGAAATTCAGTAAAGCATAATAAAAGTGGTGGGAAGGAATTAGTAAATTAAATAAATTGATTGTCAACTCACATAAGAGGTATGCCTCAGTTTGTTAATGGTGGGTCTTTCCCTAAGAGTATTCCCACAGGATTGTAGTTCTAGTCACTTAAGTTCCTCCATTAATCAAAGACTCCATAACAGAGCATGTGCATAACCTCTTGGGTTCAATCCATGCTATCTCCCATTTATGTCTCAAGTACTTTGGCATTTTTAAAGCTATTGCTTTATTTGACCCCAGTGTCAATATTAGCAGAGAACTGCTGTGGGTATAGGAGGGTTTTCTGTCCCTAAAAAAAAAACCCTGGTCAGGATCCAGTGAGCTCTGTGTATTCCCCAACATTGTCTTCCATGCAGCCAGGCTTACCCAATTTCCTCTAGTGACTGGTGCTCCTCTTAATGCAGGGGTCAGGGCATAGGGGTATATGTGTTTTTTATGCCACTTTGTTTTTCTCTGTTCATCTTTCTTGCAGTGCCAACCCTTTTAGTTGCATACTCTTTGCAGGTACGTGAAGTAGTTATTCCAGGAAACTCTTTGAAAAGCCTTGTTTTTAAAAATGTGGAAAATAATACTGATTCTTCAGGAACTCTATTTTTAGTCTTTATTATACAATCACTGAACTGTAAAAATACATAAATTTTACTTCCTTTTCTTGGTCATTATCCTCTTGTATTGTGTTAAATCTGTGTTTCTGTTACAGGGATATCTTTGCACAAAGAAAATTCAAGCCTTTTCCCCAGATAACCCATTCATTATTTTGGGGAGGTAGGAAAATCCAAAAGTTAATAATTCAGTACATGTTTTGATTGGATTTCTGTTTGTTTACTTGAGTGCTTTAGTTGTATTTAAATATGGGTTTCAAAAATGTGTTTCATCAGCCAATGTAAAAGGCGTAATAGAATTATTTTAATAAACTTTATAATTCAGTTGTTGGGGGCCTCCCGTTCCATGAGAGTTTTGCACAAAAACTATGGATATGTTCATGTGCCTCTGAAGAGGCCACAAGAAGGTATTTAGCTAGCATTCTCATATGCATCTCAAGAATCAGAAACCACAAATGTAAAAAGCTCATGTAATACCTTTGGGAAATTGCTGTCAAGCATAACCATGCATGAGTGCTAGTTAGTGCAAGAAGGGGTTAAGATAATAGAGCTGGATTTCTAGACTCGGCCCCCTTCTCTGATGAGGGAGGAAGTGAAGTATTCTCTTCCTGTTACATCTCTCTCCGTTCCATGTAACTGATTAAGGAAGACGTGTCTAAGCAAACAGCAACTTTAGAGCTTATATTTGAAGCTAACTTTCTGTATTTTCTAGCCAAGGGTATTTTGCCTGTGTTCTTGCTGCTGCTTGGATAAATGCATGAATCTGACCTTTTGAATGTTTTGTAAGTAAAGCATTTTAAATTTACTTAAAAGTGTGTGGTCTGTTCATTGCAAGGGATAGAAAGAGGGGAATACTTTGCAATCGAACTAAACAGGATAAAAAGATTTAACAGTCTACATTTCCATACTACACTGCTGCTTGAGTTATGTGAATTTAAACTCTGTTACCAAGGGTTCTCTCCTGCTGGAGAGTCTGTTTAGCCCCATGTTTTGAATCCAGGTGCCCAGCAGATTCTTTTGTAATTTACCCCACACACGTGGGCCACGGGGCTTTATATTTTCCTCCTACAATACCTACCCTGTCATTGGTACAAGTTACTTGTTCCAACTGCGAGCTATCTGAACAGTTGGGTGGACCTTATCTTTGTACTTTTTTGGTTACATTTTTTTCTCATTTACTTTTTAAAAATAAGGTGGGGAAAGTGTACTCAGATCACAGCTTTGCAAATGTGGTAACAGCCAAAAAAGAAACAAAGCCCTTAGCATTCTTAAAGCCATGCACAAAAGCCTATTATAGTCACTGTTCCATGTGCATTCATCTGTGGTTAGAAAGTCCAGAGGAAGAAGAAGAAGAAGAAGAGTTTGGATTTGATATCCCGCCTTTCACTCCCCTTCAGGAGTCTCAAAGCGGCTAACATTCTCCTTTCCCTTCCTCCCCCACAACAAACACTCTGTGAGGTGAGTGGGGCTGAGAGACTTCACAGAAGTGTGACTGGCCCAAGGTCACCCAGCAGCTGCATGTGGAGGAGCGGAGACACGAACCCGGTTTCCCAGATTACGTGACTACCGCTCTTAACCACTACACCACACTGGCTCTCACTCACTTGCTGAAGTCCTATAATAGATAACTAATCTGATCCAAAGCTTCTCCTGAACTTTTATGCAAGAAAGTTGCATGTTTGTAGGATACCTCTAAGCCAAAGGTAGGAAAATCTGCGGCCCTGCAGATGTTGCTGGACTTCATCCCCAGTCAGTATGGCCACTGGCCAGGGATAACAAGAGTGGTCCAGCAACATCTGAAGGGCCACAGATTCCCACAACTTCTCTAAGGCTTATGTAGATTTTATTGTACTATTATAATCTGTAAAATTATACTGTACCTTGTTTTCTTTTTAAGGAATTTCATTTCTAAAAGATGCAGAAATTACCATAAAATCCACAACGGCTGGAAGGGATAGTTCAAATAATCAGAAGTATCTGAAAGCCAATATAAAATCAAGGAAAGGATGAGTTGAGGGCCTGTCCTTTTAGTTATTTGCTATTTATATATGTATTTAGCTAACTGCCACAGTGCTCTAAAAGGATCCACTTAAGCTTAGCTGAGGTAGGCTCATATCTAAAATTTATTGAATTCCTTTGCCAACACTCTACAGTATTGGAACTTATTTTCTAGTACATGGTGTGGTGACAGAATATCTTGTGCCAAATATAAAGGTCAGACCCTAGTCCTCATTGTTGTAGAGATAAACTTGAAAAAATTATCGTCTACTTATCCAGAAACTTAACAGCTTCAGTAGACATGTGACTGGGTCTTATGGGGTCTGCAGCATTCTCAGTAATTTTGCTCCTCAACTATTTTTTCATACCCTACTCTCGCCTGAAGGATGTGTCAGCTACTTCGAATCATTTCCATAATTCTGTAATATAGCTTCAACTTACCACTGGCTCTCATTGGTCGTCACAACTAATTTCCCTCTGCTATTCTGTGCCTGCATAATTTCTCAGTAATCTTACAACCAGAATAAATGTTGCACATTTGTAATGTTAACATGTACAATGAAATGACTTCAGAACTCGGATCAGGATCAGATTTCTGGGTCACTGAATTTAAAGGCCAGAAAGTACCTTTCAAAGATAGATACTCACTCAACAGGTTTTCTGGAATTAGAATCAGCAGTACACCTGAAATAACTAACAAACTCTCTTACTGTTTTGCTTTGTGCCAATGTCCTGTGATCTCCCTTGCAGTCGGGCATAGTACATGGGAAAGATTGGGGGGGGGGGGGGAGCCTTTGTTTATAGTCCTCACTTTACCAAAAAGCTAATGTTGCCATGTTGGTTCACGAAAAGAAAAAAACTCCAAAATCCACATAATCTTTATTAGAACCAACTAAAATTGTCACTAAAGTGTGACAAGCTTTTGAGTTCTCCATAACTCATCAGACAAAATATTACATAAAACAGTATTACATAAATACAGTATTGATGAGGTCAACTTGTAGACACAGTTCCAAGAAGGAGATTGCAGACTGAGTAAATCCCTCCCAGGTTACACACTATGATTCTGGGATGAAGAAGCAACAACTTTCCTGTTTTTCCCATAGCATTTGTATCTAGAGATAAGAGTTCTCTCAATTATACCAGTTTTCTGTTGTACCCACTATATACTTTTTTTAAAGAACAGTTGTCTTACCTTGCTTCAGATGTTGCTATACTAGCATATATACATCTATGCACAGTATTTCTCTCCATATGTCTCTTTCACTTTTTACCCTCAGTGCTCAGTCCACTTTGAATTGTTATGGTGTGCCCCTGTACTTTTGGTGCCAATGTCTTTCCCTTTTTCATTTGGTCAATCATAAAAAAATATCTTCATACCTGGGGGATAGTTTGTTCCCAACCAGATACTCCTCAGCTTCTGTCAACTTTCCCCGTTCCATACCCTCAATCAGTCTAAAAGAGAAGTTACCGGTAAATCTTTCAGGAAAGGGAGAAAAATACATTTAATTCTGCTGTTGCTCTTTGTACTGTGGTAAAACACTGTTGAAGTAAAATACTTTTCCTGAATAAGAATGACATGTTTGGACAGTGTTAACACAAACTAGGAAATAAAAACTTCCCTTGCAAAATTAACCCATCCTCATTTGTTGTGTAGATTACATGTATCGAAGTATCATTTAAGCCAGCTAATTAGATTTAACATGCGGTTTTCCAATATGAGGGGGCGGGGTGGACTTTATTACACCAATGAGAATTACTAATATATTTGATGGCCTTCAGCTTCCTAATTCTACACATGTAATTCATATCAATTGCATTGAGACCCTATATATGTGTTTAAAGCCATATCAATCCTATGCAAAGTTAGATGCCTAAAGTGCAGTCACTGATGTGAGTAATCAGAAGGGCCATTGAGTTGAGTAGAGCATCCTCCACTTAATTGAGTATTGGATTGCAGCCTAAGCCTGTTGAAATTAATGGGCCAACTATCAAAAAGTCCTGGGGTTTTAAATTTAGTTATTTCTTATTTCACGCCCATTCCCATGAGTTGCAAACAATTATATAATGGTATGCCAAAAGAATCACAACTTACAGCACAATCCTAACCATGTATGCTCAGAATTAAGTCCTTTTGAATCCAGTGGAGTTTACTCTCAGTTAAGTGGAGTTAGGATTCCAGCCTAATTCAAGTAGACTTATTTACCAACTGCAAAAAAAGCTAAATTATAAAATAGCAATTGAAGATGACAGACCAATAGTCTGACTCAGTATAGGTCAGTTTCCAGAGCCCTCCCCCCCCCCAAAAAAAAGTGAACTGGGATTCAAAATACATACTACTTTGCCTCCAGTGTACTTCCATGACTTGTTTGGAAAATGGTGCACCCATGACGTTAGCCACAATTCATATCTACCCCCTATCCTGTTCTTTCTTATTAAATACTGTGTTTTGAGAAAAACGGAACAACTTCACTGCATTTTAAGACAGTACAATAATATGTACACAGCCGTAGATGCTGTTTTTATGGTTTCAAAATGTTCCCGACAAGCCTTGGCCTCAGTTCATCAAGCTACTTGTGCATATCCCTGGGAGGAACTCAGCATAATTTTCAATGGAGTGTACAGGAGCAAAAAGTTCTGGTCATGCAGTGGGACTCCACACCCCCCCCTGCCTGTTCTGGGTTTTCCCTCAACCCACCAGAGCAGATTTAGGGGGCATGGAGGAAGGACAGGACAAAAAGGCCAGTTGTGTGAGTGGACCTTGTTCTGCTCATGCAACAATTTAGTTGAACCAACCCCAGATGTATGTGAATAGCTCATTTCACTTCACTCAAAAGTATATTAACTGCTCAAAAATAAAGCACCCTGCAACAGAGAAGCAGATATATACCATTTGGGATTTCTATGATACTGATAACACTGGGAAAGTAAATACTCTACCCAAAGTAATTTTATTTCACCAAATGTAGGATGATTTCTAAATTGATTCAAGCTAAACATTTAGTTTAATGACAGTAATGTATGATCAAAAATTGATATTTAGAACCAGTAGCATAGTATGTGTCCCACTGTTCTAATTAGCTGATATGAAAATCTTCAAAATATGCAGGCATATGTAAGGCACCTGGTTTTTGAAGAAGGAAAAGTCCCCACCAAGAATTAATTAATTACGGCTCAGCAGCCCTCTGAGACAAATAAATGTAAATGTTGCTTCTTCCTGCACCCCCCTTTATAAAGCAATTGAGGCATAGTAAAGTATATTTCTTGTAACAAGCCATGAGAGGGTGTGGATGCCTTACTAGGCAATTAGTACAAATAGCCAGAAAGTATTTTGTTGCTAGTGCATGCTTCCACGCTTTATTGATTTTTGCTGTTTAAAATATCAGTTTTGGAGTAGTTCATGAAATATGTGTTTGTGCAGTTAAAAGTACCGTAATTCCTTTTAAAAGTTTTTTTAAAACAAAGTTAAATTGTTAGCTAGATGAAGAATTGACATAACTAAAGAGCTATGTTTTTCCTGTTTGATTTCTCCCATTTGTAAAACATCTGGTAGCCATGTTCATTAAAGGCCTCATTTTGCACCTCACCAGTATCTTGGTATGATGTACATTTTTGGATGATCCTAACATACCTGCCAGTTCAAACCTTTGACCAGAAGTGAAACCTCTTTAGCACATTATGCTGCAAAGTTGCCGGTATCCTCTGCTGGCAGCATGACACATTCAGCTCGTGAGAAGGCTTTCACAGGCACTATTAATTTGCAGCCCACCATTTAATCTGGGAATCACAGTACCACTTAAAATCAGTGTACTTAACTCTTTCACCTCCATTCTAATGCCAGCTAAGATTGCTCATCACTGGAACAAAGATATAGAACAGAATTTCTGACACTGGAGCTTCCAAACATTGCTACTAGGGCAGCAGTAGCTAGTAGTGTCTAAAACAGAAAATATTGAACAAATCCCTGTTGCAGGGATTTGGGGCTACCATTTCTGTTTAGATGCAGTAGCTCTCCTAATTCCCTCTGCCCTGTCTTACCCTGTTAGTAGTCCACATTGAAACAGATCAACCCCATCTCTCCCCTTGAATGCTTGGTTTGTTGGTGTTCACTAGTCTGAATCAGTTTGCGAGACACTCACCTACCATAGTGCTTTCAACACCTGGAAAAAGCTGATGTCAGGATTCATCCGTGGCATCTCAATTCCCGACTTTTGCCTCAGCATATCCTGTTGTTATTCTTTTATGATGTCCCTGCCATGTCAGCATAAAATAAAATCGTGCTTCATCACATTGTGCAGCCTGACCCATAAGTACACCTTCTTCTATGTGCTTGAAATCTAGAAATCTGGAGCCAAGCTGTTTGTCTCAAGCACATATGATATAAAAGGTTCAGTTATTTTTTAATGTACTTATTTGTAAAGTTTTGAAGGGGAGAGGGGAATGTGTGTACATTCAATTTAAATGTTGGCCTTTTTAGTTGCTAAAAACCATAACTCTTGTTTATTTACTAATAGAATAAACAGCTTAAAGGTAAAGGGACCCCTGACCATTAGATCCAGTCATGGCCGACTCTGGGGTTGCGGCACTCATCTCGCTTTATTGGCCAAGGGAGCCGACGTACAACTTCCGGGTCATTTGGCAGGCATGACTAAGCCACTTCTGGCAAACCATTATGGTATGACAAGGTTAAAGCACACAAAGCTTTAAAAAATCATATTGTCAGGAAAGCATTATATAATGTCTGGATTAGATATAAAGACCTGTTGGAAAATAAAACCCCAAGGTGGTTGTCGCCAATGGAAGCTAAGGCTGTGAAAAAACTCAATATGGAGGCCAAATGGCCGAAATATTGGGAAATTTTGGAACAAGAGGGGGATAAACTGAAATTGCAGAGTTTTGAGAATTTAAAAGACAAAGTGCGAGACTGGCTCCATTATTACCAAATAATGGAGGTTTATAAGTTGGACAGGAAAATTGGCTTCCAGGTGGAAAAATCAAAATTAGAAACAGAACTGATAGAACCGAATACTAAGAACTTGTCGAGAATGTATAACTTGCTGTTGAAATGGAATACACAAGATGAAACAGTGAAATCAGCTATGATAAAGTGGGCACAAGATATTGGTCATAACATTATGTTTGCTGACTGGGAACAGTTGTGGACCACCGGTATGAAATTTACGGCATGTAATGCCTTAAAGGAAAATATTATGAAAATGATTTATAGGTGGTACATGACCCCAGTCAAGCTTGCAAAAATTTACCACTTGCCTGATAATAAATGCTGGAAATGTAAAGAAACTGAAGGTACTTTTTTCACCTTTGGTGGACGTGCCCAAAGATTAAGGCTTTCTGGGAAATGATATATAATGAAATGAAAAAGGTATTTAAATATACCTTCCTTAAGAAACCAGAGGCCTTTCTCCTGGGCATTGTCGGCCAATTGGTGCCAAAGAAAGACAGAACATTCTTTATGTATGCTACAACAGCAGCAAGAATACTCATCGCAAAGTATTGGAAGACACAAGATCTACCCACTCTGGAAGAATGGCAGGTGAAGGTGATAGACTATATGGGACTAGCAAAAATGACTGGCAGAATCCGAGACCAGGGAAAAGAAACGGCGGAAGAAGATTGGAAGAAATTTAAGAACTATCTTAAGAAACATTGTAAAATTAATGAGTGCTAGAATGATGTGGTGTGAGAAATTAAATGGAGTACAGCTGTAAAGATTAAGTTAAAAGAAAAGAAAGGTTGACAATTAGATAAAATTAAGGGTGAGGATTTGCTGAACTAAATATTTGAAATGGGAATGCAGATAGGGGAGGTATGAGGAGGTCGGTGAAGTAAGTTTTAAGAAAATAAGGTTTTGAAATTATACTTGTTCTTTTTTGTTTGTGTTTGTGTGTATTGTTTTGTCTGATATAATTTGTAAAATCTTAATAAATATTTTATTTAAAAAAATAAAAAATAAGCCACTTCTGGCAAACCAGAGCAGCGCACGGAAACGCTGTTTACCTTCCCGCTGGGAAGCACTTGATGTGCTTTCGAACTGCTAGGTGGGCAGGAATAAAGAGCTTAATGGAACCTTTAAAACAAATATATTTGTATCATCAGCTTTCGTGCCTGTTGTCAATTGGCAAATTTTACGCATACATGTCTAAACAGAAGACTGGGCAGACGAGGAACACCAGGGGGCAAAAGATCCAATCAGAGCCAGTGGCGGAGGAAGGGGGTGCAGTGGGGGCGGTTCGCCCCGGGTGTCATCCCTGAGGGGGGGTGACATTTGGCGCACTACCGACCCCCAACTTCCAAGCCTACCCCGAGCTGTCGGGGGGGGGGAGCTGTGCCACTTTGCCGACGGCATTCCCCCCTTCCCTCTTCATTTTGACAGCTAGGGGAGGCTTGGGAGTTGCGGATGGGCGGCGCGGTGAATGCCATCGGCAGCTTGCTCCGTCCCCGGCTGCAGGGCACACGCACCGCTCCAGGCACCTGAGCGGCTATCCTGCGCCTGGGAGGGCACCCTCAGCACCCCACCCCCCTCGGGAGCGTGCCCACCCTGTGCAGCGAGGGCATATGCTCCACCGCTGATCAGAGCATGTGCAGAGTTGATCACTCAGTACTGGTATTGAATTGGTAGCCCTGATTAACATATAAACATTAACAAGGGACAGTTACTTTCCATATTGAGCTTGCTCCTCCCAGTCTCTACTGATCATAAATCTGATAGTTTCAAGTGGGCATATACAGGGCTGGCCCAGAATGTTTTTGGCACTTGAGGCAGAACAGAAAATGGTCCATCCCCATTCCTTACCCCCGCTGCCGCCACCTCCTTATTACAGGAGCAATTGCTGGGCCTAGATATGCATCCCTGTTGAGTGGGCCATTGCTGCTGGTACATAGTTTCTTCAGTTTGGGCAATTGTCTTTAAGGATATTCAAGTCATGTGAGAAGGATAGATTGTCTTTCAGAATAGACTGCAATTCTTTGATTATGCGCTAATAAAGCTGTTGTTGTTGTTGTTGTTGTTTAGTCGTTTAGTCGTGTCCGACTCTTCGTGATCCCATGGACCAGAGCACGCCAGGCACTTCTGTCCTCCACTGCCTCCCGCAGTTTGATCAAACTCATGCTGGTAGCTTCAAGAACACCATCCAACCATCTCATTCTCTGTCGTCCCCTTCTCCTTATGCCCTCCATCTTTCCCAGCATCAGGGTCTTTTCCAGGGAGTCTTCTCTTCTCATGAGGTGGCCAAAGTATTGGAGCCTCAGCTTCACGATCTGTCCTTCCAGTGAGCGCTCAGGGCTGATTTCCTTCAGAATGGAGAGGTTTGATCTTCTTGCAGTCCATGGGACTCTCAAGAGTCTCCTCTTGATAGTAAAGCTACTATCCATATATTCCCAAGTTTCCTAGCATCTAATGGACTTCCTTTTGCAAGGCTTGCTTCACAGTATCAATAGCAGCAGCCTGATAAGGACATCCTAGATGTGGTCATCCTTCCCACTTTCTTCTAAATCTGGAATATCTAAAGCCAATCGTTCTGCCAGGAACCATTGAGGAAGCAGAAATTTAGCCATCTGGATTAACGTGACAGACTATAAAGCTGGCACGAGATACAAATATATGTGGCTGAGGAATCTCTTGTATAGTCAGTTCCTTTAGTATTAAAACAGTAGATTATTTATAATCTTAAGAAATGTGCTCTTAGATTTTAAATCAACTTTCTAATTTTAATGTAAAATTTTTAATACAGTGGACGCTCAGGTTGTGAACGTAATCCATGCGGGATGCACGTTCGCAACCCACGTCTGCCCACGCGCAGGTTGCGATTCGGCGCTTCTGCGCATGCGTGACCACCGAAACCCAGAAGTAATCCTTTCCAGTATTTCCAGGTTTCGGCGGTCCACAACCCAAAAAAATGCAACCTGAAGCAGCTGTAACCCAAGGTATGACTGTAATCAAATTCTAAATAAACATGATTAATGAATCGTGCATTTTGAGAGCTTCTCCAAATCTTCACGTTCTGCTTTGAGTATTCCAATATAAAAACGGGCATTTAACCCATAAAAAACTAAGCAAAACTAAGTGTTCCCTATAAAGTAATATGCAAATTCCTTTTCTTTCAGGACTCTCCATGCTTATGCACAATCCTACCTCTCTTCGCTTCAGCTGTAGGACCAGGCTGTCCACTGGATACATGGGACAAAATTACACAGGTGTAGAAGAATCTCTGAGCCGTCAGCACCCAGCCACTTCTGCCATTAAGATGCCATGTATTCAATGTAAGCAAAATCACATACAGTCATACCTCATGTTACGGAGGCTTCAGGCTTTCGGGTTACGGACCGTGGGAAACCCGGAAGTACCAGAACGGGTTACTTCCGGGTTTCGCCGCATGCGCAGAAGCGGCAAATCGCGCTGGCACCTGCGCAGACACGACGCTTCAGGATGTGAACGCTGCAGGTTGTGGACGTGCCTCCGTCATGGATTACGTCTGCAACCCAAGATTCCACTGTAATTTGGTTCCAGGCACAGGACTGAACATCCAAAAAGATCCACTTTCATTTTATAAAGATTTGTTTCAAGCCCATAGGGTTGGAGGGACCAATCATGCCATTAGAATAAGTTTATGGATTGTAATATGTGCACATGTGTATAAGGAATAACTAAATGAGAACAGCATCTTCTCTGTTTCCACTTGCCATTTAAACCATTTAGTTCATGGCGCTTTTGAATCAACTGAAAAGTAGAGGTAAATGATAACGTCAAGTAAGCAATCCAGATTGCCTTCAAAATTTTTAGACAAGAATAAATCCATGTACAAGTGAAAGCCACAGCAGGAAACCATAATAACCAACTGAAGTTTCGTTTTCCTGTCTACTGCAGTGGGTTAATATTGCAGTGCAGAGCTTTTTGCCCCATTACTCATTTGTGAGAAAGCAAGAGGTTTCAGACAAAAACTTCCTGTGGATTATTACTTATGAGTCCCCCCAACTTTTTATTGAATTTTTGTTGCATGCAAAACCTCTTTGTTTTTTAACTATCATATTTACTTTTTTATGTTCTTAATTTTTAATGTTCTTAATTCAATAGCATGCATCAAGTTATTGGTTTGCTTTTGTTTTATTATGTATTTTGTGTTCTCGTTTTATATTTTTATGTTGTGAACCACTCTGTGATCTTCAGGTATACAAATTCTGGTATACAAATTTAAACAAACAAATAAATTCTTAGAGTTTGTTAATGAAGAAATTAGCAACAGGAGCAGGTGGGAAATAGGCTTGGAGGCTGTTCACCTATACACTGACTTAAAGGCTTTCAGTCATGACATAAACTAATTAAGTGAGCACAGAATTGCTGGTGAACCCCACAAAATTGCAAGTCCCTCTGTGTGTAACATAGACAGCTATTCCTAACTACAGAACTGTGGAACCAAAAGCCTATCTTTCTGACAGGCAATTTGCTAAACAAGCTTCAGTTTAGATAAGAGATGGGATATATGAAACTCCCTGCAGAACACTCTGCTTAATGTAACCGAAATGCCATAATTTTTGGTCACACTCAATCTAACCTTGTTCTTAGAACACTCTTGCACCGTATTAATCCAGATTTATAGACCAATCCCAAACATAGTTACATGGAAATACATTTCACTGCATTCAATAGGATTTACTTTTCTGGTAAATGTGCTTATAGGATTGTAACCTAAATCATTCAGGATTTGCCCGGATATTTTGTACTTTAAATGTAATGTAGCCATCACAAAACCTATTTACAATATCCCCCTTCCAGTTCACCTGGAGCACTTTATGGCCAGAATTAACTCCTAACAACAGAGATTGTTTAATTTACTATTTATGTAACTTACAGATGTCTGTCATGGAGGCTGGACAACTTACACTTTTAAAAATAGGTTTGCAGACGGAAGGGAGGATTTATCCAATAACAATGGGGTATGATGTTTCATGTGACTCTAGGCCCATGTCTTACATACCGTCAACAAAACTTTGTCCAAACTAGGATTACATTGCTCCAACTGTCAGAAACCAGTTTCCCAAAGTGTAAATGCTATGGTTTGTTTTTGATTCCTTACCCATTTCAGTCTGCAGTCCTTTACACCAGTAGTAGCTAGCCCATATCTTTCTCACTAGCGAGAGAATTCGATAAATATGGGACCACCACCCAATGGGTCCCTGCTGTTTATAATTAATCCCTCTCCGTCTCTTAAATTTTTATAATGTACTGGGTTTTTCGGCATCAGTTCCAGCAGTGCCATAATCTCAGAGACATTTCTGTTCACACAACATTGCTGCAGGTGCACTTTCATGTTGGATGCATTTTGACACCTGACCCCAATCTCAGTACTTTTCCGAAGCATGGTGGCCTTTTGCATCATATCTACAAGTGCTTTAAAGCATCGTGTTATGGCTCAATTGTTGTTTAGCTCTTAAACAACAGGTGCAAGATTAAGGATCAAGCAGCATGTGGCCTCAGTGTGTGCAAAATAGTGTTCCTGCCCAAAAAATAGACTCCTTCGGAGCATCACGTCTTAACCATTTAAAATTATGTAGCTTCATGTCTTATTGATAAATTATATGGGATAGAGACATTATATTCAGAAGAATATTCCCTCAAATCTTCCTTCCAGTTTCTCTCTGTGGGTTGCATCCAATGTTGTATAAGCAGAGTTCCCTTCGCACTATAGGGAGTTCCCCTTCCTCTCCTCTTTCTTCAGACCCCCAATATCTGATGCAGAGGGTTCCCCAACCTTCTGGAGCAGATTTTGAAGATGCAAGGGGCAATGCAGGGGAGATGAGGGGGGAGTTCCCTTGTGTAAACTGGAGTTTTCTGCACAAGTGGAAGAGCAGTGTTGGATACAGTCCTTTGGCCCAGTCCCTTAGTCATATGGTACTGCAGGGGTACCTGGGGCCGTCCAGATGTTGTTCAACTATAACTCCCATCAGCCTCAGTCAGCATGATCATTGGCCAGGAATGACAAAAAGATTAGATCAGCAACATCTGTAGAACACCACATTGGCTACCCTGTGCCTGCTGTAAATAAGGCTAATCATATGGATGCATGAAATAAACACATGTCCTTCTCCTGTGACTCCATCTCTCTTATTTCTCTCTGGTCTCCACTGTGTTGAATTGTAGATAGCAAGTTTCTCGGGATAGGGGCCTGTACTTTCCCAAATGTTATAAAATAAGACTTACGTAGGTAACATGCTTATGATGCAATCCAATACATGTTTACTCAGTAGTAAATCCTGTTGAGTTTAGTGGGATTTATTGCAAAGTACGTGTGTACAATATAGGATTTCATCCTGAATTTTCAAAGTACTGTAATCCTCCTGATTGGCTTTATAATGGCAGTAAAGGAAAACAATTCACTTCAACACTTGTACTTCCAATGTTTTTCTTTAAACATTTCACTCTTTTTTCAAACACATTTATCTTCTTGCCCTTGCATCATCCAAATACACATTGTTAAATGATTAAAGATTGTCAAATCCCAGTAGATGATGTTAGGGTATAGCCGGTAGTATCGCAGCCCGTTTTCATGCAGGCTTTTCACCATTAATAGCAGCCTTCAAGCCAAAACTAAACATTCCCAACGTTAGAGAAAACTGTACCTGGAATCATAGAAATGTTTGTGTCCCCCCCCAAGACACAAAATGGTAAACTTAACAGCATGTGATTGCAATATCCTTCCTCTTGCTACATAGCTACTTGAGCACCCATTGGAGGGCCATTTCACACAAAATATGTCCTTCAATTTGACTATGAAGGAATTTTATGAAACACAGCCATATGTTCCTGGAAGGCTGCTAATCATGGATCTGCAATTGCAAATGATTCTTTATGGACAGTACCGCAGATGATGGCACCCTCTGGAAAACAAGGGCAGTGATTATCTTATATAAATTGCTGCAATAGAGGACTAGTGTGAAACCACACGTGTGAACTAGATTTCAAAAAGGAGTGAAACATGGTGGTATTTCCCTGCTCCTAAATATAATACAGGAAGCAGTCCTGGAGGCTGCAATAAGCAAAGATGGAAGGGGCAGATGCTGTTAGAGATAAGCAAACTTTTTCTCTTTTCCTGCTGCTGAATATAAAAAAGAGATACAATGTAGATAAATGACAATTAATGGCAATGTAGAAAAGGCAATTAATTACAGGCAGCAAATGGCACGAGACAACGGGTAAATGGTGATGGATTAACAATCAATTAAAGGCAGAGAGGAGACCATCTGTTAAAAATGGTAAGAGTGAATGTTCAGTTGATCAATACCAATGAAGAGCTAGGTATAAGATAGTGAATAGTATTAATAGTGGGCAGGTACTCTGCACCTGATCTTAGCAGTCTCTCAGAGAGTGAAGAATTGCATGCAAAAGGAGTATGAGGCAAATAGTTAAACTATTCCAGGAAGAGGGAGACTTGAAGGTCATCTCATTAGCTCTAACGGGCCAACGCACTAAAATGTCTTATGATTAAGTATTTTTGTGATTTATTTATTTTTAAAGTTGTGACAGCAGTGAAGACAGTTCTTATGAACATGTTTTAAAGGTGAAAAATATGCATGGTATTTAAAGGATCTCTGCCCTTACGGATGCTCTATAATCATGAAAGGCAGGATTTGAAAACTATTTAGTTACTAAAGAGGAATCTAAACATGCGATTGAAATGTGGAGATCGGAATGCTACACTGAAGGCACAAATATGTTCAGCTCTCATAATCTCATTGGAGATTCATCATCCATACATCGTTGCTCTTGCTTATTTGACAAAATAGGATAAGCAATGAGAAAGATGGCATACGGTTGGCATGCATACACGAAAGAAACATACATGACTCCAGATGTGTGAGCAAAGAAGCCTGAAAGATTACATAAGTTGGACATCTATGGTTACAATCCACAAATTCAACAGAATGTGTAACCCACTATGTTCAGATAGTGCCACTTCACATAGGAGAACAGTCACCAAGCAACCCAAACTTGTCGTTTTTCGCTGCACCTATATTTGCTTCATTGTTTTATATTTGTAAGCCTCTTTGAGCCCAGTGCTATAGGGTGACCGAGAAATATTGTTTAATATTATATGTTCCATACTATTGTTTTTATTTTATTTTTATTTTATTTAATGTAAGCTGTTCTGGGCAACTGGAAGGGTGGGATACAAATCCTCTTAATAAACAAAATCTATTGATGTTGCTGACATCTTTCTGTCTGTTTCTCTCTTTTTCCATCTGCTTAATTTCTGCACCTGCCACTTATTATCCAGTTTGCCCTAACCATACTTAAGTTGCAATTATGGCCCTTAAAAAAAAAAAGATTACATTTGAGCCCTGCCTATAGTAAGAGACCAGACTGGAACTCTTAAAATTTCCATAGGCCAAAGCAACTTAAGGACAACCAGACATTTGCCTTTTATTTGAAACACCCAGGAATTATGGCCTGTAATTCAGTGGCAGAGTACACGCCTTGCATTCAAAAGGTTGCCATATGAGCAGATTTAGGTCAAAATTAAACACTTTTGAAACTCCATGCTTATACCTCTTTGGTTGAAGTTTATGAGTGACTCGTTGGTGTCACAGATTGTGTTTGTGACTATCAGGACCTAGGGCCTTTTTAAAGCCATAGCTCCCCAGGATTCACGTCCTATTTTCATCTCTGGGCTCAGACATGAAAAATGATGTAATAAGAAAGGAATGCCTTTCCCTTGCTACTGTGTAATCATGGCCAGACAGTCCCCATGAGTCTGGGATTAGGGGTGCAGGTTTACAGGTCATTGGTCAGGACTTCAAACCACACATCCCATGTGAAAACCCAGCAGCCCCTCTCTGTTTAAGAAATGTGTGTCATATTTCCAGAGTAGATCTTCATACCTACTGGGTGGCAAATTTGTGTGGGGAGATGCACTTATCAGAGGTTGGGCTCCCCCAAACTGCTACAGTAGTTACTTTTAAGAAACCAAATCACCCTTTTAAATGGCAAAATTTCAGCTATCATCTGCTTTTAGCCCCCAAGAAAAGAGAAGCAGAATTCATTCAATTTATAAGAAGCTTATGATGTCAGTTGTGAAATGTCAACAGATAGCAACTTAGTCTAATCCCCAAAAGATGACCTACTTGAAGATGTTTGACAACCTATGCAATCTCTTTGTGCAGAGTCAATGAATGTCACTTAAAGGAGCTGAATTTCAAATGTATCAGATTTTGTACCAGCCACTATATTACTATTGGATCCAATTTTGACTTTACTGTCTGACATTTTAGGGCAGAAAGAGTGCTAGAGAGGACATTATGTTCAGCCACTGCAAACTCTGCAGGATTCCCTCTCAAATCTCTCATGTTCCTTTAATTAAATGCATCTCTAGCATGTTCACATCTATTACCAAAGACTTGAAATATGAACTTCATTATTACATTTCTTTTAGAAGGAGCCTGTTGCCTGGCTGTGAACGGTCCTGAATGTCACAGATTGAAATCTGGGTGTCAGCAAGCAACTTATCAGGAAGGTAACCAAACTGGGACGGCTATCATGCCCTCAAGCTGCCAAGCAATGATGGACAGCTTGAACACAGTTGATACTGAATAACCATGCCAGAGTTAGAATTTATAAGGAAATGTAGGCTCCCTAGCTGGAATGACATCCTCTGGTCATCTGAAGCGCAGAGGAAAAGCAGGCTAGCAGCAACCTACTTTGGCAATGCAGCAAGGAAGGCAGCTGAGTCCTTCCTTACCATTAGCCCCAAACTGAGCCCTCTGGCGCCTTGCATTATATTAGGGTTGACAGCTTTATTCCTGCTTGCTTTGGTACAATTGGCTATTGCATTTATCCACATCCTGTCCTCCAATGAGGATTAAGAGCACTGGGAATTGTAGCTCTGAGAGGTAAACCATAGAACCCAGGATGTGGGGGAAGGGAGATATGCATTAAGTGTATGTTATATAGTGGTACCTCGGGTTAAGAACTTAATTTGTTCCTGAGGTCCGTTCTTAACCTGAAACTGTTCTTAACCTGAGGTACCACTTTAGCTAATGGGGCCTTCCGCTGCCGCCGCGCGATTTCTGTTCTCATCCTGAAGCAAAGTTCTTAACCGGAGGTACTATTTCTGGGCTAGCGGAGTCTGTAACCTGAAGCATCTGTAACCCGAGGTACCACTGTATAACCAACATAAGTTGCTGCCTGTTGACATTTCACAACTAGTTAGGGGCAGCTTGTTTTCAAACAACGTGCAGTGGTTTTCATGCACATTTTTCTCCCTCATTTTAAACAGGGTTCCAAATATTCTACTCTGTGGATGTTCCTGTAAAAAATAGTGCTTTCAGGGCAGATGAAATATTTCCTGACTGACTGTAATTTTTTTTTTTTAACCAGTCCTTTTCTCTGTCCTTATTTTCCTTCTCTGCTGCCGATTTGGTGCCATTTTCCCTTGTGATTATGTACTGTCTTCTTCTTTGATTAATTGAGCTCCCTGGAACTCACATAGTGATGCAACATAGCCAGATTTGGCTAGGTACAGCTACAGGCATCACTGAGGACAAATGAAGCCAATTCAGGCTGCCTGCCCTCATTCTGAATATGCAGGCATTTTCACCCCCTTCTGACAGCAAGCAGGAAGGAAGGGCAGAGAGGTAGACAGAAAGGACTAGACTGGACAATGAAACGGGGGGGGGGGGGGAGATGTTCAAGAAAAGCACCTTCAGCTTTGAGGGGAGGTCTAATCCTGGATACTAAATGATCTGACTGTTCCACCATTGCTTCACATCTCCTGTTCCACCCACACCTGGCCATCTGTAAGCAGCCTTGGGCTGCTCCAGCTGTGAGGTGTAATTTTGCCGCACGGCACAACCTCCAGTTAGCTGTGCTTAGAACATTCTGGTGACAAGCTCTATTCTTTCCACATGGAAGGAGCAAGTGTGATCCTTCCCTGCCAAGCTATTTTGTAAGCATACATGTACTGCAAATCTGTTTCACTCAAACAAATATTTCCAGAATATGCTTAGTTAAGAAGCATATTAAGAAGCAGATAAGCGATTGGGCCTGAGATGATAACATAAAAAACACTGGAAAGCGGCCTTTTTTAAAATAAGGCAATCAGTTGAATAAGGACAGTCAGAAAACACCCAGAAGGATTACTGTTCTTGATAAATATTACAATAACTGTTGGAATAAGCCATTACATTGAGGAGGGTTATAAAGTTATGTGGATTTTTTTACATCTGGAGAAAGATACTGGTATTTATATTGGTGTTAGTCCGTCAGATAGAAAGGCTGTAACATATTTTGATATATTCAAAACCTAGGTGATATATATAATCTATCACGTGTCTGCACAACTTGTGACCCGCCAAGCTGAAGCGACCAATAGGAATGCCATGAGGCTCTGGAGCTTTGTACATCTTTGATCTACAGTTTTACTTCCTGTGGTGCACCCTCCACACAATTTCTTCCCAACACTACACCCTTCCACTCTTTGTGAAGTGTCCCCTACCTGCTGTGTAATTACCTCCAACAGATTTTGTAGAAATGTTTCCATATTCAGATAAGACTGGCATCTTGGTTGTGTACACCCCATACACCTTGGTTCTCAAATTTAATCCGTTCCGGAAGTCCATTCTAAAACCAAAGTGTTCCAAAACCAAGGCGCGCTTTCCCATAGAAAGTAATGCAAAATAGATTTATCCGTTCCAGACTTTAAAAAAAAAACCTAAAACAGGAATTTTACATGAATTTTACTATCTCACAAGACCATTGATCCATGAAATGAAAGGAATAAACACTGTACTGCAGTCACACACACAATCAATCAATCAGTAGCTGAACTGGGTTCCACACAGTCACAAAAACAAAACAAAAAAGCCACAAAAGTGCAAGATAAATAGCAAAAACAGACAGACCTCAGAGTAACACTCAAAATGAAAGTGTGGCACTCAAATTGGAATTGTGGCACTCAAAATGGAACACGTTCAGCTTCCAAAAAACATTCACAACCGGAACACTTCCAGGTTGGCCGGGTTTGGGTTCCAGGTTGTTTGAGTACCAAAACGTTTGAGAACCAAGGTACCACTGTACATTTAAAGCACATCTCCGAGCCACCAAAGTATCCTGGGAACTGCAGTTTGTTAATGGTGCTGGGAATTTTACCTCTGTGTGTGTAAAACTACAGTTTCTAAGATTCGGAGGCGGGATGTGCTTTCACATACATGAGTGAAACAAAAACTGAGATTTTGGCTATAAAATAATGTGCCTAGGTAAATGGGTGGGTGGGGGATCATAGTCTTATTTCCTAAATAGATTTACCGTATTTTTCGCCCTATAGGACGCACTTTTTCCCCTCCAAAAATGAAGGGGAAATGTGTGTGCGTCCTATGGGGCGAATGCAGGCTTCAGGAGAGCCCCACGGCCAGCCCCACAAGCTCAGGGGACAGCGGGGAGGCAGAGCGCCGCCATCCCGCTGTCCCCCGACCTGGTTTGGAGGCTGGCGGCGGGGAGAAGCCTGCTCCTCCCCGTCGCCAGCCCTGCAAACTTGGGGGATAGCGGGAGAGGCGCGGCACGCCTTTCCCGCTGTCCGCCGACTTGGTTAGAAGGCTGGCGGCGTGAGAAGCCTGCTCCTCCCCACCGCCAGCCCCGCAAACTCGGGGGGCAGCTTCCCGCCCCAGCCCCGCGCCTGGGGGGGGGAAATAAAATTTTTTTCTTTATTTCCCCCCAAAAAAACTAGGTGCATCCTATGGGCCGGTGCGCCTTATGGGGCGAAAAATATGGTACCTTCTGCCTTGTTGCTGCTTGATTTCCATGGTCTAGCTGAGATCAGAGAACCCGTTATTATCCTCCAGCCTTTGTGTAATCTTCAGGTTTGGCTTTCTGTTACTGTTTACTTAAACCAGCGAAAACCTGCTTATTGTTTGTGATTATCTGCGCGCTCTGAAAAGGCACCAAACGTAAAACTCTGTTATTATTGTAGACACAAGACAGAAGGGGGGGGGCTTAAGCTTTTCATTCTTAAAACTGTAGTGTAATTTGTGGCAAGAGATTATTATGACCCTATGTGAATCAGAACATCACTGATGCCTCACTTTCAGGGAAGATATATAGGAGAGGCCTTCACTCGTGATCATTTTTTTTTTTTAAAAAAAATTGTACTCCTGCAGCTTCTTAGTAGGATTCCCTACCCCAGTCCTGCAGGCTTGGATCCTCTTGGTACAATTTTATTTTCTGTCTAGCAGTGTCGCCTATATAAAGCAGCAGATGAGGGCAAAGAATAATGACTTTACCTGGTGACCCATTACAATATATATAGAATCCATGTTTATTTGAGCTTTGCATGGGGAGTGCAAACTGGACCTCTTAGGCTTCGGATGAATTTTCAGTTTTATGGATTCACTGAAGACCTTTAAAAGGTCAGGCTTTATATTTCCTCACATGTAATATATTCCTTTCACGTGCTCATAAAGAAATCCCCTTCTTTCACCAATGTATGCAATAAACTAGGGATGATAAGTCAGAAATCAAGGAGATCATAGATATAAAGCCTCTTAATAAACTTTCCAGAGACTAGAGTCAAGGATGCATTTCTCAAAAGGGAATGTGTCTTTTTCCAAGAAAATTGCCAGAATGCTCTCTATTCATTGGAAATATGCACTGATTTAATAAGCACTTGAATGGATTGGGGAAATATAAGATTAGATCAAGAAACAGTTTTGACTCAGAAATAGATCTAATTTTTTTTACAGCAAAAACCAAAACTGATACAAGACAAATCTTAAGGTTCAGGCACACCCTAATCAACATTTATCAGTAGCCTCATCAATATTATTAAATGAGAAGGAAGAGGGGGTGATTTATTTAAGAAAATGAATGGGAACAGATCGATGAGCAACCACATTGCCTGAAAGAGAATAGAGTCAGACTTTTCATTAATTAAAAACATTTGCCATTCCCACTTTTTTATTAAAGAACTGCTAGATTACTGTACTGTAGTCTGCAGGATGATTTTAGCATTGTTCAGTGCTCATCACCACATTCCTTATTACTGCTTGTGATTATGCAAATGTTCTTCTGAGTTAACTCTGACTTAACTTCTGAGTTAATCATACAATCGTTCAGGGGGTTTCCAATCTGTGTCAGAGAGGCTTAATTTGGACCATTAAGTGACCCTTAAATCAACTTTCTTTGCGTTTTCTGCTTCTGCAATTTGAGTGCAAAAGCTCTTCATTCAGTATAAAATTAGCTCTATTCTGCACATTAACAGCATTCACAGAGTACAAGAGAGGCTAGATGGTGAAATGTGAAGATGCCCACTGATTTCTTTTGATAGATTGGATCAACGTATCCAAAATTGAGAGTCACTGGTATTTGCTTTCATCTTTACATTTTTTCTCCTCCTCAGACACAGTTACACGCTGGAAAGGATCTACAAGTTAGCAGTGTTCATAAAGTGGTAGGAACATCTTTCTGTCCTGGCATTAGACACTGGACCTTGTTCATTGGCTTCCTATAATTAACCAAAGAGCATACTTACCTTGGAACAGCTTCGGGTGTAACTTGCAAATCATGCAGTCATATCAACGTTTCCATTTTCTTCACTGTCATAATGTGGGAGGAATGGTATGAAACCTTTCGCCAATATGTTGATGGATGATGTGATGAGTTATTTTTGAAACACACCCCAACTTGGAGAAGGAGAACAGGTTGTTATTCCTGCCTGTTAATGAATTGCAGTCATTTTCTCATCTGCACTTATTCCCTCCCAGTACAAGCACCTGTTTCTAAAGTCCACTTTCTTGATTACTCTCTGGGTTTAATTTACAGTGTGATCCTATGCATGTGTACTCAGAAGAAAGTCTGTCTCTGTTAACTGGGGCTTACTTTCCGGAAAGTTCATAGCATTGCAGCATTAGTGCCACAAATGGAAGCTTTGCTTTGTTACTTTATAAGTTATTGATCTCTTGTGGGGTACAATGTGAGCATAGTCATGACTGATTTGTATCCTAGATGAGATATTCTGGAACTACGGTATTATTCTGTGGAGAGCTATGGAGTCTGAGAAAATATTTCACATCAATTATTTGGGGATGTTTACGCACCAAGATAGAATTTCTCACCTGCTTGAGTGTATGCCACTTGGCTAGAGATGAGAAGCCCTACAACTTATTGGAAATATTGATTAGAGCTAACAAAAATCTGACTGACTTGCATTTTCATTAAACCAGACCTCCATCTGCCCTTTCAAGATGGAGACAGACAGTGCTTTTGGGCACATGTCTGACAGCAACTCCAATAAACACTTTACAATCATGTTTGCTGCAGGTATAGCAGCATTACTGCAGGAAAAGCCCGGGCACTATTCCAACCAGACAACTTTTTCTCAAAAGAGATGCATTTATTCTGCATTTTCATGCATTCATATATTTTAAAGAGCAAAATGCAAATAGCCCTTCTTCATTGTCTCACTGAATTAACCAACGCTAACATTTAGATATAAAGCCTGCTTAATAGGCCATAACTTGAAGGGAAATGTCTGGGATACTGGCTTGGGTGGGGAAGTAGCAGCAAATTATTCTCTTATCTAACCTATGCATCAACATCATAATCTAGGCGTAATTAGCTAGCATCTCACACCAAGCAGTAAAAGCAGAGAAGCTGGCTAAGCATGTCTTCCAAACTTTGGAATGATTTGTAATGTATTCAAGAGTGCAAGGTGTGCCACAGGCTGAATGCCTCACTTTTATTCATGCAGAGCTCTCATGAACATTTTTATAGTGATGTTAGCTGCAGCACAGAACTGCCCTACTGCTCAGAAACTCGTGGCCAGCTAAAAGAGTCATTTTCCTCAAAGAGCAGGACTTCAATCGAACTGTGAACATGGTTTAAGTCATAACACTGTGCCAGCCCTGGATTGTCCATACCAAAGACTGTAGTGGCTACAGTCTGGGGAGAAAGCATGACCAACCAACAAACAAAGATATACATGTTAATTACCAGTTGCTGGAAACAATCAAATGAAACTTTTTTAAAAAATCCTGAAGGGATAATGTCAAGGTAGTAACACTATACACAAGCTTCTATGGTTTGTCATTACAGGAATTAATTTAAGCGAGCCTGGCGTGGCCATGTGGAAGAGATCAGAAACAACTTCTACTGTCTTTGACTGACTGCAGCTTTTCATTATGTCAGAACACCATGGACAGACTGTGATTAATCTTAACTATCAGCTCCGGCCAGAGTGATCAGGGATGATGGGAGTTGGGAGTCGAAAGTTTAGCCACCCCTTAGTCTTTCAGAAATATAACCACCCAGTATTAGCCTCTAAGAGTTCATACTCTAAAACCTTATTTATGTACACGGTGTAAACATATTACAAAACAGCAGTCTCTTGTGGCTTGAAACGAAGACATGGAGAAGCTGGCCCTTACATTGCACTGTATGTGTGAACCGGCCTTCTCTGGCCATTTTCACTGTCCCTTGATAAGCCTCAAAAGAGAAGGGAAACAAGCCTGGGAGTAAAAGATTTTGGAGTGCAACTCTGTTTGTACATGAGAGAACCCCCTCAGGAGAGAGACCTTAAAAAGGGTTGTACTTGTTCCACAGACAACCACAACAGAGAATTCAAATTAGAGATGTGGCAAATGGAGAGCGGAATGTAATCATCCAAGGGTCAGAGCCAGAGGTGGTTTTCGGGTAGCACTGGACGCCATGCTGCAGGGGCCGCCACAACAATGCTGTAGAACGAGCACAAGAGGTGGAGTGGTGCCAAATTTTAGCATCATGCAGGGTGCCACTGAAATTTGAGAGCCCATATTCTGCCACACTGCCAGAGCTCAGGGTCACCACATGCATGTTCACCACATGCAGAAGGTCCCAGGTTCCATCTGCAGCATCTCCACATAGGCTGAGAGAGACTCAAGCATGAAACCTGGGTGAGCCACTCTTGTCAGTGCAACCAATACTCAGCTGGATGGACCAATAGTCTGACTCAGTACAAGGCAGTTTCATATGACACCCAAGTTCATGCAAGGAATGACTCACACCAGGGAGAGTATTCTCAGTCCCTGAAAGATATTTGTACCATTTACTGGAGCTATTTTTAATGTGTTTTACCTTTTAAAAACTACCTTTTAAAAAAATAAGAGTGTTTCCAAGGAGCCACAGTGGTACCTTGGGTTACATACGCTTCAGATTACATACGCTTCAGGTTACACACTCCACTAACCCAGAAATAGTGCTTCAGGTTAAGAACTTTGCTTCAGGAGGAGAACAGAAATCGTGCTCCGGCGGCGCAGCGGCATCAGGAGGCCCCATTAGCTAAAGTGGTGCTTCAGGTTAAGAACAGTTTCAGGTTAAGAACGGATCTCCAGAATGAATTAAGTACTTAACCTGAGGTACCACTGTATATGTATTAGAGAACATTGCTCTGTTAGTGGTCAAGTCTTTTATTTGAACAGATATATGTTTTTAGACAGCTGTCAATATTGCTGCCTTTGTCACTTTAGGATTGTTTTCATTTCTTGTTGTTTTTTTATGGGCCCAACTTGAGCAGCCTATAAACAATTTCATAAATGAATAAATAGTGTTGTGAGTTTTGGGAGGCGGGTTAGGATGTATGATGCCTGAGCCCCTTCTAATTCCTGGATCTAGCAAGGATTAAAACCTAATGGAAGATACCATCGTTGAATTAGCCAGGCAGGGGCCATAATGGCCCCTAAGCATGGGTTGTTAGTACAAGAAAGAAAGCTGCTCTGTACCAGAAGGCAAATGGATCTGGCTGGTAGTGAGGACAATAGCCATAGAGTTGTGTTTGTGAGCTGGGCTGGAAGCAGGTAGTCTTGCTTGATTTCTGCTTGAATCCAAGGCTGTGACTAAGGGAGAAGCAAGATCTTGGAGGAGGCCCTCCATTGGAGGCTCAGGTTGTATGTATGTGCAAATAAACCATGTATCTTAAAGACTCCAGTCTCTGCTGACCCTCATTCCAAGGAAACCACCCTGGGTAAGCACCGAGAACCCCAGGAATACACCACCACTCGGAGATTGGGGTAGCATGCAACAATACAAATATGCAGCAAGATGGAAGCGATGTGTGATGAGCTAGTTCATAAGAACCACTTGCTGCATGAAACAGACTTATAAGATAAGGATTCTGTTCCTATCACCGTGCTGCTTCCTGGTAGCAGTGAAAACAGCCTAACCTCCATGACAAAGCGCCACCAACGCAGAATAGTGATGAGCAATTCTGTAGAGAATACACTTCTGAATTAGACAGCCAGTGTGGCACAGGTTTAAAACTGTGCTGCCAAGAGAGACATGAAGACACACCTAAGAAAACTTTGCAAGCAGTACTAACAAAGAACTCTTGTGATTTCCTGCACAAAACACAAAGGAAGCTTTCAAAGAGGAAAAGCAGCGTTCCATAGAGTCAGGCTTGTTTTATGGACTTGCCATGCCTCATTCATGAGAAAATGTTTAGCTGCTTCATATATTACACAGGACACCTCCCCCCACACACACACACTGTGTCAACATTTTCTTGTAGTATTCCTTCTTACAACAGTCATTTGAAGCAAGTCACTAATAATCTCACTCTTCAGGTGGGAATGGAGCCTGAGAGAGGAATAGCCAGAAAGCCATAAATGGTCCACAAACAATCTGGCTTAAAATGCCGCATTGAAGATTTCCTGGAGCAGAGGTGGGGAACCTGTCTCTCTCCAGTCATCATTGGACTCCATCATCACTGACTAGTGGCCACGGGTGCTGCTGTGGTCTAAACCACTGAGCCTCTTGGGCTTGCCAATCAGAAAGTTGGTGGTTCAAATCCCCATGATGGGGTGAGCTCCCATTGCTCTGTCCCACCTCCTGCCAACTTAGCAGTTCGAAAGCATGCCAGTGCAAGTAGATAAATAGGCACCACTGCAGCGGGAAGGTAATCGGTGTTTCCGTGCGCTCTGGTTCCTGTCACAGTGTTCCAGTGTGCCAGAAGCGGTTTAGTCATGCTGGCCACATGACCCGGAAAGCTGTCTGTGGACAAACGCCAGTTCCCTCAGCCTGAAAGCGAGATGAGTGCTGCAACTCCATAGTCACCTTTGTCTGGACTAAACTGTCCGGAGGTCCTTTACCTTTTTTATCAGCTAGGTTTGATGGAAGTTGGAGTCCAACAACATCTGAAAGGCAACCGGTTTCCCACCCCTGATCTAGAGCAGCATCAGACACCTCAGGCTTTGACCTAGTCAGTTTGGTAAATCAGCCACGTGGTTGGACTAGGGGGGTCCAGGGGGTTGGACTAGATGATTCTATGATTTCTTATTTCTTATCATGAGGGCTGTTTGGGAGATAGCATAACAGCCCAGAATCCTCCTGGTCTTGTGAATTAGGCGATTCCAGTTGCATTGTCTCCCATTAAGCTCCCAGAGCCACTGCAGTCCCTCTCTCAGTCTGAGCAACTTGTTGCTGACCCGGCTATTCCTCTAGGCCGCTTGCCTGAGAGCCAGCCAGTCTGCAGGCCTGAGCACCTGACAGCTACAACACTGATTCACAAAGCACTGAGTCAGGACCCAGTGGTCTCTTCAGCAGTATGTATTTTTAACCCATGAACTGGACCGAGATTGGCGCTGAAATTCAGTGACTCACATTCATGCAATAGTTTGTTTCTATTATAAATCTCAGAAGCATTCAACAATAACGCAGCTGTCAGCACACCAACACTTCCATTGCAAGTTGCAAGGTGCATTTCATCATAAACATTTGTTGTCACTTGCTCATGCCTTTTTGAAGAAGAAGAAGAAGTAGGAGGAGTCTCCTTTGAAGCAGATCCAGGTAGGAGAAACCACAGGCAACATGTTACGGGAAATTTGGCCTCGAGGATTGTTGTGATGCTTGTCCCAGAAAGAGGGAGAGATGAAATGGAGCTAAGATCTACTCTCTCCTATAATCGCTGGTGATTGTGTCCTATTTTGAACCATTGCCAAGCTCTTCTTTTCAAACCTGAAACTGAAAACGGGCATCCTTCACAAATAATAAAACTTGCAAGAATTGGAATATGAAGGAAAACTATTTTTCTAAACGTGGCTGAGTTGGCAACTCAGTAAAAACAGCAAAACAACCACATTGCATCCATTAATATGTGAAAGAAAATAGAGAGATTTAGAGTATAGGAGACTCTTTTTGAAAGCTATTTTGAGGGTGAGGTTGTATGATAAGATTTCCCATAAAAGGGCACCTCAGATCCTAGTTTTCTTAGGCTTTTTGCAATCATCCCAGAAGGCTCCTTTCTGCTACTTTTCAGGTAGCCCACCCCTATAGTTGGCAGGAGTTGGCCTTTCTCAATAATCTTAGCTAGCCTAGACCACTTCCTTGCCTCTATCTCCCATTCATCCACCCAGTGTATGTTTCTTGCTTCTGAAACATTCATTGAGATAATAGTAATAATAATAATAATAATAATAATAATAATAATAATAATAATATCTCTTAGACTAACACTCTAACCTATCTCATAGGGTAGCATTTTAAGGTGGGTGATCCAACAGTGAAAAATAAGATAAATAATACAAAGCAAGCCCATTGGATGTCAATGTGAAATAGCAAATGCCTAAGTATAAGAAGCCTGATCTGTTTGAAGCCAATAAAAAAAGGACCTTGTTAATGAGTCGGAGGTTATACACACGCCAGATAAATAAATAAATAAATAAATAATGCTAATACATGCAAGTCCAGTGTAAATGCTTTTTAAAAAAAGTGCTTCATCATCATCTTGGAATGGGAGAACAGGTTAATGATTATTTATAGGCGTCGAATACTGCTTGCATGTTTTCTATTGTTTCTCTGTAGGTCAGGGGTGGGGAACCTGCCGCCCTCCAAATGATGGTGGGCTCCAGCACCCATGAGTCCCAGTCAACATGGCCAATGGTCAGGGATGGTGGGAGTTGTAGTCCTGGAACAGCTGGAAGAGCCACAGGTTTCCCAACCCTGGTGTAGGCAAAGTGATGGAGAACTTGCACTTTTTGAAATGAAAGCACAAAGTTCTGGGAAGGAGAAGGCTAGATCATCCCTGGAGGGGGCTAGAGTTCTGTAGGACATACACACACCCGAGCTACAGTACTGCTTACAGAGCTATAGAGAGATGAAGAATATATGCTGCAACCTGATCCTATTTGTTTAGGACAGAGTGGGTAACATATGTTTGGGGTGCTCCTTAAATTTGATTTCTGACTTCATCTCTCTTCAGACCAGGCATGAAGGCTTGGGTCTTCAAAAAACATTAAGGCTTGAGGCACACAATCATTTATTAAAGTGAGGCTCTTAAGTTTATAATGAAAAGCCTGTGGGCCACCTAAAAGGGTTGGAAGGTTGACGTTCAATGGGAAATTAAGGCTCTGATCTTATTTGCATCCATTACTTAGTCACTTTCCCATAACTCGCAAATGCATTAGTAGCCTAAAGGTTGTGGGCTAATTTTCACATTCATATGCATCAGTTCATAAGGGAATATTACTTGGCAATATGGTGTCCCACAAGGCATCACATGCAGCATATCATTCTGAACAGTATTAGGCAGAAGCCCGAGGAAAGAAAATCTGCTCCTGACAGGATAGATCAGCCGATAAAATCCATCATGTTCATCCTTGGGGGATGCGATTTCAATAGAAAAGAAACCATGGTACCTGATCAAGGAAGCCTTCCCTTTTTCGATGTGCATTGCAAATGCTAGTTGATAAGTTTAATTGCAATTTCTGTGTATGTCATCAGCACAACCACCAGCTGTATAAGTGGGACCAACAACAAAATGTTGCTGTGTGAAATGCTCCCTGTTTGGGATCCCAGCCTCTCCACTCCATTGCCCTGGTGACAGTTTTCCATCCCAGTCCCAATAGGCAAGGCTGCTGAGCAAACAGCCCTCATTGGTCTGTTTATTTGCAGGGAGGGAGGCTCTGAAGATGCTTTGGTACTTCTGCAAATCTCCAGGTCCCCCAAAGCCTGCTGATATCTCCCTCTTGCAGGGTGTGTGTGCTACTATTTTGCCTACATAAGCAATAGTATTCTCTCCCTGAAGACGCCTGTATTTTTATATGTGTGCCTCTTCATTCCATAGGATAGCCAATTAGCTTATCTTAATTGCATTTCTTAATTCAGTTTTTCTAATAGAAATGTGGCATCACCTTCAAAAGACGAGTGATAAGAACTGGAAAGGAGAACCATTTTGATAAATGAAATAGAATTTCCTAGACAGCTTTCTGTGGAGAAACGTTCTCTGCTGTATTTTGGCAATGTCAGTCAAAGTCACACATTTGGGTTGAGAGTTGTGAAAGATGTTTGCAGTACATGTGAAACTGGATAATAATAACAAGCTCTTGCCATGAAGGAATTAAAATAGTAACTTACATTTGATCATCATTCTGAAGATAATTATTAGGCATTAACTGAAAAAAACCCCAGAATGAAACTGAGCACGAGAAAGCAAGAGCCAACAGCTCCGTAGGACAGCCATTTATTTACCACAAGTCTTCTAAAGATTCATCATAACCTCTTATAAACATAGTTCTTAGTAGTTTCATCAAACACAGATGCCATGTTTTCTTTGCTCTCTCGATTATGAATGAGACTTAATGAAAGTGGGTTCAGGATTGATTGATGAATCTAGGTATGTGATTTTTCTCCAACGCTGAGGTCCATGTGCATGGAACTTTGTGTTAGTGCTGCATAGGCACAGCCCAAGACATTTCGCTGCCTGAGGTGGAGCAGAAATGCCCAACCCCCAATGTCAAAGCATATGGGTCAGCTAAGTCATTCTGGCTCGAGTCAGAAATTCCCACAATCACCTCTCCCTGGCAAAAAATAAAATACAATAGTAAATTATATAATTAACAATTGGCTGATAGCTGTAAGCAGCTACCAGATAAGGTGATTTAGATGAGAAAAAGAATGTTTATGCTCCTGCAGAAGAATTGCCAGGCCTAGACTACAGTGGATGTTGCATTTCAAACAGTACTGTATCTTGATTTGGGCCCAGAAGGTAACTGGTTGGTCAATGCAACTTGCAAAGAATAGGCTGGCTATGCTCCTTTAAACCATACTGAGACTTTCTGGGAAGTGCCAGGCTATGTGGCTTATTTGAACACAAGATGAGAGCTGAGAAAAAGGAAATGCTCCTGTGCAAAGCTAATGTTGATGTGACGGTCATACCGTGTGTTCAGTTATCACACAGGTTGTTATGAATCAGACCCCATGTGTAATATGAATCACCTCTGATACGGGGGTGGGGGGAGTCAGCAGATGTAATGCAATGCCCCTCTCTTGAATGAATGAATGAATTAGCTCATTCACCTTGTACGGTGGAAGTTTGCATTCTGAGAATGTTCAGGGATGAGTCAGATGACTAAGTTGGAATCCAGAGTTTTGTTTTCTCTTATGCCTTCTAACTGAGAAACATGTTCACTCAAGAGTGCAAGACCCAAATTAATTCACTGGCTGCCATTTTGAGTTGAACCTATCTGAACCACCAATAGTCAGCCCAACTGGTGGTGGTTCTGGGAATCAGGAAAATCACTTAGAGCACATCCACACCATACATTCAAAGTACTCTTACTCCACTTTAGCAGTCACATCTTCCCCACAAAGAATCCTGGGACCTGTAGTTTGTTAAGGGTGCTGGGAATTGTAGCTCAGCGCCCTTAATAAGCTACAGTTCCCAGGATTCTTATGGGGGTGGGAAGACATGATCATTAAAGTGATAAGAGTGCTTTAAATATATGACATGGCTGTGACCCCGAATGACACATGTCACCACATGGAATAACAGACTCTGATTAAAACTATACCAAGGAGTCAAGCTACATAAAATCCATTCTCTGAGCAGGCAGGAAAGAGATTGGGGGTAGAATAACTGCAACCCAGTAATTTTATTCACATTTTTGTTCTGCTGGTAGACTCCCAAGGGGAAGATAGCAGTGTTATGTTTTGGAATAAGTGTGTCCCAGAAATCAAGTCTGACCTGTTCTCATTCTGTATGTATGAAAGGCAGAGTCGAACAGAGGAGCTGACTGCCAAATCTGAAAAGTTTCCTGACAGAGAGGTTATGAGTGAAGGCAGTAAGCTAAAATCCTCGTGATGTACAGGCACATCACTTTCTGGCATCAATAGGAGAGCTGTCAAGAGACTCCTATGACAGTAAATACAGTCATTGTTAATGGTCGATGAACTGAAGCAGAGTTATACTTTAGTGCTCCAAAATGCAGAAAAATAAACATCAAACAAACCGTACTCATCCGTGAACCCAAATTCTTTTTGAATCCAGTTGGCTTTTTAACTATTCTTATGTGTGCCCCCCCCTTCCTATGTATTAAATGATTCTGCTTACCTGCAGCTGGCACTCGGTTTTAGTGTTTTCTTTTTCATGTTGCTTCGTAGCACAGAACTCAGTGTAGTTTGGTTGGCGTTTTCAATCCTGTTTTATATCTAATGTTTGCATGCCACCTGTAGAGTTTATGTCATGAGGCAACCAATAAAAGTAAGCCAATAAAATAAATAATAAACAAGTTCAATATGGCCAAGATTGGGCCGGATCTGGCCCAATCACCTTCTAAATCTGGCCCGCGGATGGTCCAGGAATCTGTGTTTTTACATGAGTAGAATGTGTACAGACGCGGGTGGAGCTGTGGCTTAAACCACTGTGCCACTTGGACTTGCCGATTGGAAGGTCGGCAGTTCAAGGCCACACAACAGGGTGAGCTCCCGTTGTTCGGTCCCAGCTCCTGCCAACCTAGCAGTTCGAAAGCACGCAGTGCAAGTAGATAAATAGGTACAGCTCTGGTGGGAAGGTAAACGGCATTTCTGTGCACTGCTCTGGTTTCACCAGAAGCAGCTTAGTCATGCCGGCCACATGACCCGGAAAAACTGTCTGCGGAAGCAGACAAATGCCAGCTCACTCGACCTGTAAAACGAGATGAGTGCCGCAACCCCAGAGTTGTTCACAACTGGACTTAACTGTCAGTGCTCCAGTTGGATAACAGCCTTTACCAAAGGTGCCATGGGCTTTGAAGAAACACGAACTCAGGATGCAAGGCAGAAACATGCTAGGAGGAAGGCACATTTGGCAAATCCACACTGTAATCAATTCCTGCCCAGGAACCAATGTCCCCACTGTGGAAGGACGTAATTGGCCTTCACAGTCACTTACGGACTCATTGTTAAAACTGTGTTTATGAAAGACAATCTTACTCGGCAATGAGTGATTGCCAAAGAAGAAGAAAATTCTGACTAAAAACTACCTCTAGACTATGCCTCAGGGGTTAGTTGCTGCCAGACGTTTTCTGTTGACTGTTTCTGTGCCTCATGGTAGCATATGCCCTGGAATGGGATGGGTTTTGATATGGATACTTCATTTTTACATTTTGACTGGAATTTTTGTAATTTGTGTGGATTTCAGCTCTGTGTGTGTGCTTGTGTGCACACAAACAAACTTTGGCAGTAATGTCTAGATTGCATTTTAAAAATAGCTTTGGGAAATATTCCCATGAAATATTTTCCAGGGATATTTTGAGTCATTGATCTTCATGGGGAACAAAGGTATAAGAGATGATGGTGTTGATTTCTAGTTATTGCTCACTATTGTAAGCGGAATTGAAGTAAAACTCGGGGTAAAGGTAAAGGTAAAGGTACCCCTGCCCGAACGGGCCAGTCTTGACAGACTCTGGGGTTTGTGCGCCCATCTCACATCTATTGGCCGGGGGCCAGCGCTGTCCGGAGACACTTCCGGGTCACGTGGCCAGCGTGACAAAGCTGCATCTGGCGAGCCAGCGCAGCACACAGAACGCCGTTTACCTTCCCGCTGGTAAGCGGTACCTATTTATCTACTTGCACCCGGGGGTACTTTCGAACTGCTAGGTTGGCAGGCGCTGGGACCGAGCAGCGGGAGCGCACCCCGCCGCGGGGATTCGAACCGCCGACCTTTCGATCGGCAAGCCCTAGGCGCTGAGGCTTTAACCCACAGCGCCACCCGCAGCACGTCCCATTTGAATTCACATGATTTCCCAAATTTTTAATGCATGCAAAATATTAATTCACTTCTACCGAAATCACCAGTATGCTGAATACGTAATTCTCTTCTGTCCTATTGGCTGGTTTATGTGGAAGGAAATACTCTAAAGCTGCATACACACCACACACATTTAAAGCAGGCCCACCCCACCCCATTACTGGGAACTGTAATTTATGAAGGGTGCCTGGAATGGAATGGAATGGTAGCTCTCTGAGGTGTAAACTACAGTTCCCAGAATACATTTTTGGAGGAAAGCCATGGTTTAAATGTATGATGTGTATGCAGAGTAAGTGACTGAAGGCAAAGCTGTTTTTGTATCCTATTACAGTGGGGAGGGTTGGTGGGTGTTCCTTCCTTAAACCAAAGACTGGCTCTGCCACTCTGGGTGTGCCTGAAAGAAGTCAGAGAAATTGGGTGCGATGAAAGTGCCCTTTGTGTCATACGGATTGCACTAAATTCCCCACAAACCCATCATGCCCAAACCTTCTTGTTATGCTATTCTGTGAACCATGAATCACCGTACTTCAGTGTTCCTACCTGCTCCTTTTACTGAACATCACATTACACTAGTGCAATAAATTAATGCACTGCCATGTTTGTAATTTTGTTAACCTAGGTATGGGGAGGGGAAGCAGCACTTCTGCCCTTAGTCCAAAAACATTTGGAGGGCCACAGACTTCCCCATCCCCAGGTTTAAAAAATTACAAACATCATAGTGCATTAATTTATTGTAGCAGAATAATGTGATGGTCAGTAAAAAAAAAAAAAGTAGGTAGGAACACTGAATACAGCCTTGGCCTATGTTTAAATTAGTGTTTCATGAAAGCTGATAGGTTGCCACAAGTCTCTCTGAACCTTTTTCAGTGGAAAATATTGCATACAATATTAGCAAACTCAGAAAGCCCCGAAAGAAGCAACACGTGCTACTTTATACTTAGGAAAGTATTCATCTTTCAACTGTCACAGTAAAAGGATAAAAAACGCGACTCACTGGAACCCAAGACTAGATTCTAGTATTCTAGACACTTTTTATTTGGGTAGAACTCCTCAACTAAAATTTTTGAAATTTGGTTTCAAGTTCTGAAACCCGTATTTCCCTAGAAAATACAGTTGTCCAGGCAGTGCTGGATAGAATTCAAATCTGCAGTCCATGTATCCAGGGCCAATATTTGAACCATCTGTGTTACTCAAATGCATCCTGTTTAGGTCCAGTAATCATTTCTCAAACTCTGAATGGAAGCATATATCTGAACTGAATTCAAGCTGTGCTGTAAATGTTTTCCCAAGTTTTCTAATATCCAATACATTATCTGCCCAAAAACGTACTCTCTGCAGCCGTGTCCATTTTGGCCACCATGCCAAAGGATGTTAGCAAAGAGTCAACAAATGAATTTGATTTGGAGTCTCATGCTGATAGAAAAAACATTCTTATACTTTGATGCCATTTTTAAATGCACCATTTCATTCTGTTTCCCCGCATATCAGAACATTCTGAGGGTGTTATTCAGATAGCTAATTTATTTTCCTGTGAAAATACTCAGTCCAATCTTCCTAGAAATAGTGATCTCATTCCCATCTGTTGATATCTGCAGGTCTTGACTTCCTTCTCAGCTTCCTGCTCTTTTGAGCCAAGCCTTTGTATTCTCATCTGTAAACATCAGGGTAGTCTGGACAATATTTGGCAGGCAGAAAATACCTGTTTCTCTTTTTCATGTTGGTTAGGTGCTTCTTGTCAAGCAGGATCTATAAACTAGGAGACCAAGAAGCTAATGGCAACCTAGGCTCTTAGTCATTTGCAACATAAATAGCCTTTGTCATTCTGTGCTGTATTTTTAATGGGAGCATGGAAATGAACATGATTCAAAGAAACATTTGGGGGAAGCAACAAAAGCCAAGCTTTAAATTCCACACACAAACCAACCAAATCCCAGATTCTAAGACTGAAACTTGAGAACCAATTTTCAGGTACAAGAACGGTGGAATATAGATTTCATTGGAAGTAAACAGGGTTTTACCTTCCCATTTTGAGTTAAGAACTTAAGAACACAGCATAAAAAAGTAAAAAGATTCATAATTGTAGAGTTGGAAGGGACCCTGAGAGTCACAATGTCCAACACTGTTGTTGTCTCATTGCTGAGCAGCAATGTGCAGAGCTCAGAGGCTTGAGAGACCAGCCAGCTGACCAGAAGAGTCTCTGAGTTATACTTGCCTGGAGACAAGCTCAGTGTCCAAAGTCAGGTCCAGTCCTAAGGGTGGGCAAACAGCAACCCACATGGTCCAATGGTCCAGGTATCAGGGAATCCAATGATCAAGTGTCAAGATGAGCAGGCGGCAGCAAGACCAGAAACTACAAGCATTGTTTCAAGCATTTAACTGTTGCTGGAAGCTCTGCTTAAGAAGGCTGAAGCCAGCTGGTTCTCATCAGCACCTTCTCCTCTGTGTCCTTGAAGGCTGATCAGCTGCAGGTGGAGTCACTCCCCCTTTCCCCCTTCAGGCTGCTGTTCAGCAGGTGAAGCTGGCTCCTGGCCCATGACAAACACCCTGCACTGCTGGATCGGACCTGTTTAATCCAGCATCCTGTTTTCCACAGTGCTGAACCAAGATATTGGAAGCTCACAAGCAGGACATTAGGGCAACCGTTGTTCCCCATAACTGCTGTTTCTCCACTGAGGCATGCTGCCTCTGATTCTGGAGGTAACCCATAGCCATCATAAACCAGTAGGCATTGACAGCCTTACCCTCCATGGACCTGCCTAAGTTGTAGCCATCACCACAGTCAGTGTAACATCTCTGCAGTTTTCTTGCACACTTGCCAAGACCCAAGAAGGGAAATCTACATGTATACCTGGTGCAGATGTTTGTTTGCCATGTGATACCCATTCTGAGCTCTGCTGAACTTGATGGCCGTTATCTATTGGTGTGAATGAGGATATGCACCTGCATTTGGAGCTGATAATTTCATGTAAGATGCACAAATAAAACTGCAGCTGCCTTTATGTCTCTCATCAGGGAAAAGAACTATGGTGCTTTACCTATTTCATTTTCTTTAACTTTTATTTTCTCTTCAAATACATTTGGCCCTAGCTGTTACAATAAGAGGGAAGTGAATGCCAAGGTACACATGCCGGAGGGGGTTTTCAGCACAATGGGAAATAATATATCTATAGAGTTGTCATATTCTTTAGCCAAATGCAAGCTGAGTCTCTTTATTCAAAAGAACTGGCAGAAAGAGCACAAACTGTTGGTTTGCCAGATATTTTAATGGAGAAGAGGAAAAGGTTAAAAAAAGTGGTGGGGGGGGGGAGAGGGGAAGAGAAGAGAAGCCAAACAGCCCATCAAATCCTGCCTACTGGACATGAAAGGTTTAGGCTTTTCTGTTATCCATGATGCTTCTTTGAAGATGGTCTCCTCCTTTTCTAGGGTGGGAGACATCTGGCTCACCTGACAACCTAAGGAACACACTTCTCACCTAAAGCAGCTTTGCAGGGCCAGCCCTACCATTAGGTCAAATGAGGCAGTTGCCTTAAGTGGCATATGCTGTTGCCAGCATTGAAGTAAGATTCAGCTGCCAGTCCAGTTGCTTTCCGTATGTGGAATGAGTGCTGGTAGTATGCCATCTTGTTCTTTGCCTCAGGCGGCAAAATGTTGTGAGCTGGCCCTCTGGCTTATGACAGTATTCTGTATCTCAAAATGAGGTTCACCAGAGGACTTAAATGATTATCACTGAAATTCAGAAGACTTCTGGGAACTGCTAATGCCAGGTGTGGTGATGCTCACCAACCTATCTGAATACCAGGTAATGGTAATCATGAGCAAAGAATAGTATTGTGCTCATGCCCTGTTTGTAGGTTTCCCATAGGCCTTATCTAGCAGGCACTTCTTCTGTTCTTATATACTGTACCATGCACCAATACACAATACACTTATCAGGTGGTGCTTGTACAGATAACATACCACTGCATGTTTGTGGTGTCATGTTACCTGTGCTCAGTATGACATATGGAGGTGTTCATGAGAATATGTGGTACTGAATAATTTATACTTGGGGAATCAGCAAATCTCCACTTTCAGGCCAACCAGTGGGGCAGAGATGGACCAGCTAAGGTTTCTTATAGCCTTATATTCAATGCACCATTTGGAAATTTCTGAGAGGGACCTGAAGGCTGTACCCATGAGTGACGAACATCACCTTATAGAAAGGGGAATGACACAGTGGGGCAAGCAAAGACACAGCCTGTTTTATCAGTGGTGGAGAGATTAGGTTGTGTCTGTCTGACAGTCGAAAGAATGCTCACACCCATGTGTTGACAAGGTGGTTAAGGAAGAAGAAGAAACAACACCAAGAAATAGCAGAACTCATATTTGCTACTCTAGAGCTTGACAAGTAATTTGTAGATTTTAGATTGCAAAATTCACATCTGCCAAATAAGCCTGTATTTACAGGAAATTTCATTATTCTCATGTTGTGTCTCTGAAATCTATCAGCTGGGCAGGTAACTGCAGTCAACAAGGTGTGGTCTGGGGGCACATGAGGTCATGTGATGCTAAAGCCACCTGGGAACCACACGTATACCACCTTTAGTTCCATGATGGGGAAAAAGATGGGAAATAAACGTAAAAACACAACTAAATGGGGGTGAGTGACACACCACATTAAATAAGATACATAATTGTGAACTTCCCATAGGCATCTCTTTGGGCAACATGATGTTGGTCAGGGTTGTTCTTATATTAAGCCAAGACAAAGTCTCACAAGTTTTAGGATTCCATCAAGAATGCCTCAAATCCGTAAGGTTTGCTATGAAGCTATAACACTGCTCTGAGCTCTTTGGAAGAAGGCCGGATTGCAGATGGAGCAGATAAATAAGTTGCTAAACTCATAATTGATAGGCTGCTCCTGGGCAGGTACCACCCCAAGGTTGCCAGATGTCTCCTGAGATGAGACGTCAAACTGGTAGCTTTTCTTCCCAGCCCTCTTGCTGTTGTCTGCCTTAAAACCTTGAACAGGAACAGGCTGGGTAGGAAGGGTCTATTGGTCAGGGCATAAACACTCGCTCATCACAAAGACCATCTGGAAAAGAGATCTTGCAACCCTAGAAAAGAGGACTAAGGCAGACGCTTCCCCCTGGCCTGTCAGTTTTTGCTTCAGGAGCCTGCTGTTTGGCTTCTCAGCAGATATTCTGAATAAGTTCACTGAAGCATGAGTGCTTTGCTCAGCCAAGCTTACTACTGTGACTTAATGCGGGTGCCAGTCACTGCACAGGTTGGCAGTGAACCAAAACCACCAACCCACTTCCACTAAAGAAGGCACTGTGTTGCTTTAGACACTCCCCACCTGATATTGACTTCCCCGGTGACTAAAGGCATGTTCACGTTAGAACGCACTGAGGTCTGTTTTTCATATTGTGCTTTGAAACATCCCCTTGCATCCCCCAGTTGCTGATTAGTCTCTGATTCGTTTCAATATTTCACACCCAGAGGCGTTTATGGGATGGTATTGTTTCTACCCCATCCAATGTGTTTGGTTCTGTTCACTGTCGTGATGACATCATCACTAGAGGACCAGCCACAGCAGAAGAGGTGGCTTTGATAAAGTAGTTCACATCTTAGCTAAAGACAAATATGTATCAGCTTGTGAATTCCAATCGCTGTGAAGCCAGTTTTGGGGAAAATGCTTCAATTGCTATCTTCAAAAAGAAACAGAATGCACAGGCATTTCCTAAGAGCGTCACGTGAACAGGACTGGAAATGTGGTGAATGCACATTAAACAGTAGTGTGAACAGAGCCTAATGAAAAGCACTTACTACTAGCAATAATCCTGACACTCCCATTATGAAGTTTTCAGGCATAGATTTCATTTTATGTTCAGCACCCCTTCTCCATGGCTATGTTTCAGTTCTCAGGAGATAGAATGGGAGGAGATTACCAGATTGTAACATGTAATTTATGTACTCCTATTTGCATCTGAAATATGAAATGTGTTGAAAGCATAATACTTTAAAGGGATAAACTAGTGTTGATGCAACCATGAAACATTTCCTCTCTCCGTGGGCGAATAATCAACTTCATCTTCAGACAAGCAAGAATGTAACACTTGCATTTCCATCATAAACATGTTTACTTACAGGTCAGTCCCTCTGAGTTGAATAGGAATAACTCACTGGCATATCTACTTAGGGTTCACCCTGATGCTTACTTCAGAGTAAGTCCCATTGAACTAAGTGGGGCTAACTTCTGAGTAGGCATACACAGGGGTCACAATGTTAATCACTATCCACTCATTAGAAAGGCAAATGATGTGTTGCATCCTCAGACTTGGGGAGCTGTTATTAAAATTCTTGACCCTGAAATTAGCAGGGTAAAACATCACTCAATGTTGGCTATATTAAGCAATCCACATTAATTGCTAATGGTGAGATGAATATTTTAGGCATAATACTAGCTAATCCCACAAAATTAGGGCTGGTTTGGCCATATTAAAATCAGCAGTGTTCTAGCTTACAAGAAAGAGAAGCTGACAGTCAGTTGTGTTACATGTGTGGACACAGGGGAGAGACCATGTCCCTATTACATAAACTGGCTGGTTGACCTGAACAGAAATCAGAAGTGATGTGTGCAGTCTCATCAAATGCACATTGCAAAATGGGGCCAGCAACTTCCTCACACCTCTTTTTAAGGGACAGGTCTCCTTGTTCCTGGTACATGAAAAATGATTGTGATGCTGTTGGTGCAACCCACCACAGGCAAGCTCACAATACTGCTTTGCAGTTCCATAGAAGCAGTGCTTTTTCTGGGGGTACGCATACCCTTAAACATTTTGGGAATCTAAGTTTGGCCTCATTGAGGGGCAGTATTTCAATATGAGTAGGGAAATGAGAGTACCCCTAAACTTTTTTTTTTTTTTTTTTAGGAAAAAAGCACTGCATAGAAGTGCTCTAGTCTGAGCCAATTTCCATTTAAGTACCAAGGCGATCGAAGTGAATTGCTGTACTGAGAAGATGAGAATGACCTCAATGACTTCAGTGGGTTGAAAAATCAGCCAGGGGTGGATCTACACACAGGGGGGAAATGCTATAAATAAGCCATAAGTTAAATCGTTATTTTCAAAAAAGAAGAAAAAACGTTATGCAAAAAGTCACATAGAATTTTTTTTGCTCTCCGGCACCATCTGGTGTTACATGTTCATAACACATTCAAATGTTGTTTTTTGACTAATGTAGTTGAGTCCCAGGCATGAGGCATATCCATAAAGCTCCACAGAGCCATCAACCTTTGTTATTATCTCTGTTGCCCTGGAAAGAAAGCATCTGTGGTGGTTCACCTCAGACAGAGCTGTACCACCATTTCCATTTGTGCAATGGAACTTCTCCTCCCTCTCCTTACCCCACATCTCCCAGCACCATCCCCAGATCTTCTCTGAAGGTGTGGGGGGCGGGGCGGGGACCGATAAGAGATTTAAGAGAGGAGAGAGTAGAGGGAAGTGAAGTCCCCTTGAACAGTCAGAAATCCTCATCCAAATGGAACTACTTTGTTGGATACCAGCCTGAGTATTTATACCACACTGTTCAAAGCACTTCACGTACTTTACCTTCTAACCTTAAAGTCCTATAAGATATGTTAGTTTCCAACAGCAGCTTTTGAGTTGGTGAAGGACTGTGGTTGAGACCAATGGCTTGACTAAGGCCACATGTATGAGGTCACAGTCCCACCTTCCAACTTACACAACTTAGCACACTACGTAATGGGATAGATGCTCACTGTATATGAGGAATATACTCCTCTCAGCCTTAAATTGTGAGAGAATAATTGATAATCTGTAATCCCAAAATGATAATTCAGGGCTGAAAGGTCTAAGATCCCTTAGTTCTGTCTTATTCAGCTGTCAGTCTTCAGGGAAAGAGAAAGGCAGCTAACGACCTTTTGGAATAGCCGTTATCTATTAGTGATCCTCTGGAGGGAAGAGGCTGCATTTGCTTCCAATTTTGAAAAGGTTCCAGAACCCCTATGCAGAACACATAATTGGAACATTCCAAGCAGACCTACTTCCATTAGGAAATGATATCACAACATGATCTGATTCACTGCCACTCATCCAACAATCCCACCGACTTAACTACTCAGGTTAGCGGCTGCAATGATGCTTCTGTTACGGTGGGTTTCAGATTTCCATCTCTCAAATATTGTGAATAGAACATGATATAGCACTGTTGTCAAAACAACCTCCTCTTCTTATTTCCATTTAGAAAAAGGTACACTAGTTGTTGTTTTCAAAAAACTGTCTTAATGGACAGGTTTAGTAAGAGCTGTGCGACAGTGGAACAGACTCCCTCAGGAGGTTGTGAACTCTCACGCACTGGAAGTTTTTAAGCAGATGTTGGATGGCCGCCTGTCATGGATGCTTTAGTTGAGATTTCTGCATTGCAGGGGGCATTCCAACTCTACAAATGTATGATTCTATTACAATCATACTTCTTGTTATGTCCGCTTCAGGTTGCACATTTTCAGGTTGCCTCCCGCGGTGACCCGGAAGTACCGAAAGGGTTACTTCCGGGTTTCGCCGCTTGCGCATGCGCAGACGCGCAAAATGACATCATGCACAGAAGCGGCGAATTGTGACCTGCGTGTGCGCAGACGCACAGATGCAGGTTGCGTTCCGTTCAAGTTGCGAACGGGGCTCCGGAACGGATCCCGTTTGCAACCTGAGGTACCACTGTACTATAGATTACCTAAAAAGAATGTAGGGAGGAGAGATGTGCCACTAGAAGCCACTCAACCTTTTGGCCTGGTTCACAGATCATTTAAAATTATAGTTTAAAAGGGGGATGGGGATGGGGAACTTGTGCCCCCCCCCACGATGTTGTTGGACTGCCTTCCTCATAACTTCTGATTATTGGACATGCTGACTGGGGTGGATGGAAGTTGGAATCTGGAGAGCTCAGGTTCACCACCCTTGATTTAAAATAAACTTTTGTTTAAGGGGAATGCACACATCAGTCCTTACCCACTCCTTCCTTCAGTGTTCAGTAGGGAACAAATCAGAGGTTGTGGTTTCATTCTATGAAAGGCAGCTTTTATAGTTCGCTTTCCCCAAACATGTGCAGTAAGCCAAGGTTTAAACTTTGAAGCAACACTTTGAAGCCAGTGTGTTGAGGAAGCCTGGATATTCCATTGGTTGTACGCTCAACAACGAAATGGTGTCAGTCCTGACTATCTGATGAATATCGAGGATTTCTGTGTAATAGATGTGTTTACAAGACATGTGTTTGTCTCCTTCATGTGCAGCACAATCCTATGCATGTTTATTGGGAAATTAAATCTGAATGCCTTCAACAGGGTTCACTCCCTAGGAAATATATTTTGGATTGCAGCCAGAGCATCTGTTTAGGTGTGTACACTTTAAAATCTCAGGTGTACATCTAGAAAACGTAGGCTTCATTCCAGAGATGTTCTGCTTTCAGAAAGTACCGGCACATCTACCCAAGGTTTATGCATCCTTTCCTCCCCAGGCTACAGGTCACCCCAATGAGTGGGAAGGAGTTTCTCCACCCTCTGGAGAAGCTTTTCAGGGGGCTGATGTGGGGGGGGGGGGAGGTGCAAGAAAGTCAGTGCTCCACCAGCCCTCTTCCACTGGCATTTCTCTGGATCTAAGCCATTGCAAGTGACTTGCCCCCTAATGAATGGTGGCCAAACTATGAAAGAAAACAGGTGAATAAATTATGAACATATGGTATGGAGATTTGGAAGCGCTGTGTTTTTCTGATGCCCCCTTCTTATTTCCCTTCCCTTGCAATTTTAAAATGGATTGCTGTCAGTGAAGCATACAATATGCTCACCAGTGTTTATGGACATTGATTTGACATGGGCTGTTCTTTATTTCTGCCATCATAAATTTATTTGTTATAGGGATCGACCCAATTGACACAAATTAGGAAGGAAGAGAATCAATGAGTGTTAAATGTAAGTTATTCTGTAAAGAAAGAAAAAATATTTCAGTTAATTCACAATTACCATTCATCAGATTATATCACTCATCAGGCTTGATCGAAACCTATGTGAAAACACAATTTCAGGACAAAACACCTTGTTCTTTTTCTTAAAGGCATGAGCAGAGGAATATTTATTTTCAGATGAACAGACCAATAAACGGAATGGCTTTTAAGTATACATTAACAAATGTGTGGCATAGCAAACATCTGACTATAGGAGTGGATTTGATAAGGCTTATCAGGTCTCAAGTGCAATTTTCTTTTGAGGGACCTGCTTCTACAGCAAATAGACTAGGTATTCATTATCAAGGCTTTCACAAGTAAATGTAGATCTCCATTAGCTAATGACTATTTCAGGCAGTTTGCCTTGGGCTACCATGCTGCTGGTCAAAAGTATTCTATCTATATATAAAAACCAAAAGCATCTGAATTTGATTTGTTGATGATATGCTTAAATTATCAGAGAAAATGAAAGTAGTAAGATAAAAGATTTAAAAATTATAATCATCATCATATATTTCTTCCTGAAGGGGCAAGTACATTTATACGGTATGCCTTCTGCTATTTTAGTTTTATCAAAATTCAGATGTGCCTGATTTATTATAATGCTTCTTAAAACCCATGGAAGATTAAAGAGACAGCCCTCTCTCTAAGGTTTCAGTGCACTGGGTTTTGTTAGGGCATTGGTTGCATACCTGAAGATTAAATCCCAGTTTAGGGACTTACAGACAGAGGTCACCAACTTGCCTGGGGCCAGTGTTCTTTTCTGTACTCTGCAGGCATATGGCAAGAAGGGTGGGGGGATAAACTATCTCCTCACCCCCACCTTCGAAAGGATTTGTGTGCACTGAGTTGGGTGAGCTAGCAAACTTAAAACCTCAGATGAATGAATATTGCTATAGACTGTGAGGATGCTTAGCAATATCCTGGAGGAAGGCTGCTGCTCAATTGGACACTTTTCCTCTGTTGAGGGCCGGGTTGCATTTCTGTTGTTTTTAATTCTGGTTGGGGTTTTTAAAATACTGTTTTGTTATTTTTATTATGTTTTATATTTCATTTCCGTATATCACTTGGGGATTCTCTGAATGCAAAGCAGGTTATAAATTGTGAAATTATTTTTTTTTAAAAAAAAAATATTTTTATTGCTTTTTTCCAGGTACAGATGTAAAGACAGATATATAAAAGAAATAACAGAAAAGAGAAAAAGAAAAAAAGAAATCCATATCTCCAAGACATTTTTTCATAACCAACCGGACTTCCCCACATCTCCCTCACCCTGCATTCTTTACAATAAAATTATCAGCAAATTATTACCTTGTTTCGTGCGTTTCTTTGTAATTCCAAATAATTATATTTTAGATTTAAAATACTTGTTGTCAATTTACTTTTACCCTAAAATAAATATAGTGTTACTTTAAACTTTAGTCCCTTCATAATTGTAACTTAATTTCCCATATCACCAAATCTTATTGCTGAAGCTAGATTTTCCAAATCATGCAAATTCTTAACATTCATATAACTTATAATATTTTTGTAAATAGTCCTTAAATTTTTTCCAGTCCTCCTCCATTGTTTCTTCTCCCAAATCTCGGATTCTGCCAGTCATTTCAGCCAATTCCATATAGTCCATCAATTGCGTCTGCCACTCTTCCAGTGTGGGTAAATCTTGTGTCTTCCAGTATTTAGCGATGAGAATTCTTGCTGCTGTAGTTGCGTACATAAAGAAAGTTCTATCCTTCTTTAACACTTTCTGGCCGACAATGCCCAGGAGGAAGGCCTCTGGTTTCTTGGGAAAGGTATACTTAAATACCTTTTTTAACTCATTGTAAATCATTTCCCAGAAGGCCTTCACTTTTGGACAGGTCCACCAGAGGTGAAAGAATGTCCCTTCAGCCTCCTTACATTTCCAACATTTGTTATCAGACAGGTGATATATCTTTGCAAGCTTGACTGGGGTCATGTACCACCTATATATAATTTTCATAATATTTTCTTTCAAGGCATTACATGCCGTGAATTTCATTCCGGTGGTCCATAACCTTTCCCAGTCCTCAAACATGATGTTATACCCAATATCCTGCGCCCATTTTATCATGGCTGATTTGACTGTCTCATCCTGGGTATTCCATTTAAGCAGCAAGTTATACATTCTTGAAAGTACCTTAGTCTTTGGTTCAAGCAGTTCTGTTTCTAACTTCGATTTTTCCACCTGGAATCCTATTTTTTTTGTCCATTTTAAAGACCTCTTGGATTTGAGCATAATGTAACCAATCTCGCACCTTGTTCTTTAATTTGTCCAGGCTCTGCAGCCTCCAATTGTCTCCAATCTTTTCTATTATCTCCCAATATTTTCGCCAACCGGCCTCCATATTGAGTCTTTTTCGGGCCTTAGCCTCTATTGGTGATAACCACCTCGGGGTTTTGTTTTCTAATAAGTCCTTGTATTTAGTCCAGACAATAAATAATGCTTTTCTGACAATATGGTTTTTAAACATTTTGTGAACCTTTACCTTGTCGTACCACAAATATGCATGCCATCCAAAAGCATTATTGAACCCTTCCAGATCTAGGACATCAGCGTTTTCTAATAGAAACCAATCTTTCATCCAGCAGAAAGCTGCAGCTTCATAATATAACCTTAAGTCCGGCAGGGCAAATCCCCCTCTTTCTTTTGCATCAGTTAGTATTTTAAATTTTATCCTGGGCTTTTTGCCCTGCCAGACAAACTTAGAGATATCTTTCTGCCACTTTCCGAAACATTCCACTCTGTCCACAATCTGTAGGGTTTGAAACAGAAACAACATCTTTGGCAATACATTCATTTTTACAGCTGCGATTCGACCCAACAAGGAAAGTTTTAATCTTGACCAAATTTCTAAATCCTTTTTGATTTCTGACCAACATTTTTCATAATTATCTTTGAATAAATTCAAATTTTTAGCAGACAAATTAACCCCTAGGTATTTCACTTTTTTAACCACATTTAACTCTGTCTCTGTCAAATACCCTTGGGGTAGGGTGAGGGGACACCATGCTGGTGATAGGTGGAGACAGAGCCACTTTCTGTCCCTGACCTTTTTCTCCCTTTTCCTGAACCCACCTGTCTCTCCCCCTCAGCCTATAGGGCAGCCCCTCTAAGTGTCTCTATTTTCCAGGGACAGTCCTGGATTTACAGAAGCTGACTCAGTTTCTGATTTGACCCTAGAATGTCTCACTTTTCCTTAGGATGTCCCTATTTTCATCAGAGAAATATTGGAGGGTGTGGAGTTATGCGACCCTTGAGCCAAGGAGATATGTAACTATACAACCTTTAGAAGACATCTGGGCAACCCTTATGGCGAAGTTTTTAAAAAATGTTTAATGTTTTATTATGCTTTTATATATTTAGGAAGGCGCCCAGAGTGGCTGGGGAAACCCAGTCAGATGGGTGGGATATAAAGAATAAAATGATGACGATGGAATAGGACATCCCTATTTTCATCGGAGAAATGTTGGAGGGTATGAAAGGGTGCTAATGCTTTAATGTCTTGCAATGTCTTTCAGGGACATAACGCACATGTACACACAAATGAGCTTACAGGGGCAGCTGGAAAACAGGGAAGGGGAGCCTCTGGTCCTTCAGTTATTAGGAACAAATTAGACCAGAAATTCATATAGCTCAGTATTGTCTACACTGAATGGCAGCAGCTCTCCAAGGTATCAGATGGGGAGTTTTTCCAAGCCCCACCCTGGAGATGCCAGAGATTGAACCAGGTACAGTGGTACCTCTGGTTGTGAACTTAATTCGTTCTGGAGGTCAGTTCTTAACCTGAAACTGTTCTTAGCCTGAGGTACCACTTTAGCTAATGGGGCCTCTCACTGCCGCCGCACCGCCATCGTGCGATTTCTGTTCTCATCCTGAGGTAAAGTTCTTAACCCGAGGTACTACTTCCGGATTAGCGGAGTCTGTAACCTGAAGCATTTGTAACCCAAGGTACCACTGTACATTTTGCATGTGAAGCAGATTCAGTACCGCTGAGCTGCTCTCCGAGGAAGAAAGTTGTTGGCTCTCAACTCCCTTCATCCTTGATCATTGACCACGCTAGTTGTGGGAGTCGGATTCCAACAACATCTGGAGGGTTACAGTACCACTTGCCTAGAAAGGATCAAGGCTCGCAACTGCCAGCAATGCGAATCCTGATCCAATCAAGCCCTTTCCCTCAATCCACATTGCTTAAAGGTTGGTGTGGGCTGCTTGAAAGTGTGGAATTAAAAACAAAACAGGAGGTTTCTAAAAAAAAAAGTCACTTGGGGCCTAATCGAGTGGTGCAGAACGAACCAATGCAATTAGAGAGATGGTGCGAGGCACCACTGCATCAAGCCATGCCCGTGTCATGTTCTGAAAGGAAATGACTAAAACCAAAAGGACAATAGCTCAGTGACCCCATATCCCAGGCTGTGTGACTTGCCTTGTCACTTCCCACCCACCCACCCCCACCCACTTCAGCTGCATATTCGCTGGGACAGTCATATGACCTTGCAATTAGCCGTCAGGCAGAACCGCCTCAAATTGACCTAAAGACACAGTTAAAGAAGATGTCACAGAGATCAGTGTGGTGCAATGGCTTGGTAGGTAGGGCAAAAGTCCACGGACCGTCCTCTTGCATAAGTGTTAAGAAGGCAGCAGGAAGGCTAATGCTCTGTAAGGAACATGAGCCTGTGTATTTATTTCAAGAATTAAACAGGCAGCTCTCCTAAAACTGCGGCATCAATACCACATCCTTCTTTACAGTGTAAGGATTATTCCGGCAGCCTGACCCGTGCAGGTTCAACGGGACTTATGCCTTAGTAAGGAAGTATGCATAGGATTGCTGCTCTCGCGGTTTAATACGAAGCTATACAATTGTCTTTTCTAACATCTTGAAATTTGCTTACAATTATGTCGTGGGCACTATTATCTGATAGGGGATTATGCCACTCACATAGTGCTGAGAATAGTAGTGGATATTCTGGCACACCTTGTGCTCAGATACATGTCGCAGTTCAGGGCCAGGTAAACAGAGATATCCCCATAATAAAAATGCTACAATGTACATTTCAGGGAAATACTGGCTTCCCCCTTCTCCAATCAAATGTGTAGTGTGTGTGTGTGTGTGTGTGTGTGTGTGTGTGTGTGTGTGTTGCTCTGCATATCAATCATTTGGAAAGGCTTTCACCTAAGTCCTTTTTACTTGCCAGATTTTGAATCCTTTGTTGAGTTGAATGAAATAGGGATCCCAAGAATGTCATGCAAGTGGCTAAGACTTGTGGACAAGCAGTTATCATGCCAGGGCAATTTCCACGTCTCTTTCAAACTACAGGTCATCTGCAGTTCAGCAATTCTGCCACCAGCGTTATAGCTGGAATCGTGCTTGTCATGCGATGAACCCACCATCGTACAAAAAGAAGAAAGCAGAGTTCATTTCAAGTCTCAGCTTCCAGATATTCATGAAATTAACCTTCGGGAGAATCCTGCGAAATTGCATTCTGAGGTGAATAGCAGGAGAGCAAGATCCTAATTCTAAGCATGTTATACTCAGATTGATTTTACTTATTTTATTTAAATGATTTATATACTCCACCTTCAGTGGCAAGGTTCCCAGGGCTGTTTATAAACACTGGAGAAGGAATCTCTGTGCAATTGGCAAATGCTGCTGTATAAATTAAGCCAAGTCTATTTAGTCCTCCGAGAGAACTGCTCAGAGCTCCAGCAGCAATGGCCCTGAGGATGTGCTGAGATAATGGTATCTGTGGTCCAGTTGTTGCCCACCTAGCAGCTGCATGTCTACATGATGCTGAAGGAGCAGCCCTAACAGCTCTCCTTTCCACACCAGTAGGCCAGATTTAGTCAGAACGGTTTGTAAATTGGCCCCAAGACGCAGTATAATACAGGTGCAGGCAGCAAGGGTGGCCCTGGCAGCCCCGTTAACTGGGGCATTTCGGCTGGGCTGGGCTGGGCTAGCAGTGTAGGCAGTTACCAGCAATGGAAGGAAAGCTCCCACAGGATGAATGATCACAGCTGAATGGGTGGCTATCAGGGCATCTGAAGCCATTATTGGTGAGACATAGGAGTGTCTCCGCTAATGGAGGTGGGGTTCTGTACTTATGTAAAATTAGCTTGCCAAACCAGAACTAAGCCCAAGTCAAACTGGGCACATTCTTGTGACAAATTAGTTTGGCATCTACAGTCGTTTCTTGCGCCGTTTGCTGAGCAAATGTAAATAATATCACTTCATGCCCTATTCAAGTTATTATTTCCCCATGCAGAGATATAAACATTTTTCAGAGAAGCTGCTGAAATTTTGCAAGGGGTTTCTGTTTCCCAAAGATCCTTTGAAATGGATGCACCCTAAGGAATGTTTTCATTTTTCTTCCTGGTTGCCTTTGGCTTGCCCAACTAGAGAGGTGTGGGTGAGGAAGGCCTGTGATCAAATCTCACTCAGCTAGGAAGCTCTCTGTGTAACCTTGGGTGAGCCAGTATCTCAGCTTAACCAACCTGACAGAGCTTTTGTGAGGATAAACTAGCATAAATCCCTGCATACCTCCCTGACTTTGTTGGAGGAAGGGTGAGACAAAAATGTAATAAATCAGTGCAATGGACTGCTTTGATCCTTGAGCATATGTTGAGTTGCCTGAAGCTTGGAGGGAATTGCTCTTAAGTATGGTCTGACATCACCAACGTTTGCAGTCAGCATTGTATTCTGGTTGTAGAGCAAGATAGGCAATAAACCTGCAAAACTGGGCGCCTACTCTTTAATTTTGCTCGTATAGTGTGTTCCTAATGAAAAGCCGTTTTTGAAGACAGCTCTCCCTCGTCCCTTTCTGAATGGCTGTAGCATGACCCCAAACCAGACGTAACTTGGCTATTCTTTGACACAGTCCTAGAGATTCTACTGTATGCTAAGTGGGGTGGGGAAGATCTAAAATTCAAATTCGCACACCGACTCCAAAACAAACATTTGTCTTGGACATTTCATTCAAGCAGCAGAGAAACACTCTATAATCTTGAGGAGGAGGAGAAGCTGGTTTTTCTGGTTCAGTACCTGTGTAGACTTAACTCTGCAGAATTTGCTGACCCAGCGGTTTGTGCCATCTAAACACGACAAGCAGAGATTGTTTTGCTGTTTCATCACCAGCTAACAGCATCAGCCTGTCACTGCAGTTTCTGAAGCAGATGCTAACGGATGAATCACACATCTCAAAGAATCGGAGCTCTCTTTGATGAAGGGAGAAGCAGGGAGCAAAAGGGGCCCCTGTCTTTGCAGCCCAGGAAAACTATGGCTATAAAGAGTGAAGGAAGATAGTGTTTTTATGGGCAGTTGGGGTTACTGTCTGCTTCGCCTCTCCCTGCATTGTGCTACCTTGTTATCTGAGAGCTGTGTCACATGCAACAGTGTGGTTCAGATTATACATACTGCAATACTGTGGCTGCCAAAATTGCTTCATCTTGTGTAGGGTTTCTATGATGGCATTGGTAAATGTGAACATGAAGTGTTGACCATACCCAGTGCTTTTTTCTGGGGGGACGCGTACCCCTAAACATTTTGTGAATCTAACAGGAGAAGAAACTAAAAAAATAATAATTTCTTCTCTAGCAGGGTGAATCGTCAGTTCCGCTGCTACCCCCGATAGTGGCCTCATTTCCTGTCACAGTGTTTCCTGAGTCTCAGACGGAAGCGAGCGTTTAATGTGTGAAGCAGTGTGGAATGTGGATGTGTGATAATATGAGGTAATATGAGGTAATGCATGGTCTTTGTACTTTTGTCCATTTACTGTATTTATTTTCCCTGGTTTGAACTAAAAAAATGGTGATTTTCCTGAGTCAAAATGAGAGTACCCTGAAACATTTTTAAAGAAAAAAAGCACTGACCATACCAGTCGACCCCAAAACTATCCCAGCAAGGGATATTCCATGTGGTAGCAGCAGTGCAGCTCAGTTAATAGTGTATAATCTCCTGACAACATTGTGAAGCTCTCTACCCTGCTCAAGGCAAAGCTGATTTCATTATTGACTCTGTATTTGAACTGAAGTGTGACCCAGATATGTATACCATTGACAAATGGGACTTGAATCTTTGCACTGAGTTTTATGGCACATTTTGTATTGTGCTTCACTTTGTTATTTTCCGTGGGGAAGCTGTATATGCATTTGCACTATAAGCAAACATCTCGTTTTATACCATAACTGAAGCAGACAATGGAGTTCAGCAAAGATGTGTGGTGCAGTGGGCAGAGTTTTGGTACTGGAAAAACCCAGGTTCAAATCCCTGCTCAGTCATGAAACTCACTAGATTGCCTCTGGCAAATTTCTCTCTCTCTCTCTCTCTCTCTCTCTCTCTCTCTCTCTCTCTCAGACCAACCTGCCCCCTGGGGTTCTTGGAATGCTATACCATTATCTGATAGGGGATTATGACAATGCATGCACAGAAGTGGCGATTGCCATTCGCACATGCGCAGAAGCAGGCAATCGCTGCCCCTGCCTGCACATAACAGCGCCTCTCCCAGCGACCCGTTCCGACCTCCGGACAGACCTCTGGAACTGATTGTGGTCACAAGTAGAGGCTGCACTGTAAATGCTGCCCTGATCTCCTTGGAGAAAGTGTGGGGATGCAAGTGTGACAGAGAAGTGAGAGAAGGCAGCCCTAGATTTAAATAAATACTTCCCACTTTGACTGCAGAATGGAAGTGAGGAATCTCACAGCAGGGATGGGAATCTGTGGCCCTCTGCCTCCAGTTCCCTTCAGCACCTGCCAACATTGCTAAAGGTGATGGGAGCTCCCTATCCTTGATTTACAGAGCATTGTAAAAAGGATTGCCAATTCCTCTGTCCAAACTGCAAAGTGTTTTCTCTCAGATGCACAGGTGTCCCTGTCCCCAACTGCCCTTTATCTGACAGCCTCAGTCCCCGGGAAATTAGCAGCACTGTCTTGACATTCCCCACCTTCACAAAACCAGCTGATCAGATCTGACAGTTTCTTCACATTTCAAGAAGCTCCCCTGGTACTTGAAACACGGTGCCTCAGTGGCACCCCCAGGCCTCTTCCACCTGCTTCACTGTGCCACCTTAAGGCTGCAATTCCACGTACACTTCCCTGGGAGCAAGTCTCACTGAATTCAATGGGGCTTACGTCTGAGTTGACATCCATAGTAATGTATGTGCTGCAAACTATTTCAATAAAGCGAAGAAAGAAATGTCCCATTCTTAGCCTGTGTCCCTACGCTGTTTCTCCACCTGCGCGGCATTGGGGAGAATGTGATATCTGCTTTCTATTTTTATCAGTTGTCAAAGGAGTGAGTAGGTATGGATTACCCTGAAGGGGAGGAATAAATTCTTGCACTTCAGCAGAACGGAATGTGGATATCACCTGGGGGCGCAATGCCTGCAACTGTAGACAAGAACACATTTTCTTTGGAAAGGTGAAAGCCGTTTTAAATAACCTCAAGGCTGAAAGGCCCTGCTTGGTTCGACTGAATCTTGCTTAGGGAGCCTTTTCTCTGAAGCAGAGTCCGCTACAGATGAATAGATAAAAATCAGAAAAATGAGCTTGAGAAAGTGTCTTCAGATTAATAAAGTGTCCGTTCTACATTCGAGCTGCCAGAACTGACATAATGGCAGATAGTTGGCTGGTGTCACAACCAGCAACTCAGCATCGCCTCCTCTTTGTCCTGGAAACAGCTAGAATTAGAAAACACACTATGAGCTCAAGGTGGCGTACGCAGTTCTTGCCCTCCACTACTCCATTTACTCCTCACAGTAATCCTGTGAGGTCTATTGTACTGAAAGATAGCGACTGAGTCAATACCACTCAGTGATCTTTATGGATGAGTGGGCATTTGAACCCAGGTCTCCAAAGTCCTAGCATCATAATACACCACAGGGCACCATGGGTGGTATTCAATGCTAGTCCTACTAAGAATGAACCCATTGAAGTTAGTGGATATAACTAACTTAGGTTTGTTGATTTCATTGGGTCTCTTCTAAGTAGAACTAGCATCGAATGCAACCATGTGTCATTATCTGACACTACAGGACTGCTTGTATCCTTTCCCCTACTCTTTTCAGTGGCAGTCCTATCACTCTTGTCACATCCCGTTCTGGCCTAATATAAGGTGAGAACGATGGCTCTCTTCTACTTCCCCACTTGGACAGAGTGCTGTTGTGCTTGGGTCCTGCTCTGGGCTTCCCATAGGCATCTGGTCGGTCACTGTGAAAGCAAGATACTGCACTAGATGGGCTATTGGCTTGACCCAGAAGGCTCATCTTATGTTCTTATGTTCTTAAACAATAAGCAGAAAAATAAGGAAAGACAAGGTGATAGTGAAGTAGCCCCACAGTTTATTTCTTTTTACTATGAATAATTGGTTGTTTGTTTATTATTAGTCACATTTAAATCCCACCCTTCTCCCGACAAATTTGAGGCAGCATAAATGGTCGCATCCCACCCCTCATTTCATCCTCAGGGCAACCCTGTGAGGCAGGTTAGACTGCGCAAGTGTGACTGAGCCAAAATGAGCTTCAGTGCCTAGTGGGATACGAACCCGGGTCCTCCTCAGTCATGGTCAGACACTCTAAGCACTACACTAAACTATTGTCTTTATTTAAACAATGGTAGTGATAGGAGATTTCCTAAATCGCACCCTATGGTCACAACACACATGTGATATTCAGTGATAGCTCAGAGTAGACCTACGGACGTTAACATAGGTGACTAATTCAGGTTAATTAATTTCAGTGGTTTTTCTCTGGGCTTCATTGATGACAGCCCTTAGATTGGGCTGAAGCAACAAACAGAATGGAGACAATAACGCATGAGAATGAGTTCCCCCTTTATCCATGTGACAAGTGTTAAAAGTAAGGCGCACCCCCCCTTGCTTTTTATGTGAATGGTGCACATGCAGTGCCAGCCCTAAATTAGGGAGAGTGAGGCAGTTGCCTTGGGCAGGTGATTTTGAGTGTTATGAAAGGCAGCGAATAGTTACTAGGAGAGGGAATTTCCCTCCTCAAGTACTAAATGGACATGGCTGTTCCTTGTAGCCTCTTGACCATACTAACTGCTGGAACACTCTGCCTCTTTCTGATTGATCCCAGAAAATTCATTAGTCAGATGCTTGTAGGTATGACAGTCTCAGCCTTTCAAAATTTTCCTTGCAACAGGCTCCTGGAGCTTATCAGCAGACTGTTCAGTATTCTTGAAATCTAGCGAAAATGAATCAGATGCAAGTGGTACACTTTCAAGCAGTTTACTGCTCTTTTTAATAGCTGGATTCCATTAGAAGTGCATTAGCAAAAATTAAAACCCACGAAATAGTCCAAGCTACACTCAGTTTTGATGAAAATCTTAGAGCCAGAGAGTGGAAAATACATTTACTTTAATTAGGTTTGGACTGATCCTTTTACCTATTACATAGATGTCAATGTCACAAAATTAGATCAAGGAATTTGAAACCACTTCCTGAACTCAGTGTTGTATGATGTAGAATCATAGAATGAGTTGGAAGGGAGCCCAAGGATCATCTGTTCCAACCCCCTGGAACACAGGAATCCCAACTAAAATATGACAGATGGACAGTCATTTATTGTGCCTCGTTTGGATGGTGAAAAACTCGCTTCTAATCTAGTTTTTGATTGGCACCCATCTGTCTTGGGAGACAATGGAAGAGTGTGCCTTTGGGGGTGAAGTCAAACTGTTGGAAGGTTACAGTACCTGCTGTGGGTGTAGAGACTGAAATGGGAGAGACATGTTTTGTTGCCGGTGAGACAGCTGTTGCAGATGCAGCACAATGCTTCTTCTCTCTACACTCCTCCCAGCTGTCATTCCACCTCTGGTCACTGCTATGGATGCTGGCCTGACTGTCTGTCTCCAGCCACTGTGGTCATCTGCAAGGGATTCTCACATGATGGGGTTAATGTTGCCAGCCTTCACGTCACATTTGCAGAATCTTTGTAACACAGAGTTGGTCTGCCAATGGGCCTGGTGCCTGAAGCCAGCTCCCCATACAGCACGTCCTTGGGGATCCTGCCATCTTCTATTCTGTGGACATGGCTATACCAGACCAATCTAGTCTTTAGTTTTGTGTGAAACCCACTTACTCAGAACTTCAGTGAAATACTTTCAGTTAAGCATGCTTAGGGCTACAGTATTCAGTTCTATTGAATTCAACTGGAATGACTTGAAAACAAACACGACACATGGCACAATATGTTCTACTAGTCATTATGGGAGGTGGGGGCAGGCAGAACTAGACACAGGGCTGCCATTTTGTATGGCAGCTATGTACCCATTTACCATAATGTGTACTTTGGCATTAAGACAAGAAGTCCATGTCATACCATCCAACTTTTTCAAGTCCCAAACCAGGATGTGCGTCTTCCAGGACGCACTCCCAAGTGCATCATGTGACCCTCTCTCTCACCCCCCAAAGTGCTTTTTTTGGAATGAACACAAAAAAGCTGGTATGAGTAAAAATAAATCCCAATTCCAGTTAGAAATAATAGAAGGGAAGTCTAAGCTCCTAACTAAAATGTATAACCAACTACTAGACTGGGACACTATGGATGAGGAAGTCAAAGAAGTTATGATCAAGTGGGCCATAGATATAGGACATCCTTTAGAATATGAAAAATGGAAAAAACTATGGACCAAAGACTGGAAATTTTCAGCATGTGTCGGCCTCCGAGAGAACATGGAGAAGATGATGTATCGCTGGTACATCACCCCAACAAAATTAGTTAAAATGTATAAAACCGGAGATAAGACCTGTTGGAAGTGTAAAAAGAAAGAGGGAGACTTCTTTCATATGTGGTGGTCCTGTGATGTAGTAAAGAAGTTCTGGGGCTCCATCTACGATGAACTAAAAAAGATGTTAAAGTATACCTTTCCAAAAAAGCCCGAAGCATTCCTTTTAGGAATGGCGGGTAGTGAGATCAGCAAGGACGACCAAACTCTATTCCAGTATGCAACAGTAGCCGCTAGGGTACTGTTAGCGCAGAAATGGAAAAACCCCAGTATTCCAACAATCACGGATTGGCGAACTAAACTAATTGAATACATTGACTTAGCAATAATGACGCAGAAAATTAGGCATCAGGAAAACACTAAATTTATTAAGGACTGGAACAAATTTTTTTCATACATAGAGACGACTTTAGGAAGCACCAAAGTCACAGTAGGTATAATTTAAAAACTGCGAGGTAAAACACGATAGTTAGTAAAAGACACTGCTGTAAATACGGCTGAGATAGAGGTCTCGTCGTGGTGGTGGGAAGTCAAAGAACGGAAATATTGTATACTGATTCTTGAATTATTTTATTATCTTTGTTGTGTTTTTGTTTTACTATTAATAATGTATATGTCTTTTTAGATGTTGGATTATAATAAAAACTTTTTTAAATCGGAAAAAAAACAAAGTGCTTTTTTTGGGTGAAAATGTGGTATGAGGGTGCAAGAGATTGCGGCACCAAAAATGGCTGCTGAGACCTTGCATGGAAAAATAGGATGTCCCTTTTTTCCAGGGCACTTGGGAAATATGTAATGTGCTTCGCCACTGGTTTGTATAATGGCATTCTGACATTTTCTGGCTTGGAGCAGACTTTCTAACTACTAAACAACAACAACACCCCATTTGTAGAACACTCTCCCCAATGGGGCATGACTGGCACCTTTTTGTTGCCGGGTAACAACTCACCTTCACCTCAGGCTTTTGATGTACCTCCATGATGTTGCTTACTGTTAGTCATGTTGCCAAAGCTTTCTGCTACTGTTATTAGGAGTTGCTTCATGTGTGTTTTATGAATGGCATTTGTTTTGTGTAAATGTGCTTTTACGATAATGCATTCTAATGTTCTTAAATGTGTTGCAAGTTTTTTGGAAACCTATTTGTGTAATGAGTAACTCGCAAGCTCTAATGAGGACGGTAATAATTAACAGCGTGCCTCTGACCTGAATGCGTGTTTCATGAAAACTTCTGGCTGGATTCGAATATTACACAATTCTAGCTGATTAAAAACTCTTGACAAAAGTCTCTTGGCTTTCTGCCCTCTTGGTCCTTCCCAATGTCTGTTGCAGTTATATTGAGCAATGGAAGGGGCAGTAACTGTCTCTGCTGCTGGAACGCCTTAGGAGATCCATTTTTAGGCCAATGAGAGATGAAATCACCTCAGAGGCACCTGCTGTGAGGTTTTCCTTTACAGACAAACAGTGTCCCGCTATGACTGTTTGAAGAGTTAATCTGAAAGTCATCTGATACTATTGAGTTAAGGTTGAGTAAAATTTAATTAAACTGTGGTGCAGCTTTGTGGAAGGGTGTGCCTTGGTTTCAGTCAGCGATGGAACGTTATTAAATACCGTGTAGCTCAAGGGAAACACCCACTTTTGAAATCACTGATACCGGTGACATATGCTTTGTATGGGAGGCTGGCTTGTAGGAGAGAGAGAGAGAAAGAGAGATTCTAATTTGCTTTCTGCCAACATGATGATTAATGCAGTTTCCAAACATCCCATCAACCAATTATGATGGATAGCAAGCTCAGTAATAGGAATGTGTGGCTGCATCATTGTGACTTGGGTTTAGTGATCAGACCAGTTAGGCCATAAATTACTTTTGCCTTGGGAAAGAAAGAATGAACTACTCAGGATAATAGTAAGCGACTCGACATTTTTGGGGTTTTGTTTCATATATCCCAACTTCATTGCCATGCAACTCTTCTTAACCTTGCACTTTGTCTTGATCATTTGTCCAATTAAAAAACACAGCTTTGATCTCTGGCAAAATGCTCGTTCAGAAAACTCCCTGCGGTTTGGGAAATCTTAAACTGTACAGTCAACATTGGAAGAGGAATCAGCCTTGGTATTTCTAACTATTTGTTTTTCCAGGAGGTGGGAGGACATGAGATGATCTACATTCATATTTCCAAGCCCTTTCAGTGATCTCGGATAACGACCCATGCTTGCATGTGCTACTTGATTACTTGGTGCTTGATGCCGCACAGTCAAATGTGTGAACTGACTGAATTGAAAAGCATTGTGTTGGAGGGGATGTGGAAGGTTTGTCTGTTGTGTCTGAGCTCATTAACATATGCACAGAGGCGGAGCTAGCTGCTCTGGCACCCGGAGTGGCGCACATGGTGTGCACCCGGGGCGGGGCTAGCCACTCGCAGGGGTGGGGCTAGCCACCCACGGGGGCGGGGCTAGCTGCTTGCGGTGAGCAGCGAGCATTCGGGGGGGGTGCCACCCGTGGTGAGCGGCAAGCATCCCGGAGGTGTGTGCTGCGAGCAGCGAGAGTCCCGGGGGGGTGCCTCCCGCGGCAAGCAGCAAGCATCCCTGGGGGTACCGCACCCCCCTTCCTCCACCAGCGCATATGCAGTTTCCCATTTGATGATGGAGTGATGGAGTGATGACCATGCATGTGTGAATATCCCTTGTTTCTCGTATTCAAGTGTATCATGCCCAGGTCCAACCACTTCTTAATAATAAAAGGCACCTGTGCTATGGTATCCTCTCATATTTCCTAACTCAAGAAGCAGAACTATAACTGGATAGGCTAAGGCATAAATCATTATTACTACATATTGGCACAATACATCTGTCTAGGCTCTCATGACTTGGCACATATCTGCTTAGTAATGCCTGCTCTGGGAATTGTTAAGCCATGGGATCACTGACAGCGTATCTCTGCTGCAATGTGAAGTATCACTGCAGCTCTTAATACAAAGATCCATTAATCTGCTGCTCTGGGTGGTGATGCATTGCAGTGGCTGCTGACTATTGCAATGCATCACGTCAAGGCATTATGCTGGACTGTTATGACAGTCCTAAATCCATATGCGGGAGCTGTCTGGCTCTAGAGAATGGAAATATAATAGGAAACCTTTTCATCTCCATGTCTATCAGTTAAAGACCAATGGCCCAAGGTACTGATGGATGTCTGGTGGCTCATATAAAGCAAATTGCGTTTGAAGTGCAATCCCAAGGGTGCACATATTGCTAAGAAGCTGGCTACTTACTAGACTTCATGGGTGAGGAGAAAGACAGAGAGTTTTGTGGTATGAAAAAGTTTCTATGGAATTTAGCAGCAAGTGCAGCACCAGGGACAGGCTGCATTGAAGGAGTTACTTCCTTAAGTCAATACACATTTTTCATTCTCTGGCAGCAGAAGCTGACAAAAAATGCAACTTGTGAATAACTAATCATTGTGGGGTTGGAGATAAGATACCATTTGTGGGTTAGGTGTATTTTATAGTTTAGTATTTTATAGTCAGGTGGAGTTGGTTTTTACTGGAGGTTATAAGATGCTTTGTGAAAGAAGGTTCTCAAAAAGCAGGTGGTTTTTTTATTAAACAATATTTATTTATCATTCTAGAATGTCTAATTTTTATGAACATATCTCCCTGTTCCTTGTTATCATCTTCTTCTTACCTTGCCTACCCACCCTAATCCATAAGTAGCACTCCTCTAGAAGTATTGTTATAGCCCCCAAGCTAGTTTGTGACTCATTTCTGTACTAAACAGAGGAGGACAATCACATCATTGCTAATAGCTTGTGAGATGTTCCCATCCCTCCAATAGCCACTTCTTGTACACCCTCCCAACTAAATAACTACAGAGAGAAATGAAATGAGTTATTCATATACATTCAATGTCCCTGATTCAGCAGCAATCATGGGGGTAGGCAAATAACAGGATAAGGACCACAGCATGTAAGGGAGTGCTGTTTCCTAATGAAAATGCCTCTGGAAGTTGCGATTCATGTCAGAATAGAAGCTTCCATTAGCACCACTTAAAGGTTTCCTGTTGGGAGAAATAGCAAGGTGACAAATTTTCACCAGGACAGCAATGTAGAAGGAGAGAATTAAACTCTCTTCTTTGTGGTGCTGTTCCAGCCCCGATTACTCATTCCAGCAGTTGCCGTACATTTCATGTACTGTCAGATTTGACCCTTGGGGTTTCTGCTGTTCATGACTGAAAGGCAGACACATGGGGATATAATGTAGTTTTGAAAGGCAGCAGGGATGTGCATGATGTTCCCTCTGCTGAAAAACACAAGTTGCTATTTTCAAATTATTTCAAAGTCTGATCAGATATTTCGAACCCTGTTGCAGTTCAATCGCTCAGCGAACTGATTGAATAAAGGATTCAAATATTTTCTTACAGCAAAGAATTGCATACAGACTCTGGATCGATAACTTTTGACTCAATTAAACAAGGTAAAGGGTAACAAACAGTAACCCAAAATCATTACAATTACTTCCAACTCAAACACTTGCTAATTCCCTGAGCTAACAGCGCTTTTCATCCTTCAGTGAACATTCCACTGGTTGAGGGATATTTACATAAAGTGGGTCAAAGTCATTTCTCATCTCACCCATAAGGAACAATCAATGTTTTCCTTCTCCTCAAACTCTTGAGAAGCTTTTGAGACGCATGTATTTTTGTGCTTAGTATATGAAACTTTTAATCTGTAAGAGGCAAGATATGGTGGGATAGAACAAGGAATTTAACCTATTTCTTCTCATAGCATCTTCTTCTTGGAGTCCTTATTAGGACCCAAATAGTTATCCTGGCAGCAATGCAATGATCAGTAGACACCACTGAGATTTTGTCAAAAATAAATCCTGCCAGCTACTTGAAAAACAGTACTCAAAGAGTGCTGGTCATAACACTAGAGAGTCATTTGAAGTGGGATACTACAGGGGTTCATCTAAAACCTGGAATGGGGAAACTCTTTTGGACCAAGGGCCAACCAGCCTTCTGATGGCCACATTCTCATGGTGGGTGGGGACAATCACCAGGTGCCATATGATGGCTGGTATAAAAAAATGTAATGCCACAGCTGTAATGGAACAATTGTGGCTTAGAGTGCACTCCCCATTCTTCCTTTGCAGCCACAGCTTGAATTTGATGCTGTGTGAATTTGGTGCCATTTTCTGTCATGCTGCAGGGATCAGATTCACTCACTGCCAGAAGCAGTGCAACAGAAAAGCCCCTCAATTCAAACTGCAGAAAAGTCAAGCTATATCAGCAAAGAAACAAATAGGAGAATACTTTCAAGCATTAGAGCGCACTCCTGGTTATTCCTTTGCAGTAGGACTCCATACTGGATTGGCCACGACCCAAATCCTGAGCCAAATTGGGCCTATGTGGAAGAATCTGAGCCTCATTTGAGTTGAGATAGCTCCAGATCTCAACCCAGGGTGAGTTGAGGTCAGGCTGAGGTTCCTAGAGCCTTCTGGGGTTTCAGCGGGTGGCGCATGAGGCAGGAAAAAGAAGCTGGCATAAGAAAAAGGAGAAATGACACAAAAAGGAGGGACCTAGTAGGTAGCTGCATCTTCATAGGTCTTGGAGTTGCAGTTGGTGACAAACTGGGCGTGAGTCAGTGGTGCAAAGGGGCTACCCAAAGAAAAAGAAAAAGACTAATGCAATATTAGGCTGCATTAATAGAGCCATGGTTGGTTCCCAAGTCATGAGAAGTAGTCATTCCGTTTTACATTTTGTGCACACCTCACCTGGAATATGAAGACTGTAGATGAGGCGTAACTGAATTCTAGTCGCGTCTTGTCTGCAGGGAGAAGAATATAGAGAAATTGGAACAGATTCAGTGGAGAGCAGTGAAAATTGTCAGGGGTATGGCAAACAAGAGCTGTGAGGAAAAGGTTGAAGGAACTGGGTATGTTTATTCTGGAGAAAGGGAGGCTGAGTGGGAACATGATCACTCTGTTCAAATACCCAAAGGGCTTTCTCATAGAATGTAAGAAGCATCCTACAGGAACAGACCACAGAGCCATCTAGAGACTCTAGAACAAGAGTCAGCAAACTTTTTCAGCAGGGGGCCGGTCCACTGTCCCTCAGACCTTGTGGGGGGCCGGACTATATTTTTTTGGGGAAATGAACAAATTCCTATGCCCCACAAATAACCCAGAGAAGCATTTTAAATAAAAGGACACATTCGACTCATGTAAAAACACGCTGATTCCCGGACTGTCTGCTGGCCAGATTCAGAAGGCAATTGGGCCGGATCCAGCCCCCGGACCTTAGTTTGCCTACCCATGCTCTAGAAGAACATCATCTTCCCACAAAATGCTTGTATATGAGCTGTCTCTGATTCTAGAGGTAGCATTCAACAGGCACAGTTGTAATAGCCTTAAGGTACAGCAGGGATGATTTTGGTTGGACTTCAGGAGAAACTTCTTAATGGCAAGATGGAACCAAGTGCAAGAGGTGGGGGGGTGGGCGGGTGGGCTCTCCCTTTGAAGGTCTTCAAGCAGAGACTCTCTCTGTTGGTGATTTACTGCACTGAGGGGGAAGTTGGACAGAACAGCTCCTGTTGCACAATTCTAGAAATGCCAAAGACACACCCCATTTGTGTAAAAAATGTGCATGTGGTTGCCATTGTCATGTGCAGATGATTTTGCAGTATGTATTTTAAGATAATATAAAGTTCTCAAAATGCACCATTTTTGCAACATAATCTTGAATATAATAAAAAGCGAGCTTTTGAATCCTGATGTAAATCTTTTTACACATGCACACAGTATCGCTTTGCCTCTCTCCCTCCAGCCCCCCCTCCAATAATGAGTGAAATGTTTCGTATCAGAGGCGGAATTAAGGCAGCGCAGCCGATTCTGCCGCATTGGGCAACAAATCTAGGGGGCGTTGCAACAATGATGTAGTGAATTGAGCTGAACAGAAGGGTGAGAGGTGGGGGTGGGCAGTGAATTTTGGCCTTGCACTGAGTGCCACTGAAATTTGAAAGACCAAAGTCCACCCATGTTCATATTCCATTGCTGTAGGCCAGCGTCTCAGTGTGGTGCAGTGGTTAAAGGGTCATACTAGGACCTGGGAGACCAGGGTTCAAATCCCCACTCAGCCATGAAGCTCACTAGATGACTTTGGGCCAATCACTGTCTCTCAGCCTAATTTACCTCACAGAGCTGTTGTGGGGATTAATTTACAAAGTGGAGAACCATGTATGCCATCTTGAGCTCCTTGGAGAAAAAGTTGGGGTAGAGATGCGATAATGAATAAATAAATTCAACTGAGCTTTCATCTACCATTACTGAATATGGGATAAAGCTATTGCCATTCTTCTGCTGTGTGAACTGCACAGTTGACACAAGTACAAACATTGATTGCTGTGAGCTGCCAACAGTTACATTCTTATACCTTTCCCTGCATTGGTTTCCCTATTGTTAGTTTGTAGACAGATTAGATTTGGCAGAGAATCAGACCAATTAACCTAAATGTGCTGTGTCAGTTTACAGTTTACAACAATAGGTCTCAGTGACTGCCTGGAACTATTGTTAGAATTTAGTTTAGATAAAAGATCATGTTCCATTGATTTTTTTAAAATATAAAAAAGGCATAATTTAGAACTTTCTTACTAGTATGTACAACAGAGAGAAAGAGAGAGAAATTCAGTTACTTCTCCAGTTCCCTGATAGTGTAAAGTTGGTGGGGGTTGGTTTTTTTTTTTTGCCAGTGTTTATGTTACTAAAGCGAAAGTTGCCAGACTCAAGTCTGCCTAGGGCTATGTTCTCCCTATACTAGTGGTTCCCAATTAGCTAAGTACTGTGTGGAGCCCCTGTTTTTCAAAAGCCAAGCCATGAACTCCCTACTTTTGAAAATGTTGATATCTATGGTAGTTTTTGTTATGCGAATGGTGCCATAGGGAAAAACCAAAGTGCTGCACTAACAAGCACAAAACAACCCCTCTGCAGCACCACAACTCCAACTCAATGGTGTAAGGTTGAAAAATGTTGATCACTTCTCCTACCTGCTGTAGGCAGTTATCTTCCCACAAAGGCCAACACTGATGCCGAAATCCAGCATCGCCTGAGCTCTGCAAGTGCAGCTTTCTCCCAATTGAAGTGCAGGGTGTTTGAGGACCAGGACATTTAAAGGGAAACCAAAATGCTTGTTTACAAAGCTATTGTACTAGCGACCTTACTGTATGTTTGTGAAACGTGGACCACTTATCAACGCCATCTCAAACTTCATGAAAGATTCCATCAACGGTGTCTCCAAAAAAATTTACACATCACTTGGGAAGACAGGTGAGCTAATGCCAGTGTACTGGAAGAAGCAAATATCACCAGTGTCGAAGCAATGATTCTTCAACATCAACTTCATTGGACTGGTTATGTTGTGTGGATGCCATTGCTCTCTGCAGGAGGAACAGACAAGGGTGCTCTCTGCAGAAGCCGGGCCTCAAGAGAAACAAGAAGGCTGGTATGCCTAGACTGCCCCCACATTCAGACACCTTCCCCACTGGGGTAGAAAGACAAATACAGTGGGGCACTTTGACCCATAGCCAGCTTTGCATAATCAAAGGTGCCAGCAGAGTCAAGGCCATGAGAGAGGTTCTTGGTGGTCCATCCCCCTTCCACACAACCCCTAGTGATAACGTACACAACCAGTGATAACATTTCCCAGCCAGAATTTGCCAGAACTCAGTTTTGGCACCTCTCAGGTGGGCACCATTGCCATTGTAAGAGAATGAGGGAGGTGTTCATGGTGAGTTCCAGCACCTATTTTTCTAGAAAAATAGCACTGTACACAACTACTGTTCATTAATTAAAACAAAACAAAACAAATTGGTTGCTGATTTATAGCTTGGGCCCAAAGTAAGCATTTGCAATGAAGTGGCATCATTTCCCACAATGCTGTAAAATTCTGTATAACTTGTACTGTCACTGCCTCTTTAATAACTTTACAAGGTTGACCAGCTTCCAGCTAACTATTCTGCCTTGCTTTCCCCTGTTCCAACTGAGCACTTGAAGAAGTACCGTAGGTTGTCACCAGTGAAAAAAATCCTGTCACCCTGTCATGAAAAGCCTATTAACACTCTCAAGGTGCCATCAAACACATTTCTTTTACTCACCAAAGGCTAGCATGGCCTTCCTAGGATGCAAGTAAGCAATGCTTTGTGCTTGAATCAAACAGAAGAGTGCCATCTGCTGAATTTATCAATATACTTGCCCACAACAGTTCCCTGTTGCTCCTTGGGGCATCTGTACATAACAATTCACTACAGGAAATACTCAAGAAATAATTTGTAGGCGATAACATTACTAGCACCGATATTAAATAAGTAATCCTCTTCTCTATACTGATAATTTCCTGTACAGCTCTGTTGATTAAAAGCACTTCTAATTATTGGGTTGGATCCAAATTTGCCCTGTGGAAGATTTTTTGATCTAGCAGACACCTTAATAAACAGAAGATGGAAGAGAAGAGATACATTTCCCCTATATTTCCCCCTGCAGCGCTCTGAAAATCTGCTCAAGAGGATTGGAGACCTTCCAGAACAGAATGGATGTTTGCAAGGGGAGCTGTGGGGAGAAGGAGGAAATCAGCAAAAATTGCCTCCCTGCTTCTATTTGCAGAGTCCTCTTTTAGGTCACAGGCTCATCTATACAAATCAAAGAACTCCTTCTGTTTGTGGAAGGCTGCCACTGGTTGCCAACGGTTGTATCCTATTTTATTTCCTACAATTCCACATCACTTTTTAACAAAGCAGTTCACATGAAAAAAACCTGAAACAGCAGAAAAATAGTACACAGTAAAACAATACAATGCACAACTGACTTGCATAGCATTTGACTTTCTGAATTTTAGCTTTCTTTTAATATTATCTGATTATTTTCTTACAGTGTCAATGGATTTAAAATACCAATTTGCTACATAAATAAAAAAAAAATCTACAATCTGCAACCTGTTAGCCAGAACACCTGAGGACAAACGTTCTTCATTTAAGCTGTTGTATGGTATAACCTACACAGGTTGTCTCAGAAGCAAATCTCATTGTGTTCAATGGGATTTACTCATAGGTAAGTGGGTATTGGCTTACACGAGAGTTCCATTTTTTATACAAATAGCTAGCACTAACCTTTTAAGACTTCTAATTCATCGAATGTCGCCAAATGACCTTCAGCAAGACCAATGATGGTTGTTAATGTGGAATAACAATAATAAAAAGAAAGAAGCAGAAGAGAGGAGTAGAAAAGGGTGGCCAAAATGATCAAGAGGCTGGAGCAGCTCCCTTATGATGAAAGGTTACACCTCTGAGGGTTTTTACTTTAGGACACAGGTGAGCAACGGGTCGGGGACATGACTGGGGTGTATAAAATTATGCCTAGTATGGAAAAAGTGGATAAAAGATATGACAATCAATGGCTACTTGTCATGACGGTTGTTTGTTACCTTCAGGGTCAGAGGCAGTATGCCTGTGGATTTCAGCTGCTGGGGAGCAAGAGTATGAGAGTGCCATTGCTCTCATGTCCTGCTGCGAGCTTCCCACGAGTATCTGCTTTGCCACTGTGAGAAGAGATGGGCCTTTGGTGTGCTCAAGCAGGCCCCTGATAATCATATGCCCTAAACTGAATGTATAATCTTCCTCAAATCACAGATATGGGAATTTCAGGAATTGGTTAAGAACCTAAGAATAGCGCTTCTAAATCGGTGGCCTAGCTAGTCCGGCATCCTCTTCTCACATTGGCCAGTCAGATGTCTGTGGCATTCAGAAGCATAATGCCTCTGACTGTGGAAGCAGAGCAGAGCCATGGCGGCTAGTAGCCATTGAGTATTTAAATATCACTATTGAGCGATCACATGTGAAAACTCGTAGGGTAAACGTAAAGGCAAGAAAAAGAGTATCATTTGCTGGCCGTCTAAATGTAATCCTTTACTCAGAAGTAATCCTCACTGTGTATTCAGGCTTATTTAATAAGTGTGTTTAGGATTGTTTCAGCTTGAGCCAAACTACTGGCAGTTCAAGCTTTTGAGTCTTATGGGATTTTGTAAGTCTTTTGATTGGGTTTGAATGACAATGGCACAGGCAAGTTTTTCTTTAGCCTGAAGCAAACAAAAATCATGTCATGTCATGTCAGCAAAAAGTACTTAATTAAGGGCCTGGTTGTCCCTGAGGTAGGATATTTGTGTTTTGGCTATACCACATCAGTCTGCACATGGGGGGCTCATTTACAAATAAATCCCCTCCACATAGAAAACGAGATGTCAAGAAGAATGGTCTCTCCTGGATTCCCCTTGACATGCTATTTTTCTTTGTGAGGCACTGTGTTTTGGGCTGGAGTCTTCCAACATGTGAGCCCCACCTGCAGATCAAAATGGTTTCTCTATTTATCTATTCATTTCTTAAGATTTATATACCTCTTAATTAACAAAAACAGCTAAGCACATAAAACAATATAAAATATTCACTGAAAATACTGATAAAATGAAATGTTAAAAACAAATCAACATTATTATGCTTTTCAAAATGTTCACTCTGATCTCCTGATTCATTTCAATGCAAACCTCAAGAACCAACCAATTAACACTACACCAGGATGACATTGATTCCATGGAGAGTTTGCAATTGTAATCAATCCCGGAAGTCTCATCAGTTTCAGTGTCATTCATGGCAGCTCGTTGACAAAATCATTTGATGTTTTTACCTGAGTAGGTAAAACCAATGTGGAGTACAATAAATAATATGGGGGGTAGTGGTGACCCTTCAGGTTGAGGAGAGAATTATAAAAAGACAAATAATGTGCTCAAGTTCTTCTAAGAAATTGTTGCTATTTGAAGATACAAGAGACATGCAACAAAACTTTGCACTATGGACTTTTACGTGTGCCAGCCATATTTTCTTTCAGAATGCTGCATTCTACTTCTCCTTCATTCCTCTGTTTTCTGTTGTTCCTTCACTCTCTTCTAGTCAGCATTCCATGTTGACTGAGCATGCTCAGTCCTCACCGAGGTGTGTGTGTGTGTGTGTGTGTGTGTTTGCCTCCATAGGCTCCGTTCCCTAAATATTTTTTCCTCGTTCCGCAAATCTTGAGGTTCCTGTAAGCATGCAGACACCTCCCTTTCATTTCCTTGTGGCCCTCTTTTGGCTACAACCCTGTCATCGCTCTGCAGCTGAGTTCACTATCCATAGATGTATGATGGTTGAAATAAACTGAAAGGAAGAGAAACAAGATGAAGACCCATAAAAAGCCTCCTTAAACTTTCTGTGACTGCATGCATGTTTTCTACTCACAATATGGTGTGATGGGAACTTCAGCTGCATGGTATTTTGGGGAAATAATGATGGCAGCTGAAACTGTGGCCATCAAGGAGACCACAGTGGGCCTCTCACTGGTGTCAACAGCGTCTGTTGTGCTCATGTCCAGGTTGCAGGCTTCCCACAGATATCTGGTTGACTGCTCTGAGAACAGGGTGCTGGAGTAGATGGGCCATTCTATGTTCTTATGTTCTTATGCCTTAAGTCCTGGTATTTGCCTGATCATGTTATATGGTGGTGCCTTACTCAAAACTGTTCTCATTCAGTCTGTTGGACCATATAATATACATCCATCGCTTTCCTCTTCCATACCTAAACTTGGGGCGTCATTCCATTCTTCCAATTTCCTTTTTCAAGAAATGAATTCTTTCCTCTAAACAAAATTTTAATTCCTTGTTATGTGACCTCCTACTGAACACTGTTCAACCCCTGCAGCAAGGCTTGCTGTCAAGTCCTATTTGCAATTTTGGCTTAGCCGATTTCAGATTTGCTAATTTAAGTTGAAAGAGGCTGGGACAAATGTAACGTTCACATTTTGGCAATTCCCAGATGCGATCTTTGAATCATTTGCAGGAAAACACCCCTCCGAGCCTTACTACCCCTTGCAAACAGCAGCTTGCTAGTTCTCATCTAATCCAATCTGTGTGTCTCTCTCCTCTCAGGCTCCATTTGAGCTTCATCTGATCAAGAGCTCCTAATTAAACACCTCTCAGGGAGTCTAAGTCAAAAGGAAACCTAACTGCTCTGAGATATATTCTGGCTTGATGAGACATCTTGACTTGTTGAGAGGCTGATTAATCCATCACTTGCTGATACATCATTGCACTCAACTGGCTTGAAGTAAGGTATAGCCAAAGAAAGCAGCATGAAAATGGAATTTGTGGATGAGCAGATCAGCTATGTACAAACCCTGAAGATGGGGAAATGGTTGCCATTTGACTGCAGAACCCTATGAAATAATTTCAGTTGCGGAAGAGCACCATTGTTTTAAAGCAGAGGTCCTCCATTAGATATTGGAGTCCTGAGCAATACAAGGCTCCATAGGTTAAAAAAAGCACTTTGAATTGGACATGCAAATGAATAGGCAGCCATTGTAACTAAAACAACATACTGATACATATTAACTTCCTTTCCACAGAGCAAATATAGAAAAAAGCTCCTTCGATAAATTCTGCACATATTCTCACAGGCTTATTCTTAGCTAAGTTTCAGGTGACTTTCACTAACTCAAAAGTTAAACTGGAAATAGATAAACATGTGACCCCCACACACTGATTGCCAATGAAACATCATGCATTAGAGACTGGCATCCTTTCAATGGATTTGTCCCCCCAAACTAGCCTTATGAGAATGAATGACTCTTAGGAGTTGGATACCAAATCTTACCGTATTTTTCGCTCTATAACACGCACCACACCATAACACGCACGTAGTTTTTAGAGGAGGAAAACAAGAAAAAAAATATTCTAAATGAAACAGTGGATGTATGATTTTTGTGGTTCATGCTGTGGCCACAGACATGTGATCTGACAGTGAGTTTGGAGTAGCCCAATGCAAAAATCCTGAGGATCCAGGTGGATCCATGCTTTGTAACCACGTTTTTGCACCACTGCGACCCTAGGCAACAGTGGGTGCGTGATTTTTTTGGTGCAAGATGTAGCCATGGACATGCTATGTGATCTGATGGTGAATTTGGGGTGACCCAATGCAAAAATCTTGAGGATCCATGTGGATCCGTGCTTTGTAACCACGTTTTTGCACCATTGTGGCCCCAGGCCACAGTGGGTGCGTGATTTCTTTGGTGCAGGCTGTAGCCATGGACATGCTATGTTATCTGATGGTGAATTTGGGGTGACCCAGTGCAAAGATCCTGTGGATCCATGCTTTGTAACCACGTTTTTGCACCATTGCAGCCCCAGGCAACAGTGGGTGCGTGATTTTTTTGGTACAGACTGTAGCCATGGACATGTAATGTGATCTGATGGTGAATTTGGGGTGACCCAATGCAAAAATCCTGAGGATCCATGTGGATCCGTGCTTTGTCACCACGTTTTAAATGGGGAGGGAAGGAAAAACACAGAAGGGACAAGGAGCACAAGAGGGGTGTGCGGAGAAGCAGCTGGCTAACAATGCAGGAGAGGGGTTTAACGGGGTGGGGGGGGGAGGAAAGGAAAGCAAAAGTTCCCCCACCCACCCAAGCCAGCCCTCTCTCTCTCTCTCCCACCTGCATGTTTTTCGGCTGCCTGCGAGTCCCTAGAGCACGGAGAGGAGGAGGTGGTGGGCTGGAGCCTGCACGCAGTGTGACTAGGAAAGAATTAGAAGGAAGGACTCGATCCTTTCCTTAACCCTCTGCTTGCCAGGAGGGCAGGGGATTCCCTGCTCTTTGTTGAGTTTGAGCAAACGCAGCAACAGAAGCGGGTGGGCAGTAAGACCCTGAGGCAGAATGCAGGAAAGCAGCAGCTTCCGCCTTCCCTCCGCCCGCCCAATCTTATTTTTGCCTGATTTTTGCCTATTTTTGCCCTTGCGCTCCGGCGAGTCAGCTCCAGGGACCACACATTCGCTCAATAGCATGCACAGACATTTCCCCTTACTTTTTAGGAGAAAAAATCTGCGTGTCATAGAGCATAATTTACGGTAATAGCCATCAGTTCCCAGACCATTGGCAATGCTGGCTGGGGCTCATAGGAGTTGGGAGTTCAACAACATGTGGAAGGTGCCTGAGCTAGATGTTCGGTAGAAGGCAGCTTCCTACGACCATAAGGAGAAGAACTGGGGAGCTAATTGAGGCTGTAAGTAACAAAAATGCGGGGGGGGGGGCACACACAGAAAGGATGGGCAGTTCTTCTCTGCCTCTCCTTCGTTCCCCATTTGAACATGTGGTGAGGTTGATTTCTGATACTAGAGACTATATCTGTCACGGAGACTCTCTGAATTAAATGCAGAATGTACCAGGCTACGAAAGGTCCTTGCAAGTGTCTTAAAACAGGACCTGCATTCATTGCTGAACATAGTGCTCCCTTAGGGAAGGAAAAGGTAAAACCCTTCAGCAGACTCCTGTGCAGGGGAAAACGAATTGCAGAAAGTTGTAGTTCAGAGAACTTGCTCAGGGAACTGGGCTACAGATTGACGGCTGAGCATGCTGTAAAAATGCCCTGTGCTTAAATCAGCCCTTCCTTCCTAGAGAGTGCAGCCTGCAGATGAGTAAGTATTGGCAGTCTTCATGAACCATGGATTGTATGGTTCACTGAGTGCCTAAGTCACTTTGAAGCTCTGGCGCATCTCCAGATGTCACATACTTTACGTATAGTAATTAGATCATGGTGACAGCTCCATGCAAGAGGCTGAGTCTGTGCAGCCTGGCTCTGCTCCGGAAATTCATCCTTCAAAAAACAGCTCCTGCCCATATTATACTTCTGTGCCTCTTAGAATTGTTGTTGTTGCTGCCTTCAGTTTGCTTCCAGATGGTTAAAATGCAAGTTTGTGCAGGCTCATTTAAAGAAAACGCTAAATGCTTCCAAAAAAACCAATCTAAATTCCAGGGACAATAATGGAAATACTCTTGACATTTTGGCCTCTTCTTTCCTTAAAGCAAAACAACATATGCATACACACACACACACACACACACACACACACACACACAGGCGCCAATCAAAGAAATAATTAAAGTGCACTAACTACTAGGATTTGTGTGCCATTTGTTGCCTTTTTTCAGTCTTTCTCCTAGGCAGCAAATTAATGCAAAGCTAGCAGAATGCCTTGAAGATGTCCCCCAAGTTTGTACTTATTTGCAAAACGGTTGGGCAGTCATCAGCATCAGCTGTATAGTGTTGCATGCTACCCCAATCTCCGAACAGTGTGCGATACCCAGGGCCTGGATTTCCTTTTGGAAATGAAGCACAATGGAGACTGTGGTTTCTTTATGATATATGATTTATTTACATACATATATATAGGTAAAGGACCCCTCGGCGGTTAAGTCCAGTCAAAGGCAACTATAGGGTGTGGCGCTCATCTCGCTTTTCAGGCCAAGGGCACTGGCATTTGTCCACAGACAGCTTTGAGGGTCATGTGGCCACCATGATTAAACCACTACTGGTGCACGGAGGACCGTGACGAGTGCCAGAGCGCTCAGAAACACTGTTTGCCTTCCTGCTGCAGCGGTACCTATTTATCTACTTGCACTAGTATGCTTTTGAACTGCTAGGTTGGCAGAAGCTGGGACAGAGCAACGGGAGCTCACCTCCTCACGCAGATTCAAATCGCCAACCTTCCAATCAGCAAGCCCAAGAGGCTCAGTGGTTTAGACCACAGTGCCACCCATGGTCCCACATACATACAACATATATGAGTCTATGATGGATGAATTCACAGCATCAACGCCCCAAGTGGGTCTTGCTTCTCCCATAGCTGCAGCTGTGGATTCAAACAGACATCAGCCATGGCTCAGACCCTCTCTCCAGGTCGCTGCTGTTGCCTTTCTCCTTGGTCACATCACACAACTCTAAAGATTCTACTTCAGACTCTGCTTTTGTTTCCTCACTAACTATCTAAGAGCTGAAGGAGGGGTCTCACCCACTTGCCATCTGGCACCGAGCCCCTCTCCATAGCTTTCTTAATGAGCCATGACCTTCCTTTTGTCTTCTTAATGGCACATCTCCCAGGTGATTACCTCATCAAGAGACTGACCAGGCTTGCATTTTAACCCTTGCTGGATCCAGGGGTTCAGGAGGCTTGATTAAATTCTAACATTAAATGGAGCCAGGAATTTAGGGGAGTCTGGCACCCCAAACTCATAACAATACATTATATAGCAGGTGTGTTTTCTGCTCCATGCCTTTACCGTTACTTTGCATCATGAACACCACAATGTTTTATGCGCAGATGTGTTTCTGTTAACCAAGGATGCAACCCTCCAGGCCTCTCTGTCTGGACTTCAGGAATTCCACACCCTGGTATGTAGCCTACTCAACAAAGGTCAGAACTGCATTGGTCTCTCTGCCCACGTTTCCTGCAGAAAGGTGCCCACGAGGAAATGCAACCCCTGAACTACAGCAGGGAATGGCGGGACATGGATCATGGCTTCCTCATACATTGTGTCCCCCCATGTGCTAATCAGTGTTTCCTAAACTTGGGTCTTCAGCTGTTTTGGGGCTACAATTTCCACCATCCCTGATCACTAGTGAGCTATGGATGATGGGAGTTGTAGTCCAAAAACTGCTGGAGACCCAAGTTAATTGATTCATGTTTCCCTTTCAATTGTAGCGATGCACACAGTGGATTTGTGAGGAACAACTCTTGTCACTAAGAGACTGAAAGCTATTTTCACATTGAATATTCATTCTTGCTGACAGCACTGCATTTAAATTACAGACTTTGTGTCATGTGAGAAAAACACCATTCGTTGCTGATTCATGTTTTTTAATTAACTGCTGGGGTATGAGGAGATCTGGTCCTGTCACCTTCAAGAAGAGGGGGAGGCGAGCAAATGGTTCATGTGAATCTGCCCTCTCCTTCCCAGGGAGAATGCCATCATATATCCTAATTCTTTCTCAATTCTCCAAGTGCCATTACTTTTATATCCCAAACAGTGACAGCCACATACAAGTGGACAATATCAGCAGATGGAGAGGGGGGCAGGGTTTGCAAAAGTACAGTTTTACTAGCCAAAAAAAAAAGTCCTGAGGGGGAAATTTCCTACACCACCATCCCTGCAAAGAAGCCCAATGAGTCCTGAGGCTACACTGTTTCCATAAAATGTTGACTGAAGTGGGGGGGGCAGCAGAAAAATGGGGGCAGGGGAATAGAGTAGCTGGAATTCAGAACAGGGAGAACTGAAGCATTTTATTGCAGTTCCAACTTCTTAATTTATAAAATTTCAACAGCCCTAGTCTAGAGATAGCTATGTTTAACTCCTATTTAAAGCAATGGGCTTTGAATGCAACTAATTGTATCTGAATTGGGGTCAGGGGCATAGGTGTTAGTTTTAGGAATGCCCATTTGCATTTTGCATGTACCTTGAGGCATCAAGCAAAACCACTCCACAATATAATGATAAAAAAAATAATTTTTAAAAGGCAGCCCTACAAATGGGACAAACTACGTTTCTATCTGTATGTCCACCACTGTTATAGAGTGGTGGGACCAGGGAGCTGGGCATGAACAAATTTTCCGTGCTAAGTCCATCTTGAGGGATATGTCTGAAAATATATTTCAGTTGTGTTACATTAGTTACTCCCCGTTAACTGTTTTGCTTGAATGGGTCATGGGCAAATAGTCCATATATATTATGTCTGCCCTTTGTTAATTGCAAATATCACTTGCTATCTTGAACATAAATCGTTTTGCATGTTAACATCAAAAGCCCACTCTCTCAGCCTCCATGCATTCACCTGGAAGTCTCAATAGAGCCTATACACCAGGCATGGCCAAACTTGGCCCTCCAGCTGTTTTGGGACTACCGTTCCCATCATACCTGACCACGGGTCCTGTTAGCTAGGGATGATGGGAGGGCCGAGTTTGTGGATGTCTGCTGTACACTAACAGGCTCTACATGCCTCTCTTTCAGAAGTTCCTGATGGAAACTCAGAAAACATGAAAGAAGTGAGGCAGCTGATCAACTGGATAAATAAGGGATGTTGCCCTGTGCGTGTTGTGTTGTGTTGTGTTGTGTTGTGTTGTGTTGTATATATGGAGTTTGGGCCATGAGCAAAAGGAGGCCTAATCATGAGACTTCTAGCAGGACTGGACTCCCGTGTATCTCTTGTTGTGCATTTGAGATGGGATGCACATATGCGTTTAGCATCCTGTAGGCCCCCCCTTTCATGGCTCGCATTGGGCATGGCTCCAGGGAGCTGTGCAGAACAGCTTTGGCAGAGGAGGTCTGTGTGAGGCTGCCAGGCCCGATCTGCAGGAGCACCACACCTGCAGCATAAGCAATAGCATGCACAACCGCACAGCTGTGGCAATGAAGCATCCCACCCAATGCCTTTAGAAGCTGGGGGGAAAGTGTGACAATAATCTAGAGTAAATACAGTATAGAAAGAGATGGACCATCACTCATGCTGTAAAAGCTGCTAGTGGATCCAAATTCTGCAAAAATGATATATTTTCAGTTACTGGTTTTAACTATGCTATGTTACAATCTATTTAATAATCTCAATGATTCTTAATGGATGTTAAATGTTTGAAAATGATATAGTGTATTGTGAGGATCAGATGATAGGTCTCTGCAACGAATGTGGTTCATTTGGAACAAGTCCAACATATGACTAGATTTGGATGCTGCCTTGCAAACTGGAATATAAAGCCTTTGAAGAATGTGTCTCCATGGTGAAGATTATGTTAAACTGCTCCATTTTATGCAAAGCAGGTGACCCAGCAATGTTGCCAAGAAAGCATATCAGCTGAGTGCCCCTTGCTAAGTGTTAGCTATCCTTGGTTAAGTGTTAATTGCCAGGTGTTTTAATCTGGAGGGCTGCCAATGGAAGAATTTTGACTGGCAGCTCTGAAAGACTGCTTTATTTAAATAATAATCTCAAAACTATTTAGCACCCTGCAATGACTGCATCTCAAGTGATCAGCCACTTTGTCTACAGCATCTGCAAATGAAGATGACCTTCTCCAGAGTTTAATGTGGCATTATAAATGCAGTATATGTGATATTCAGGCTGCCTGTTCCAGCCAGAGTGGGAGGCAGTAATGAACAGCAACTATTTTGGCAGTAACAGTAAATTAGCACTCAGCCCACTCAAATTCATAGCTTTCTGCATTTGATCTGCCATATGCATGAGATATAGAACTTTTATGTATGAGGTTCACAATAAATAATTTGGCAATAATATAAACAGGAACCAAGGGATTCTGTTTAAAGAAGATTGCAAGCTTTTGCAACATCACAATCTTAATCCTGGCAGCTGAAAACAAAAAACCAGAAATTCAGATTGGCATTGGGCTGGATCCAGACTAAGTTAGTTGCACTTAGTTCCCATTGAAATAAGTACCGGTAAATAACTTATTCCATTGATTTCAATGGGACCTGTGTGACTATTGTATGTTGTAGCAAACCCAATGTCAATTAGAAAATTGGCAGCTCTGACTGCTTCAATAAAACAATAATAATCCCACATGAATGGGCATTAAAATGGCACATGTAGTTCAGTGTAAGTATGTGTACATTCTGACAGCTTTGTTCTCTGAGCAGCTGGAACGTTTGAATTGTGAGCATTCCATACCATCACATGAATGCAGCCAATCAGCAGAGGATCTTTCAGAAAGTGTGGGTTTGATAATTCTGGCTTTAAATGCAAACTGATCAGAATTCTCAACCAGCCCTACTCCTTGAAAATAAATTGGTATGAATGTTCAGTAAACAGGTTGTCTGGAAGTAACCCACATGCCTGTTGGGACTGATGGGAAATAACTGTGCACGGGGCTGCTTTAGTCTAGCCCAAGTCCATTGCCACATAACCCTTCATTCTCTGAACCCTACTTCCTGGATTTCCTTCTTTCCCAGTTCCTGCACTCTCAGTGGCCCCTCTTGCACCTGGGCAAGATGGTGCCAATCTTCATGCCTGTAGTAGTTTACTGTGGTGTTCTGCCATATTATATCTTGCTGCCTTTAATCTTATAGCCTTTTTCTTAATGTGCCTAGAAACCAAGATATCCTCATCTGTGATGCTTGATGATTGCTGCTTTATGAGACCATAAAATATGTGCTGTGAGGAAACAACAGGCTCCCCGCTCAAATTTACAAATACTCCAGCGGTGAAAGAGATCTAAAATGCATAAATGAACAAGCCACATGAATAAAAAATGTGGTGGTTCAGTAATGGGGTCTGATTCACAATGTAATGATCATAATGTGAAGCCACAATAATTGCATAGTTACACCAAATTGAACAAAGATGCACATTTGCTCACAATATGAAGCTTGTGTTGTCAAAGGGTTCCTTTCACCAGGTTTATCAGGTCTTCTGCTCCGTTGGAAAGCAACTCATTTCTTCAGTAATTCAGTCCTTCACATTCAACAAACTGAACACAAGGAATGCAGGGAGCTATCTAACAATATAATCAAAGCCAGCTTGACTGTACACTCAGGCAAGGCAGCTGTTTCGTGTGGCACAACCCACTGGACAGTGGACAGCCATCTTGCCTGTTGCCCATCACAGTCCAACTCCGGAAGTGGTTTTTTTAATGTAGGGAAAACTTAAGGTGGCCCAATATTAAGTTAAAACTTGAATTCAAAATGGATCCAAAATATACTAAATTGCACAGCTTGTGAATGTTTGCAGAATGCCAAAACTCAGTTGTTACAATAAAGAGTACACTCTAACACATCAGTGTTGGGGGGCAGTAGGGTCAAATGCAGTAGTTCTGCTCCCATCATTATTCTCTTCAACTCGTAAGAACCATGGAAAACCAGGGGTGGCATTCAGCCAAGTTTTACTCAGAGTGGACTCATTGAAATTAATGGGCCTAACTTAGTCATGTTTCTTAATTTCAAGGAGTCTCCTCTGAGCAGTGGCGTAGCGTGGGGGGTGCCAGGGGTGCCAGCCGCACCGGGCGCAACACCTGGGGGGGCGCGAGTCCAGAGGGAAGGGACAAGCAATCGAGGCTTGGTTGGGGTGGGGGGTCGTCGTCTCCGCCACTGCTTCTGTTTTCCGCTGCGCTGAGGCGAGCTGGGCGTGGCCAGGCATGCAAGCGCAGCGCCTGGCCAAGCGCTGCAGCCTGGGGAGCCGGCACCTTAGCGCCTCGCCGTCGGCGGCGCAGCCGTTGCCCAAGCTCGACAACTCGTGGAGGGCGCCTCTCTCTCTCTCTCTCTCTCTCTCTCTCTCTCTCTCTCTCTCTCTCTGCCTGGAGGGGAGGGGCTTTCCCTGCTCTTTGTTCCGTTTGAGCAAACACAGCAACGAAACAGAGCAGGGTGGGCAGTAAGACCCTGAGGCAGAATGCAGGAAAGCAGCCACTTCCTCTTTTCAGGTTTCCCTTCTCCGGTACCTACCCACCCACGTTTATTGCGAGGGAAATCTAGCTGACTGCAGGGAAGGGGTTGGGTGCATTTAATGTGTGACAAAGGCATCAGGTGTACGTCTTGGGTGGAAAGGGTATAAGGGTGGGGAGGTAGAGTGCATTTAAAAAAACCAAAACATTGTGGATTTAAACAAGGAAAATGTAGCATAATCTACTGTTTGTAAGGGCCCTTTGGGATTGGTTTTACCCATCTCAGACAGTTAGCTCATAGTGTAAATAAAGATGGCTGTTGTTTACATTTTTTTAATAAAAGCATCAACAACGATCCTTTTGCACGGTCTGTTGTGCTGTGTTGCAGAACTTTTTGCAGTTGCAGGATTAGGGATGGTGTTCTGTGCTACAGTGGCGTAGCGTGGGGGGTGCAGGCTGGGCCGGCCACACCGGGCGCAACATCTGGGGGCCCGCGCTCCACGGGTTAGGGGGCGCAAAATCCACGGGTTAGGGGGCGCAAATTACTTGCCTTGCCCCGGGTGATGACAACCCACGCTACGCCACTGCCTCTGAGTAAAGCTTAGCTGAATAGCACCCCAGGGCCTGAAATGTGCTAGGAGTTTTCATAAGTCTCAACACTGCAGAGCAGACAGTTGCCTCCACAAGTTGAAGATAATTTTGGAGGGGGGAGAGATAGAGCTGGCCTCCTCATCTCCTCCCCCCTTTCACATATTTAGTGTTCTGCTTATCATCGACACCCAAAAAGATCTCTAGAAGGTCTCTCACTGTTCAGGGCTCAGCATCTCCTACTTCAGCCTCACTTCTGCCTCACCACCTCCCCCCTTTCTCTTGCCACAGATTGTCTTTCTTCTCAGCCAAACTTGACTCTCTCCAAAGCCCAGCTTTGCTCCCAAGGAAGCACAGCAAGGCGATGTGAATCCTACAAAATGGGTTGCACACACTTCCCCCTCTTTGTCAACTAGATTTGACAAAAATAACAACAGCTTCTTCCTCTTCTTCCGTTTTTCCCCTGATCATTCCTGGGTGGAGGGGATTGAGCTCCTCGCTAATCTTAGGGACTGCTATAGCTGCCTCTCCTCCCCTTTCCAGGGGTCCTATTTGGGCTATTCCTCTCCTGTCTCTTCTTACACCTGACAAGTCAACAAGGTTCCAAGAGACCTTTGAAGATGGTACAAGATGCTTAACATTAACCAGGCCAGTCTCATATCAGCTATGTTGGTCTGTGGCTTCATGGAAACCCCACAACTTTGAGTCCCCTTTCATTTTCATGTAGCAGCACTGAAGGCTAGAAATCATTCGCAAAGCTTTTTATTAGTTTGGAGAGGCCCGATAGGTCAATCTGGGACACCTAATGCGCTGCAGTCATTGCCTTGCCATGTCATAGCTTATTTCCCCCCCTAGCTCGTGCGGGCATTTATAATACACACAGAAAGAAACAAGAGCCGACAGAGCGATTATCCTATATTTAGGAATAGAACGTTGGGATTCTTGTTTTGTTCTGCTTTAACAAGGCAGAGAAATATAGGGCCGGACAGGTGTGAAACCGTGATTATGCATTGTTCAAAAATCCTGAAAGTCTCCGTTTTCAAGCCAAAGGAGCTTCCTTTTCAAATAAATTAACACTGTCAAGGGGATATTTTTAGAGCCCTCGTTTTCCCTTGTACTTTCACTTTGGATGAGAGTTGTGTGAACCCTTCGGCTACCAGTTCTGTCTCCTGACTCACTGTGATGGGAGAACCCTCTGCATCTGCTAGGCATGCTTGGCCTGCAGAGCTCTTGGAACTGTCAAAAAGATAAGGTGAGAAAACCATGGCTTTCAAGGGCCTGTTTGTCAAGGCACAGTTACATAGCCAGATGAGGTGGCTTCGGTTGTGGAGGGACAAAAAGAGTACAGTGGTACCTCAGGTTAAGTACTTAATTCGTTCCGGAGGTCCGTTCTTAACCTGAAACTGTTCTTAACCTGAAGCACCACTTTAGCTATTGGGGCCTCCTGCTGCTGCCGCGCCGCCGGAGCACGATTTCTGTTCTCATCCTGAAGCAAAGTTCTTAACCTGAGGTACTATTTCTGGGTTAGCAGAGTTTGTAACCTGAAGCGTATGTAACCTGAAGCGTATTTAAACCGAGGTACCACTGCACGCTGCCTGTGGCCCATAGTACTGGGGTGCGTGCCTTGGCCCCAGTGTTGTGTCCTCAAGGGGAGTTACATGATGTCTCTGTTTTAATGACCCGGTTTCCCTGGAACAGTTGTATTGGGCAAAGAACATCTCAGGATTCAAGTGAGGATTTGATATGTTTCTGGACAAAGTTGAATGATTTCTTTCCGTTCTTCTCATGAAGGAGTGACTCCATAACTGCACAGGGACATAAGCATCTCAAGGATGAATAGAGCTAATGGGCTTTTTGACAACTAGACCCTCCACCATGAGACGGAAAGGAGGGGCATAAACCAGCCAAACAAGCCCCCCTCCTCTTCACTGCCCCCACTGCCTCCTGTGGCAGTGAGTTCCATTGCTTAACTATGTTGCAGGGGTTTGTAACTCCAGTCCCCTTTCTTTGTGGGAAAGCGTGTGCTTTAAAAGGACAGGGCGTGTGCAGCTTACATTTCTGCTTAACTGGCTTCAAAGAGATGTTGCATGGCTAAAATGAGTTCCTTGGAGGAAGAAACATAATAATAAAGGAATAAACAAAAACCACCCGGAACGTTTAGTGTTTCGTCATCCAACAGCATTTTATGCTGAATCTACTTTCTTCAATACATAGGGATGCAATTGCTTCCGCGGACAATAAATCAGCCTAGCTTCATTCATCAAGTATGGTGGAAAGCAAATGGAAGTCATCAGAATCTGTATCTTCACACCCACTGAATGGTGCAGTCACAGAGAAATCAATCTCTGCTTTGTTCTCTTTCCTCTGCTGAATGCTGAAGCAACACAACACCCCCCCCAATCCATCAACTTCCTCTCTTCTGGGAGCATCCAGATACTCATTCTGAACTTGATTTTGAACTATTTGACTTGGGCGTATCACTAGTAAATATTTGTTGCATGACTCATTTCTAGCCAGGATGCAGCCTGAATGCAGTCACATTCATCTACACAATAGCTTTGTGAAATAGTGCCCATTCTTCCCCTCTGAGGTAATAAACCCAGTAGCTGGAAGAAAATGAAACTGGTGTGTCAGGTTTCTGTTCAGATTCTCTCCCCACCCCTACAAACACACACAAACACACACCCACCCCACTCATTGGCATTCTCCATAATACCTCTCCCATCCTACCTGGCAATGTCACGGCAACATTCCATTTTTTGTCCTTTTGTTTCAATGGCGGTGCAGAAGGTTTGAAGTAGTCATTAACTAATAGCTCAAAGCCCAGCCATGTGGGAAGAAGTGAGCTTAGCCAATCGACAGACAAATCAAGGCACTACTCCAAAAGCACTCCATTTCCTTACAGTTCAAGAAACAAGTCAAATGAATCATTGGCAATGGTTGATTGCCATGTCCACATCCTTGGCAATCTTCTTGCATCAGGAAAGCTTTTGAAGTGTCATCTGGAAACAAGGGAAATTATAGTTGCTTTTACGTTGCCTGTTTTCACTATATCAAGCTGCTGTGATCTCAAATTCCTTTTACAAATCACAAGGCTTCTGCACAGGGACGTCTGTTCATCCGTCCGTCCTCATCAACCTTCTGGAGTTCTTTGAGGGTATCAACACACACGTCAATTGGGAGGTTCTGGCAAAGATTGTATATTTGGGCCTCCAAAAAGCATTTCACCAAGCTCCTCATCAAACGCTCCTGTGTAAGCAGCACTGCTGGAATATGAAGAAAGTTCTTTTCTGGATCAGTGACTGGTTAAGCACCAGGAAGCAGAGAGTAGGAATCAATAGACAATGAAGGAAAATAAGAAATGTAGTCCCTTAACCATCTGTATTTGAACCAGTGCGACTGAATGTGTTCATAAGTGATATAGAATTAGGAGCAACTAATGAAGTTCGGTCCCAGCTCCTGCCAACCTAGCAGTTCGAAAGCACGTCAAAGTGCAAGTAGAAAAATAGGTACCGCTCCAGCAGGAAGGTAAATGGCTTTTCTGTGTGCTGCTCTGGTTCGCCAGAAGCAGCTTAGTCATGCTGGCCACATGACCCACAAGCTGTCTGCGGACAAATGCCGGCTCCCTCGGCCTATAGAGTGAGATGAGTGTGCAACCCCAGAGTCGTCCGCGACTGGACCTAATGGTCAGGAGTACCTTTACCTTTAATGAAGTGGCCAAATTTGTGGATGTCATTAAATTATCCAGGATGATGATTCTAAATGTGCACAAATTTTCTTGAGCCAATCTGCCTCAGATTGGCACCCCGTTGGCCTACGAGCCACCTCTGCTGCTCCTTGTCAGTCTCCGCTCCTCAAGGGGAACAAAAAAAACATGAGAGAAAGGAGTAACAGTAGGCTTGAAATATAATCCCTGGTGGGGAAAGAGGCATGCCAGTTATTGCCAACTTCTGCCAGTGAGGTACGTTCTCCCCTCACACACAAACACCTTGGGGAATGGAAGGGAAGGTTTAGGCTACAATCAAATAACAACAACAAATTAGAAACGGGAGCATGGATGAGCTGTAAATCTCAGCATAAGAATAAAAAGATACACATTGGGATAAGAAAATAAAATAAATATTAACTTCACAGTGTGCACACGTGTGATATGAATTGAATCATAGAATTATAGAGTTTGAAAGGAAGCACAAGGGTCATCTAGTCCAGCCCCCTTCAATGCAAGGAATCTTTTGCCCAACATGAGGCTTGAACCCACAACCCTGAGATTAAGAGTCTCATGCTCTACCAACTGAGCTATCCCAAATATGAATCTTGCAATCATAGTGGGTAGCTCAGTGAAGACATCAACTCAATCAGCAATTACTTTCAAGCGAGGGATGATGGGGAAAGGGGTATCATAATGTCTTCATTTGAAATCTATAATCCACTCTCAATTTTGTGACCACATCACATAAAGCTATTGTAGAGCGATTGAATTTGGATTGCAGGGGAGCAAGAGGGGGTGAGGGCTGTTGTCCTCAGGACCTGCTTATGGGCATCTTATTCTTATGTCTGCTTATGGCTGATTGCTGTGCAAAATGAATGCTGGACTAGATAAGCCTTTGGTAAGAGCCCTTCTTGCATTCTTAAGGGCCACATTGGGCATGTCCATATGAGAACTTGCCCCACTCCTGTTTTGATGCCCCCAGACAGCATAATAATAAAAATATCAGTTTTAGCTGTGCTTGGGAGTTATTTTGAGCATATGCATTTTCCACATGCCTACAACCTGTGGACTACTGAGTGGCAGATGGGATCGGCATGGGAGCAACCTGGGTGTCTTCACTTTTGTAAAGATTGAGCATACCGAAAAATGCCAAAACTGGGATGGATATGCCTTCTGCTGAAAGAAATTCTTCCCTGCAGTATATGGGAGGGTGTAACCAACCTTTTGCCTAATTGACAATAAGAAATATGACAGCTCTTCTTTGGCCTAGTCGATCAATCTCACTTTACTAGAAACTTATAATTAACCTTCATGTCAAACATAGTTCAGATGCCGGTGAGTTCTTTTCATCTCAGGGTGAGCACAGCTGTAATAGAAAACCAGAATTCACAGTAAATTCTTCAGCTGAGGTGTGAGTCCAGCCTCACAACTGAAATGACAGACCAGGAGATACAGGATGTTGAGCAAACTGAACCCTGGCTATGTGTCTGGCCCTTCCCTTTGATGCTTTAGGCAAGCTGTCTTCTTTTAAAAAATAAACACTGAATTATCTGGAAAATAAGCTGAATAAAAATATGAAAAAGCCCAGGGGCCAGGTGTAGCCTTTTTACCTGTCCCTTGGAGACATACCTGCTTCCCAACCAAACCCGTCTCTCCAGGCCACAGCCTTTACTGGCTCTACTTTGGCACCCTCCTTGAGTGTTTTTGCCTGCCTGGAATGTGCCCTTGAACTTTGATCATGCTTCCTGCTTGCCTGGATGAAGGAACAAGAGGGATGTGCGGGTAGAAACTAGCCTGCCACATAAACTTCACATTCCTTGCTTTGCCCACTTTGCCACTGGAATGTGACCCCGGAAGGTTGCACAGAAGGGAATGCAGTTCCCCTCCCCAAGGGGGCTGAAAAAAGTTTTCCATCCCTGTACTGCTGCAGCAAAGCTTTAGCTTTTACTGCTACTTTACTAGAAAGTCACTAGTACACTTTGGCAGATGGTAGTTGGTTTTCATCTTTAGTCTTTCTAGGGATGATATTAATTATTAGTCCCATGGTATAGAGCCTAATATAATATCAGACCACAGGAGGTTGAAACCAATGGGAGCTTCACTATAGCACAAAATCTTCCATCGAGACCCCTATTTTTTGCCGCCACCACCCCATAAGAAGAAGAAGAAGAAGAGTTTGGATTTGATATCCCGCCTTTCACTCCCCTTCAGGAGTCTCAAAGCGGCTAACAATCTCCTTTCCCTTCCTCCCCCACAACAAACACTCTGTGAGGTGAGTGGGGCTGAGAGACTTCAGAGAAGTGTGACTGGCCCAAGGTCACCCAGCAGCTGCATGTGGAGGAGCGGAGACGCGAACCCGGTTACCCAGATTACGTGACTACCGCTCTTAACCACTACACCACACTGGCTCTCTAACTACTTCATACCCTCTGTACCATATCCCATCCTGTTCTTCCATCCCTCAGAAGCAGTTTTTGGGGGGCATCAGTGGTGGGGGCAGTTCCAGATTTAGGTATAAGCTAAACAAGGGACGCGGGTGGCGCTGTGGGTAAAACCTCAGTGCCTAGGACTTGCCGATCGTATGGTCGGCAGTTCGAATCCCCGCGGCGGGGTGAACTCCCGTCGTTCGGTCCCAGCTCCTGCCCACCTAGCAGTTCGAAAGCACCCTCAAGTGCAAGTAGATAAATAGGTACCGCTTTATAGCGGGAAGGTAAACGGCGTTTCCGTGTGCTGCGCTGGTGCTGGCTCGCCAGAGCAGCTTCGTCACGCTGGCCACGTGACCCGGAAGTGTCTGCGGACAGCGCTGGCTCCCGGCCTCTAGAGTGAGATGAGCACACAACCCTAGAGTCGGACACGACTGGCCCGTGCGGGCAGGGGTACCTTTACCTTTACCTAAACAAGCTATAGCTTAGGGCCCCACTCTCTTGGGGGACCAAAAAAAAAAATCCGGGGGGGGGGGAAACTGGATGTACATTTCCAAAATATAAGATAAAAAACAAATAAAATAAAACCTACATACAGCAACAGTGTTTTGTGTTGTGTAGGCTCCTATGATGTAATTAGGTCCATAAATTACCATATAGCATATATTCAACACAAAAAAAAACAATGACAATTTGTTGTTGACAAAGGACAGCTGGACATATAAAGAGCCCCATTACCTTCAGTAGCTTAGGGCCTCATCAAACCTAAATCCAGCTCTGAGTGGGGGCCCTGATGTGCATGAGCATATGCATTTTCCACTAAGGCGAAGTCCGGGATCCATAAGTGACAGACTCCAAATGATGAGCTAATACCCTGAAACCGACTTGCTCATCTCCTTCAGATAGATCAGCACAGCTATCTTTCCCTCACAAATGTTTGCTGTGATGACACACTGTATTGTTGTGTTTCTAGAGCCACATAACAAAACACTGGCAGTGTTTCTGCTTAAATAACGTTTTACCCTTATTAATCTGCAAGCACATGTCCCGTCCCCCTCCCACCAGACTCTGGAGATTGGAGAGGGAAAAGAACATGAGATCTGTATCAACACAGACAGATAATAAACAAAGACTTAGCACTGTTTGTACTTCTCCATCATGAAAGAGATTGTGCTTCGGTGGAGAGGGTGCTGGAAGGTGGAACAATGAAAAGCCTGGTAATGGTGGGTGGTTCATAACCTTCATAACGCAGGCGGGGTGATCACCAACAAAGGGGAAATTGTCCCCCAATGTGTAAACAAGGGGAGAAGAGCAGCTGAAGATAGCATGGTTGGATCTCTGTGTGATTCTTTTGTGTTGCTTGGCTTTTTGTCCTTCAACATGGAGAGAGAAAGAGTGCCTACAGAGACTCACTAGCTTATGGTTGCAATAATTTTTGGCAGTGTGAATTCAAATAATCAACCAATTAGTTTCCAAGTTGCTATAGTACTCTTTGGGTATTTTCATGGTACCACTGGAATGAGCCACTTACAAAAGCTGTCAGTGTTGGACAGAAAAGGACAGGCACAGATTTTTAATAAAATGTAGTTCAGTGTAATGTAAGGCTTAAGTATGAATTACGGATGAAGATGGAAATGCATCACTTCTTTGCTTAAACGAGCTTTGTATAGGAAACTGTCTTACACCAAGTCAGATCACTGGTCCATCTACCTCGGTATTGTCTACCATGACTGGCAGAAAATCTTCAGGGCTTCAGAGAAGGTGCCTGAGACTGAACCTGGGATCTTCTATCTGCAATGCATGTGCTCTACCAGTGAGTTACAGATGGTTCAAATTAGATTCTTCATCGTCTGTATTTTGTAACCTAGGGATAGAAACACACCAAAATGCTTCCAGTTCAGGGGTTTCTCTTATGCTACATGTGGTTGAGTGTTTGAAGCCATCATGCCACCATGAGAGGGCTGACTAGAACTTCTGAGACAACTGGGCAAGAGAAAGTAACACTGGAGTAAGAATCCTTGACTAAGTTGACCGTCATGAACATGAATTGACTTGATCCACCACCTGCCTCCCAAAAATGTTCAGAGTATAACACTGCGATGTTTTCGTGCAGTCCTAAAATGTGATTACTATGCATATTTTGAGAAAAAACGTTTTAAAAACACACATTTTGAGAGTATATACATTTAAAATACCATTTTAAAGACATGCACCGTGTGCAGAACTCTTTTTAAAACCCACAGGTCTATGAATAACTGGGATGGAAAACATTTATGGATTAACACAAGAAGAAATAACAAGCTCTGGAAATAGACCAACTTAATAGGCTCATCCTACTCATTTGCCTGACGAGTGCTGTGCTTTGTGGTTGTGCCCCAGTGGGGAGTAGGCCTGTCACTGACTCTGCTGATATTTCAGTGCCAAGTTAAGTTCTACCTTTGTAAAGTTGCTAGCATCAGTTGCTGTTGTGTGTCAGGCCAATAGGATGTTTTTTATGGTTGATCTCTGATAGATTTTAGGTATGTTTTATCTACTTGTCTGTCATTGAGGTTCTTTGTATTTGAATTGATTCATAACCTGCTCTGAGATCATGAGACGAAGGGCTGAATAAAAAGATACCAGTAAATAAGCAATTAGGCAGACTCCACCATAATGAATACAACAGAAGCTGACCTGCTGTTTCTAAAATGTTCCTATAATTTAAAAATAGCTCCCTTCCTTTTTAGATCCAGCATTATTACAGTTGACACATGCACATGGGGAAATGCTGTATGCACAGCCTTATTCCTGGCTCCCTCAACTATGTGTGAAACTGCCTTAGCTGGAAATATATGTATTATTACTGGGCCCTCCAGATGTTGCTGGACCACAACTCCCATCATCTGTGACCATTGGCCACACTGGCTGTGGCTGAGGGGAATTCATCAGCATCTGAAGGGCCACAGGCTCCCCATCCTTGCTATAATGACAGGTGAACACAGAGACAAGTCTGATGACCTCCTACAACGTACCGTAATGCAGCATGCATCCCTGTTTTTATGAGGTTAGTGCTGGAGGGTAGGAAAGCATTGTGCCCTACCAGCTGCTCAGGTACATGAAGCTGAATATTATGCAGTCAGCCCAAGAACCTGAAATTGATTTAGTAAGCTCAGCATCTCTGAAAAATGAACTTCTTTTAGATTGATTAATAAGCCTGACAGCATTTCTGCATGATTCTTCCAAAGAAAACAACCCAAAAGTTAAATGAAAAGGGCCGGAGTTTAATTCTGTCTTGGTCTGTTACTGTACATAAGGAATGCCATGCCAGTTACTTGTGCTCAGGAAGTACCCTTGATCTCGGGATGGAATTTTTGTTTTTGTGATTTTACTCCAGCATGCCCTACACCTGCGTAAATAGCAGCAAGAAGTTGTTTACAAAACTAGGTACTCTGCATACTTAACCGTCTTGTTTGATGTCAAATAACTTATTGAGTGCTAAATATTATGGTAGAATATCTGTACACTCGGTTTAGCATTTGGTTTCTAATCTATAGAGCAAATATATCTTGGGTTCCCATTCACACTTTTTGTTATTTTCTGCTTATTTGGTTTTGTAAATAATTTTATCTCATTTTATTACAATTTTAATTGTGGGTTGTGATGACCTTCGGCTATAATAACCAATAAAGTTTTTTTCCCTTCAAGAAAGAGTTGGCACCCATGATGCGTGGTGGGATGGCACATAAGGTGGACTGCACAAATGCAGCTTTGTCTTGCATGCATGGTGTGGGGAATGTCACAAGTAGTCTGATGATAAAAGTGACAGAGGAGGGTGGTACCTTAAAGAGAAACACACACATTTCAATGGGTCAAACAGAAGACTTTGTCTAAAGCAACCCCACTATAATTTTGTCACAGTCCACATTTCCCTACATAGGAGGCAGCTCCAGGGGGCTGTAGGTGCTTGGGCACCCACAATAATATAATTGTGGGGGCCAGGCACCCCCAAAGTCAATGAAGAAAGCCGGCAGGTGGCAACAATGTTGTCTCAGAAAGAGAAGCAGCTCAGCTCAGCCCGAAAGTGAGGCACCCTTTTCTGGGGAGTGAGGCTCCGATGGACATGGAGGCAGGAGGAAGAGGAGTCGCCACCACAATGTGGATGTGTGATGTCACATGCACATGCCTGCACATTGTGCATGTGATGTCACACACACTAAGTGCAGGTGTGTGCATGGCATGGCATGCGTTTTGGTGGCAGGCTCCCACAATCCTGAGGAAAAGATGGCACCCCTTCTTCCCTATTGGATGTTTCCTGGGGGCTTCTCTGCACATGATTGGTATTATACTCAGAGGTGGCATTCAGCGGCAGGCAGCATTGCAGAGTTGCTGCAGGTGGAATTCCTGATCTGAACCTCGCACAGCAGGGGTCAGCAAACTTTTTCAGCAGGGCCCGGTCCACTGTCCCTCAGACTTTGTGGGAGGGCAGACTATATTTTTTTTGGGGGGGGGGGAAATGAACAGATTCCTATGCCCCACAAATAACCCAGAGATGCATTTTAAATAAAAGCACACATTTTACTCATGTAAAAACACCAGGCAGGCCCCACAAATAACCGAGAGATACCTTTTAAATAAAAGGGCGCATTCTACTCATGTAAATACACGCTGATGCACACTGGACCATCCATGGGCTGGATTTAGAAGGCGATTGGGCCAGATCCAACCCCCAGGCCTTAGTTTCCCTACCCATGTTGTACAGAGTAGAAATGAATGAGCTCCACCACAAGAATGAGTTCCGAAACGTTTTGCTGGAAACAGTCTTGAACTAGTTACAAGATGAAACATTGAAAAAAATTCAAAGTAACACATTGCTCTTAAACAAACTAGCAATGCAGCCCCATCTTCTTCAAGTCCTTAATACAGTTCTGTAACTTTCCTCTCTCTGGTCCTAGAGAGAGATCCTAAACAAGCATCTTCCTTGTTCCGGATCACTGAGCTGAGCTTCTACTGCTCCAAGGACTGGCTAAGATGCAAAGTTCTCAGATTTCATCTCTGACTGAGAAATATATGCTGGTGTTTCCAGGGATGAGTAATCAATTAGGCTTAAACAGTGCCCTTGCTGCATTTACCTAGAGACAAACCTCGTATGTCTAATGCAAACCTCTCTTTGCAAATGCAAACCTTTACATAAGTTTTAAAAAACGACAAAAAACACTTCAGTGCATACACACATTAAACATTTACCGTTACCTGCCTTACCATCTTATTTTAAAAGGTGGGCCCAGTGTATGCATTGCTGGGGAAACCAGCAGATGGGGTGGGGTATTACTATGATTGTTGCTGCTATTTCATTGTTGTCTCCTTGTTTCATTTTTTCCTTTTCGTGTTGGATTTTTTCTATAATTTCTGTGGATTTGACCATGGTTTTACTGCATATGTAGCGACTGCTGTTTCACCCCCTCCCTTCTTGGGATGTTGCCATGGCCTTTGGCTAGCACAAAAAAAGAAAATGAATTTCCATTTAAAAAATAATAATTGTGGGTCACACACCACCACCAAATAGGCTACAGCAGGCTTCATAATACCTCAGATTCCCCCCCCCCCTTGGATTGTTTTGCAGGCTTTTTGGCACTCTCATAGGCATTTAATGCTGAAGGATGGCCCCTGAGGAACCACAATTTGATGCAATGTGGTTTTTTCCTCTTATGCAGGGTGTGGGGAGAGGCAACCTTCTCCTTGAGTTAGTATTCCGAGCCTGATAACAGAACAGGATTGAGCAGACAGGGCTAGCTAACATTGGGAGGACAAGGACAATTGTGTAATGGTCAGTTAAGGAGAAAAGATTAAACTCTGCACTCCCAAGAGACACTCCCAATGAGTTTTTGGTTTTTTTTAATATTCACTTTGTACTTTGAAAACTCCTTTTTAAAATTAAATCCTTTAAATTACTCCCCACTCCCATTTCCATGAAGCCTTTGACATGTAAATCTGAAGAGTAGCTAAGCATCTCTATAAAGGAAAGGAAAGGAATTTCAGAAAATGTAACTCAGCCAGTCATAAAACAGGGGGAGAAACACCAGAGGATCCCAACCACAAAATTCTTTGACTGTTTCTGCTGTGCTGGTAGGGAAGAAAAGGGTAACCATGACACATCCTGATTAGCAAATTACTGTCTTGTGTGTTGGTCCACATCAGAATCCATGCTTGAACGTCTGTGTTTTTCATCATGCACAAGATAGATTGCTATTTAACATTATGTATGAAGTATGGGTGTTCTCAGTAAAAAAGCTCATTTCCACAGCTTTCTGTTTATCCTTCAGGACATGCTTAATTATAGGACTGCTTGGTGTCTTGTTTGTTATTTTAAAACTCATCACTGCCTTTTTTGATTAGACTTTGTGGATTCAGAGGTAGAGGTTTGCTGCAGTTGCAGGAAAGGGCCATCTTCTTCCACTTCGTATGGTTCCTTCTGTTTTCACTTGGGTCAATGTGCCTTTTTCTGTTTGTGTGGACTGCAGAACCTCTTCCATATTACGTACCCTGTCTGTGTTGAAGATTCATCCCCCATGTCTGCAGTCATGGGATTTTTGTCTATCACATGACGGTATATGTTTTGACTCCACATAGTGGGATGTGACAGAGACAGGATGTTTGTGTTACTGTGTTCCGTGAAGTGGTCCTTTGTTCACTCTCCTTGCTGTCTGATGCTAGAGAGAGAGGGAGCCATGTTGCAGTGCTCTGTGTGTGTTTATATGTAAATAAAGTAGATTAGCTAAAATGCTGAATTGCTGAGGTCTGTTACACAAACTGCGAAGACTCTGCGGGTCCCTAAGTGTGCCGGTGTCTGTTGGCATCGGTTGCTGTGATGTTCGGGCTGGAGAAAGCTTTGAAGCTCCCAAACGATCCACCAGGAGGGAGGGAACTTGCCAGTCGGCCGTGTGTCTCTATCAGGGTCCTACTCGAGAGTCGGACAAGCTCCTGACAGTTTGCGTGCTAACCCTCATGTTACCCTGCCATGAATGGCAACTGCCTCATTCCAGCACAAACCCAATAAGGAAACCCACTGGCAATGTCTCTACAGTCATGCAGCTATTTTCTTGCCACCACTCATTTATTTTTAGTCACTGGGGTTGGGGCCCATCAGGCTTCCATGTGTCCAGTGAATGGACAAATCCGGGGCTTAGATCCACCACTGACAACCATCCAGCTTCAAGACGGCGGTGGAACTGGAGCTAACCACAGCGTGGGATACTGTACCACATCAATATTGCCTAAATAATGCATCTGTTAAGAGTGCGGCCCTTAAGAGCTGTGGTTTCCTGGAGTTCTGGATCTTGAGTAAACAAATGAAGCCCTTAAAGCAGGCGTGGAGAATGCTTGACCTTCCAGAGGTTGCTAAACTACAACTCCCATGATCTCTGGTTATTGGCCATGCTTGCTGGGGGGGTTATTTGGGAGTTGTAGTTCGACAGCATCTGGAGGGGTTCGCCACGCTCGCCTTAACACAAGGTGTTAATCCAAAAGCTGTTGCTGTTCAATTAACCATTGTGCGGCAAAAAGTATGGCACTCTTTTTGCACAATATATTTTGCATACAACATAGTTTAAATCCGAGGAAATGTACAAGCCGCTTGAAGACTTGTACACAGGAAATGCACTGCTCAGCAGTGGTATGCCACTAACCAGCAATGTCTTTCATGTTCACAAGCCACCAAGTGGCCTGAAGACTTGTCTCAGAAACCAGGTTGTTTTTGTTTTGGGGAATTCGGCTTTGTAGTGGATTCTGGAAAACGTGTGGCCTGTGTGCAATTATCTCTTTTTACAACATACTGTCCTCCTGTCTTAATTCCACAAAATTCCGTATCAGTTCAATGTTATAAAAGCCTCCTCAGCTGCCAGTGGGGACATTTTATCTTTCTGCTGGCATATTAAAACTTGACTCGCCCGCTCAGATTAGGCAGCTGTGTTCTCCGCTCAGTGTACTGGGTCTAGAAGGAGCAAATTTGTGGGGGCGGGCGGGCGAGATGAACTTAGGGCTACTCCTCCTTTGCCATTTCTATTTCTGTAATTCTTTAAAAGCTTGAAGCAGCAGAATGCTAATGTGGAGCTGATTCATGTACCAATTACTAGCTCAGCATCATGCAAATTTCCCGTAATGGCATTGAAAAAGATGGTGTGGGAGTGCAGCTGCAGGAGAATTGGAGGTTTGTATCAGGTTATTGAACTTTGGGAGGTTGGCAGCCTCAGCAGAGAGCCGGATACCTGGACCCATAGAATCAGAATGAGAAGGGACTTCACGAGCTAATCCAGTCCTATCCCCAGCAGATACAGGAAATCTGGTCCATAGAATCTCTAGAAACAACTTTTTTATTTCTTACCCTGCTGTTTCTCAAGAGAGTTCTCTCGAAGGCAGTCTCCCAATCAAGCATTTGTTTTGTTTCATGTGTTGTCTTGTGCTATGTGTCTTCTGCATCCTGCACCCTGGCCCATCCAGGCCATTTGATACACAACTGTCTGTGCCCAACATACCATGTTTTTAACCTGTGCCACCCCCAACATTTTGTGCCTGCAAAAGGAGTCAAGGTCAAAGTAAATTTTGGTTTTGTCAATTTTGGTTTTGCCTCATTTTTTTCAATCTTAAGCTCAGCTCTTCACATTTCCACATCAGTTTGTGAATTTTTCAAATGCCATCATCAACATTTAAATGTAAAATTCCCCTGATATTAGCGCTTTTATATGCACCTTTGCCTAATATACATTGTGTAAAATAATATTCCCTGATATATTGCATTTAAATATTATTTTCACTAATATGTGCATTTTATACACGCTTTATCATGTAACTATTACTTGGCTGGAGATCTCCACTGCAAGATTCAGAAAAGTAGGAATTTTGAAATATGACCTTTCAGTTTGCATATTGTCCTGGGAAAAAGAAACTGGGTGGGTTCACTGTTAAACAGGAACTGAAATTGCATTTCTTCCTCATCCCTAACCAAAATGCACCACTCATGTATAGCCTAAAGTTAATTTAGCATTATGCATGGGTACAGTAAGCACACATTCATTCATTCATTCATTCATTCATTTTTAGTAGACACATTTATACTTCAACATTTGGTTTTGGAACTTGGTTTTGATGACTGTCTGGAAGTTTTGCCTAGTGCAGGATGCAGCCACCCATTTACTGAGAGGTCAGCTAAAATGAAATTGTATTAAACCTACTCTCCAGTGACCAGTGTTGTCAGCCTCTTCATTTCTGGGCCCACTTAAGATGTGGACATCAACACAGAAGGTCCTTAAGGAGGGCCTTAAGGAGCAAATATTTGCAGGAGTGCCTCTCCCCATATGTGCAGATCTAGCAGTTGAGAACTGCAGAGGGAGCCCTTCTTGTAGTGCTGCCATTGGGAAATGCTCACCAGCTGGTGACCTGAAATAGGCCCTTCTCCATTGTAGCACCTCATCTGTGGAACTCCTGGCCTCTGGGGGATGCACCAGGCTGTCAACAGTGACTCTGTTTCAGTGCCAGCTTAAAGGGAACCTGCTGACCTGGGCTTTAGACACTCCATTTTCTGTTGGTATATAGCTGTAGGATTTGCTGTGTTATATAGACTGATGGTGTGTCTTGCATAGGCTTCAGTTGTTTTTGTGAACATGTTTGTTTATTGTATTTTATGGTTTTTAATTTGTGTTTTATAGTTTTTAATTTGTGAAATGCTCTGGATTTTTTTTCAAAAAGAACAATATATATATACGAATCCAACAACAAATAAAAATACTACACACAACAGAGTCACATAAATAATAAATTTATTATTATTATTATTATTAACCTCCCATTTATGTGTGTGACAGTGCACACGCGCATCACGCCAAACCTGGAAATCACCCAAAAACATCACAAAAACATTAAAAGAAGCCAGGACTGCTAAGGTTTTTTTATTGCTAAGCCCTCCACCTAACCTCAGAAAACAAGGGCACCAGAGAACAGCTTGGGAGGGATGTACTGGGAGGGATGTACTGGAGGAATTGGCAGTGAGGAAGCTTAATGTGGAAGTAAACAATCTTCCAGCTCTTAAACCATATGGCGTCTCAAAACCAGAAGTTTGAATTGTGTTCAAAAACCCAGTGATGTCACTTAAGAACTAGCAAGACATGTTACATACTGCCGCTCCCAGTTCACATCAGCTGTATTCTGAACTAAACTGCAGTCTGAGTAGTCTTCAAAGAGAAACCCTTTAAAATGTCACAGTAGTCCAATCTGGATGTTACCAGAGCATGCATAATGGTGGCCAGGCTATCTATGTGTAGGAGGAATCATAATAGGTGCACCAACCTCACCTGGTAGAAAGAGCTTCATAGCATTGATGCCATTTAGGCATCTATTGAGGACTAGATAGGAAAGCACCTGCAAGCTTCTAGTAGTAGTCCAAGTCCATACAGAATGGGTTGAATACCACCTCCCCAGGCAGGTGTGCCCTCCACCTGCCTAGCCTGGACTGGGCTTCAGTCCATCATGGAGTCAACTCCATCAACAACCTCAATTGAATTAGATGAAAATGTGAAGAGCTTGGTGTTACCAACAAACTGATGGTACTTCACATCACCAGCTAACATCACTGAGCAGCTTCAGTGCTCAGTGATAGAGCATCTGCTTTACAAGCAGAAGGTCCAAGGTTCAATTCCTGGCATCTCCAAGTAGGGTTGGAAATGCCCCCAGGGCTGAGAATGCCCCCTGGAAAGTTGTTGCTAGTCAGTGTAGACAACATTGAACTAGATGGACCAAGGGTCTAAGGCACCTTTCTACATTCATGCAGCATGTAAGAACAGACTTCACAGCATAAGTATCACAGAGCAGAGCAGTTGTCTCCCAGCACCACCTTTCTGAAGAGACCATAAGAACAGACTCGCTAGAATGCAGCATCCCTAAACTCCAATCTTTAATGTCCAAGATGGCTGGTGCTGGAGGGTACCACAGTTTATTGCATCAAAAGTAGTCAGGAGGCATTCCACAGAGTCGCACTCCCTTAGTCTTTCTCCTAGCACAGGCTACTCCTTAAGGTGACCCAGGCAGTTTCAGTACCAAAGCCAAGCCAGAAACCGGATTCAAATGGATTCAGGTATTCAGCATCATCCAAGATGGTCTAGAGGAGATGCTCTGCAACCAAGTGCTCAAACACTATTAAAGGAAGATTTATGACTGGCTGCTTGAACAGGATTGACGGGAAAATCTTTTTTGGGAGCAGCCTCACATCTGCATATTGCAAGGCAGCTAGAACCATTACCTCTTTCAAAGAAGCATTAAACATTTTCTGGACCTAACCAGTGATCTTTCTCCAGCTGCATATTATAAGCAAGGAGGGGCACATATACTTCCCTCCAACCACTGTTTCCATGTCTTTCAGGTGTCAATAACTAAAATTCATCAAACAAAACAAGACTAGACTGCCATTTGGACCATTCTGACACCTTATGTTATGGCATGTGTTATAGAAAGGGGCAACTGCTGCCAAGACTTATCAGTGAACTGGAGCAAAATTCCTCCCAAATGCTGATCAGTTAAAATGAAAGTGTGCAAAACAGTATTCTTCATAGTTTTTGTGGGTTTTTTGTGTTTTCCTTTTCCTTTTCTTGCTTGGGTAGAGCATTCCAAGCATCTCAGTTCTACCTGTGACAATTTTCTACCAGTTTATAGTACAGTGGTACCTCAGGTAAAGAACTTAATTCATTCTGGAGGTCTGTTCTTAACCTGAAACTGTTCTTAGCCTGAGGTACCACTTTAGCTAATGGGGCCTCCCGTTGCTGCTGCCACTGCTGCCGCCCAATTTCTGTTCTCATCCTGAAGCAAAGTTCTTAACCCGAGGTTTCTGGATAATTTCTGGATTAGCGGAATCTGTAACCTGAAGCTTCTGTAACCTGAAGCGTCTGTAACCCGAGGTACCACTGAAATAGTATTTACAAGGCAAATTTTATATATTCAAACTGCTTTACAATTTCTTCAATAATCCGTACAACAACTCTGTAAGGTAGGCACTCATGTTCATATTGCAGATCTTACCCCAAACTATCAAACCATGCCCCTTCCACCCATCTTTGGCCAACTCATAGTACTTCTGTATTCTGCATACTACCCAGCATGCTGCTAAATAAATATTTGTTGATAAATGTAATGTCAAAGGAGGTGGAGACAGAATCCAAAATCATAGACCACAGTCCAAAAGGCCACTAATATGTCAATTAAAAATCGTCATACAAGCTCTGCTTATGGCTGCCCTACTTCCAATAAGAGAGTGGTTTCTTTTCTTGCACAAGAGCTGAGAAACAATACCCAAATGAAAAGTGATTTAAGCATCCTCTACTTAACCTTATTAGGAAGGTCAGCCAGTTTCGAGAAAGAACACTCCCTGCTACCCACATGGGATAATAAAAAGCACATGGAAGAAACACCATCTCCAGATGCTCAAAGAGAATTTGGTTTTGCCCGGCTGTAGCAAGTTGCATTGGAAATCTTCTCAGAAGTACAGAGTTTACTTTGCTGAAGTTTTGACCCCCTAATCTGCAAGAAGAACTACCTTGTGAACTCAGAGCATCATCCATCTTGTTCAACATTGTGCTAGCATTATTGATCTGGAGTAATAACAACCTCTTAAGGGAGCTATTATCCCAGAAAAGGCGCAGAGGAGTATGGGGGACTTACACAGTCAATGCCTCTATCTGGTCCTCTGTTGGGTCATTGCCTGCAGCTGGGCAATGGCTTGCAGATCGGACGTCTCTATTCTCCTTGATTAGGCCCCTGCTGATCAAGCTGTCTGGCAGCCAAACTGATGTTCCTGCAGCAGCTTCGCAGCTGGTTTGCTACCACCATTGCTGCTGGGGCCCAAGTGTAATGTACGAGAACTGGGAATGAAGGTGGGGCTTGGGATGGGGTCATGGAGGGCAGATGAGGCATCTCTGATATAGTGCTTTCCAGGCTGCCCCTGGACTGATGTTGGTTATTCTTCTGTGCGAATGGGTTGCTGCATGGGGTCCCAATCCTTTTCCTCCTAAGAGGTCTGTGTCAACCAGGAGCTTGACAACTAAGCATACTTAAGACTGAACGATTTCAAGGAGACTTCAGTGTGTAGTGAACTACAGGAAAATAGGAAGCAGCATTGGATGTTGCCTTATACAGTGATACCTTGGTTCTCAAACTGAATCCGTTCCAAAACCAAAGCGTTCCAAAACCAAGGTGCACTTTCCCATAGAAAGCAATGCAAAATGGATTAATCTGTTCCAGACTTTAAAAAACAACCCCTAAAACAGCAATTTAACATGAATTTTACTATCTAAGAAGACCATTGATCAATAAAATGAAAGCAATAAACGATGTACTGCAGTCACATAATCAATCGATCAGTAGCTGAACTGGGTTCCACACAGTCACAAAAGCAAAACAAAAAGAGCAGCAAAAACAAAAATGCAAAATAAATAGCAAAAGCAGACAAACCTCAGAGTAACACTCAAAACGGAGCATGTTCAGCTTCCGAAAAGGTTCACAAACCAAGAGAACATTATGAAAATGGTATACCGGTGGTACATGACCCCAGTCAAGTTGGCTAAAATATATCATCTTTCTGATAATAAGTGTTGGAAATGCAAGGAGGCAGAAGGGACATTCTTTCACCTCTGGTGGACCTGCCCGAAAGTAAAGGCCTTTTGGGAAATGATACATAATGAGCTGAAAAAGGTATTCAGATATACCTTTTCTAAGAAACCAGAGGCCTTTCTTCTGGGCATGGTTGACCGGAAGGTGCCAAAGAAGGACAGAACCTTGTTTATGTATGCAACCACAGCAGCTAGGATTCTTATTGCAAAGTTCTGGAAGACACCAGATTTACCCACACTGGAGGACTGGCAGACGCAGCTGATGGACTACATGGAGTTGGCAGAAATGACTGGCAGAATTCGAGATCTGAGCGAAGAAACAATGGAGGAGGACTGGAAAAAATTTAAGGACTATTTGCAAAAATATTATAAGTTGTTTGAATGTTAAGATTGTGCACGATCAAGAAACGTTATGCTTCTGCAATTTATTTAAGTAAATGATAAAGTAAGTATTGATGGGAAAAAAAACGAGACAAATTAGAAACAAAATATTATGTTTATTAAGAGTGTTAAAACTAAATTACAAATTTTCGAAATTGGTAACATAATAAATTCAAAGGTATAATAAGATGAGAAACAAGATAACAAATTGCTGAACTGGCTAGAATAATGAATGCAATGCTGAGAGGATGTGAGGAGGTCCAAAAGCGAACTGTCGAAGGACGTTATGAAAGTTTCTTAACTTTTTCTTCTTTCTTTATTTTTTTTCATATATAAAAAATGTTTCTTGCATGTTGCTATGTAAACAAATCTGTTAACCTATGGAAAGAAACGCAATAAAAATTTTTATTAAAAAAAAAAAAAACGAAAAGGTTCACAAACCAGAACACTTACTTCCAGGTTTGCAGTGTTTGGGTTCCAAGTTGTTTGAGTACCAAAGTGCTTGAAAACCAAGGTACCACTGTACCATTCAGACCAGCTAGTACAGTATTGTCATCATTGACTGGCAGCCTGTTGTCTCAGACAACAAAGGGGCAGGGAAATCAGCCCATGATTTCCTGGGCACAGAAAAACCTTGCTTAGAAATGCAAGCCTTCCTCTTTCCTGTATTTCTTTTGAACACTTTTGAATCTGCCTTTTTAATAGACAAACCAGTCAACCGCAATGGGCAAGACACAGCTTGTGTCAGCCAGTCAGAGATGACCATTGCAAGGGGAAATTGGATTAAGCCCTGCTAAATATTGACTCATTCGCATGCCACTACGCCGTAGTCTGACAGGATGTCAGACCTTCATTTAGCCATCCACAGGTCACTCACACTTATTATAATCTCTGACCCAACAGCTTGGAAATAGGAAGAAGTATCTGAGAAGTGGCAGGACTCAATGACAGATTTTAATTCACAAAGGAAATTACATGTGCACACATTTGTCCAAGCAAACCATCAGGCTTTAGGCAGGCCTCATATATGGATCTTGTCCAAGTTAGTTGACCAAACTTTAGAAATCCTTCTCATTCCTTCAAAATCACCTCTGGAGTACTGTTTACCTCACAAGGGAAGAGATTGCTTATGGGGAAGAAGAACAGGGGAGGACTGGCGAAGTGCTTAGTGATACTTCACTGGCTCCTAGAGGTTAATCCAAGATAAATGATTTTTGTATGTTTGACATAGGTAACACACTGCAGCACAACAGGATTGCCAGTTCTTTGCTTTCAGATAAAAAGGGCATCATTTTATGAGAGATGTAAACATTAATCAATGCAATTAATCATTTGATGCATTGACGTCAGGCTAAAATGCCACAACTGATTTGTCATTTGAGTTTATATCTGTGTAGGGAAGATCAGTGCTGAGAGAATGGGCTAATTATTTGCGTAAGTATACTATAGATTAGGGGCCAAGCTAATCTGAAACATCTTCTGTTGTGCGCAATGCAGGAGAGGCAAACTCCACCTGTGGGATCTCTGCCTGTTTTGCAAGTTATACAACTTTTGTCAGGGGGGAAGGTGGCATTTCCTGCTCTGATCTGATAGAGCAGAAATTGCAAACACCCCCACAGAAGAGCTAAGATATATCTGGAATGAATTCTAAATAGTTTCACTCTTGAATGCTGTCTTGACTTAAAGCCAGTGCAGCCTCATAATTTTACCAAGTATGCCAGTGGATAAACCCAAGAGTGCGGCCTGCAGCAGCTGTACCTGGCAGAGGATGTGAGAGATCTGCCTTTGGCACTGGCAAACTCTCTCATATCATAGTGAAAGCTTTCTGGCATTCGCCTTGTTTTGCAGTGCAATTAACTGGCACAAATTTTGTTCTAAGCACATTGAGACGGTATCTGCAACCAAAAGGGAGCAAAGTCCACATCCTTCCCCACGGAATTATTAATTCTAATGCCAAGGCTACTGGGATTTTGCTTTCTGAACTAAAGCCAGCAAGGCAGCAGAGACAGTGTTGAATCTAAAACACTGATTCCCCTTGGAAGCATCTGATTCTGTAAAGCTAAGCAGGATCTGGCCTGGTTAAGACTTGAATGGGAGACCGCCTGGGAATACTGGGTGCCATATTTTGCCTCCTCGAACTGAAATGACTCACTCAGTAGAGCATGAGACTCATGGTCATGGGTTTGAGCCCCATGCTGGGCAAAAGATTCCTGCATTGCAGGGGGTCAGACTAGATGACCCTCATGGTCCCTTCCAACTATACAATTCTACGATTCTATGAAATGGTGAGAGAGAGAGAGAGAGAGAGAGAGAGAGAGAGAGAGAGTTAATACAGACAAACTTCAACCAGCATTCATCTGGAGGATTTCATATCACGGTGATCACTGGTGTTATTTCTGTGCATTCTTTAATTTCTTATTTTGTCCTCACCTTGGCTATCTTCAGTTGTTACTCATATGAAGGAGGAATGTGAGTAGGGTCATGCTTTTAGCCCCACCTTATCTTTTTGATGCTTTTGTGGGTTGATCACCCACAAAAGTTCAGTTGCAACTTCTTCAGTGAGGAGTCGTCTGTATTCAGGAGGTTCCTGGCCATCTGGGGTTTTAAACTGCATTGAGAGCCTTCATGAGCAGAAAAGGTTTCCATGCAAAAGTTATGGCTGAACTAGCAAGCAACCTGCACAATGGGGATGGAGCTAAAAGTGCAACTACAGTCCCTTTGTCCTCACTTACCCTCTTCCCATTAGTTACAACAGAAGAGGACACCAGGGGCATGTTAAACGCTACTTAACAACATTATTGGTGGTGTTTAAAAACTTGCTCTGGCAAGGCTTCTCTGCACAATTAATTTAATAAGTCTGCATAGCACTTTTATTCAAGGCAGTATAGCTGTATAGCAGCAGTATAACAAACCTGCACAATGGGGATGTTTGGCATTCATATTTGCAAATTGTTACATTTCTACAAACATATTATAACTAATTGTCCTTGAGGTTGCATTCCTCAATCACACACACACACACACACACACACACACACACACACACACACACACTTCATCCCAGGCCACTTTCTTATTGAGAAAGGTATCATGTCACCTGGGCTACACACAGATACATCTGCAGATTCCCAGCAGCAATTTCCACAATAGGCTGGCCCATATCCCAGACATCACAGTCAAGGCAATTGTTTCTCAAAGATCACATGCAGTGCACATGCACAAAAAAATGCACATGGAACAATTTTTTAAATGCCAGAGCCAGCTCTGAGAAAGGGGGAAGGACAAGATCTGCCTGTGTGGGCAACAGAAGAATAAGACCTGTTCTCCTTCCCAGAGAGTTTTCTGGAAGCAGGAAACAGAGTTAAGAATCATTTTGGAAAACCTTGAGATAATGTCATTGAATCAAATCATTCATAGGACAAACAAAGAGAAAAGTAAATAAAAACTCAATTACATATTATTCCTGTGCACAAGACAGTTGCTCAATACAGATGAAACAGTGAAATCAGCTATGATTAAATGGGCACAAGATGTAGGACATAACATAATGATGGCTGACTGGGAACGGTTATGGACCACAGGTATGAAATTTACGGCATGTAATGCTTTAAGAGAAAATTTAATGAAAATGATTTATAGGTGGTACATGACACCAGTTAAGCTTGAAAAAATCTACCATTTGCCCGATAATAAATGTTGGAAATGTAATGAGACTGAAGGTACATTCTTTCACCTTTGGTGGACGTGCCCAAGGATTAAGGCATTCTGGGAGATGATTTATAATGAAATGAAAAAGGTATTTAAATATACCTTCCTTAAGAAACCAGAGGCCTTTCTCCTGGGCATGGTCGGCCAATTGGTGTTAAAGAAGGATAGAACTTTTTTATGTATGCAACAACAGCAGCAAGAATACTCATCGCGAAATATTGGAAGACACAAGATTTACCCACCAGGGAAGAATGGCAGATGAAGTTGATGGACTACATGGAATTGGCAGAAATGACTGGCAGAATCCGAGACCAGGGAGAGGAGTCGGTGGAAGAAGACTGGAAAAAGTTTAAAGACTATTTACAGAAATACTGTAAAATTAATGAATGTTAGAAAAATGTTGGAATGAAGTTATATGGCTTTAGTAGAAATGTTATAAGGAATTAAGTATAAATAGATTAATAGAGCATTAAAGGGAAAAATAAGGTTAGAATGTGTTAAGACAATTATAGGATAGAAAACTGAGGAAGATGGAAAGGAATTGCTGAAACAATTAATAGAAGTGGAATACAAAAAGGGAGGGGTGAGGAGGTCGTGGAAATTAGTGAAAGAAAGATAAGATACTGAAAATGGACTGTGTTTTAAATGGTTTTTGTTTTGTTTTGTTAGTTGTATGCTAGTGTTTTGTAGTTTTTTTGTATTGTATTGTATTATTGTATGTTTTTTCTTTTTTGGTTTTTTGTAGTGTTGTGTTCAATTTGTTGGAAAACTAATAAATATTATTATAAAAAAAAGACAGTTGCTCAATACAAAATAAAGGCATAACTTCCCCAGAAGTGCCTGATGCTGTTTAATTGTCTTTTCATGAATGCGGCTTATCTTGTATTTCCTTGTCCACTTAAGCCTGACAAAGAAAAAGAAAAAGAGGCCTTGCTCAGTTCCCATCACCACTCCCGTACCAGGGGCTATTAAAAAAGTGATGTAAGTCTTGGCTTCCTTGAGGCCACCTGCTTTATTTTTGCAGTGACCTGGTCTTGCAGGACACAGCAAGCCAGACCACAGCGAAGGTTTGTAATTGGCTACAGCTTGTGGTTAGCAAGGAAAGGAGTTCAACCACAAGACTTGGTTTCAACACTGCACTAAGCCAGACTTTGGCTTAGCTCGACATGGCAGCAGGCTTCTGAATACCAGTTACTGGGAACCACAGGAGGACAGAGTGCGCTTGTGCTCTCGTGCTCATGTCCTGCTTGCAGGGTTCCCACAAGCATCTGGTTGGTCACTGAGGGAACAAGATGCTGAAGGAGATGGCTCTTTGGCCTGATCTAGCAAGCTCTTCTCAGACCAGCATGAGGGGTATTTGCATGGTTTTGGGGATTGGGTAAGAGAGTTTTCCTCAGCCAGAAGAACTTTTTTTTCTACTTCTGCAAGCAAGTACATTATTTAGCAACAAGAGAAAGGAGACAACCACCCATGGTTGTCTTAAATTTGCAAGAAGAAGGAAGTCCATGCTGGTTGTCCCTTACTGGAAACAGTCATAATCTCTAGACTGGTATTTGAGCCAAAGAATGACAACATTTTTTTTAAAAAAAAGTGTGTGCATGTAGAATTGCACCTGCGGACCCAAACACTAGCCAAAAATCTCCCAGAGACCTTGCAGTTATTGTTGTCAGCGGCGGAAATGTCTAAACCAGTTATTGGAAAATGTCATCCTATAAAATGTCATCCTAAATTCACTTGACTTGCTTCCACAGCTTTTAGGTATATCTCTCCGCAGAGAGGGACGCAGGTGGCGCTGTGGGTAAAACCTCAGTGCCTAGGATTTGCCGATCATATGGTCGGTGGTTTGAATCCCTGCGGCGGGGTGAGCTCCTGTCGTTCGGTCCCAGCTCCTGCCCACCTAGCAGTTCGAAAGCACTCTTAAGTGCAAGTAGATACGGTAAATAGGGACCGCTTTATAGCGGGAAGGTAAACGGCATTTCCGTGTGCTGCACTGGTGCTGGCTCGCCAGCTGCAGCTTCGTTACACTGGCCACGTGACCCGGAAGTGTCTTCGGACGGCGCCGGCTCACGGCCTCTTGAGTGAGATGAGCACGCAACCCCAGAGTCGGACACGACTGGCCCGTATGGGCAGGGGTACCTTTACCTTTACCTTACTCAGCAGAGACATTTTGGTGAATGAGGTGGCAGAAAGTAATTCAGTCATACAGATGCTGTCTGCTTGGGGTTCTGTACTTGGATAGGGTTTTTTTTTTAATGGATTCTAGGCAATGCAATAAATTAACATTTCAGAGCTGTCTGTTGGTAGGGATGGTACATAATTCATGAAGGGTTTAAGGCATCTGAAGAGTCCCCTGACTCCAAGGGAGGAATCTTAAGCATTCTGGCTTTATCATGTTACACTTGTAACCTCTCTGGTCAATGCTGAAGAATCTGAGACGTGTTGAAAAAAGTGTGATGGCACCTGAAGGTCATTCCCTTGCACAAACCGAATCCTTAGAAAGTCACATAAAGTAATGCTAACTATCTACCTATATGAGCTTTCAAAGTTTCCTTAGAATTTTTCTTATGGACACTTAATTTTAATGATGGCTTTTCCTTCCCTTTTATATTGTGTTTGTCAAAAGAACATGAGAAGATTAGAAGAGTTTTGCAGGATCAGGCCAAATGCCCGTCTTGTCCAGCACTCCATTCTCACAGTAGCCAATCAGGTGCCTGTAGGAAGCCCACAAGCAAGACCTGAGCAAAACACTTTGAATTGTCCAACAGTTCAGAAGTGTCCATCAACCAACCAACCCCATGACCCACTTACTAGAGGGTATTAGCCACATGGTACATTGATGCAACATTTAAAAGACTCTTAGTCCATGAGACAGATTCTAAAGAGGCAGCAACAGCACAAAAACTGAACTAGATGGAAGTCACAGGAGTATCAGGATTTCCCTGTTGTTGCTGCTATTTGTTTTCCTTGACTGCAGCTCCTTGTTAGCTTTAAACAGGGATGTGGAGAAATTTGGTTTAGTTTGCATTTTAAAGAGAATTTACCAAATTTGCTCTTTCTGGAGCAATATGAGAACTGAAATACAGCCATCCTGCAAAATTCACACTTATCTGAATTTTGTGGTGCAGTTTTCCAACCAAACTATGTTTCCAAAAATGCAGTTATTAGGGGAAGGTGTGCCTAAAAATGAATATGGTAGTGGAAATAATAATGCATTCTTTTAGAGGAAATTGCTTGCAAAAAGTTGTCTATTAGTTCAAATTGCAAATAAAAATGTGTTTATTGGGAGAAATTTGCACTAAAATGCTGATGTATTTTCATGAGAAGCATGATTTGGATGCCAATCTTGTTTTTTGGAAACAGAATGCAAGAGGTGCCACTTCCGCCTTCAACTTAGGCAGCAAAAAGTCTCAGGCTAGTCCTGGACTTTGTTCTTATGTGTGCAGAAAACCTGGTTGGGTGCATAAAGCATGCATACAACCCCTTCCTAATATATTCATCCAATCATTTTTTATGCCATATGTATGCACAGCACTTTTGAGACTAATTTAAACAGCAGCAGAAGTCTGCTGCAGCGGAAGATCTCTGCAACAAAGAGATGTTACATTACGCAGATAAAAATGTTCTGAAAGAGAAAACAAGTGTAACCATTAGATTGTTTGTTTTTGCTTTTATTTGTTTTTTAATGACATAAACCCACAATTGTGCAAGGGTGAAATGGAACTTTCTAAGAAAAGCCCATCAGCAGGCAAAGGATGCATGATCATAGGGTGAGAATAAGGATGGGGGGGGGAGTTTTAAAAGAAAATATCTTTCTTAAAGCATGGAAATCCCTCAGAAATGCCACTAGAGATCCTTAGAATTAGAAATCCCACTAATGCCCAATGACCCCATGTGAAATTAAAATTAGTTTTTGAAAGAATAATGTGAACTTATAATATTTCATCTTTGGCTGTGTTAAGGGACATTATGTTCATGTCTCTCACAGCTGGGTGATTCTGAGACATATTTAAAGGATGGGAAATTCTCAGTTGATTTATTATTATTTAGTTTTTTACCTGAGTGGGTGGGTAGGTAGAGTGCTATTTGAATGTTCTGCCTTAGGTAGGATTGCCATATGTCCTCTTTTTCCAGGACATGTCCTCTTTTTCATGGGTATGTAAAATGAGAGTTGTCATAGTGATCCATAGTTAAAAGTAGAAGTTGGCAAATGTGTCCTCTTTTTTGCTCTTCAAAATATGGCAACCCTACCAGGGGCCAATCAGCCTTGGGTTGACACGTCATGTCTTTGTTTGAATTTGGAGAGGCTCAAAAGTGTTCTCCATTCCTGTCTGAAGAGCTCTGAACCTTCAAGGGCCATTCAATTGGCTGAAATAACTTTGCGCACGTCCAGCATGACAAACATCAACCTTAGCTGAGGAAAACAGGAAGAGCAAAACTTCCAACAAAATTGCCATGTGAATGTGTCCTATTTAGCACTGAGTTTAAGGCTCTTTTGCCAGGAAGTACTAAGCATTTCTGAAGAAGGGAGAAACTTTCATCAAGATTTACTTAAGGGTGATTTTCAGTCAGTAGACCAGTTGAAATTAGGGAACTATGTCATGTTTATTCATTTCAGTAAGTCTAGTCTGCATAAAATTTAGTTGAATACCACCCTAAGAGTTTACTGAGAATACCTTGATTCTGTTTTAAGGTACCTCTTAATACAGGGCTGTCCCTACCATTAGGCAGAGTGAAGCTGTTGCCTCAGGTGGCATGAACCAGTGGGCAGGCAGCAGTTGACAGGTATTAGAGAGCAGAGCTGTGTGTGTCAAAGAGCATGCACTGCATCCCCTGAACAAGCTGGTTGCCTTCAGATGTGGGAGAAGATGCTGAAGAAAGGGTCAGCTACCAGTCTAGTTGGATTTGGTATGAGGAATTTGGGGAGGGATGGAAGCACCATCTTTTCCATAATCTCAAGCGACATATTTGGAGCCACCCTGTCTTCACATGTTGTTTTTCTTTTTTAAAAAAGAAGAAGAAATCTCAAGCTTGTGTGAGTCAACCATGAAAAGCCTACAAACCCTTTTCTATGTGGGTGGGAGAAAAAGAAGAAAAGCCATTGGATTAAGATCTGAAGGCGATATAGCTCTTCTGTAACTCCAACTTGACTTGATTATTAGGTGGCAATGGGAACATTTGGGGGCTCTGAACTATGGGAGGGGCATTGTTTATTGATTCTCCAAAAGAGATTCATTTGAGGGGTTAGTAGTTTTATTACATGTCGGGTCTCAGGCTGAGAAAAAGGAGGCAGAAAGGAAACATTTGCAATTTTTTTAAGGTTGTGTCCAATCAGCAGCCACATCGCCCAGGAACAGCGAATCGGAAAATGAGAGGCGTTGTTCGATTGGATGTAGCATTATCTGCAAGAGACCCTCTTTAAGCAGGCAACCTCAGTGATGGGGGCAGGGAGGCAGGACAATGGACACCTGTCCACAAAGACATTTATGTTAGTGTGTAATATATAATAGCAGCTTATTATAATGGGATTGCTTCTGAAAAAAGGGCAACACAACAAAGCAGGCCTCCTCCATTCACCTCTCAGAAAAAACCACGAAGGACCAGGGTGCTTGGTAGGTGTATGGAGCAAATGCACAACAATAGTACCAGTCAGGGTTATTTTTGATCTTTTTAAATGATCCGTTTTGGTCAAAACTGCATTTTTAGCAAGAAAACAGCTTAGCTAAAATTCTTCTCCAAGCAGAATTTAATCAAAACCTATCCCTGTTCTGGGATTTGGCTTTACTTACAAAGTAAACATAGCAAACATTCCAGACTCCACTTTCCCCACTGTTTGACCTCCTTTATATCCCATGATGAAGTTAACCATTCCGTTCCTGTCTTGCCATAAATCTTTGCTGCAGCAAACACATTTGCTTGGGGAAGAACAGAAAGGGCTGCAGACCTGGAGATTATCCTCCTGTTGCACACTATGCATGGTAGCGGAAGGAAGAGCCATTTATTAAATAAAACCTGCATCTGATCCTATCATATAGAAAGCAGGGAGGGCCCAAGCCTAGCATGCAAGAGGAGGAAGTGGTAGAATGGACTGAGTCATTCTAGGTGGGTTCTACTTTTGAATGCTTTCTGTAGCCTCGTTCACACATTACACTGAACACATTTGCAAGGGGGTCTCTACACCTGCACAAGTGTTGGCGTGAAAATGCGTACACTCGTTGATTTGTACAGCTCCACTACTGTGTACACAGGCTGTACACTTGCTGAACAACTAGCATACAAGGGGGAAAGTTCTAGTACAGATGTTTTGGGGGTTTGTGAGCACATCTGGAACTTGGAGACAGGGTCATGGAAAACACCCCCCGCCCCAGCTGCTCCTCACCCCTAGGTCAGGCCCACCCGCTTCACACAGAAGAAGCTAAAGCATGAAATAAGTGTACTTACACACAAAAGCTTGTACCCAGAACAAACTTAGTTGGTATCTAAGGTTCTTCTGGACAATTTTTTTATTTATTTTGACTGTGCCAGACCAACACGGCTACCTACCTGAATCATGAAAGCACACTTTCAATTTTTATACTTTATTTTATGCTGTTTCTTGTTGCATCGATTAAGTGTTTTAAATTTGTTATTAGCCAACCTGAGCCCGGTTTTCTGAACAGGGAAGGGCCAGTATAAATAAAAAATTATTATTAGCAGTATTATTAAAACAATATTTATTCTGCTTCAAAGCAACTTTCTGGAAGATATCATCACTGGCAACAAAGAATCAGCTGCAAACTGAAGTACTGTTACCACTTTGTGTATTTAGCTCTGCCGTCTGTTGAATGGTTTCTTTAAATGTAAAGGTTCATCATTGTTCCACCCGATGTGTATGTCTTTAAGGGGCCAGAGCAAAATAACGAGACCCAGCTTTACAGCTGTGAGACATAGCAGGTGCTGCTGAGTTGCATTGATTAAGCTGTGTCAGCAATTGGGTGTAGTATATAAGGAGCAGCACCTAGCTCTCCATTACTCTGGGGGATGGGTTGGTGGTTGGGTCATGTTGATGTATTTAGTGTAAATGGAGTTTTTGTTTTTCTTATTAAAACCTTCTTTAAGTACTTTTTGAGTCCCTTTTTAATGCATGGTCTCCCCAGCAAGCTCTCTGCAGCGTTACTATACTGCAAATAGCCAACACCGTCATGGGGCGGGGGCCTGACTTTGCAAAGCCTCCCACATAAGTTTTCATTTCACCCTTTTTCCACTGTTCAAAACTTCTTTAAAAGTTTGTCTGCATTTTTTCCTTGATAGGTTTTGAATCTCTGACATGCTCAAGGTTCCTCCACACCTCCCAGAAAAGCCAGCTCTGCATCCTTGCGACAATTAGATCACCGCAGCTGAAAAATCAATCTGTGAAGCAAAATTGAAATCCTCTCAGAAGCTCAGCATGTGGTGTAAATGAATAGACTTGTCTGTACCAACCAGCAGGCAAGAGAGCAAGCCCGTGTGTCTGCTCCTGCCAGCTATTTTTTGTGGAGGTGGTTTTAAGTGCGATTGCTACCATAAATTAGGAAGAGTCACTATTAGGATGCATGCAGTAGTCACAGCAGCTATCCTCTTGTATGACAACATAGCTTGGCAAGGAAAACAGTTGGCTGTGCCATCTCTTGTGTTTGCCAGAAATGGTTGCTTATCATTCCCAGTAAGGGGGGGGGGGAGGAAGTGTGGAGTGAGGGGATGGATTTAAGACAATAATATACAAACACAGAAGACACTGCTAAAGCAAAGGGAGCAGGCATGGGATTATAAAACATCCTTCTGACATTATTAGGGCTGCCATCCTTTCCCCTCTCTCGGGGTTCCTGTACCTTTTAACAGCTACGTGACAGGAAATCCAACAAGTGAGGCTGTCTTCCTCACATCATCTCTGCAACAGAGAAGTTCCACGTTGAATCTCTGTGTGCTCTGTAGTCTTTAAAGGCCCAAGAGTGCTGCAGGGGGGGGGGGAGGGAGGCAATTCTTAAACATAGGGATACCTGAATAATTTTGTTTCTGTGAATTTCAATGCAGACCAATGCAATGTTCAGCTCCTGACTGAGCATGTGGATCAGAATGTAATTTATCCTTTGGATTTCACCCTTCTCCAAATTTTGTGAAATATCTTCTTCAGAGAACGAAAGAGAGATAGAGATAGAGATAGAGATAGAGATAGAGAGATAGAGAGATAGAGAGATAGAGAGATAGAGAGAGAGAGAGAGAGAGAGAGAGAGAGAGAGAGAGAGAGAGAGCAGGTTTAAAAGCCTATACAACATAAGTGTGTAGTCTGATAGCATATGTTCAGTATTAGTGACCACTGGCTGAGCCACAGTACACTTGTAAAAATTAGGTAGTGTATAAATCTGCATTTCAGTGCCGAAGGTTAACCAGATGCTATAAAAATCTCATTGCCTGTGCCATAAAATTGATCTCGGTGGACGTGGTGCAAAGACTAAAACACATTGAAATGCATTTATCTCCATATGTTCATTCATCTTGCAGGTCTATAATGCACCTGGTATTAATCAGTAGTGCGGACATCTTTATTATCTGCCTGAAATGTCAGCATGTTAGTGATTTTACAAATGTAAAGGGGGTGGGCAGGAGGAGAGAAAATTACAAAGTGAAAGTGAGCTCAAACATTAGGTAGCTTATGTAAACATCACATTTATTAAGGCTCCCATCTGCATGGTATGTACATTTAAAGCAGTATCAGACCACTTTAAACAGTCATGGCTTCTCCCAAAGAATCCTAGGAACTGTGGTTTGTTTGGGGAGCTGAGAGCTGTTAGGAGACTCACAGAGCTACAGTTCCCAAAGTGATTTAACAACCAATCCCTTTTCTCAAGGAACTGTAGCTCTCTGAAGGGTCTAGTAGTTTCCTAACTCTCAGCACCCTTAACTCCATTTCCCAGGATTCTAAGTTGTCCTGCAAAGATATTCTTATTTCCCCAATGTTTTTTCCACTGTTGTGATTAGTTTCGGGTGCAGCTTGAAGGTATAAAGTATGAGTGTTCGTTATCGATCATCAAAGGGTCAGAAATAATTACAGAAGGGTGCAAATCTAGCATTTCATTAGAAGAATTTAAGATTACAGAAGCTCTACTCTAGCCACCCTGTATTCTCAGACAACAAACTGGAGATAGAAAATGCATCATTTTAAAATGAAAGAAAGCTGGCTATGCTTTGACTGTCAATGAAATAACAGAATGCCAAAAAGACTTGAAACAGGTGTTCACGTGCAGTGGTTTAATAAGCTATTTATGAATGAGAGAGATGGCAGACCCCTCTAGCAGAGAACGGGCAACTGTTTCTCTGCTCTGGATAATGAAGAAGTGAAATGCTTATCCTCTCTGGAGGGGTGCTGAAAAGCTCCAGTACACCAAGGGAGCCCTCGAGGAGGAAAGCAAACTGTAGGGGTTGACTCCAGCTCTGTGAGACTGCGGTTGACTCTTCCATTTCCCCATTGCTTCTCTTCTAAGTAGAGTTGGAGAAATCTGTGGATTTTGGTTTCCCTCAGTTTCTCCTTTTTCCAGACTTAATTTCAATTGACCACAATTCACCAGCATTTTAATGCAAATCTCTCCTAATGGACTGCAAGAAGATCAAACCTATCCATTCTGAAGGAAATCAGCCTTGAGTGCTCACTGGAAGGGCAGATCGTGAAGCTGAAGCTCCAGTACTTTGGCCACCTCATGAGAAGAGAAGACTCCCTGGAAAAGACCCTGATGCTGGGAAAGATGGAGGGCACAAGGAGAAGGGGACGACAGAGGACGAGATGGTTGGACAGTGTTCTCGAAGCTACCAGCATGAGTTTGACCAAACTGCGGGAGGCAGTGGAAGACAGAAGTGCCTGGCGTGCTCTGGTCCATGGGGTCATGAAGAGTCGGACACGATTAAACAACTAAACAACAACTCCTAATAAACACTCTCTGTAATTTTGCTCCATGTACACATTTTTGCAAGCATTTTCCTACTATTTTTAGATGCTGTTTTCACTAATAGATGCCCTTTAATGCTCACCTTCCCCTAATATGCATGCAGCTCAGTGGTAGAGCCTCTGATTTGTATGCAGAAGGTTCCTGGTTCAATCCCCAACACCCCCAGGAAGGGCTTGGAAGTGGCCACTGCCTGAAACTCTGGAGAATCAGTGTAGCCAATACTTCTTTTTAGCCAGTTAAGTACAGTGGTCCGAGTGTCAGACAAGGACCTGGGAGACCAGGGTTCAAATCTCAGCTCATCCATGGAGCTCACTGGGTGCCCTGGGGCCAGTCACTTCCTCTCAGCATAACCTACCTCACAGGGTTGTTGTGGGAATGAAATGAGGATTGGGGAAACCATGTATGCCCCCTTGAGCTCCTTGGAGAAAAATGTGGGATATAAATGCCTGAAACTAATTATTTGATTGTTGCATCATAAATTTATGGAGAAATGTGGGTATTGAAGGATGATATTATTATTATTATTATTATTATTATTATTATTATTGATTTATATACCGCCCTATACCCAGGGGTCTCAGGGTGGTTCACAGAATAAAATCAAGATATTAAAAAAAATAAAATACAGTGGTACCTCAGGTTACATACACTTCAGGTTACATACGCTTCAGGTTACAGACTCCGCTAACCCAGAAATAGTACCTCGGGTTAAGAACTTTGCTTCAGGATGAGAACAGAAATCGTGCCCCGGCGGTGCGGCGGCAGCAGGAGGCCCCATTAGCTAAAGTGGTGCTTCAGGTTAAGAACAGTTTCAGGTTAAGAATGGACCTCCAGAACGAATTAAGTACTTAACCAGAGGTACCACTGTACATAATAAAAATAAAAACAACAACCCAATAGCCTCCCCAAAAACACACACATACACACACACACACACACACACACACACACACACATTTTAAAAGGGCATAGGATGTCAATCAGATCAACCAAAGGCCTGGTTTAAAAGGAACATTTTTGCCTGGCGCCTAAAGGTGTATAACGAAGGCGCCAGGTGAACTTCCCTGGGGAGTGCATTCCACAGAAGGAGAGCCACTGCAATAAAGGCCCGTTCTCGTGTTGCCACCCTCCAGACCTCTTGAGGAGGCAGCACACGAAGGAGGGCCTCAAGGACCACGTCTTTCCACTCAGGGTCTGAGTAGGTTCATATGGAAAGACGTGGTCCTTGAGGTATTGTGGTTCTGGCCCATTTAAGGCTTTATAGGTCAAAACCAGCACTTTGAATTGGGCCTGGAAACTTATTGGTAGCCAGTTCAGACAGACCAGGATTGGTGTAATATGCTCAAACCGTCTTGCTCTGGTGAGCAACCTGGCCACTGAATTCTGCACCTAGCTGTGCTTTGGTTCTTTGTGTGAATTAGGTGGGCTCGCATCAAAATCTGAACCGAACCAAATTTCTCCACCCATCTCTGCTTTCAAGTCAGCTATGATCTGCATAGCAGCAGACCAGTCCACTTCTAGTGGGGAAGGACCATAGCTCAGTGGTCGAGTACCTGCCTTTCAAGCAAAAGGTCCCGGGTTCAGTCCCCAGCATCTCCAGGCAAGGGTGGAAGAGATGACTGCCTGAAATCCCAAAGAGCTGCTACCAAACCATGTAGACAATACTGAGCTAGAGGAACCAACGGTCTGACTAGGTCTAAGGCAGCATCCTATATTCCCTGCAGTTAACCAGGAATCTCAGCAACCTAGGACAACAGCATTGTGATGCTGATGGGATGGGAGACAGGAAATATTTGCAGCCACTTGCTATTATTGTCCAAACTTATTTTGCAGTCCCCTAATCCTTCAGGGGTCCTGTGCAATACCTTAATTTCAGCCCAAAGTCCTTTTCATCAGCTGGGTTTTTATTGCAACAGCACAAAAAATGTGAACCTGCAGATGTTCAATAAGCACAAATAAGGGTGAGTGGGCGAAAAAAGGGGTTGGGAAAGGGTGTGTAAGGCTGGCAGCTCTGCTTTTATAACTCCCTGCTGCCCTTTAACTTCAAGGACAAAAAAAACAGAAGCAAGTTCTGCGTTCAGGGATGAGTAATTACTTGGGGGAAAAAATATCACGAACCAAAAGGGTCACAGTTAATGACCATAATTTGGGCATAAATTGCATAACAGAGCTGGATGCCAGGCCACAGCTGGTCTACGAAGAATATTGGTTTTATCTGCAATATTTTTCATCTAACATTTCCAGAGTCTGTGGCAACAGAAACAATATAGAGGTCTGTAGTAAGTTTAGGAGCCCTCGTGGTAAACAGGGGAAGGTTGAAGACTATGGAGGGGTTGGGTGCATTATAGAATCAGAGTAGGAAAGGACATTAGAGGTTAATCTGGTCAATTCGCTTGCTTCATGTAGGGTCTGCAGTGCAGAATGAAACAATAGCATCCATGACAGATGGCCAGCACGCCCCTAGGAAGGGGAAGTCCATCACCTTCCAATCATCTGACAGCTCTTCTCATTTGGATGTTTCTCCCAATTTGAAGGCTGCAATTTCTACTCATTGTTTCTCATTCTGTCCTCTGGATCAAGCAAAATGGGGGAGAAATTGAATTCAGGTTGTGTTTAGAGGCAAAACTACACAATTGCCCTTTCTGAAACGATACACAAACCCGAAACACAGCCATCCTTTGGCATTTGCATTTCTTTGAATTTTGCAATGCACTCATCCAACCTCATAATGTGTACAAGAGGGGTAAAGTGAGCATAAAAATGCATATACTGGTAAATATAATATGCAAATATGCATTATATGAGGGGAAACTGCTTTGCAAAAACGTGTGAATTAGGCATTAAGCTGCATACGAACAGGTATGTTTTGGAAGGCATTCACACTGGATTACTGATGAATTTTAATGGGGAGTTTTCTTTTTAAAAAATACAAACAAATGTTGAAATGTGGAGAACTGAACTTAAGACTGGAGAAATGAGAAACAGAAAGAAATCGAAATTGACAGCTCCACCCATCCCTAGGAGCAAGAGAGAACAAGTCTGTTCCATCTTCTGCTGGAGGGCCCTCCAAGCTCTCTTCAAGCACTGTCCTAAGCCACCCTGAGAACTTGTTTTTAAAGCAAAATTAAAAACATTCAAATCCAAGAGTGGCAAGAATCTTGAGACTTTGAAAACATTTGATTGGCACACTCACAAAGGCTCACGCCACTTTGAGGGCGAGCAGTGGGATGCTCAGTCCTCTGAATTTGGTCCCGGATGGAAGATCCCCTACAATGCAACAAAAGGACCACTTTTGAGCAGAAATGAAATAACAGAAAGTGGCTGGATCCCCAAATCTGTTGGCGAAATCTTAGAAATGGTTGGCAAGAAGAAACTCTGTGGTTACTTCCCTCCCCGTAAATGTCAGCTGAGCGACACCGTTGAAGGCAGCCCTTCCTTTGGATCACATTTATATCGCACTTTTCTTTTCTCTCTCTTTTTGTAAACCTCAGAGTGCAGTTTTTAACTTCACAGCCACAATACCTGGTAGTTTTTTTGGCTGCAAGACAGAGATTTGCCTGGGGCCGCTGAGTGCGTTTCACAGCAGAAAGAGGATTTGACAGTGTTTCCAGCTGCCTTCCTTAGACCTGGTTCTGTTGAGGTAACAAGCCTTTCATTTTTCTAGTTGCCTCGCTGCATCTCTCAAGGACATACGTGAAGTTTTGAAAGATAAGAGGCCCTTTGGTGTCGAGGGCGGCTGTTTTCGATGGCTGCATCTCCAGCCCCGGCAGACTTCTAAGGGCCGCGTCGCTCTCTTCAGAGCGGATTTGTTTTTCAAACAACTGGTCCCAAGGAGAGATTGTGACCTGCGCAGCATTTGTATACAACAGCGGCACTTTAAAACGGAGAAAATAATTATGTAACTTTTTCCCTTGAAACCCCCCAAAGCAGAACATGATACTTTGAAAGGATGAATGCTGTTATAAGCCATTAACTTTAACTTCCCCTTCCATTAGTCCTCCAAAAGGCATAGATAAAAAGCCTACTCCAAAGGGACAGGTACTAATTCGATTCTCACAAAAGGACCTAGATTTGTGATTTCAACACATCTGATCTCTCAGACAGTACACATGTCCAAGGTGCTGCAGACCACACTGGTGTTCCTGGGAATGCACATGAATGATGGGAGTGCTTCTGGGACCAGTGTGGGCTGTGCAACATGGACATCCGGTCTCCTCTTGTAAAAAGGGCAAGTGCCTGGAGAAAACCATGCCTTTTGCAGTCCAATTGGCAGGACGCACAGCTGCAGTTTGGAACTTTTCCGATACTGATGAATGCACACACCCTATGTTTCATCCATGAAATATATATCAGCACACATCTTTATCTCATTAAAAAGTAAAACAGGCAATGTTAGCCAAAAACTTAAGCTACATATTCCTCCCCCTTCTCCTTCTCCTTCTCCTTCTCCTTCTCCTTCTTCTCCTTCTCCTTCTCCTTCTCCTTCTCCTTCTCCTTCTTCTCCTTCTCCTTCTCCTTCTCCATCTCCCTCCCCCCCACCCCCAGTCTCTCTTACACACCTTCTATGCCTCTGTCTTCCGGCACACAGTGTTGGCAAGAGGCAGGAAAAAACAGTGTTGAATCCTAGGCATGGAGGTGAATACACACATGCAGGCTGGTGGTCAAGTGTACACATTTTACGAGAGTCCATTCACAAATCAAATAAATAATCTCTCCTACACACATCCAGGGAGTCACATGAAGATACCTTTAGGGTTGCTAGTTTTTACTCATGGTAATGCTGAGGTGATGTCTGATAGTCAAATTTTCGAACCGGAAGGGAAACCAGTTCTAATTGGCTGCCATGACTTTCAGGGTTTGCTTGTCCCTGAGCATAGCCTTTTGCCTGGATCTTTCACTAGAGTCACCTGGAATTCTCTGTTTGCTGGCACCTTGCAGCGTAATGTGTCTGGATTGCAGGTCTTTATTTATTTATTTGCTTTTCTCTTTTTGCATCCATATATTGCCTTTTGTCCATCATGGAAGCCAAGGTGGTATACATATAGTTCCTACATGGTCACCCATCCAGGCAAGTGGCAGACCTAGACCTGCTTAGCTTCAGCGAAAGCCTCATGTGTCTTCAGGACATACCCTGGAACCCAAGGAGGATGTGTATTTGTGTATTGTATAGCCCTGCTTTATTACACCTCAGGGACAGAGAAGGGGCTTGACCAATGGTCTTTTAGGACTTTCCAATCTTTGGCTACCTTCACTGTGTATTTTCTGTGTTCACCCCCAGCTGAAGACTATGGGGAAGACTATGGGGAGATGGAAACACTCCTCCCACTGACTGAATGAATTTGCTGGCCAGCGAGAGAGAAGTCTTGAGCACTGCTTGCAGTTTCAGCCCATTTCTTGCAGTTTGTGCTAACAACAACCACCAAGCCTAAATCTGAACCAAAGATAACCAGGGCTTAGAATACAGTCAGTGCTGGGGCTCATGGGACATGTGAATAATGAAAGCAAGAGTGCTGTTGAGTATATACTGAGTATCTTTCACACAATAGTGAGGAAATGTTTCCATTCAGTAGGCAGGACCTGCAGACATCTCTTATTTTAGAAGTTAAGCACTGACACATTGGGCTACTGTTGGCACACAAAAGCCCTGGTTTCATCAGTGTGATCTGACAATTATTCTGATTGCCCTTGGCGCATCAATATTTTGCAAGTCTTCTGAGGCTCTGTTCCTCCTCTTCACTTGTGGATAATGTCCTCCTGACCCACAGTTTCAATAGAAAACACCTCCCAATGTCTCTGAAACAATGACAAGCAAATCTATCAATCACATTTTCACATCAGTTTGTGATTTTTCAAAGTCCTCCTGAAAATTCATCAGCATTTTTATGATAAACCCTCCTAATATATGCACATTTGCCTGCAACCTTCCCAAACATAACACATTTTGTTTGCTATTTTCAATACTACATTCATTTTTTGACACATTACTTGGCTGAAGAGCTGCTTTGCAAAATTCAGAGAAGTGCGAATCATGAAGGAGGGCCGTGTTCCAATTCTTGTGTTGTTCCAGAAAGTGTGAATGAGATGGGCTAGCCTTAATATTTGACCTGAATCCATTCCTTCCCCCACCTCTAATCTGATGTTACCTTAGTGGTGAGGCTGCTATTTATATTCTTTTGGCTGAGGAGTAATCATGCTGCCATGCTCTGTAGTACCTGCAGTGAACATCTGGTGCAACCAAGCAGAGGTAAGTGGGTAACTGTTGAAAAAGGTGGCAGCTGGCCTCACCATTTAGAGGAGGCTGCATCTGGTCTGTCACAAAGAAAAGCTCAGCCATCCAGGCCTGCCTCTGACTGCACTTCCACTTCATCTACACGAACCTCTTCAGCAGACATCGCCTAATCCCACCTAGAAATGGCAATTAAAATGATCGGTTTCTAAAATAAACCTGACGCAGAAAGGACACTCAGTGCAGCAGCCACAGCTAAACAACAAAGAGCTTGCTCTTTCAGCATTGACTCAGCTGTGGACAAATCTTCGGTGGGCGTAAATTAAGTGCTTACGCTGCTATACAAATCTCTTCAAGGGCGGATTAAGGCGTCTTTTAAATGGAAGCAAGGTTAAGAAAAGGAAAAGGTAGCAGCTGCGCCAGAACTAAATATGCATGCTGACCTTTCAGAAGCCTCGAGTTAGCTGTTAAGTGGCACCTGAACTTTGTTACATGGTGAGGCCTATATTCTCCTACTATCCAGAGAAAGCAGAGGGGAGTGTCATTCTCCCCCCCTCCTTTTATTGTGCAATGTACAAGAAAGATTATCCTTGTAGCCAATGTTCCGGTGGAAGAGAAATAGGCTTGGAAAAATCCCCTCCTCGCCCCACATTATAATTTTGTTGGGTGATATTCTCAAAGGGTCTGTTAGGCAGTTGCCAGCAGCACGCTTGATAATGCCTTCCAGTAGCTATCCAGGTTGGCCTCAAGGAGAGCCCATTGCTCCATTTGTAGAGCACAGTGGCTTACAAGGTGTCCGATACAATCCCTGGCACCTTCCATTTTAAAAGGGATAACAGGCACAAGTGCTGTGAAATCCCTCTGCCCGAGGGACTGGAGAATTGCTTGCAGTTAAAATGGAGAGGGTTGATGGTCCAAGTCAATATTTATAAAGCACTGTCATGTGTTCAAGATTAGGCTTTGAAATCCTTTGCCGTTTGAAAAATTGCCTGCTTGTCTAGAGTTCCTGTCTCTGGCATGATCCAACCTGCGTTGAGGTACATATAACCCAATTGTTGTCATACAGGACACACACAAAATGTACAACCACCAGGATAACTTGTAGGGCTGTGCAAGTCATTTGTCTGAATCTTAACTTGAACCAGGACCATTTGTCCTGATTTGTGCCAAATCCAGATTGGGTCAAGGCAGCTGCAAATAGCTATGGAGTGGGTCAGGTGGACCCACTAGGATTGTCCTAGATCTCAGTGAGCAGCCTACATCTCTGAATGGGCAAGGCCAGTTACCACCTAGCACCAACAGGATACTGCCAGAGTCACAACAGCGCTGTTGTCTGTCAAACAGCCACATGGTGCAGTCTTAGATGAGCCATATACCACTCATGTGCCTTTATAACAATTTTAAGGGCTGTGTGTAGGCTTCCTCCCTCAAACTGGTGATGGAGGAAGGGCTGTAGCATCTCCCTTGCACACAGAAGATTGCAGGTTCATTTCCAGGTAGAACTGGGAGGGGATCCCAGTTGAAATCCTGGAGAGTCAATCTAGGCAATTCTGAGCTAGACTGACTCAGTATTAGGCAGCTTCCTATGGTTTTTAAAATAGGATCTCATTTCATTTCAAAGCATCTGCAGAGGTTCCAAGGGAGAGGGTGAGTATCATGGTTGGACAGTTCCCTTCATAGGGCAAATGGCTGCTTTTAGGAGGGGCTTTAAATCAGGAAAAGATGCAGGGATAAGGCCTCCTAATTAAGAACACAACAGCACACACACATTCACACATGGCTGCTTACGTGGGTGAATGTGTCAATGGATGTGCCACATCACAGATTATGCCCACAGATTACTCTTCAGCATATGATTCCCTTGCTCTTTAATCCTGAATCCTTAGGTAATAAAACACTTTTATTTCTTTCACAAATGAGTACATAGCAAGGAATCAGTGAATGTCAATCCATGATTCTGAACTCATCGATAATCAAGTGACAAACGCTGCTCTGAATTTCAAGTGTGAAATTTGCACATCTAAAGCTACTTCATAAAAAGAGTTGAGTTTGGATTTCTGATGAGCTGTAATCAAGGGCATATTCAAAGACAGCAAGTCTAAGCACTATCTTGTGTACTTGATGAGAAATGCACAACCTTGAGGCTCTAAGAAGGATGCTCTAGTTTCTCTTTTCCATGATAGAAGTAGTGCAGTGTGCACTGTTTTCACTATAATTATGTGCATGCCCCTGAACTACGTGATGACTTTGGCTTTTTGGGTCCAGTGAGAGTGGTACCTCTGCAAACTAACAGAGGAAGCAAACCTTGGCTTAAATTGGCTGACCTCCCTAAACTACAAAAGTGCAAAATCTAATTAAATCCCTGGAATGCCATACTAATGTGAGCACTTCCATTCAGCCTGAGGGCTTCCTCCCATCATCCACCGGTAAATAGATTGGGACTTAATCTGTATTTCCTAGGAAGGCGCCACCCACTTTCTCCATCTGTTAGTTCTGGTTGGCCTGAGACTGCATGTGGTCACACTGCAACTATGCAAAAGGAAACATATTGATGTGCTTGATAACAACCCAGAACTTGAACCCATTGGCATTAAATATCCTCTCCATCCTGCTCTGCCCATGGTCTCACAAAGCTGTTTACAGCCTCAGCATAACATTACAATAAATAGAAAGCAACCAATTTACACAACTGCAGGCAGAAGCAGCACACTAGGTGCTAGCTTCTGGGTGGGTGTATCATTGTTGAGAGCTGAGGCAGTGAGAAGGTCAGCGCAGTGCAAATGCACTGGCAGAGCCAATTCAGTGCTCCTGTCTTTGCAGCATGCCAACCTCACCACTTTCTTCCTACTTTCTTGTCCCCTGGTAAGCAACAGCACCCTGCCTTCTGGGAAGCTAGTATAGGGGCTCACCCCACTAGCATGCAAGGATCCCTCCCAAAAGCAGTAAGCTCTCTAAGAAAGAACGAGAAAGCCTGCACAATTCACTTAGTTTTTGAATGTTTCTATTTATTCTGAGTATTGCGGAAATCACGCGATTTAGCATAGATTCCTGCATTGCAGGAGGTTGTAGCCTCTTCCAATTCTCCAATTCTATGATTCTGTATTTCATTTCAAACCACACACATAGCTTTAAAAAAGGAATTGCCTCTGCCATGCATCTTTTCTAGTTAGAAGCTGGGGTGGAGTGGGTGTGGAGGAAGACACAAGAGTAAGTAAAAAAAAATCAGGTGGCATTTAGAAAACTTGCACGCAAAGCAAAACATAACATAACACTGAGGTCAGAAAGGCAAAGTTTGTAGGTTATCTATGACAATAATTGAGGGGCAGCAGATGGTGTTAAGTGCATTCTTAAATTCCATTGAGCCTAACGAAAGGCAGAATCTGATTCATCTCATGACTGTGACTACTTCTTTAACAGAAAAGGAAAATCAGAGATAACAAGTCTTGCAAAAATGTTCCAGGGTACTGCTAAACACAAGTGAATATTGCATGCAACAGATGTTTGCATACCGATTTTTCCTCCTTGCAGTCCAAATAATAAGAAAACTTAACAAATAATTTACAATAAACTACAGCTTGCATGCTGTACATGAGCTGAACTACAGCTTGCATGCTTGCACAGAGGTACTCAAACTCTGTGAGTCTTATTTATCAGGAAGTGAGCAACATCATAGGATGACAAATAACAAAATCCCCACAACTGGCCTTGTTATGCCTGCTTACAGATAAAAGCATGGATGTACCCCATAGCAAAATCTTCATAGGCCACATTTCAGTGGCAGCAAGATTAACAATGACTTGGTATTGTAAAGATATGGAAGGCACCACTCTTAGATTAATGGTATAGTGATTTTTGGCATGTTGCTTTAATAGTAAAATTCCTTTGGAAGGTTGGGAAAATATACTGGCACTTCCTAGGAGGATTGTTATGACTTTATTGTGAATATGAATAAGAAAACGCATCACAATGGAGCACCTTCCTATTGTCTGATGGCTAACTTTCTGGGGGGGTTTATAACAATTTATTAATTCCCATCACCACCAAAAAAACAAACAAAAAAACAAAAAAAACAAATTGACTTCCCCCTAGTCCCTTCCTTGGTTCCATTATTTATCAATGTACCCCATGTCCATTGTTAACCTTGAAATTCATGTAAATTACCTATTGTCCATTCATAACAAAATTACAAGTATTCCTAAAACTCTGCTAATGTATTAATCTGTGTACAATGCTTCTGTATAAATGCAATAAACATTTCCATTCTTCCTTAAATTCATTGTTGTCTCTTCCTCTTAATTTCAGAGTCATCTTTGCCATTTCAGCATATTCCATTAATTTGACTTGTCAGTCTTCTATAGCTGGGGCACCTTCTTGCTTCCAATGTTGTGCTAATAGTGTCTATGGCTAACTTCCTGGGGGCCATTGGCCAGTGATGAACAGGGCCAGAGGAAAACAATGGGTGTGGCCAGAGACAAATGTGGGTGGGGCAATGGGTGGGACTTTTTCCTTTGCACAGTAGCCTACATTCCAGCCACAGAGAATCAGAGGTTTCTACCTCTCCCTCCCTCTTCCTTTTTTTACATCCAGGCAAGCAAGAGGCATTATCCCACCTCGGAAAGTGGTGTACACTGTTAGAGATCAGGTAATTATTTTATAGTTTAATTTGTACATTCCTTTTTATATAAATAAACCAATTGCCAGGGCATTCCTAAGTGCACTTACTCAGAGGTAAGTCTAGCTAAATTCACTGGGACTTACGCCTTTGCAGGTATGCTCAGAAGTGCAGCCTTAATGATCTCTCTGCTGTGCCAACTCACAGGCAGTGGGAAGACATGTTGCATGTCTAACACATCGCTTTTCTCCCAACACTCAGGTTCGTAACCTGAGCATTACTGACCCAGAACACCGGGGACTCAGCTAGAGTAGTAAAGAAAAAGCAATTAATATGCGTGGTGTGTGCGATAAAACCTTGTGCCCGCAGATGGCGACGTGGAGTCCCATTTGTCTCTGCCCATTTTCCCTGTTTAAATTTACAATGCTTTAAACTGAAACGCTTCTTTGATGTGTCTAGATTCAGCCTGGCTATTATCTAGCTATCTACCAGGGATCTGTAACATGCAGGCCTTACGCATTAATTTGGTTTTATAGATCTGCGGTGTTCAAGAATAGGTATCATCCTTTACATGAAAGGACAGCCCATAAACAGTGTATCTGGCAATTCTAGCTATAAATCACACCATTTCAGGCCTCCGCATGCTGTGTGAGTACCTAACTCTGGCTTACTCTTGTTTCCATTGATAAGGAATATCTGTCTGTGACCCGGTCAGAGCACTCTAATTGGAACCACGCCCCTCCTCTCAGCTTCTTTTCTTAGCCAGTTTTCCACACCTTCTGACATACGTCAGATAAAAACAGGCACACCAATTTTAAAGGAATTGACAAATGTGCATCAGGCTTTGTGGTGAGTAAGAAAACAGTATGAGCAAACCAGGTTTTTTTGAGGTGGAAGTGAACTGCATACACACCTTGTTTGTTTCAAAAACTTCATTTCAATTTGCAATGGCACCAAAGTTTCTGATTACCTAGCATAGGAGATTAATTAATTTAGGTCTTGGTGCTGAATTTCAAACAGAGGGTGCTTCCAAAAACAAACAAACAAACAAACAAACAAACAAACATGTTAATTGAGCATTCATCCTTACTTTTTTTTGTGGGGAAGTTAGATGACTGTTGCATCAAAGCGTTACCTCACACTTTCTACTGCATTGTTCATTTTTGTGAAAAGTCTGATCTTTTGGGGAAAGTAGACTCATTTGGGAAGTCCCCCCCCCCCAACAAATCAACTGTCATTCATAGCCAGCTGACTCGCACCAGAGTGTGGGAACCAAAATGGGACATCCCAGGATGGAATCAGAAGCTACCCCATAGCTTCTGTAGTTCTGGGGTGTCCCACTTTAATTGGGTCAGTTGAGCGGTATGTCTCCCCTTGCAGACAGCAGCCTGTCCATTTCGGTTTCTTTCTTTTCTCTCGCTCTTATTTCAGTTCCCCACATTTCCACATCAGTTTTTCATTTTTGAAAAACTGAGTTCTCGTGAAAATTCAGCAGCATTTTAGAGAACATTTCTCCTAATACCTTCATGAGCAATTCTGGCCCAATATATCATATTTTTCCATGTATAAGAGTATATTTCCCCCCATTTTTTCAAGTTTAAAATTGGGGGTCGTCTTATACATGGATAGTGCATAGGAGGGATTTCTTTATTTGGAGTCCCCCAAAATAGGGGTCGTGTTATACACGGGGGCATGTTATACACGGAAAAATATGGTACTTTTTTTGCAAAGTAGTTTTCCCTTTTATAATGCGTTTTTGTCTCTTTCATAGCAGAGTGGTGGAGTTTTATAAGTTTTATAAATAAAGAAGAGATGGACCAATCTGTACCACCAGTTTTCTGGAATACCTGGTTGGTATGATTTTTGTATTCAGTAATGTCTTTGTGCTTAGACTGCTTAACTTGTGTGATGAACCATACCTACCTTGGTATGTTGTCTGTGGGAGGCATGCCAAAATATGCATTTTAATGCATACGTTACCCTAGTATATACATTTTTGTACACATTACTTGGCCTGAGACTTGTGTTGCAAAATTTGGGAGAAATGCAAATGTTGAAGGATGGACATGTTTCAGTTCCTATATGGTTTCGGAAAGTATGAATTAGGTAGGTTCCTCTGTAAGTGCAAACTGAACTGAATTTCTCCCACATCCTTAACTGCAGCTGAATTTCTAAACAAGGGCACAGCTTAATTTCAGGTTCCAGCTTTTTGCTCTTGGCAGCTCCTTCTGATTTCAACTTCTCCATCCTCTCCAGGCCTAGATTTGGATATGGCCACCCCTGGCCCCTGGCTGTGCCCAGACACCAAGTGCCTGTGCTAATTCAGTCTGACTGTAGCAGCATCTCCTGCTGAGTGCAAAGCTGATCAACCTTGTTTAGCCTTGTTGTTGGTTTACATCCTCCTTGGGAATCCAAACATTTCATTATCCCTCTTATTTATTATTTGTTTTATTGTTTTGCTTTTGTCTCCTTGTATGGCTCAAATGTTGTGTGACAGAACACATGAAACACTCAGGTGCCACATGAAAGATACCATCAGTCTGGCTTTGATGTAAAGAGATATATAAATGAACGGTATTTGCCCTGGCAGGGACATTCTGTAGCCCTAAGACGTGGTGAAATAACTTGGACAGGACACTAGGTGTTGGGTGAAAATCAGGCCACATTTTTTTATTGGATGGCAGCAGGCAGGCAGGATTAGTATGGCCCTGTGGCAAGAATCAGTTCGTCATTCGACTCAGCCCTTATTGATGGAATGGCAATTATTGGGATTGGGAGGTATCCAAACCTCCTCCATAGGAGTTGACCAGCTTTGATCCGTCATGCCAGAGGCACCAGCTTCTCAGGATGATTGAGGGATCCGACGCAATATCCTGATGTCACACGCACAACGTCATGCACGCATGACATCACGAGGAGCTAGAGGCGGAGCCGAGTGCCCTCTGAACATTAAGGGGGGACCAGTCCCCTCCAAAAAAATGGGGGGGGCAAGTGCTTCGGCCCCTAGAAGCCAACACCGATGTGTCATGGTGTAAACGAAGCATCAAGAGTCTCACTGGACGATTGGTGTGAGCATTCTAGCCAGGCAGAGACCCCAAACCAAACTTAGGGCATGCTGTAGCTAAACCTTTATGGCCCCTCCTTTACTATGTTGATCCCATCCAATGCCATGCCTACACACAGTTGTAAAACAAATTACCCAACACCCAGTGTAAATAAGCTGCATTTCACTGTGGGGAACGTGGGGACACCCCCCACCCCAAACCAAGGAGCAATTAAGGATGTGAGGGAAAATTCATTGCTGGGAAGTTTTCTTTCAGATGGAATCGTTGTAAGCATGTGTATCGGTTTTACAGTGTAGACAAATAAGGCTGCATAACAGACTGTCCTGGGGCCTGTGATACTGGTTGTAAATATCAAACAGAATGTGAATGCTGGACTGATAAGCTTAGGAGGTGTTGATGTGTGACAGCTGATTTATAAAGGATTCTGGTGATGCCAATATTGATGAACCACTTGTTGAGCAATTGTACCTGATAAGTGCATACTATACATCTCAGCAGGAAAGGAAAGTAACTCATGCAATAATAAAACACTGATGGAAGAAAGCTGTTTGGGGTCTTGGGATCCTTTATTATGGAAGTAGATGCAGAAGTATCAAAGCAGAGAATTCAATTTTGTCATATCTGCTCACTTCAAAGGCCAAAGAGTGCTCCAGCCATTTTCTTGTAATGGTTTATTAACACTTGCATGGCTGATTATTACTAGATTTTGTTTCTCAAAGGTTAAGAAGCGGCTGTAGCCTATCACAGGTGGTCTCCAGAACTTCAATACTCTTTTGAAGTATATTGCTCTGGTCACCAGCATGCCTTTGATGCACATCAAAGCTCTCCTCCAAGTTAGAGCACCCCAGCATTCTAGGTGGAGCTGTTAAAGCCAATCTGAGCATCTTTAGGAGCGTCGTACATCACCTTTTGCAGTAAACAGCCACGGCTGCTGAAGTTGGTTTCGTTGGTAGCTACTTTTATGAGCTACCATTTTGATCCTGGGTCAAAAGGATGAAAGGACTTTAAAAGGAGCTGGAAGATGGGTCACGTACAGTACACTTTTCCTTTTCTGTTTCAGATTTGAGGATAGGAAAGTATAGTGGGCAGGTGGGGAAGGGGAGGTGGAAACAGCAGCATAGACAAGTAGATATTTATATGAAGATGGTTTGGATGGTTTTCACCAAATCACACACCTATAATAATAGAAACTTGCATGTTTAACATTTGCAAAGCCTTTAGAGAACCTGATCCTGTACAGAGGAGATAGGAATGCCTAAACCCAATGAAATCAATGGTCTTAAGCATGCTGACTCTGAAAACTCAGTTAAGTTTGGTTTCTCTCAGTTTCTCACTTTTCCAGTCCTGTTCAGTTTGGCCATTCACATCAGTTGTGATTATGATTATCACTTTATTTATTTATTTATTTATTTATTTATTTATTTATTTACCACCCTTCTTCACAAGATCTCAGGGCAATTCACAGGATAAAATACAAGGTAAAAACACGAGTAAACAGTTAAAACCCAAACAACAAAACAATAACCCCCTTTTGCACAAACACATTTAAAAGACTGGAGAATACTAAACAGCCCAAGGCCTGGCTGAAGACGAATGTTTTCACCAGGCACCTAAAGATATATAATGAAGGCACCAGGCGAACCTCCCTGGGCTTGTTTGTTTTTAATTATTTTTAAATACCTGCATGAAGATTTGCATGCCCCCTTTTGCCCATTTCTTCTAGTACACACATTTTGCAAGCAATTCGGCCTAATATAATGCATTTTTGTATGTTATTTTCTCGAATACATGCCTTTTGGGTTGTTTGGCTTGACAATTGCATTGTGAAATTCACAGAAGTGTAAAGTTTGAATGAGACCTGTATTTTGGCTCTGAAAGTGCAAATTTGCCCTAAAATGCAAACTGAACCAATTTCTCCCCATCCCTATCCCTGAAATTGTCAGCAACGGATCAGTCTTCAGAGTCTGGTACTGGGAGCACCATTTAGACAGAGCACACTGTTTCAAACCACATTTGATAATTCTTCAAGAGCATCTATACCTCGGGTTAAATTATTGGTTCTCAGACTACATGACAATTAGTCACTTATATCAACTCATTATATGTGCCCACAATATTTTCAACGTAGTTCATCATTTGTACGGGTTAATGTGTCTTCTTTCTGCAGCCATGAGAATGATCTACCATAGGTTTGTTACAATCATACTGTCTCAGTGTATTAGGACTGCACAACTGCTACATTTTAAATGCTACACATTTTAACTGCTACGCAACTGCTATATTTAACTTCTGCACAACTGTTACATTTTGGCATTTTAAAAGCAATTTAGGGTGACGACACTTGTCCCGGCACACATATCTGAGGCTGTGTACGCGCTATACCTCTAACACAAATTCAAAGCACATTCTTTCCTTCAAATCATTCTGGGCACTTTCGTCTATGCCTTCCCAGCAGCACTTAATATACTACAGTGCCCAGAATTCTTTGAGGGAAAGGATGTGCTTTGAATGTGCTTTAAAGGTATCATGTGTACACAGTCTTATTAAAGAGAGAAGAGGCCAGTTCCCACACACATTTCCTGACATATGCATGCTTCAAATAAAATTAAAAGGTGCTTGATCTCTCCTGGATGTTGAAAGCAATTTAAATCTCATCCTTGTTCACAAGGAGCTGCTAGCTTTGCTGCTGGCTTGAAATTGCTAAGCGTTGGAAGTCTGTATTGGGTTCTTGTCTGAGCATTTAACCCAACAGAAGAGGGGCTACAAAATGAGACCATTCTGATGTTGTCTGGTTTTTGTTTATATGCTTTTTAAACAAATGAAAACTGTGCTGCAATGACACACGACTCTATGTGATAATGCTACCTTATTGAATATGTACCTTCTTTTTCCGTGTATAAGACAAGGGTTTTTTTACGTAAAAAGAATGGTTTAAAATTGTGTTTGTCTTATGCACAGGTATTGTGGAGGGGATGGTGGATTGTTTCCTACTGCGAGCAGTAGATTATCACTGGCGTTAGTGCGTGTGATAGGTGGCTACAGCAATGGCTGTTGTTGATTTGGCGCTGCTGCAGCAATTGTGCGGGTGATTGGCGGCTGCTGGTGGCAAGCGGAAATATGATTGGAGGCTTTTGTGTTGCGTTCAATCGGAATCGTTGGCCTGTCAGGTAAGTGTTTTTAGGCACCCCCCCCCAAAAAAAGCTCAAGAACTCTGGGCAATCAATTCAATTGAGGTTGAATCCTGACAAGACAGAAGCACTGTTTTTGGGGGACAGGAGGCGGGCAGGTGTGGAGGATCCCCTGGTCCTGAATGGGGTAACTGTGCCCCTGATGGACCAGGTGTGCAGCCTGGGAGTCATTTTGGACTCGCAGCTGTCCATGGAGGCACAGGTCAATTCTGTGTCCAGGGCAGCTGTTTATCAGCTCCATCTGGTACACAGGCTGAGAACCTATCTGCCTGCGAACTGCCTCGCCAGAGTGGTGATGCTCTGGTTATCTCCCGCTTGGACTACTGCAATGCGCTCTACGTGGGGCTACCTTTGAAGGTGACCCGGAAACTACAACTAATCCAGAATGTGGCAGCTAGACTGGTGACTGGGAGCGGCCGCCGAGACTACATAACACCAGTCTTAAAAGACCTACATTGGCTCCCAGTATGTTTCCGAGCACAATTAAAAGTGTTGGTGCTGAGCTTTAAAGCCCTAAACGGCCTTGGTCCTGTATACCTGAAGGAGCGTCTCCACCCCCATCGTTCAAACCAGACACTGAGGTCCAGCTCCGAGGGCCTTCTGGCAGTTCCCTCACTGCGAGAAGCCAAGTTATAGGGAACCAGGCAGAGGGCCTTCTCGGTAGTGGCGCCCTCCCTGTGGAATGCCCTCCCACCAGATGTCAAAGAGAAAAACAACTACCAGACTTTCAGAAGACATTTGAAGGCAGCCCTGTTCAGGGAAGCTTTTAATGTTTGATGTATTAGAGTATTTTAATATTTTTTTGGGAAGCAGCCCAGAGTGGCTGGGGAAGCCCAGCCAGATGGGCGGGGTACAAATAAATTATTATTATTATTATTATTATTATTATTATTATTATTATTATTATTATTATTATTATTATTATCTCCCACCCCCTTTTCTTAATTTTGAACTCCCCAAAATAGGGGGCATCTTATACGCAGGGTGTGTTATACACGGAAAAATACGGTAACTCTTACGAGTTACAAAATGTCCCTTCGTGGAATCTGTTTTATTATGATGCCTCCTGAAAAAGTGCAATGAACCTTCTGTTTATTTTATTCCAACTGCAACGATGTGCTCCACGCAGTCATTGTTGTTTGTTTCCTTATTGTTTGTCTGATTTGCCTGTTGTTGCCTTTGAAAACTCAAGAAACACTTTTTAAAAGGGCTACAAAAAACACAATGCCCAAACCTAACCAAATCCAGCGAAGTAACCAGCAGAGTCAGTATACCTGGTGGCCAGTTTGCAACTGACTCTGGAAATGCATTTCATTTCCGAGCAAAAATTTATCCCACGGGTCTCCTTGCAACAGCCCGATCAATCAGTCCTAAGCACTCAAATCCCAAACAAAGAACATTTTAATACATTAGCTGCTCCTGCCAACTTGTATAAATTCTGTAAGGCAAAATAGATTGTATCTTTATTACTGGGATGCCAGCTCTCCCTTTCCTTAGGTTTAATTCTGAACACAGTTAACTGAAAATGAGATAGTTATTTAAACTCATAAATTTGATTAACTCTGGATGGTATGAGAGAGCTTCATCTCTAGGGAATACACACTCTCTACCCATTGTCATTCACATCTATGGTTTGCATAAGAAGAAAATCGCTTGGAAAATGAGGTCTATAAACAACATGCTTTTTGTTAAAAAATACACAAATTAGCTTGGATATCCAGGGGCTCCAGGGGAGGAAAGTCTTCAGCTAGAGCCTATTTAGCTACTGTAGAATGAATGGCTTTGCTTCTTATTTGGGCCTCACAACTTTGCTAGTGTGTGAGAAATACTGAGTATTTTAATGTCAACAGGAAAATTAAAACATTTTGCATGATGAAACAAGTGGTGTTGTGACTCCAGAGTCCAGCAGTGACCAGGACACCACATCAGAGGCTACAGTAGCACCTGATGCTGAGTGGTTCAGTGAATCATCAGTTGCCACAGAGCTGCAGCCAAGACCCTCATGGGATTATATATTGTGTCTGAAGCTTCAGAGCAAGGCCTTCTAGGCAAAGTCCCCAGGTATATGCATGAGTCATCACTGTGGTTTGCTCTGGCAGCTAGAATGCAAGCTTACCTGGGATTAAGGCTCGTTGAAAACAGTGGGGTTTATTTCTGATTAAATGTGCATGGGATTTTACTGGAGTATCACATTAATCACCTGTCCCCTGGAGAGTGGTCAGTGGTCTCTGACTGCATGACATAGCCTTTTATATACAGTGGTACCTCAGGTTACAGACACTTCAGGTTACAGACTCTGCTAACCCAGAAATAGTGCCTTGGGTTAAGAAGTTTGCTTCAGGATGAGAACAGAAATCACGCAGCGGCAGTGGGAGGCCCCAATAGATAAAGTAGTACCTCAGGTTAAGACTAGTATCAGGTTAAGAACAGACCTCCAGAACGAATTAAGTTCTTAACACGAGGTACCACTGTACTAACCTTTTATGCTCTTCCTTATCTGTTTAATGCTCCTAACCCTTCTTTTAGATTATTTTAGCTTCTTTTTGATTCTTACAGTCTTTTACATATACCTTCTGTTTTAATAACTTTAGATTTCCAAAATATTTTATAGTTTTTAAATGATTATACCCCACCCTACTTATGCTGGTCTATGACCATAATAAAGATTTGATTGATTGACTGCATGACAAAGAGAAAGACTTAAGTCCAACACAAAGGCTGGGCCTACTGCAGTCACTCACCACTGGAAGGCATGAGCAGCCCAGATCAAACCTTTCTCAAGAAGGAAAACAGGAAAATTTAGAGTTAAATTGGAGTCCCTTGCCAAATTCTGAAAACTTCAGAGGCTTAGGGAGGAACTGGGACACAGTGTACTAGAAAACAGCAGCAACTTGGCTTCTTACCTCCTATTGTGTGCCATGTAGAGAGACTTAGGCTGCAGGACAGAGGCTCATTTAAGCACACTTTCTTCTGAATGGGGGAAAAAATCATTTACCTGCTTCCTGTTCTCCCTAATTTGTACAGTACATCATTTAATTTAATCTGTGCTGTGCATATTCTAAATTGGCAGGATTTAAAGTGAAACACTCTCCCTGTGTGTGTTAAATTAGACTATACCAGGAAAAAAATCTTATCACATATTTTTTTTAAGGATGCAGGAAGGAACAGAAAAATTAAACTTGTATTGTTGAAAGTAGACTAATCATTTCTGGCTCATTTCTCATGGTATTTCTCAAGGTCTTTGTACAACAAATAAAGCAGCATTAGAGTTTCAATTAGCCCACGAAGCTGTGTTCTGCTGTAGGTTAGCAAATATGTCTCCATTACTCCTTGAGCTCAAGGAATACTGCAGGCCCTTGTCTTGTTCATATAATTACATAGCAATCCAAACTCTCCCTGGGGACCAGTGTAGTGGCAGTTTCACCGTCACATCTGGAACCTTGCTGGTTGATGCCACAGAAGGCAGGCTGTAGGGTTTTTTCCTCCATTTTTTGCTACACTAGCTCCAGGCTGATGGAGCAGAAAGCCCCAAGGATCAAGCCACAGGCCTTTGCATCCAGCATCTTTGCATCAAGAGCCCTGTTTCAGGATATTTCACTGCCTTCCACTGGCAGTAAGAGTGAACTACTGGATGAAGCTAAATCCTCTGCTATGGCAGAGTTTCTCTCCATCACCACTCCTCCTCTCCACACTGGCAGAGGTCAACAGAGGGGACACTTTGGGCCATTCTAACTGTTCAAACATGAGTTTGACCAAACTGCGGTAGGCAGTGGAAGACAGGAGTGCCTGGTGTGCTCTGGTCCATGGGGTCACGAAGAGTCAGACACGACTAAACGACTAAACAACAACAACAACTGCTCCCCAGCCATCAGCATGGTGTGGGTGGTGTAGGATTGCACTCTTATTATATAGTATATTACGTCTATACTGGTGTTTTACACAGTGACAGTAAACCTAGTGGCCTTCAGCTTTCATGGAACTTAGGCCCATGAGATCCTCCTCCTAAGATAAACAAAACAGCTGCCACTCAGTTTGGAGAGAACAGCCTCATGTCAGTGCAGAGGGTCTGACTATGGAGGGATCCCTCCTTGCCAAACTGCAGTCTGAAGAAAGATAAAACAAACTGAGCTGTTGTGTGGCTCACATGTGCTCGCTTCTCCCCTCACCCAAACTGCATGTGGAATTAAATACATGTTCACATTAGTGTGTGTGTGTGTGTGTGTGTGTGTGTGTGTGTGTGTGTGTGTAAAAAGTATTTACAGAACTCTGTGGGGGTGAGAGGGGTAACCTTTTTCCTCTGCTTCAAGGTCCTGTTTGATCATATTTGCCTGACCTGAGTAGGGGGTTGGGGAGGAGAGAAGTTCTTGTGGGTGGATTTTGACTGACTGCTAGAATAAGCTTTAAGACCATAAGAATTATTTGACTGTGGAATAGTCTGCCTCAGGAGGAGGGGGTGGTCTTCTTTGCTCGGTATATTTAAGCAGAGGCAAAGGGATGTGGGTGGTGCTGTGGTCTAAACCACTGAGCCTCTTGGGCTTGCCAATCGGAAGGTCAGCGGTTCGAATCCACATGACAGCGGTGAGCTCCCATTGCTCTGTCCCAGCTTCTGCCAACCTAGTTGTTTGAAAGCACACCAGTGCAAATAGATAAATAGGTACTGCTGCGGCAGGAAGGTAAATGGTGTTTCCGTGCACTTTGGCACTCATCACGGTATCCCCTTGCACCAGAAGCAGTTTAGTCATGCTGGCCACATGACACAGAAAGCTGTCTGTGGATAAACATCAGCTCCCTTGGCCTGAAAGTGAGATGAGCGCCACAACCCCATAGTCGCCTTTGACTGGACTTAACCGTCCAGGGGTCCTTTACCTACCTATTACATGAGCCATACGACATTGACATCAAGATCAAGTAGCCATCGGTCTTCCTGCACAAAGAGAGGCAGATTCCTGTTCCAAACCATTTCCATCTGGATAACTCCAAAGTTGCACATTTGGACTTAACCTTCTGGGGTCCTTTACTTTTTTAAGCAGTGGCAAAACGACTATCTATCAGGGATTCTATAATTGCATCTTCCATTGCAGGTAAGTATTTTAAACAGATTTTCTGTTTGGTTGCATAAGAATAGTTTCTGGTGTGCTTGTGGTCATTTGGTAGATGGTTGGTTATTCATAGTCCTCTTTTCTATTTTCTTTTCTTTAAAAAAAAATCCACATAAGTAATCAATGACAACTCCTTTCAGCAATAGAATTCTCTTTATATTTTTCAGACCAGCCCTAGATTTGATACTATTTCTTCTTTGGAACAAAAATAAACCTGTTGTACTTCACGGACAGCATATGTACCTTCTATATTAAGCCAAGCAGCTCATTGCTACTCCACTTTTAAAGCTACCATTGTGTGGGATGAGGAACAATTTGAAAGCAAAGAAAGAAATTTATTCAAGGGTTCAACTGTGCTATTTCTCATCCCTCCGGTTCTTATTTTGGGAGCAGTAATTTGTAGCGCAGAAAAAATATCTTCACTTGATAGAAACAAAAATTAGATACAAGCACTGACTTGTGGTTGACAGATTCCCCCCCCCCTTCAGCCGTGTGGAGAAACTCATTAGAATTTTTCCCATGACACTTCACAAAAGATGGCTAGAGAAAACAAAGTGAGATGCTGGGGCTTAGTCGAAGCCTTTGTCCTTGAGAATCTCGGCCTTTCTGAGTCTCACGGGCCAATGCTTGCAGAATTTGGGGCAGCTGATTAATCTTTATTGTGTCCTCTTGCCTAAATATAAAGGTTGTGGGTTGGAGATACTATGTTGGGTTAATTGCAGGTTGTTAAAAGCTCTGTGATTAGCTTTAATGTTTACAAAATGCTCTATCATAATTGCCTCTGATTGAGCCTAACCTTTTCTCTGTGAGGTGGAGTCTAATTTTCATATAGGGGTGCTTTCAAACTTGCAACTCTTCCCCACACAAAAATAAACGTGGTATAATCACATGAGAGGACTGTACCACAGCAGTTTCTGCACAGTTGAATCTGTACACCAGAGGCATTTAGAACTGCAAAGGAAATGAATTCCATGTGTTCAGCCTCATTTGAATATCACACTTTAAGAAGGATGTAGACATTTCGGCTTGCCCTACAGAATGATCACACTTGCCCTTCCCTGTGCGCTGTTCTGGGGGTTCTGCTGACTCCCCATCCAAGCTAAGTTTGGAAGCATGGGGGGGGAGCCCCATTGTGCAAACAGAAGTTTTTGTACAGCACTTCTGCTCATGACACATTATTTGAATCCCATCACATATATTTATTTTACAAATTCTATACTGCACGTCACCAATAATTTCCTACAACTATTACACATATACTCTCCATCTGCCTTCCATGCTCCAGGTCATGGATCTCTTCACAAGTGTACACATCCTTTACATATAATGCTACTACTACTACTTCCTTCCTGTTTTGTCTATCCCTTTTGAACAGGTTACGCTCCTCAGTTTCTACATTCCTGTTACAAGTCTCATCTCACCATGGTTTCAGTAATGTCTATATTTGGCATCCTGTATTAAGAGTCAAAATTTGTCGTGTTTGTTTCCCATACTCTGTACATTAGCGTAGAGACAACTGAAATCATGAGTCATTGCCTCTAGCTGCTACCTTCTTGTAGTTTCCTGCCCTTTAGCAGGTTGCACTAGATGCCCTATTAGACTACTTGCAATTCAGTTTAGCTATAATTATAAGTTTAGAAATTAGTAATATCTATAACAGTGTTTCAATCTGTTTCAAACTATGAATGCAGAATGTTTTCATATATTTGACCTGGCACATATGCTCCTATGGAAGTATAGAATTACGTATTTTATTGATGAGGATCTCAGGGCCTTTCTGCATGTTCTTTTTTATTATTTGAAGAAACAAGGCTTTCCTGTTAGTCGTGTGTGTGTACACGTGTGTGCGTGCTGTTGCCTGTACATAAACCCTGATGTTTGTGCATGTGGTGTGGGGATGCCAGACTTTCTGAGAAAGAAACAAGCAGATTGTAACTGCTTTGGTTTATTTATAAAGCTTATATCCCCAGAGAAATAGTTACCTTTGAAACATGCCAGAAATAAAGGATACAGCATTGCTCTGCGTTGTTGTCTTTTGCCTTCTGCTGAATTTAGACATTGTTCCATCTAGCCCTATAGCATCTAGTCTGTCTGTAAGTAGCCTCAATCAAATTTTTAAGTGGAGATGACAAGGGACTGAACTTGGGGCTTTGTGCTTGCTAAACACATGCTTCCTCTAAGGCCTGGACACCTATCCCTAGATGTAAATGGTCCATGCCTAGTATGCATCACATATGCAGGTCTTCCAGCCAGCAGCAGCCAGAGCAAATACTTGGCTCTTTTATTTCCCAAACAATAATCAAGTAGCCAACCTACAGATAATGATACTTCATAATGTCTTCCATGTGACTGGAAAACAGACAGGCCAGCTGTAGGCCAGCAGGCTGTGAGTGGTGATCTGCCACTTTAAATTGTCTTGCATGACTGCTGCCTCCATATGCAGATTGTTTGTAGCCACCTACTACCACCACCACAAAACCCACAGGTGGGTGGGTTTGTGGCAGTGTAGGAACACAGCAGCTTTTCCCAAAAGGCAGATCATTACAGACAAGCTCTGAGAATGAGGCGTGGGAGGAGAAACTCGTCCAACTCGCTTATTAATGCTTCAGAACCAGTTATGGGAGAAGTGTTTGTTTAATTCTATTAAACCAACATTGACGAGTGAATGATCAGTGGTGTGGGTCTTTTTGGATGCATGGGAAAGTTTCATATTCCACCCCAGGTCATTTTAGAACACCTAGCTTGCACCCCCCCCCCCCCCGTTTATGCCATGACTCACGCAACAAATGTTCACTTGCCTGCTTCAAAAGGATACAAAGTTCCTCCTAAATGCTTTGCTTACGAGTAGTATGATGCTGCAGGCATTGGGTGAGGAAAGAAGTCAAAGTCTGTTGCAAATTGCAAAAGAGGTGCATTGTAAAATGGAAGCAGAAGAAGGCTTCTTTATGAAGGTTAGCTTTGACATCTGCAAGGCTGACTTAGTGCGAGAGGATGGATAGGTCCAAGCTAGCAGCTCAAGCTGCCAGCCTGTCACCTATGAGACTTCACGGTGCAAATGATGTTGCTGGAAGTGGGTGGGGTGGGTCAGTCTACAAAGTATTCACAGCAGTTGGGACTAATCTGTGTTCAACAGAGGAAAAAGCTGCACTTGACAGGAGCCCTCCTCAGGTATTCAAGAGAACAGTTCCAGCTCAGTAAGGATGTGACCCCACTTCCTCCTCCCAACCTCCCTGTGTTGAGTGTGAAGGTCTGGTCTTGGTTTCATACTGGAATGTGGTTAGAATCTTCCCTTGAGAATTGGGATTCCATATAGAAGGGAAGATCTGAACCCCACAATTGGGGTTGGGGCTAGGATGCATGTGCCATTGTCCCCTACCCAGTCTGAGCAGCTGTTGCCTGCCCTGTTCCTTGCTTAAAGTGGGGTGTGTGAATCACTTCCATAAGAGGGTGAATCATGAAGAAGAAGAAGAAGAAGAAGAAGAAGAAGAAGAAGAAGAAGAAGAAGAAGAGTCGTCACAGCATAGGTCAAATCACGGGCTTTTATATGCTAGTTGGAACCACAGAACAGACTTGTTAGCAAAGTTCCATGCTGTTGGCTCGTTTTGGGATCCTAAGTGAACTGCTACAAACATTTGCTTTAAGGAATTGTAGGACTGACCAGACACAAAGGAAGACAGGGCACCTGAGCTTTGAATAGGACAGCATTTTGGAGAACAGCACCTTTTGGTAGGCTAGGCTCCATTTGTCATGCAGTTTTGTTTTGTTTTGTTTTAAAAAAAGATGCACCTGCTGAAATTCCTTCTTCTACACGACTTTTCAAGGTACTTTTCAAGGTCTGACTTGAATTCTGTTTCTTGCTGCTCAGTAAGGGAGACCCACCTTTCTCTTCCATATTTAGCTAATCAACAGTGCACTCCTCTACATGTCTACTGAGAAGCAAGCACCATAGAGGTCAAAGGGACTTACCCCTAGGTAAGTAAGTATAGAATTACAGCTGTCTGGCTAACTGAGCAATTCTCCTTATCTCTTTCAATGGAATTTTAGTCAGTGTTATTCACTACTTTATTTGATGGCATGTGCTGACTTTGCAGGAATGGCGTCAGTTTTAGTGTTAACATTTTTATAACATTCTGATATGGAATGCATTCAGGAAACTGTTGGGGCAGTGAGAAGGATATGAATAATACTAAGTGAAAATGATAAAATTCTGTCACGTTACTAAACTTCTCCCTCAGTTTGGAAAAATAGTGCTCATTGTCCAGTTCCCCCACTTTAAAATGCATTACTGCAAACGGCTTCCAGTGCTGAAATGCGTGGAAAAGTGGAAATCTGCAGCTTAGTGCAGAATATTTAATTACTTCCTGGCATTAAAAAAATCTTATTACAGCATTTGTGCAGGGCCATTTATTCATTAGCATTTAATTTGATGGACATGGAAACGATTGCCCCATCTGAAGTGGCAGGCTGGGAAATCCAAGCTGCTTTTTGGGAAGGGCATCACTTGTAGCCTCGTGGTTTATAAGCAGTTAGAGCTAGTACAATAGTACCTCGGGTTACATACGCTTCAGGTTACAGATGCTTCAGGTTACAGACTCCGCTAACCCATAAATAGTACCTCGGGTTAAGAACTTTGCTTCAGGATAAGAACAGAAATCATGCTCCAGCGGCGCAGCGGCAGCGGGAGGGCCCATTAGCTAAAGTGGTGCTTCAGGTTAAGTACAGTTTCAGGTTAAGAACGGACCTCCGGAACAAATTAAGTACTTAACCCGAGGGACCACTGTACTGCGCTGAACATTTATCCTCACTTATTTCTTACTGCTATTACCATTCTCCAGCAGTTAATAAGAACAGAAATTGCATTCAAAAAATATCAGGGGGGGGGGGAATTGCTGAAATTTTCACGTGGGAGGTGCAGCATTTGGGTTGTATTTAGCTTACTTTTAAGCTGGCCAAGGGGTGCTTATGAGCACTCTTTCCGTCTTTCCTGAAAAGTCCTCAAGTGACCTCTACAAAGTCCTCAACTGGGCTTCCTTGTAAGGTGATTCCCAGTAGGTGATTCACTGCTGCTTACGTGAAGGAGGCAGACATGCAGAGTAGCAGGGATGGAGCTGAAGGGACATTGGATTGGCTCCTCTGGTGCACGTGTAGCATGCCACTCTGCCTGCTGCCTCGCCATTCCCCCTCCTCCTTCGTGAGGGCAAGTGGGGCACTGTCCCACCAACCTCTGCCCTGAGCCAGTCCCCACCTGCTTGCCTTCTTACTTAATCCTATCCAGTCCAGAGAGTGGCACTTCCTGTCAGCTTCCTCCTCATTAACAGTTAGCTCTGCCTGCCACTGGCACTGGTTGTACCTGGCATTAGTTCAGGTTCCACCTACTGCTTGGGCTCCTTGCCTTCTGCCACACCAGTGCCAATGGGCATCAGCCACTACTATCTAGAGCAGTGATGGCCAACCTTGGCCCTCCAACTGTTTTGGGACTACAATTCCCATCATCCCTGACTACTGGTCCTGTCAGCTAGGGACAATGGGAGTTGTAGTCCCAAAACAGCTGGAGGGCCAAGTTTGGCCATCACTGGTCTAGAGGGTACCAGGTTGAAGAAGGCTGGGGTAAGAGGTCAGAGTTCCCAGGGGAAATGCTTGATTGTTAAACCACTCTGGGATTATGAGGGCAATAGGGGTGTCCCAGCAACTCCCAGCACCCTTAACAAACTACAGCTCCCAGGATTCTGTGGGGGAAGCCATGGCTGTCAAAAATGTAAGGTTTGAGTGTGGCCCAAGTTGCTGGGAAAATGAGTGTTGAAAGAGTAAAAGGCAGCCCTCAGACCACCTAATAAGTATCTTTCCCCCTACTAATAAGTATCTTTCCCCCTACTCTGCCTAAGGAATATCTGATATATATATCAGAATGCAACATGAAATGGAATGGGCTTAATATCAATGACATGTAGAATTGAGATGGAGCAAATTGCACCTGATCCATCAATCCCTAGTCAGGAGTTTCCTGTTGTTGCTCTGTTATTATTAGGAAGAGAAAATAAGTTCTTGTCTAACTCTCTGAATGCTGTGCCCTTCTCCATTACAGTCAATAGCAAGGTTTTGTTTCATTTTTAAAGAAGAAAAACTGACCCTGATTTCTAAAGGCATATAAGGTCAAGTGCGATCTTTGTAAATTGTGTTGCGTAGAGCAGGCTTATCATCAAAAGCTTTCTGGCATCAAGGTTTTTACTGTTTACTCCTTTTTCTCTCACTACACTTCTTTCCAAGGACATTTTTATGTGTGGGTCTCACTGCTTTTAGGTGTGGGAATTGTGCAACTTAGTTGACCTGGTTTACTTTGGTCTCCTTTCAAGAAACATTAACTTAAAAGAAAAGAAAAACACCAGGAAACAATTTGCTCCTTTGTGAAGCTTGCAAGAACAATGCATGGGTTTGTAACAAAACTCTCTTTACGTTACCTGCAAGCGTTACCTGCAAATTACCAGCAACTTTATTTCCTTGCATAACTTAGTTTCAATGTACTGTATGTTAATGGAACTGGATGGAGTTCAGAGAACTCCGCAGCTTCTCCAAGTCACGTGGCAACCTACTTTTGAAAGTAGAGGGGCATCAATAATGGGTTGTGTGCTATGGCAATATGTGGGGTGAGGGAGACACTTTGCTGTTCAAAGGGAAGAAGGAAAAAGAGAGTGCATGCTCAGAACCTCAGCTATATAGCTCCTGACCAATAAATAACAGCAAGGCAAGTGCTTTTCATAATGAACACCATATTCTATGAAATAGAGTGTCCTATATATTTTGATTTAGTGTCTGCTCTGTGCCTCTGTTCATAATCTTGCACCAGTATACATTGGTTGGTTGGAACAAACACTGGCCTTTAGTTGCCATATTTATTTTTTATAAAGTTGCTTATGTTTCAGTTACAATATTCAACAACAATACAACAATAATGCACCAATGATACTCATAATAATAAAAAAGGTAAAAGAGAGAATTACAATTATATTCAGCACATATATTTAGCACAAGAAGGAGCATTTGAAGAGTCTAACGCTTTATAGATTAAACTAAATGGTATGTATAGCTACATTAAATTCAAAAGGAAAACAATTTTGAAATATTCCCAGTAGAGCATGTGGATTTGTGTTTTCCTATACCTTACTGCACCAGTACATAACAAAGAAAGCCCATTTTTCAACAAAACAAAAAAAAAGGAAAAAAGTGAAAAATACAGTCATGTCGAATTGTAGAGCTGGAAGGGACCCGAGAGTCATCTAGTCCAACCCCCTGCTATCCAGGTATCTCAACTAAAGCATCCAGGACAGATGGGCATCCAACCTCTGCTTAAAAACCTCCAAGGAAGCAGAATTCACCACTGTCCAGGGGTGTCTGTTACACTGTCAAACAGCTTTTACCACCAAAAAGTTCTTCCCGGTGTTTAGTCAGAATTTCCTTTCTTGTAATTTGAATCCATTAGTTTGGGCTCTACCCTCCAGAACAGGAAAAAACAAGCTTGCTCCCTCTCTCATGCGACAGCCCTTTAGATATTTGAAGATGGCTATTATATCTCCTCTCAGTCTCCTCTTTTCCAGGCTAAACATATGCAACTCCCTCAACCGTTCCTCATAATCATGTGAAGTAAAGGCCTGCGTGAAATCACACCAATTACTGTTTCATTGCCTGTACATAGTAGGAAGCCACTGCTGAGTGCAATTTCCCAAAGTCTACACATCCTGAAAAGCAAATATATGTCCAGTCTTTATGCACTGTGATATACACAGATTCACCCACCCTGCCACTCATGACCTGAATTAATCACGAAATTTGGGTGAAGAAAAGATGGCGATTCCTGGGGAGGAATCCTAGCATAGAGACTACCTAAATCTGAGAAGAATTATCATGTGCAGGGAGAGACCTTCATTTAAATAAATAAATATTGCAAGTCATTTATGTTCATTGGTCACATTCTTACCAGCGCCGGATTTATGTATAAGCCAAACAAGCTATAGCTTAGGGCCCCACTCTCTTGGGGGCCCCCAAAAAATTTAAAGGGGGGGAAAATTGGATGTAGATTTCCAAAATATAAGATAAAAAACAAATAAAATAAAACCTACATACAGCAACATGTGTTGTGTAGGCTCCTATGATGTAAGTAATGGGCCCCGCCTGCTAGCCTGCTCCCTAAAATATCACTGGTTCGCTCAATTCTATATCAACTACTTGGATAAAATGCATATTTTGTTATGTGCAAATGGCTTTAGATACCTATTAGGTCCATAAATTACCATATAGCATATATTCAACACAAAAAACAGTGACAATTTGTTGTTGACAAAGGACAGCTGGACATATAAAGGGCCCCATTACCTTCAGCAGCTTAGGGCCTCATCAAACCTAAATCCGGCCCTGCTTCTGACTCAAAAATTGTGGACAAAACCTTTTCAAGTTGCTTTGTCTTCTGCAGAAGGGTTTGTGGGGAGAGGGGCTGCAGCTTCAAAACCCACCCTTCCCAATTCTCTTTAAGTTATCCGGAGATAGGGCATGGATTCTGCACAGCAACCAGAGGCTGAGTTCAATTGCCTATAGCCAGTAATTTTTTCTAAAAAAAATATGTTCAGGAGTACTCTCATTTTCCTACTCATATTGAAATACTCCCCCTCAATGAGGCCAAACTTAGATTCACAAAATGTTTAGGGGTATGCATACCCCTGCGTCACCCCAGGAAAAAAAGCACTGCCTATAGTGCATGAGAGCAGACCCACAGTAGCTAAGCATAACTCTAATGAAGCGCACGACACTTTCATGGCTCTCTTAATGGCTGTTTCCATTATTCTCTTTAGTCTGATTACAATAAATGATTCCCACTGGCCTGACCCTCCCTGGCACTTACTTTCCTTCTAAATGCTACCGAAACGGCTTCCCTGGGACCCGAAAACTAATTTATGCAAATTGTTACACTGCATTACTGCCGCTGTGATACTGCTACATTGTTGAGATGGCTAATTACTGGGATAATGCAATTTGTTCTTTATTCTCTTGTGCTAATGCTAAAAGGAAACAAAAGGCATGGCAAAACGGAGACAAGGAGAGTGAGAGAATTGAGTGCCCTATTAATAGGAGCCGTAAAGAAAATAAAAGGATAAGGTTGATTCCCAACACAAATAGTGAGATGTTGTCTGTGCCACAGGAGGATCTTGGCTCTGTGTGTGGAAAAGTTATTTGTTTCTCAACAGGCAGATAAATCCCAAGGCTGCAGCCCTGTGTACATGGGTGCAAGTCTCATTAAAATCAATTGGAGCTACTTTTGAGTAAAAATTTAAGGCTGAAATGACTTTCTTTACTTGCAGAGATTGCCACTTGTCACAAGACAATCATGAAGCCTGAGATGGATTTTCATTGCTGCATCACCATTTGACTCCGTGAAGTGTGCCCTGACAAATGTTTTACACAAATATGCAGAGGGTGGATAGGTCTTCCCTACCACTGGTGAGTGCAGATGGTGAATGACTCCTTCAGATAACTCATATGTACCATGATTTTTAATGTCACAAATACCTTCTCATGCTTCACATGCTTCTCATGCTTCTCAATGTGAGAGGAGATCATGATTTTTTGTTCATTATGAGCTTTTCAGAAAGCTTTTACTCCGTGTGTGTGTGTGTGTGTGCGCGCGCGTGCGTGCATGCATGCAGAGGTACACACACACACACACACACACACACACACACACACCACACAGTCAGTCCTCTCTAGGTATCCAATAGTGCTCCTTATGGAAGCTTGCCCCATAGTTTGAGAGTGTGTGGTGTGCAGTTAGAGCCACTTACAGCATAATGTTACTGTTGGCCTTTCTGATTATTGGACTCTGCAATCAGAGAGGACACTTCTATTTTGTATGTACATTCTGCTGTTCTAGCTTTAACTGCAGAATGCAGCTTTTCAAAAGATCTGAGGGAAAGGGAAAGGAAAGAGGGAGTATAAACTCCTTTTGAATTTCTCTTAGTGCATTAAGTTTGCCAGGAACGGCTTTTTTAACCCAGAAATAAAACTGAAATTGAAAGATGAGATTAGAGGCAGGCTGTGAAAAGAATGACATACCACTCTAGTTCCAAAACATTTCACAGGGACTGTGTAAGTCTTTTAACAGTTTACTTCTGTTTCAGAAGGCAGACAAATTGCCATACACATCCACAGATGTCATGATCAAATGTATAAAATGTATGGTTATGGCAGGGATGGTGACAGTCTGTCTTCTGCCTGGCTTGTTTTGTCAGCAACATCAATTAGAGTCTCTTTCTGTCAACAGTGCAAGTCAATAACTGCTCTGTAGAAGTAAGTGCAGGGATGCTCTTCAAAACATTTTTTTACTTTAGTTCTAAGTGCATTGCAGATGATGATATACTTAAGGCTGGGTATAGTGAAGTAATGCCACAAAGAGAGTCAGAGCTGTTTCACATTAGATGTCATGTATATAGATGCCTCCAAGCACCTGTAGTGGGCTCTGGACCAGACCACCACTGCAGGAACATGTGACTAGAACACTTCTTTCCTCTTTACTTCAGGCAAGGAGGGAATCACTGGTCCCTGCTCACCTTTTTAAAAAAAAATTATTAAAGATTTCTTAGTTTACAAAAATTACCAACAAGACAACAACAAGAATCCACAGCTGATGAATCAATATGGCTAACCTGATCCAAAAATCCACCCACTCACACATTCATTCATTCATTCATTCACTCACTCACTCACACAAACAAATCTCACCACAGCCAACCAAAGACATGGGCCAGGAAACCGCAAACCTCTGCCTATACAGCATTGTTCAAAAGGTAAGTGTGGGAAAGCCCAAAGAGGAAAGGTGAAGAGAGAAGTTGATACTTTTTGTTTGGAGTATTTTCTTAGTGTGTGTCTAAGATTTCTAGCCTTGTTTACTTCATCAGGCTGGATGAGAGAGAGAGAGAGAGAGAGAGAGAGAGAGAGAGAGAGAGAGAGAGAGAGAGAGAGACCATGATGAAGTTCATATTTTCCCAAACAACAATGGTCCAATATGTTGCAACATTTTCTGCCCTTTGGCAGAGTTAGAAAGAATCCATCTTGCTCTTAAAATAGTAAGTCAAATCTATGTTTGCAGAAGGGAAGAGGGGGGAATAATTTAGTGATTAGCTTCATTAAGGACAGGAACAAAGCTTGATGCCTTCTTCTATTACTTTTCTGCTTACCTCTGGTTTTCAAGCAATATTAAGTGCCTTCCATATTTGTGCCTCAGTGGCCAGATTCTTGCCCTCAGCTGAACATACTTTTTCTTTTCTTTTCTGTCTTCATTTTTCTGCTCGAAATAGTATTACTTCCTTCAATCAAGCACAATTACCTTCCCTCCCATCTGCAATTCTTGTCTTTTGTGGAGACTGTTTTTCCCTTGGGGCTTCTCTTTGGATATTTGGGGAGGCTGCTTTATCAGCAGAGTGCATTGGGTCGGGCTATCTTTCATCTGCAGATACCTGTTACTAAACTGACATCTTATTACAGTGACTCGCAGCCAGTTCTGAAATAATATTTTGTATATATAGAATGACTTGGAGTTCCCCAGGGGAAATGCAGACAGCCTGCTTATAGACAAACCACATCTATTTACAATCCAGTCCCATCCATCAGAAATATGTCTGACCCATTCAGATACCATTATTATGACTCAGAGCCTTGTTGGAAACACAGAAATTAGAAGTGCAAACCACTTGAGACCCTTTCATCATGCTCCTTAAGAAACAACACAGCAGCCATGGGGATAAGCCACCTTAATATAACTTTATTGGCCAATGGCATAGTGGTGATGAAAAGTCCCTGGCATACACAGGATTTGGTTACAGCATGCCACCATGAAACATTCTACCTGTGGGTTGGAAAGCATCCATAGAAGCTGCCTTATACTGCGTCTAGCTCAGTATTGTCTACATTGATTGACAGTAGTTATCTGGAGTTTCCGAGAGAGGGATTACCAGCCCTACCTAGAGACCCAAGAGGACCTAGATGACCTGGGATCTTCTACATGTGAGACAGATGCTTTTCACCATGGTCAGATATAACTTGAAATCCACTTAGGTTAGCATCTCCCCAAGCTGCCACGGTGTGAGATGCTAAAGAAGACGGGCTTTCAGATTACTTTCCTCTGCAGAGTTCCCATATACAAAGGGCATTATTTTGCCTCTCCTCATGTTATTCCTGAGAGGAAGTGCAGCTCAATCACGTATTACCAGAAAAGGCAAAAAAATAAAATAAAAATGCTTTCTCTTTTTACACTTCCAGTAAAAAAAAAGGAAAAAAAAGAGGGGAGGACACCTTTTACTGTTTCCTGTAATATATGAATAAGAGTTCCCACTTTCCCTAGTAAATATCAGGATTAGCTTTGTTATACTAGGAAAGGAAATTATACCACGAGTCATCCTGTGGATATAAGATGCTATGCCAAAGGCAGCCTCCCAGCAGCTGAGGGTGAAGGAGGAGTGGGATAAGAGGAAATCTAAAAATGTGTATGGGGGATAGTTCAACCCCTTGGCAGCCAAAATCTCACAGATGCCTAGTAGAGGTAGCCCATATGGAACCCCCAGAGTCCAAGGCCATGGAAATACAATATGACTCCTTGGTGCCTCCTGCTTGCCGTTACTCTTTCGACACGTATTCTCTCAGAAGGAGGTAAAAGAGGGGGACCTGAAATATATGAGATACATTTCTTTATTGTGCCCATGTTCCTAATGCAGCATCATATAAATGAGGTCATGAAATTATTATCAGATTCCAGGCACTGTATACAATTCTACACAGATTGAGAGGAAGCAAAAGAAAATGAGTTGAGTTTGAAGCATCTTTTTCAAAGCCGGTCTAGAGCTTACAGCACTTTATGGAAATTGTGCACCGATAAAGGCGCACCAGAAAGATGAACTGAGTAAAAATAGACTTTTGAAAATAAATTTGCTGGTAGAATTCACTGGTCCCTTAATTTTAAAGGGAAATGGTTCGTTTGATGGCTACACTGGAGCTGGAAGATCCAAACCAGCCTCAAGGGCGTCCACACATAGAACAACACTTTGCAGTAATCAAGCCTCGGGTTACTGATACATGGACTAGTGTCATCAAGCGAGCCCTGTCCAGAAGCAGACATAGCTGGTGAAGCAGACAAAGTTAGTAAAAGGCACTCCTAGCTACAGAAGACACTTGGGCCTCTAGTGACAACTGTATATCCAGTTGTCACTAGAATAGAATAGCTGTCACTAAAATAGAAATAAAAAGTGAATAATTTTTTAAAGAAGAAATTAAAAGGAGTGAAATGTATATTATATCACTGTATATGCAAACACCTACTGTTCCATATATGCTTGTCTGCTGTTGTTGGTGGTGGTGGTGGTGGTGGTGCTGACCTTTAAAGCCCTAAACGGCCTCGGCCAAGTATACCTGAAGGAGCGCCTCCACCCCCATCATTCAGCCCAGACACTGAGGCCCAGCTCTGAGGGCCTTCTGGCGGTTCCCTCACTGCCAGAAGTGAAGCTACAGGGAACCAGGCAGAGGGCCTTCTCGGTAGTGGCACCCACCCTGTGGAATGCCCTCCCATCAGATGTCAAGGAAATAAACAACTATCTGACTTTTAGAAGACATCTGAAGGCCACCCTGTTTAGGGAAATTTTTAATATTTGATGTTTCATCATGTTTTTAATATTCTGTTGGGGGCTGCACAGTGTGGCTGGGGAAACCCAGCCAGATGGGCGGGGTATAAATAATAAAATGTTGTTGTTGTTGTTATTGTTGTACATAAATGTTATTATTATCTAAATACATATATGGTTCTTTTGTAATCTACTTTATCTTTTATAAACATGTTCCAGATATTGTTATACTTGCCATATAAAGTCTGGCTAGCTTTAATAAGCCAGGAATGACAAGGATCTTATGAGCAGGTGGTCAGGTACATTGCTGCAAGCATCCTGTTTATATCCTCAGGCTGTATTAACTGGAACTGATCCCACAACACTAGGCTCAATGTAGTTTTGGCCACCCCCGCTTGCAACAAGTTCCATGATACAATTGTATAATCTGAAACGATAGGAATAAATCAGACATGGAAATCATGGCATGCATCAAATAATGTTTGTCTAGGGCTGTGCCTCAACTTATAAAATAGGGTATGGTTACCAGATATTTTTTTTCAATGAATCTGGGGACACTTTTTGTTAAAAAAACTGAGTAGCAACAGGGAATCAGTAGTGGGGATAATAATAATAATAATAATAATAATAATAATAATAATAATAATAATAGATGTCATTAAAATTCATCAGCATTTTAGTGCACCTTTTTCCTAAAAGGCATTTGTATATGCAATTTCCGTTCATATAATGCATTTGGTATGTTATTCCATGGAAACTACTGCATAATGTTCAACAACTGGTGTGAGTAACCATCAGGAAGTTATCTCATCTGTAGCCCTGGAAGGCTTGAGCAAGAAGCTATCAGATGTGCTTTAAGTAAAACATTTTTGGGGTTTAGACAAAGTTAGGGGAAGATCACAGTGCAGCTCCTTGCAAGGCTCATGTTCAACACATCTTTGATGCCAGAAGGCCAGTAAGGTAGAAAATCCTTGCTACTGTATAATTTCCTTTCCCTCCCATATCTCATATAGTTTATTTTCCCTAGCTGGAAACATCTTTTCTCTCTATCCCTTACCCACACATTTGTGTTTTGAATGCTATGCCTCACAGTCTGTTCATGAATGCTGAATTACATGCGTGTGAATTTCCCTAGGCAGCATTGCCTGGTCTGACAGAAAAGCTTTCCCTCGGCAGCTGCAGAGGTGACTCTGGTTCTCTCCTTGAAAGACGGGGAGAGAAAGCTAAGTTAACGAACAAGGAGGGGAATCTAGGCAGCTCCAAACAAAACAGAATCTGAAGAGTGTATAATGAGATACAAATTGAAAACACGAGCAAGCATTGGCATGCTGTCCATCTACGCACAGCGAAAACATCATTCACCTTGCAAAACGCACACTGTGCAGCAAAATGCGTAGAAACCAGAGTCTGCTGCCTCCTGCATAATATTCCTGAGGAAGATGAGCTAAACAGTAGGTTTTTGTTGCAGTGGTGATGGTGAACATGTTTGACAGGTACAGCATAAGGTGATTATTATATCAGGAGGAAATGATATGAGCAACATCTGTGCATGGGAGAAAGTCAAGAAATCCAATTCTTTCTGTGTACTCAGAAAAATTTTCATTACCTTGAATAATACTGATAAAAACAAGAGAGGGATAATAGAGAGGGATAATTTCAAGAAGGATAAGGCTGTCAGTGGCTACTTGTCATGGTGGCTGTCTTCTACCTTCAATGTCAGAGACAAAATAACTCTGAGTACCAGTCACTGGGAATCACAAGTGTTGCACACACGTCCTGCTTCCAAGCTTCACCTAGGCACCTGGTTGGCCTCTGGGAAAACAGGATGCTAGACAAGATGGGCCACTGACCTGATCCAATAGGGCTCCTCTTATGTTATTAAAAATTTCAGAAATGGAAAGTTATATCTTTGGTTAGCACAACATTATCCAGAAGAAAAGAAGCCCCTGCTAACTGAATTATGTTGCTATTCCATGCTACTTGTGCTTTGTGAATTTGCAGCCTCCTAAACCACTGAGCCTCTTGGGCTTGCTGATCGGAAGGTCGGCGGTTCGAATCCCCGCAATGGGATGAGCTCCCCTTGCTCTCTCCCAGCTCCTACCAACCTAGCAGTTTGAAAGCACACCAAAAAGTGCAAGTAGATAAATAGGTACCGCTCTGGCGAGAAGGTAAACAGTGTTTCTGTGCGCTGCTCTGGTTTCGCCAGAAGCGGCTTTGTCATGCTGGCCACATGACCCGGAAAAACTGTCTGCAAACAAACGCCGGCTCCCTCGGCCTGTAAAGTGAGATGAGCGCCGCAACCTCAGAGTCATACACGACTGGACTAAACTGTCAGGGGTCCTTTACCTTTTTATCTTTCATCCATGAAAGTAAGAATATAAAGGAAAAGAGGGGGAAGAGAGGAAGAACGAGAAGAATGGCAAGACAGTTGTGTGTTGGCTGGGCAGCCAGTCAGATAATATAGTAGGTCACAATGGCTGTTGCAATGGGGCAGTTTAATTGCCATCAAAGCACTCCAGGAATGCTTATAAAGCATCCTTCATATAAATGTCACATGCTTCCAGAATGGCAATTCTAGGAGACTGGTTACATAATATTAGGTACCAGTTTCGATCAAATATAATAGGAAATTGAGCCCAGGACTGTCTCCATTAACAGCTATAATTAATTAACTATAACAGCGATAAACAACCTAAACAGCTATAATGAAGAAATACATGACCAAACATTACAAATTTGGAGTAATAATACTTTAATGTTTAATCTAATTGAGGAAGTTATTTGTGAATGGTATGCTAAAATCTTAGAGACAAATCAGGTATGGTCAACAGGACCCTCCTCTGTTTCGATAATTTCATATGATACACATTGCTATGTGTTTGTTGAAAGGGTGTGGAACCTGGAGAGCACTGTCAAAGGTTGAAAAACAAAAACAGCAATGTTTGAGCAAACTACATTATACTATTATGAACTCAGATTTAATCAAAAATACATATCAAAACAACTGGGATAAGAAAGAGACAATATTTCAGAGAGAGTACAGAAAAGTCTCTGGCAACATACAGCAAAACACGACAGACACTATTTGCAAACTTGAAAGATAGCTTTTAGAATCTAATTTTCTGTTAATATCTAACACCTGCATGACTTAATTGAAAGAACAGCTATCAGTTAATATGCAGTATGGCAAATGCTGACATGCTTCCCATTTTCTGGTTTTGTCATATAACAAAAATATTTTGGATAACCACAATAAATTAGATGAAACTCAGAACATGATAGCAAGTCAGGCAAATGACCCATATTAACAATATTATATGTCCTTCAGACAGTTCTTTTTAAAAATGTTCTGAATTTTGTGAGAGAAAATAAAATCAATTAAAAATTGTCCACTGAAAATCCATGCACCATTTTGTTTTTAGACCACTTACAAAGTTTGAATGTATGTTAAACAGCTGATGCAGCTGGCTCTTCCTACAGAAATTCATTTTGTTAGTTTGGCTAAGTTCTCCAATCTGTTAAGGTCATCTTGAATCCCAATTCTGTATTTGCAGCCTTGGCTGTCCCTCCCAGTTTGGTGTCATCTGCAAATTGGATGAGTGGATCCCCTCAATTCCTTCTGTTTCCAAAGGTGTTGAACAACAAGGGACAAAACCCTTCAGCACCCCGCTTGTCACTTTTTTCCAGGATGATGAAGAACCATTACTGAGCACTCTTTAGGTTCAATCAGTCAATCAGCTGCAAATCCACCTAACAGTTGCCTCAACCAGCCCATATTTTACCAGCTTCTCCACAAGAAAATCGTGAGGGACTTTGTAAATGCCTTATTGAAATCAAGCTGCACTTACATCCACAGCATTCCCCAGATCCCCCAAAATCTCCTGATTTCAATTTAAAATTAAGAAAGATTAATGAAATGGCAGCATATATTAATTAAAATGGGACCCCATAATCATATTGCTGAGGAAACTGAATGAAGAATTGCCAAAAAAATGTAAACACAGTAGGAGATATATTAGCAGCAGACAGAATGCTGATTGCTAAACACTGTAATACCCAAGAGCTGTCATCTATTGTTGTAGGAACAAACAATTTGGCATAGAATAGTAATGTGTCAAACTTGTAGGATGGGAAGCAATAAAGGGAAAAAAATCACTAGAATGTTATTAATTGATCCAATACTATAATAGTAAAACTCAATATAAAAATATTGCAAAGGCTATGTGGCATATAATCCAGAACTGTTTTGCTTATGAGGAAAATATAAACTGGCAGCACAACAAAAAAACACATTTAATTCTAAATCTTTATTCTTTGTCTTTTTGTGGTTAGTTTCCTTTATTTGTATTTTTGTTACCACAGCAAAGGCCTTCTGGCGATATATTGTGTGCTGTAATGAAAAGTAAAAATATAATTTATTTCTGATAAATAAACATATATTAAAAAGAAATAAAAAGAATGAAAGCGTGCAAATTAAAAATAATCTAAATTAACAGATTTTATTCTAATCTAGAAGGAAGTCTGTTATATTAAACAATGGCATTGACAGCGATGTAGTACAAATTATCTACATTCTGACATGAGAGAAAATGACTTCCTCTCTACATGGAAATTTATTTGAAATGAAGTTTAAAATACACAGGGAGCAAAAGGGGAAAGACGCACAACAACACACAACCTGCATGTCAGTTGTTTAGGACTTGACACTTGTCTCACTTTGGGCAGTGGAATGAAACTGTTTGAATTCAAAGATTCTGGGGCCAGCAGGTTGTGAACTGAATGCTGACAGACTTGGCCAGGGAGATTAATTACCTCAGGGGCCAGCCAAACTTCAAATAAAGGAAAAGATTAGCACCTCATAACCTGTAATTGCCACAAAATGCTCCAGCAGGCCATGAGAATAAGTCTCTCAGGAACCCTTAGCCTATCCCTGTCATGCCTTTATGTCTCTCCCCACCACCACTGCCGCCATTTTGAGATCTGTTATCAGTGAATTATTTTGGGTTATCAACAGCCTGTTGTGTGAATCATTGAGGTATCTAACCATAGCCTGCATTTTTATCAAGGCTTATAGTTTGATTAGGGTCTGTATTTTAAAATGAGCTTAAAGATTTTCAAATGTTATGCCAGGCAGAAGACCAACTGCATAAGTACTTTGGCAAGATGTTTATCCTCCTGGACAAGGGGGCCCCCTGATTTATAGCAGAAAACAATTCTCAAAGTCGTAAAAAGGGAATTACAGGCTAAGACCAAGGTTACACTGACCCTACATAATTAATAGTTGGTAAACAGTAAAATAAAACCATGTGCCTTAAACTTGAGCCATATCTTCTAAGGTTAAAGGCCAAGAGTAAATGGAAAAGAAAACAACTGGCTGAGAAGGGAAGTGTAAATAGAAGAAGAGGCTTTTATTTTGAGGCTGTAAACTGGTCCATCCTTTCCTTTGAGAAGGTTTATTCTTCTAAAAAGCTATCTATGATAATGTATGAAATATGCTGGCTTAAATGTAATTATGCAAAGGATCTAGAAAGAAAGAAATGTTAAATTCTTATTTCATAGAGTCATATTGCTGTAGGAGACCAGGGGGGCAGATGAGCCCAGCCCCCTGCCAGACAGGAGATGCCATCAAGCACTCCTGATATATGGTTGTCAGGCCATTGTTTAAAGACCTCCAAAAAGGAGATATTTCATTGATGATGCATGAGAATGTGAACCCAAGATCCCTGACATCTGTCTAAGATAAAAATTTAAAACTATTAACCATCTGTTTTGGAGGGCAATAGGGCAAGGAGGGCAAGAGGTGAGCTGGTAATTAAGGTTCCTTGTTGAGACAAATGTAAGATATATGACTACTTATTTGTCATTTATAGATAGAAGAATATATAGCTTTTTGTATCCCATAAAAGGCAATAGGAAATGGGTGTATCTTTTAGGATTGGTTATAGCAATCAGCCAATAGGAAATTCAACCAGGCTGATTGGACAGAGGCAGCCAAAGGAGGAGCAAGGGGGCTGGACTGAGGGAATATAAGTGCTGGCCATAATGACAGGAGACCAGGCCAGAGCTTGGTAACCATATACCACTGTGCCTCTCATTTATTTGTCTGACAAATAAATTATTATTTTAATTTCTCTATTGCTGCGTTGAATATTTCATTCCAGCTAAGCGTTAACCACAAGCAGGGTGCTACATCATTAGTACATAGCCAGGTCTGAAACAAAAAAGTCTTTCATCAGAGGGCCTCAGAGTTTGCTGCTTTTATATAAATAATCAGTGGCCTGGGGGGGGGGGAATAAACGGAAATCGGCTCTGAGAGTGAACAGCATGTGTTTATTGAGCATTTCCCCTGTTATCTGCTTCCAGCTGCTTCCTTTCCCAAACTCAGCCCAGCTTTTTATGTTGACCCCCTGCTAGTGGCCATTTGCCTGCTGAAACATCCACTTGCCAAGCCTGGGTCGGGGACTCGCCAGCTTCAGCCTGTCCTTATTAATGGAAGTGGCATACCCATGTCTATTTTATTCCACCAAAAACTGTCCATTTTTACCAAATCATTAGAGATTGTAACATACTTAGAGAGGCCACCCATTGTTATTCTTCTTTGCAGTGGTCCAGCACTGCATCTCACCGAGCTCCCAAAATTAAGATGGCTTCCTTTCACACACACTCTGGGCACCCATTTTCTAGCCATGTTGTCTCTTTTCTGAAAGGACTCTTTCACTTTTGGCTCAGTAGATCTCTTTATGGATCTCCTCCCATACAGCATCCATCCTTCTTTGGGTATCGTAGCCCAGTAGCGTGACCTGTGCTTGCAGATGACCCCAGGTTCAATCTCTGGCACCTCCATTTAAAATGATCAGTGGGAGAGCCTGGAGAAGACAACGCTGGGCTAGGCAGACTGATGGGCTAACTCAAGGCAAGACTACTTCATACAAGTGTGCATATGTCATATGCAAACATTATATACACGCTTTTAAAGAGATGTCTGTTCATACACAAACACATACACTCAGGTTCTCCACAACCTTCTGCAGCAGGACTTCCAAGTTTTGTGATGGGGAAGTCCAACCAAAAGTGTTAGAGGGATTACCCAACATGTTGTCCTGCTTTGATGGCCAGTTCCTATGGGAAGAACACAGTATTGCTGCTGGAATAGGGGGTCTAGAGAAAAATAATAATGTGTGAAAATAACTAAGTAATTTCCACCTCCTTGTTTTCTTCTCTCCATCTGCTAAAGGGCGAGCCAAGAAAATATTCTCTTACAAAGTGATTTAACAAAACGGCATGAGAAAAATAGTGGAGTAACGAGTCATTCATTTCTATTTTTGCAGTAATGATAACATGTGTGCAAAAATAGCTTGTGTAAGTATAGCTGATGCTGAATAATTCTGTTATATAATAAAAGGAGGGACCTGTAAAAATTATATTATAGTTTGTTATTATTCCCATCACTCCTGCCAGATTTGGACAGCGATGAAGTGCTATTTCCCTGTGTCCAGGCTGCAGAGAATGATGTAATATCAATTTCCTTTTCTCTGATTACTTGGCAGCAGAATTATATCTATAAATAAGCACAACTGATTATGATGATTCCCACCTTTATTTATTATTCTGTATACGTTGCAACCATAGCAGATCATTCTTCTCAAACCTTTTTTAATAAAAAATTATATTCTCCAAAGGAAGTACTTTTGCATAAAGTGTTAATTAAAGTTAATGGGGAAAGTATTCCCTTCAAAGGTTCATAAATGACCCAACTGAATAACCCCAGGCAGAAATCCAGACCACCTAAGTCACTGCAATCACGTTTTATACTCATCTAAAAAAATCACGGAAAAGTCTGGGAAGACGTAGATAATGGCCAAGGAGCGAGAGCTTTCCAATTCCCTTGGTAAGACAAAACTTGCCACTTGAGACTTAATTTTGCCTTCCAAAACCCTAATGTTGTCGCCCAAATTAAATAGTATCTGAGGCCATTTGCTTCCATTGGATTTTCATATAACTATATAGGTTTGGAAGGGACTTTCAAGGTCATCGAGTCAAACCCCCTGCTGAGGCAGAATTTGATGAGCTCGAGTAGATGAATATTACTAATGGTATGAAGAGGAATCTATAAAATAGACAGCAATTGCAAAGGTAAATATAGTGGACAACTTGAAAATGGAGAGTACAGACTGGTGTAGCTAGGCACAGAAGGAACTTGTCTAGTGATGTCATCAAAGCTATGTACCACCAAGTATGGGCCATGGTTTCATTAGCAAAACCAGCTTTTCTGTAAGAAAGGAACTGCACTAGATGGGAGCAAGAACTGCTTGTTTATGGAATGCTCTCTGCTGATGCCAACACTGTCATTGTTTTGGCACTAAGTAAAGATGTTTTTGTTTTCCTGGGCATTTGGGCAACACTAGTGATATGTTATTGTACTGATAAATCTGCTGTATACAGAGCTTCGTTTCCCAGAATGTTTTAACAGGCAATCCCTCTTCCTATGAAACTCGGAGGATTGTAGCTCTGTGGGATCTCCTAAGAACTATCTGCACCCCAAACAAACTACAGTTCCCACAAACCTTTAGGGGAAGTCGTGAAAGTGGTATGATACTACTTTAAATGTGTATCACAGATGGGTCCTGAAGCAGCTGTCTATGTTCTTAGAGGTCCCCAATGTCATAGCTGTCAACTTTTCCCTTTTCTTGTGAGGAATCCTATTCAGAATAAGGGAATTTCCCTTAAAAAAAAGGGAAATGTTGACAGCTATGGTGCCTGAACTGTGGAACTATTAGCTTAATACAAGCCAGAATCCTCATGCCAAAGCAAGTGAATAATGGAACAGGGGACAAGCACTTAGCCTCAAAACTCATTCCTAGGTTTATTATAATGGTTTGCAATAATCATGTGATTTGGGCCTTTCTGTGTGCCTGCCTCACCCTACTCCAACTTGTACATTTGTAAATAAAATAAATCTGGGGTACTCTTATTTTTCTCTCCCTCATAAAGAGAATGGCCAACCTGAAACTTGTGAAAATGTGAAATTCAACACCGGATGCTAATACGTTGCCCATAGGGGCCTGCTGTCTATGCAATCACTTTGACTTCAGGGAAGTCATTTGATTTCAGTTTGATTATGATGCTGCTGCTGTAACAAAGAATGATAGGGAGGGTGGAAATCTCATTAACAGTGGTATAATACTGCCTAATTTGTGCAAAGCGGTGCCTGAGTGGCTGTAAATTAGATTACCATATTCAATTACTTACTGGAAACATTCCCGTCTGAGAATCACCTAGGTCCTAGCCCCTCACCCCCATGCCAAATGCACTTTTTTTTGGTGTTTTTTTACAATCCCTGCCTCAGCACGCATAAAAGGAAAGACAGAATGGTCAATGACATGGTGTTTAATATTTTATTTGGGTGGATTCATAGAACCAGATATCTTCCAGGTGATTGTTTTTTCCTACCCATGGTGGATAGCCTCAGCTTGACCAACATCACAGGGTTTTTGTGAAGGCAAAACAACACAACTACATGTAGTCATGGAAGCAATGCTCTATAAATTACATACAAATTAATTTAATTTACACATTACAATAAACTAATTGTAGATAGGTAGCCGTGTTGGTCTGCCATAGTCAAAATAAAAAAATTCCTTCCAGTAGCACCTTAAAGACCAACTAAGTTAGTTCTTGGTATGAGCTTTCGTGTGCATGCACACTTCTTCAGATACACTGAAACAGAAGTTGCCAGATCCTTCTATATAGTGAGAAGGTGGGGAGGGGTGTTACTCAGAAGGGTGGTGGGAATGGGAGATAGGCAGATAGCTGAGAGAGCCTGTTGACGACTCTTAACGACTGTAATAGGTCTTACAGGAAAAGGCAAGGGGTGAGAAGGTGAGAAATGGTTTAGTCATGTATAGTGAGATAAGAGTAGTAAAACAGCTACTTTTTTTTTACTACTTTGTAGTAAAACAGCTACTTACTACAAAGGAATTTCAGAAATAGACTGGAAAGAGAAGCTGCTGAATTACAACTCATTACCAAACTTAAAACCATGGAGAGACCTGGGCTGAACAAAGACATTGGATTCTTATCTCACTATACATGACTAAACCATTTCTCACCTTCTCACCCCTTGCCTTTTCCTGTAAGACCTATTACAGTCGTTAAGAGTCGTCAAGAGGCTCTCTCAGCTATCTGCCTATCTCCCATTCCCACCACCCTTCTGAGTAACACCCCTCCCCACCTTCTCACTATATAGAAGGATCTGGCAACTTCTGTTTCAGTGTATCTGAAGAAGTGTGCATGCACACGAAAGCTCATACCAAGAACTAACTTAGTTGGTCTTTAAGGTGCTACTGGAAGGAATTTTTTTATTTTGACAATAAACTAATGTGAGTTTACTTTTTGCTGTTGTTGACGTAGAGGTAGGAAGCACTGGGTTTCCAGAACACCCTTTGGCAGAAGGTCACCTGATGCCAAGTCTCAAATCTCATCTATTTATACAGGCCTTTCAATCTGTCTGCATAGTTGGGATACCATACAGTGGTACCTCAGGTTACATACGCTTCAGGTTACATACGCTTCAGGTTACAGACTCCACTAACCCAGAAATAGTGCTTCAGGTTAAGAACTTTGCTTCAGGATGAGAACAGAAATCGGGCTCTGGCAGCGGGAGGCCCCATTAGCTAAAGTGGTGCTTCAGGTTAAGAACAGTTTCAGGTTAAGAATGGACCTCCAGAACGAATTAAGTACCGTACTTAACCCAAGGTACCACTGTATTCATTTGATCTGAGCTGTACTGTGTAAGTTACATTATTATTTATATTATTATTTATTTTATGTTCTCATTTGTTTTTGAATGTTGCTGTAAGCTAGTTTTCTTTAATCTGAAGGATGGGGTGTTGAATAAGTGAGTGAATGAATGAATGAATGAGTGAGTGAATTATGGCAAAAAAGTATCCAAAATATCCTTAATATCTGTTTATTTTAAGAAATTATATTTGTAAATATAAGAAAGGGAAGTGAGGGAGGAAATAAAAACATTGCCAGCTGACCCTCACAATGAAAATATTCTGTCAATCCTGAACAAATTAGAAGTGGTCCCAAGTTTTTAAAAGCAATAGCAGCAATCTATTCAGAACAAAAAGCCAAACTAATTATAAATCAGGTGATAACGGATGACTGTAAGATCCAAAAAGGAACAAGACAAGGATGCCCATTATCACCATTATTGTTTATTCTGGTCTTGGAAGTACTTGCCAAAAACATAAGAGCAAATAAGGAGATTACAGGTGTAAAAGCTGGGAAAAGTGAATTCAAGTTAAAAGCGTATGCAGATGACCTAGTGATAACAGTGGAAGAACCTAAAACTTCACTCCCTAAAGTAATAGAAAAAATTCAGAATTTTGGGGAAGTGGCAGGATTTAAGCTAAATAGGAATAAAACTAAATTATTAGTTAAAAACATGAAGGAAGAAGGAAGAACCGAATTAGAACAAAATATTGAGATTGAAGTCCATAAAAAGGTTAAATATTTAGGGATTTGGTTAACATCAAGAAATATAAACCTATTTAAAAATAACTATGAAAAAATTTGGCTTGAGGTAAAAAGAAATTTAGAAATATGGAGCAGAATGAATCTCTCAATGTTAGGAAAAATATCAGCGATTAAAATGAATGTGTTGCCAAAAATGCTATTTCTTTTTCAATCAATACCAGTCATCCTGAAAGATGAATGCTTTAAAAAATGGCAGAAAGAGATTTTAAGATTTATCTGGGGGGGGGAGGCAAAAGGCCGAGGATAAAACATAAAATACTTACAGATGTAAAAGATAGAGGCGGGTTTGCCCTCCCAGACCTTAAATTGTATTACGAATCTGCTTGTTTGGTATGGATCAGGGACTGGATGAGATTGGACAAGCAAGAGGCACTAGAACTAGAAGGTCATGACAACAGATTTGGTTGGCATGCATATTTATGGTACGGGAAAGGGAAGATTCATAGAAGCTTTTACAACCATATAATCAGGAAATCATTAATGAGCGTATGGGAGAGATATAAAGACTTATTGGAACAAAAGACTTTGTGGTGGCTTTCACCACATGAAGCATTACTGCTCAAACCACTTGGAAAGAAAGGAAAATGGCTCACATATGCTGATTTATTAAAGGAACATGATGGAAAATGGAAATTAAGAGATTATGATGAGATCAATGACCACTTTCAGAGTTGGTTGCATTATCGACAACTACATGAAACATATAAAGAAGACTGTAAGAAAAGATTTAGTTATACTAGATCTAGGTTTCAAACGGAAGTGATTGAAGGGAAAGTGAAACTACTGAAGGCCACATATAGCATACTATTAGAATGGGAGACGAAAGATGAAAAGGTAAAATCAGTTATGATTAAATGGGCAGAAGATGTAGGTCACAACATTATGATGGAAGATTGGGTTAAATTATGGAAAACTGACTTAAAATTTACAGACTGTTCCCTATTGAAGGAGAATTACATGAAGATGATGTACAGATGGTACACAACACCAGTGTAGTTAGGGAAAATGTACAAAACTAGTTCAAACATATGTTGGAAGTGTAAGGAAAAGGAGGGAACATTTTATCATATGTGGTGGGATTGTAAGGTAATTTAAAAAATTTGGAAAATGATATACAATGAACTGAAGAAAATGTTCCATCTAACATTTGTTAAAAAACCCGAGGCATTTTTGTTGGGGATCGTAGGGAAAGACCTGCCAAAAAAGTTGAAAAACATCTTGATGTATGCGACAACGGCCGCAAGAGTTCTGATAGCACAAGGATGGAAGACTGAAGAAATCCCAACTAAAGAATTATGGCAAGAAAAATTGATGGATTATGCAGAACTGGCAAAATTGACTCATAAACTATGGGACAAGGATAACTGTGACTTTAAGCATGAATGGGAACCTCTCACAAAGTATTTGAAGACGCAACAAAGTGAACTGGACTCCTTGGCAGGTTTTGAATAAACATAAAATTTTTATTTTTTTTTACTGATAATAATTAGCTAAACAGTTGGAGGATCTATACAACTCTGTAACATGCAGAAAATAGCATTATTGGAGAAACCAAAGACTGGAACTGAGGGAAGTCGGGGGGTGGGGTGGGGGGATGGGTTTTGTGGGGGGAGGAAAAATGGGGAGGGAATAAGGATATGGTTTTGGAAAATATGTTTTGTTATAACTTTGAATAAAAAAAATATAAAAAAGAAAAAGGAAAAATATTAATGCATAGATGAATATAAGCAGTCCAACTGTCTAAATAAGTAATTAATCAAGATTGATTATTATAAGCCTTTTTTTTCTTTTTTGCTTTCAAAGGTAGAAAGCGCAGTGAGATCTTCAGACCACTGAGTTGTGGATCATGGGTGTTTGACCTTCCAGCTTTGCAGCAAAAGTTTCTTAGCCACCACAAGGTCTCACAGACCTCACTTTTATTGTCCATCTGCTAGTTCCCAAGACACAAGGATATAAAGTAAGAGTGTATGAACATCCACAAGCATCAAGGATTTCTTCAAGACAAGGTCAACATAAATGTGCTGTGGGAGGGGGGTTATTATTGGTTTGTTGTTCTTATTTTTTGCTATGTATTTTGTGGCTTTTATATTGTAATGTCATGCTGTGTATGGGGTTGAGATCTACAGATGTAGGTCAGTATACAAATATAATAAATTATAATAATAAATAGGGTTGTCATATTTCAAAAAGTAAAATTCCTGACACCCTGAACTTTATATATATATAAATCATTTAATGTGTCAACATGAATAGAAGTTATTAATTTTGCAGTTCTTGTATAAGGAATTATTATTATGACCGGAATGTAATTGAAATTAGTAAGATTTTGGAACGCAGAAATAAAGAAAATCATCAAGCCATCAATTCTAGCATGCGGGGTGCTACTTTATATAATTTATATAATTTGGTATTTGAACAATTTGTGAGCTGAGCACAGCAAATCCATACTCGCCTTTGACTGGGTTTAACCGTCCAGGGGTCCTTTAACTTTTTACCTTATTAGTAATAGTATTATAAATCGGTAATGTTATAATGAAGCTATTATTGGATTGTTATTGAAAACTAATAAAAATTATTATAAAAAAACATGTAGTGAAACATAAAGTCTTCAAATGGTTGTTCTCCTTTAAAAGTAAGAATTCCCTTAAAGGTTTTCCAGTGAGCAAAAATTAACAGTTTAAAGGTTGTTTATATTGACAGAAGCACAGTTCAAGGACCGTGGCTGATGAAATCAAGTCTGAAATGAAATCTCTGTTTGGAGGAAGGTGTAATAGTCAATAAATGATCCCCTGACCTGTAAGTATGCACAGGGCTGCTCAGGACTCTCCAGCGACGGTTCAGTAGTTTTGTTTGAATCACTCTGTTTCCACTAAGATTTCCTTTGTCCTTGAAATGACAATCTTCTAGCTAATCCTTTGGAGGCCACATATTCTTTGAATTCATTAGGCATACACATTTTTTGCTCCAAAAGCAAAAAAACAAAACCATTACACTCTTTTCATTTCCTTGAGACAGGGTATGTTAAGTCTCCGTATAGTCAATTAGTAATTCTTTGTCGTTCTAGTAATCATCTTGGACCAAATGACTCTCTCATAAGAGAAAGCCCACAAATCTGACCATTATCTTAAAAAATTAGAACAGAACTACCCATTTGAGTCTTCATAGCAATAGAATTTACCTGTTTCAAATCACCTGCATCCCACTTATGAAAGTAACTCTTCCTTCATAAATTTAGTAAAGTGAAACATTTCTGTGTCTCTTTCATACATGGAAGAAGCGACCAAAGCATGCCAAAATACTAAGACTTAATTATTGATAGATTAATCAACTGAAATTTGATTGGTGAGGTTGAGTCCTAAAGGCATACATTTCTAAGGTTATTAGTTTTTTATGTTTGTTATGATAAATGGGAAATTAAAATATCAAATATTGTATTTTTTTCTATCATCATTTCAATTTAGTAAATTGTATGCTATATCACAAATCTTTCAGTATTTCAAAAAGTATACTGCTGGTGTAGCACAGTATCTAATAGTGCAAAACTTTTCACTGTGCAGTGCAAAAGTGATCACAAATCCCATTATGCTGGCAGAGCAGCACATCATTTGAACATAAAAGAATCAGGCTGGCAAAACGTCACCTGCACAATAAAAGAAACTTGGTTGTAGTGGGGGCATGCAGAAAAGGGACAGAGATTAGCTGGAATCCAAAATGCAGGGGTGGAAAACTTCTGGCCCACCAGTCTTCCCCATTTGGTTCACCAGTCCATTTTCCCCAAACCATGCCCACCTGACCCACACCTGATGTCGTATAGGTAATGTGGGGCAGGTAGAGATGCAGCTGGACTGGCTGCTCACACAGCTGATTCCTGCAGAAAGCGAGACTGAGTTCCACACACACCTGCAGGTTTTGGGTGTGTGGTTTTGAGGAACTCTTTAACTTACCTGAAGCCTTCAGGATTGAACACCCTGCACACCTGCTGAAGTGCAGTTACTTTAATCTTGCTTGGTATGAGTGTATAAAAGACATCCTCACAGGAAACTCTCTCATGCACCAGGACCCTGCAGAAAGCAGGTTTCAAATGTGGGGTGTTTAATCCTACTTGTTCACTATCTCCTACCACATCCATGGGACAATTTTGGCAGGTGGGCAGGACCACCTGCATGTCAGTCACCTGTCATAATTATGAAAATCTGGCCTGCTAGGCCTGAAAGATCCGTACCACTGCTATTCTCCCTCAAGGGTTCATCCCATCTCTTTCCATTATACTTACAAAAGCTGAGGTGTCACTCCAAACAATGTGGCACAGTGAAGCAGAAAGAAGTTCCTTGACTTCAGTGGGAGATAAACAAGTTCATTTGCTGGAGCTCTTGTTTTTAATTGTCAACTTTTCATTCTGTATGTTTTAATCTGCTCTTTTATATGGAGCCCACCCCCAACCTTTCTAATGTTGTAGGCTATAATTTTTTTGGGGGGGGGGTGCAAATTATAATTTCGTTATTCCCTCTAGCGTTTCTCTCTAAAGCATGATCTCTGCTCCCAATTCCATGGTTATTACATTGCCCATATGGCTCACTGGTGCAGTTTGTACCATGTTCTCCTTGTAATCCCTGTTGTTTTCATGCCTAATTTTAAAGAAAAAATGTATAAACTATATTAATAATAATAATAATTTTTTATTTATATCCCGCCCTCCCCAGCCGAAGCCGGCCTCAGTATTATTATATTATATTACAGTATTTATGTTATGTTATATCATTATATTACAGTATTTATTTATTTCAGAAGGGTTCTATCAGTGTGTATGTGTGTGTGTGTGTGTGTGTGTGTGTGTGTGTGTGAGAGAGAGAGAGAGAGAGAGAGAGAGAGAGAGAGAGAATAGTTTTGCTATGATTTTAGGAGAATGAAAAATAAAGAGAATCCACATTTATGCTTTGTTCTGTGTCACTATGCATTTCCCTAGGGAGCAGGAGGGGGGTCACGGGGTCTTGGCACGCAAGGTTTACAGGCTGAGGAGAGTTAGCATCTCTCTTCCTCACCAGACCCCCTTAACCCATGCTATTTCATTTTCAGCAAAGTTATCTAAAGCCGACCTTAGATCCTGGTGTAAACAAACCAGTGTAAGCCCCTGTCTCTTATCACAGTCTACGTGTGAGAGCTGCTTTAGCCAGAGGGGCACGTAGACTTCTTTGGAGGGAGAAGTTTCTTCAGTTAATCCTTGCTATCATTTGGAATGTTTTAAACTTGTCTGATTTCTAATAGGGGGTGGCCATTAGACATAACAAATGGAAGGCCAGAATCACATCCACCCAAATGCACCACAGACTCTATTATTATTATTATTATTATTATTATTATTATTATTATTATTATTATTATTACAGTTTCAACAAAACAAATTATCAATCCAAATAATCCATTACATTATTTCCCCCCTTTTTGTTCCCTCCATCCCTCCCTCTCCCCCCCGCCCCACAAAGACTTCCCTCAGCTCCCCTCTCTGGTTTGTTTACACATTCCTCTTCCCTGCATGTTAAAAGTTGTACATATCATTACCTTGTCTGTCATATATTTTTGCAAATGACTTAAAAAAACAACAAAATGATTTGGACTCCTTGACAGGTTTTGAATAAACATCCACAAATTTATTAGTAGAGCAGAATAAATGCACCACAGACTCTTAATCCCTATCAAACCAGATGTACCCAAAGAAAACTGTAGAGCTGGAAAAGGCTCAGAAAAGAGTGACCAGACTGCTCAAGAAAAGTTTTCCCCCTTTCCCTGGGCAACTTAAACTTGCCAGGAGCTTTCCATATGTGCTGCGTCAGGAAGATTTTGGGCATCACATGGCAGGACAGAGTTTCAAACAAAGATGTGCTCTCCCAAGCCTATTTCAGCAACATCTACGCTGTCTTGGCCATGTCCACAGAACGGAAGATGGCAGGATCCCCAAGGACTATGGGGAGCTGGCTTCAGGCACCAGGCCTGTTGGCAGACCAACTCTGTGTTACAAAGATGTCTGCAAATGTGGGAATCCCTTGCAAACGACTGCAGTGACTGGAGACAGACAGGATATGTATCCAGAGCAGTGACCAGAGGAGGGATGATTGCTGGGAGGACTGCAGAAAAAGGAAATGCCATGGTGCATCTGCAGCAGCAAAACTAGACATCTCCATCTGCCCCAGCTGTATTAAAACATGTCTCTCCTGTATCGGTCTCTCCAGCCACAGCAGGTGCTGTAACTCTCAAACGGTGAACTCTTTCATTGTCTCCAGAGACAGACAGATGCCAGTCATCTCTAACACCAGAGTTACTTTGCTTCTGAATACTGGTTGATGGGAACCACAACTGGGGGGAGAGTGTGCTTGTACTCAGGTGCTACTTGTGGGATTCCCATAGGCATCTGGTTGACCAGTGTGAGAACATAATGCTGACCTAGATGAACCTTTAGTCTGCTTTAGCAGGGCTGTTCTTATGAAATTATTCAACAGTGGTGCAAATAATAATTATTTATTTGCATATTTATTTATTTATTTCATTTATGAATTGCTTCCCCTGAGGCATTCCAAAGAAATCTGCAATACAACTTCGACTGTTCGTTCTCCTTGCTCGTAGTGAGCATGTTTACTTAGTATTGCCTGTGACTGATGTACTTAGATGGCAGTGAGTAGGACGGTATGGACATTATACACTGAGACAGCATCAAGAATAAAAAATAATGTGGCTACTTCTGGCTGCCCTTCTGAATTCTTCTCACCTTCTTTTATGTCTTTGTTTCTCTACCTCAGCCACTCGTCTCTAGCCCACATTAGACAAAGAATGTCAAGCAGACCTGTCTCTTTTCCTGCAAAGCAGTGACTCCTTGTGGATGTAGATGCAGAAGCTTTGGTGCACATGTGTGAGCTCTACTGCCCACAAGAGCATCATCTCTTACCTCGATGGAAGGAATAGCCCTCCACACAAAGGGAAACACCCATGCATGTGTACCTACTGCATAAAAATGAATGAGAAGTCCTGTTCTGTGTGCAGCGGTATATAGATGGAATTGTTGCTCAGGTTAACAGTAGCTTTGCATGATTCCCTGGCACATCCAGGGTGTCTTTTCCCCCCAGTTACCCATCATGTCTAGTAGCAATTGAGGAGAAAGCAGAGCTATGCCTTTGGGGAGACTCAGATCCATTGTGAGGATGCTGAACTAGGTGGATCATTGGCCTGATCCAGCAGGGCTCCTCTTTTCTGTCCACTATTCCCAGCCAGAGACCATTCCAGAAAGGTTGGTTATGCTGTGTTTTTCTTGGCGTTCTCCTGGATGCTACTCACCCCTTCCTCCTCCAGGTTCTGTTGGTCTCCTTGCCTGGACAATTGTTCAATATTGTCTACACTGACCCGCAACAGCTCTCTAAGGATACCAGACCGGCTTCTCTTCCATTCCTATCTGAAGACCATGGAGATTGAACCCCAAAATTCAACAGCAGATGCTCTGCTATGGAGCTACAGCCCTTCCTCTAACACATTCTTTTAGGTGTCTCCTCCAATTCACTCCCCACTGCTTCCACATAGCCAGACTGACTTCCATTCCTGGCCTTGAAGAACATCTGAGTGGTGTCATTCTTGGGTGACTAGCTGCAGCTGATTCCAGGGATTATTGTTGAACAATCCACAGAGCTTCCAAGGATCTCGTATGTCCTTAATCTAAACAGCGTCCATCTTTATTCACTCGCACACTACATGCTGAGTGTACCACAGCAATGTATTGCTTATCTAAAAGCACACTCTTGACTACTCTGAAATTGCTTTTGGCTGGCTAAACAAGTTTTGAATCATCTCATTACAATGCCTCCCTTCTCCTGATAATCTGAGTGGCTCTTCTTTCGCACTTGGCCCAGCTTGAATGAACTGTTCTTGGACATCTTGCAGGGCTTAGAACAGTGCACAAGAGAAGATTATTTTTTGCTTCTCTTTAGCCATTTTTATTTTAGGAAAACAAAATTTAAAAATCCCCAAACAGCAAAACAAAAAGTAAACATAGATGTAGTTACCTCTACAAGTGAAAATGAATTTGAGCCACATTGCATTGGGGCCTTAGTTCTGGGTCATATAAAGCAATAATTGTGCATAATGAATATTATTGTGAATATGCTCGTGGGCCATGCAAAAATAACACACTCTCTGTTTAGATTTTTGTTCAGCTTGGTACAGTGGTACCTCGGGTTACAGATGCTTCAGGTTACAGACGCTTCAGGTTACAGACTCCGCTAATCCAGAAATAGTACCTCGGGTTAAAAACTTTGCTTCAGGATGAGAACAGAAATTGTGCTGCTGTGGCGGGAGGCCCCATTGGCTAAAGTGGTACCTCAGGTTAAGAACAGTTTCAGGTTAAGAACAGACCTCCAGAATGAATTAAGTTCTTAACCCGAGGTACCACTGTACTTGATGGTGGCAGAGGCACCAACTTGAGCAGAAGATTGCAGGGAAGCAATGACATTCACGTGATGCAGGGAGTAGCCAGGGGATGGGGCTGAATGCAGTGGCAGCACAGCTTCAGTGGCTCCTTCTCTGTGGCACTTGGCTTCCTCCTCCTGTTGCCACTACTGGCCCAAGCCTGTTGTCCCCCTCCTTCCTCTCCACAGCAGCAGAAGGAAGATGAGCCACCAGCCACTGAAGCTGCACTGTGCTCAGTTGTGGACTCAGCCTCCTCCGCTCCTAATTGTTCTCAGCATGGGGGGCGGGAAGGGACCTGGGCCTCTTAGAGTTGGTGCCTATGGATGGTGGACAATAGGCTTTCTACGTATCAGCTGGTGCAAACTAGGGAAATTTGTTTTAACACCAGTCTCTATTTGCCAAGAAGTTCCTGGCTCCCAAAAATTATCTTGATGGTTGAGGTGATTAAAATCTACCACACAACACTATACTTTGCCCCACAGCGGCAAATAAGGGGAAATCACAGCTTCAGATAGGACAATTTTAATATGAGGAAACCATGGCTGTGGTTAGCTTTTAAAAAGTGGGAGATCCTGATCATGGATCCCCTGGATCACGGATCCATGCTTTCTACCCAACTGTTCAGCCACTGCATTTATGAATAAGCAATTTATTCAGAACAAACAGCACATCACAAGTCTTAAGCCCCTCTCCTCCTCAAAAAGAAACTGCCCTTATAAAAACTCCACCTGGCCTATAGTTTGGATAAGTAAAAGATACAAAAAATAGGTGTTTTATATATATATATATATTCAAGGTTGATAATGAGTGCCTTTGAACATGTGCTGTATACTCCTTTTACAGCCCCAAGTGGCCCAAAATTAGCCAAGGATTAAGAGAAAGGGTTGTCAGGTCAAAGGACATGACTTTCTAACAAGCACTAGCCTTGGTGCCCCTTAGACATCCATAAGGCACACAGCATTCCTTGCGAGACCTTATCTCTTAGGCAGATGCTAGGGTTTTCTCCCATAGGAGTACAGGAATGCAGGACTAATCTCAGGCAGCTTTAATTGGTTTTAGGAGAATGCAACCTGGCTGAGAGGCAACCAACTCTTTGTGGCTCACTCCTGCTCTAGACCAATACTCTTTCAAGAGGAAAAGGAATATACCGTACCTAATAAAGGAGAAAAGGGGGAAGAAGGAAAAGTAACTAAACAGAAGATGTGGGTGTAGCCAGTTGGTGTGAAAAATCAAACATTAAAAATCCTCATCTGCAGAGAGATAAAAATAGGTAGCGCATAGGAAGCTGCCTTATACGGACTCAGACCATTGCTCCATCTATCTCAGTGTTTTTTGTCTACTCCACACAGACTGCCAGTAGCTCTCTGGGGTTTTAGCTAGAGACACTGGGGATTGAACCTGGGACTGTCTGCATGCAAAGCAGATGCTCTACCACTGAGCTAGAGTTGAGAAAGAGAAATTACCTATTTCAGCTTTCAGGTGTATCTCGACTTGGACACAGATGAAAGAGCAAACCAAGCTCTGCAGCCCCTTCAGCAAAGGCTGAACATGTACCTTCTCCAAAGCAGCCAGGTGCTGCTTAGTGTAAGTGTAGGAAAACCAGCCCATATAATAAAGCATTATGATACTATATGTGATGGTATCATTGCACCACATTTCCAGTGTTTGCATTTTGTTTTTTTTTTTATAAAAATTTTTTATTGCGTTTCTTTCCATAGGTGAACACATTTGTTTAAACAGCAATATACAAGAAACATTTTCTATATATATAAAGAAAAACAGAGAAAAAAGAGAAAATCATTATAAAAATTTTTCGACATCTTTTTGGACCTCCTCACATCCTCTCAGCATTGCGTTCATCCTTCTAACCAATTCAGCAATTTATTATCTTATTTCCCAACTTATTATACCTTTGTATTCATTATGTTACCAATTTCAAAGATTTGTAATTTAATTTTGACACTCTTAATAAACATAATGTTTTGTTTCTAATTTGTCTCATTTTTTTTCTTTTCCACCAATACTTACTTTATCATTTACTTAAAATAAAATAAATTGCAGAAGCATAACGTATCTTAATCGTGCGCAATCTTAACATTCAAACAACTTATAATGTTTTTGCAAATAACTTATAATGTGTTTGCATTTTGTGGTTTTTTTCCTGCTTGATAATTGGCTCCAAATATCACTCTGCCTTCCTTGGGCCATTTACGTGCATTGGTTGGGGTGTGAAAAACCAGCCAGCGCCATTTGCAAATATTGGCCCACGGCCAACAAACACAGTTGCACAGTTAGCATCCGTCTGTTCAGCTGCCAAGGCTGCAAAACTCAGATTTGTCTCCATTCCTTTTAATTTTGCAAACAGTGTGTAGTTTGCTGTCAAAGAATAGGAACCTGGCTGGGCCAAATGCTGTCTTGCAGCCTTATGTTTTGATGACATCTGGCGGTCAGCTTGATAGATTATTTCCCAATGCTCTCAAACCACGTTTGCAGGTGGAATTTTGTTTCTCAAAATAACTGCACACGTAAGGACTTCAGAAGTGTTTGATCAGCAATAGGGCTTTTATTGACTAAAGCTTTCTAACGATGAGGTCTAACACAAAAATGCACTTGTTGCCGGGGGGATTGCTCTCTTAAGTGAACACACCACAAAGAGGCATGAGTCAGTGCTTGCATTTCCCCAGTCACCATGGACAACTGTCATGGAAACAGATCTAACTCTGTAATCTTGCCAAATCCATTCAGCTTTGTCACCAAGGGAAGTGTGTGTTTGAAGAGTGCAGGCATATGTGCTTTGGCCTCTGCTGAATAATGTCTGCCAGCATGAGTGTGGCTTGGGGAAAATGTGTGGCTGTAGACAAAAATAAAATTATAGACATTCATAGAAATCCAACCTCATACCCAGAACCTGGGCTACCCATGAGAGTGGACCTCTGCCCTACTTTACAGAAGAGAGGTCTCTTTTAGAAGGGATGTGCTGTTTGATGGATTGTCTGATTGAAAGATAAAAGAGTCCAAAGAAGGGGCTTGGAGAAGTTGTCCATCAGTTGCATGCAGATTGAGAAGGCACACAAGTCACTTGGTCATAGGGCAGGATTCAACAAATGAGTCCAGTCAGTGGAAGCCCTGCACATGTGATCTCACACAAAAAAAAGCCCAAAGCCTTGGTAAACTTGCAGGTCTGGAGTTCTCACCACTCAGACAATTGGGATGCAAGCTTTTAACACGGCAGAAGTCCTATGTTCATATTTACAAACCATAAGATTGTGGGGAATAGTCATTTTTTGGATAATGCAAATGATTATTTGCATTTCCGGGGGAAATGTAGTGACATGTCCCTTAAGACAGTCTTCATTGTTAGATTACTTAAAATTAATGAGAGGCTTCTGGTGAATATAGAAAACTATCTTGAGCATGATTGCATGGATCTGCAAGACTCTGCAGTCAAGAGGTACTCTGACAGATGTTCTGTGTAGAAGCCACACATGAAGAAGTGGCTTCTGATATTTGCTGAAGCAGAGAAAACCAAACTATACAGTGCAAAATGTGGCTTGCAGTACGTCATGGTGCCTATTTTATATCCAAGTAATTCCATTTTTCATTTTCACATATATTTAATATGTTGAATATCATTTAAAAGAGAATCTCCCAAAGTTTCATTATCTGGCAACTGTTTTTCAAAACGACATTTTAAACCTGAATAAAACAACCAGAAGCAGGACATGCAAGATAACTCAGAATTTATTTATCCCCCCCCCCATCTTCCATTAAAGGCCTCTCCAAGGAAATAGATAATAGCTTAATGACCTTTTGTTGCATTGATAGTTTTGCTTTATCATTTGATAAACTGAGAATAGGAATAAAATCAGATGAGCTAAAGACCAGAAAACTAGTCTCGGCTTTGTGCTATGTTGGTTACAAAAACACTTACTTTTCCCACCTAACCAAATGACAAGATATATGTGTGTGTCTGTTTGAACTTTATTCTCTTCTTTGAGTTTATTAGTGTTAAGAAAATCTGACAAGATGTTACCTAAAACATTATTTACATGCAACAGTTTTCGTGACCAACACATCACAATATGCAACTTACAAAACATATACCGGTATGTGTTGTCATGCACATTTAAACTCCTTTTTAGGAATGTCATAATTTCGCTCCTGATTATTATTATTATTCGTCTTTGGCAATCACTCGTAGCCGAGTAAGATTGTCTTCCATAAACGCGGTTTTAAAGGTGAGTCCGTAAGTGACCGTGGAGGCCAATTCTGGATCCACACATCCTTCCAGTGGGGACATAGTTTTCTGGGTGGGTGTTGATCATAATTATAAGGCCTATTATTTGTACAATACCATCAGTGGAGGGCACCTTACAGAGTTTTACAAAAAGAGACAGGCCCCTGCTTTCAAGAAGCTTACAATCTGAAAGATACTGTATTTTTCCATGTATAAGACGGTGCTTTTTGCTTAGAAAAAAGGCAAAAATTGGGTGTTGTCTTATACACAGATAGTGAATGCAGAGGGGGCACATGTGATTAATGGCAGCAGCAAGCAAGAGATTGGCAGCAGCAATTGGGCGGGTGATTGGTGGCTGCAGCAAGGCCTGCTGGCGATTGGCTGTGACTGCGGCAATTGGGCAGGTGATTGGCGGCTGCGGCTAGGTGTGCGATCAGCAGTGGCGGGCAGGCGGGTGAGCAATTGACAGAAGTGACCTCCCCCACCCTCCAAAAAAGCTAAACAACCCAATTTCTTGATTTGGGGTTTAAAAAATTAGGAGTTGTCTTATACATGGGGGTGTCTTATACACGGAAAAATATGGTGACTCAAGCAAGAGAATGGTGGACATGTTACTGGCCGTTCCGTAGTTTGCCTGTGTAAAGATTAAAAATAAGACACAGCTGTTTTTTTGTATCATTTAAAGCACCATTCATTGTTTGTTTTGCAATGTTTGGCAGATAGCTGTTCCTAGACATTAAAATTTTAGTTGCATCTTGTGATCCTGTGTCTCCAAACGGAAAAAATGCCATGCCTCCTCATTAGGCCCACTGGGCACTGCCACTCTGGTGCCATGTTATAAACCAAGTTGTTCCATCCAGAGCAGGAAATGCCTCTTAAACTCTAGTTAAAAACCTCCCATCCAAAAACCCAAAATATCCTCAACCTACCCCCAAGTCTCCTGTTAAAAAAGCATTGATTTGACGCATATGACTAACCACATTGCTCTTTAACACAGCTCCTGACACAACACTTGGCAAATCCGTCCCTTTAGGCTCTTCCTAATGCCTTTCACGAGCCTGTTTGGTCTGTCTGCTTAAATGCTTTGGGACACCAAGTAGATGTCCAAAGGCATTTCCCATGCTTTTTGCGCTATTGTGTGCAATACACTTTCAGTGCATATGATCCCTAGTGACTCTGAAAAGAAAAAAGAGAAAATTATGTTTTAAATGAGTGCTCAATTTGCTGTTGGCTAATGAAATATTGGTTAACGTATTGCTTTTTTGAAGCTGAAAAAAATATTCAGATAAAGTAGGTTAGAAGAAAAGGGAAATCTCATAAAAGGGGACAGGACACAGTCATAATAAACTTTTCTAGACTGTCATTTTACTGCACCATAAATACAAGTTTTTTGGGGGAGGGTGACTGAGCAAGATGCCTTTTACGGGCTCCTGCCCCCCTGCCTAGGGGTGTATGCCTTCCCTTACCTCTGCGCTAGTTTCCTGTGTGTTGCTTCCAGGCTGCAGAGGAACTGGCTGTCTTTCCTAGCCCTGCCAATACCTTCTGTGATTGGTGTCCAGGAAGCGCAAGGCCCCGTAAAACCTTTGGCTGTATCATCTGATCAAAGTAAATGTGGGCAGTAAATTATCCACACAGCTACTAACTTAAAAGAATGAGAAAGTGGGACAACTTGCCTCCAGCGAGGAGAGACTATCACATGCATTGAATCAGCTTGCATGAGGATGACATTTCTGAAAGATGGCATTGCACAGATGGGCAAGCATCACAAGCATAACCAACTTGTGGTTTGCTAGATTTCCTTTACTGGGTGGTATCACAGACTGATTAAGTTTTTGAAATCTTGAATTGCTTCTCTAGCTTAAATAGTTCTCCTTACAGTGGTAAGGATAAGTGCTTGTGAAATATTAGACACTGTCTTTAGATGCAAACCTGCACGACCCTAGCAAAATTGCCTGACATTAGCCACATTGTATGCTAACCTCTTAACTTTGGGCTTGATTAGTGCTGGGAATATTGAATAGATCATAGAATCATAGAGTTGGAAGGGACCCTGAGGGTCATCTAGTGCAATGCAGGCATATGCAGCTGTGCCATATAGACCATGCACCTGCAACCTTTGTATTATTGATGGCTGAATGTATGCCTGGCTATAAAAACAAAGCTATGTGGTGGCTGTTGTAAATAGTACAAAGTGCCAGAGGTTCACCATGTCTTTTGATTCCAAAGGAAACCCAAAGTCAGAAGTGCTAGAAACCCAGAACCTTCACTGCTTGGAGAACTGGGGTATATGCATAACAGTGTTTTCTCAGTCCCTCCTTGCCATCCTGTTCTCAGCTCTTAAAGCTTCCTTCGAACCCTCATCTTTTTCCTGTAGCCTTTGGTAAAACACATTCATCCTCATGTTTTACCCCAGGCTTCCTCAAACTCGGCCCTCCAGATGTTTTGGGACTACAACTCCCATGATCCCTAGCTAGCAAGACCAGTGGTCAGGGATGATGGGAACTGTAGCCTCAAAACATCTGGAGGGCCGAGTTTGAGGAAGCCTGCTTTACCCAGACTATACCAAAGTACACATGTAACTGAACTGAAAATTCTGAGAGAGCATTCCAAGCAGAGGGCTGTTGCAATTTTGATCTTCTGTTATCCTAACTGCATTAAGTGGGTTGTATATCAAGGTGGACTTCTCTTAACTCTGGCATCATGCAATAGTATTCCAGTCTATACTTTCTATTTTATTTACATATATACTCAGGTTATTCTTAGGTGGGGAAAGTATTTGACAGGGTTACACTCTCTCTGAAGGAGCAGGTACACAGCCTGAGGGTACTGCTGCTGTCACCTGAGGCTCAGGTGGCCTCAGTGGCATGGAGTGCCCTCCATCAGCTTCAGCTGGTGGCCTAGCTGCACCCCTATATGGACAGGGAATAGCCTAACTTCTGCTAGCTATGCTCTGGTAACCTCTAGGTTACATTATTGCACTGTGTTGTGCTTGAAGCTGCCTCTGAAAACAATTTGGGAACTTCAACTGATGCAGAATTCAGCACTTAGGCTGCTCACCAGTTTCTGAGCCCAATTCAAAGTGCTGGCTTTGACCTACAAAGCCTTAAACAGCTCATGACTGCAGGGACACTTGAAGGTCTAGTCTCATGGGTCAATGTTTGCTGCAATACAAAGGAAAAATAAGTCACTTGACATCATTGGGATGTCAAATGATTGACAGGTGGACAGGCCGCAAACACTTGTCAAAGTCCTTAGAGGAAGAGCAATATATAAATTTAATAAGTAATAATAAAAGTCAGCCGCTGAGGTTGGGGGACACCAAATCTGGCCAGGAAAAAAATGTTATGGTTCCTTGACATAAAACTTTAGATTCCAAAGGTTTCTGTCAAGAAACAAGACCACTGTATAATAATTTTGTTCACAAGGAAAGTGTTTTAGGCAGTGCATGTTCTACCCCAGATAAGTGAGCTGATTATCTAAGAGATCGGTAATTAGTTTCTCAGGCCTCTGGCTGAGACATTAGCTGACCTGTCTTGCCTGTAGTTTGTTTATAGAAGAACCAGACAAATGTCGTTTTCTGCTTTGCCTTCAACTGCTTTTTCTTGTCCACACCCTTTGGTATAAGATAAAAGAAGCTGGGAGTCTCTGCAAACTTTGAAGACTAAACTCTTACCATCTTTCATGTTATCCCAGGCAGCATCCACTTAAGAAAAATGCTGTATTTGAAACACCGCTCTTTGTAATAACAATCTTAAGATGCAGTGTAAGGAACTTAGTCCTTCATGCAAAATTACTGAAATAGCTATTTAGCGACAGTGGTGGGTGGGGTCGGGTGTAAAAGGCAGCGTCAGTCTCTCTCAATTACCCCAGAATACTTTCCCAAAATTGACCTTTACATATTTGAAGGCTTCAAACATTCCTTCCTCCCTTCTTCCAGAAAATTAAATGCTCAAAAGAATGCCAGTCCACACTGACCTGGTTTTATGACTTCTAGAGAAATTTTAAAAAACAACCATCATCTTAAATGTGACATGTGTTCCATGAATAGCAATGTTAGGAGCTGCTTGCAAGTGGGTGTGAGCCTCTTCTATTATTAGGATTTGTTTGGGATTTTTCCTTTACTACTTTGGATTATTTAAGCAATTGACTTATTTTAAAATGAGGGATATATTTAGTTCAGCTTTGCATGGGACTCTGACCAGAAAAAAATGTAACAGTTTGTTTTTGATAGAACAAGAAAGCTACATGAATCTTGTCAATTGGAAAGTGTGGTTATCATTTTGTTTCAGTTGCTCAGAGGATATACTGCTACATGTCTGGGTCCCAGAGTCGTGGGTGCATGGGCATTAGTAAAATTAATAATTTTTAGTAAAAGTTAGAATGAATCAAAGTTTGGTTAAAACTGTGCCAAATACTGAAACCCATTGATTAAGCTCAGTGCTTTTTTCCTGAGGGGACGCATACATTCACATTTTGTGAATGTTTGTACTTTTGTCCAATTACTGTATTTATTTATTCTGATCTGAACTATAAAATGGTGATTTTCTTGAGTCAAAATGAGAGTAGCCCTAAACATTTTTTTAGAAAAAAGCACTGATTAAGCTTATGCTATCAACATTGACCAGCTTCCTCATGAGGTAATCACCAATAGTGGTTGAGTGATTTGCCTATCAAAAGAAAGCAGACTGGGCCACTGAGGGATTCAGTGTGAGACAGCTAAATGGGTGAAGCCTCCCTGGGCCCTGGTCTTAGCTAGTAACACAAAAGGCCAGTAGCTTTGGTGTAGGATTACAGTTTGCCTGTGGTAAACAACAGGGGAAAGTGCTATTTTGCATCAGGCTTGGTAAACAGGGGTTGCCAGGGTGACAGTAGGTGATGATATAAACAAAAGGGGGACTTGCGTTTGGAAGAAGTTCCGGGAAGAAGAAGCAGGAAATGTACAGAACTCCATCCAGGCTAGCTAAGATAAGCTGGGGAAGAGACACAGAGATGGTGCCCTGGAATCCATGGCCACACTTCTAAAGGAAGCAAGGCCTTCTTGAGATGTGAATGCTCTGAACTTTCTCCACAGTAGGCTCATGTGTAAATAAACCATATTTCATAAAGACACTTCAGTCTCTGCTGTGCCTCATTTTTCCAAAGGAAACATAAACCCTGGGTGAGTACCAAGACCCCTGGAATCTCGCACCACTCAGCAGAGATTGGGGTGGCATGTAACAATATGTTAATTGGGAGGGGAGGGCATCACTATTGTAAATAATAATAATAATAACACTGTTTCAAGGGGTGGCTGATGCTCTCGTCTTCTGTTAACAGAGCCATGGGCCAAGGCTATGCACTCCTATAGCAAAGATGTGTGGGTTACAGAGCCCACTAAACTTCTCCTGGTTTTTGTGAGGCAGCCTGCATATCATGGCATCTTCACCCTTGTGTTGGCAAACCCTTAGCAAGCTACTGGGTGGGAAAGGAAGAAAAGGTAAGGTGTATTGGATACATTACCTTTCTCCCAGAACCAAGCCATTTTGTTCCACGGTCCTTCTTTGATCCTGCAGACATGCGGGAACTGCCTGTGACATATATAGCTCATGAAAGAAGGATGTGGACATTGCAAGTGACACACTCAGTGTTCTTGCTCTTCTCCTTGTGGGTGTGCACCAGGAACTGAGAGTCTCACAAGGTGTTTCCAGCTAAGGAAAAATGCAAAATGAAGTTATGCAATGCGGTTTACGAGAGACTGGTAGGATGTTCCTGAAGTGGCCTTTTGCTTTGGGGTGACCTAGGAGATGGCAGTGCTGAGCCTCGGAAGAACAGGTGCTGCCAAATCCTGAGAAAGGCAGGTTCTTGAGCCACCATCCTGGGAGGCCTACCATCACGGCTGTGACTGCAGTTAGCGAGAAGGCTTTTCAAAGGTAACTCATACTGAATACACTGGAATGGGGGAGAAGGAAAGAAAACCCGAGGGTTCTTCCTGCTGTTTAGTGTGTGCAATATATTGCAGGTTCTTCAGGCTCTGCCCTAGGTGGAAATGAGGCTCCGCTTACATGGGGTCTGCCACAGAACTAGGTCTCCACCTCACTAAAGAGACCCATTGGTTGGTGACAGATCACATGGTGGCATGCAGAAGATCCTGGGTTCAATATCTTGTGCATCCCAAGCTAGAAGGATCAGGAAGCACAGCTAGATAAGATTCCTGCTTTAAACCCTGGAGAGCCATTGCCAGCTGGAATGGGCACTTCTAGGCTAGAGAGCTTTAGGAAGGCTGCAGCTACTGCAGAACAGAATGCTGAAATGGGACATGGGACGGAATAAAGGGAGTGAGGGTTGGGTTTCATATGCTGTATGGCTAAACTGGATGGCTTGAGAAGACAAATTCATGGGGGATAAGGCTATCAATGGCTACTTATTGTGTTGGTTGTACTTTACTTGCACTGTCTGAGTCAGTGTGCCTCTGAGGACCAGGTGCTGGAAACTCAGGAGGGGAGAGACCTGTTGCCCTCAGGTCCTGCTTGTGGACTTCCTATAAGTATCTGACTAGCCCTTCTGAGAAGAGGGTGCTGGAGTACATGGGACTTTGCCCCGATCCAGCAGGACACATCTTACATTTGGAGGAAGATGAGAGGGAATTTCCAGATGGCTGGTTTTTCTGGATCCATTCCCCTGCCCCCACAGTCCATTTTAGCTTATCTCAAGAGCCATTCTGGTTGGTTTTGCTTTCTGCAACAATGGATTTATCAACATAATTGATTTTATTTATTTAAATCACTTATATACAGCTTTATACATATATATATTTAAAATCCTCAAAGCAATTTACAACCTAAAGCATGAAATAAAACATTGTAGATGAAAGCCAAATACACAAACATGTCAGAGAGAAAACATGTCAGCTTGTGAGATTCCTCAGTGACCCTTGCAGGGTTTGGCTGCACTTACTTTTTAGACACCTCTTTTAAGCGTGCTTTTCAAAGGATATAGGTTGGGGGGGGGGGACCTGACTCCAAAAAGCAGACACAGATCAAACCTAACTGTGCCCAAATCTCCACCTTGCAAACATTTCCATTTTCTCCTGGGGCAGGAAAAATATAGCACCCTTCCTTTTTTCCAAGACACAGAGGGAAATAGGCACAGCAGCCTGTATGCATCATGAGTGTGGCACAACTCTGGACAAAGTGTTCCAAGAATAAGCACACCAGTAAGGAAACAACCATTCATAATTAGCTCTTTGAGGGGGCGAGAGACGAGTAAATATAAAACCACAGCAACATAGAGATGTAGAGGGTGAAGGAGTGAAGAAGACCGGTTGTGCAACTCACCAATGAGAGCAGTCTCTCATCCTGTAGTTGAATGAACACCAGGATAAGATTATGAATAGAAGATGGCATTGTTTTGACACAAGCTTGTGGTTTCTTCTCCTGATACATGTACTGGGGCCATGTGATTGTCTTGAGTCACGTAGCCCTTTTCAAAGTAGGTGCTTGCTCTGGGAACGATAGACTTTCATATCAGATGGGTCTTTGCCTTTGATCAAAAAGATTGCCCCTTGGAGCTGTGGCCACTCCAAAGCCACACTGAGTCTACCTAATTGTCTACATGCTTCCACAGTCTTTCCAGAAGGTAAAAAGAAATGAAGATTGAAGTGAGCACTGCTGAAAAGAAGATTACTAGATCATAGAATTGTAGAACTCTGGAGTTGGAAGGAACCCAAGGGCCATCTAGATCAGTGTTTCCCAACCTTTTTTGGGCAACGGCACACTTGTTTCATGAAAAAAATCTCGAGGCACACCACCATTAGAAACGTTACAGCCCCGTGATGTCAGCGCTCAGCGTCACGCCGGGAGGGACGCACGAAAGTGTAAGTTTCAATTTTTTCCCCTCCCCCTTGCCTTCCTTCTGTGCCAACCGCCAAAAAGCCAAGAATCGCGGAACCACCGGCGGAGGGGGGGAGGGCGAGCGGAGGCAGCGGCGAGCCCCGTTCCTCCCCATCCGCCCCATTCCGTGCAAGGAGCGTGAACAGGTGTGAGAAGGGGGTCAAACCTGCGGGCCGGCGCCGGGGAACCTCCAAGCTTTGGGGGTGGGGGGGGAGGAGGCAGCAAAGCGAGGCAGGAAGGAGAGCGCGGCTTGGCTGGGTGAGCTTTGGCAGGGGCAGGGAATGAGAGCCGTGAGGCGGGCGCTGCGGACGGAGGCGCTGCCCGCCGAGCTCGCAGGCAGCCAGGCAGGCAGACGGCGAGAGCCCCGCGCTGGGCGGCCTCTCCTCGCCGCCGCCGCCCCGCCTCTCGCCGCCCGACTCACCCGCCTCCCTCCAGGGACGGCGCCCCAATCGAAAATTTGACTTTTTTTAAAAAAAAATCTTTCAAATTTTTTAATTTTTCCCACGGCACACCAGGCAACATCTCGCGGCACACTAGTGTGCCGCGGAACAGTGGTTGAAAAACACTGATCTAGATCAACCCTCTGCAATGCAGGAATGACATTCTGCATGCAGAAATCAGCTGCGCTAGCAAGACGGCAGCATTGGAAACAACCCTAACAGCTGCTGATGCGACCAGTGCGCTCACGTAAAGAATGGAAGCGCAACAACAAAATTGTGAAATCTTTCAAATAAGGCTATAAAAAGGAAAGCTGGATCTTTGGGGGAATTGGGACACAGTTACGTTCCTATAAAACAAAAATCTAAGTGAAGATGAACTTCCTTGATTTTGGGATCATTAATCTCGATGACTTCTCTCTTTTCCTCTCACTTCTACGCTCTCTTGGTATGAGAGCTTTTAATGGGGCATTTTTTGAATTCCCTATGTATGTAAGACCTGAGACTGAGACAGAACGCCTGTTTGGTTCTTAGGAGGCAACCTAATCTTAGGTGCCCTGACAGAAAGAATGAAAGGGTGTCAGGACTGATAAGTAGCAGGCCTATGGAACATGTTCACAGCTTGGTACAAACTTAAAAAATAAATAAATGCCAGCCCTATCAGATTTCTGTGGTAAAGACGCTGCACATTCCTAAGAAGGAACTGACTCATGGGGAGTTGGAAAATCCATTCCCTGGACAGAGATATGGAGCAAGCCAGACTGATCTCAAATCAGCTGCCAAACAGTGCTGATGGAGGGCGGGGGAGCTTTCATGTCCTGGGAAGCAGCAAAGACTCTAAGACTCTGATCTACACTGTGGAATTTCACTGCCCTGGTTTTGTGAGCATTTCGAGAGGATAAACTGATCCACTCCGCCGGTATCAGCCCAAAGGGTCAGAGATGTCACTCACCTGGGGAATCTCTGGGAATTGTCCATCACAGTTTATGCCTCACTTTGATGGAATGTAATACAATACCAGCTCCCTGAAGCCTGTCCTGCCCCAAGCAAGAGCTCATTTTCACATCCCAGAGGAAGATTCAGGACCCTCTGTGGCCATTTGGTGAACTGTTTTCCAAGCACTTTTGAGTATTTGGACCACTGGTGCAGGAAGGATCTCTAAATTGTCTGCCCTTCCCTGGATCGTTGCTTGACCTGGGAGTGTGCTTTCCTCCTATGTTTTACATTCCCTCACCTGTCTACTCTGTGCACGGTAAGAACTGCTCCTGTGTAGTCAGACTACATTCTTCATCCAGGCAAGCACGACATATTGCCATGTTACAAGCACACATGCCAGACAGACAAAATCATGAGAAAAAGGTCAGAGGAGGGCCAGTTAGGGGTGAGGCCAGGCTGCTTGGCAGAGTCCCCATAGCTAGGCCAAGAGTTCTGAAGGACTGCATTTGGCTCCCAGGTCTGAGGGTGCCTATCCCTGACAAAGCAGATTTAGGTAGGACCTAACTTCAGGAGAGGGACACGGGTGGTGCTGTGGGTTAAACCACAGAGCCTTGGACTTGCCGATCAGAAGGTCGGCGGTTCAAATCCCCACGACAGGGTGAGCTCCCGCTGCTCGGTCCCTGCTCCTGCCAACCTAGCAGTTCGAAAGCACATCAAAGTGCAAGTACTTTCCGGAGGGAAAGTAAACGGTGTTTCCATGCGCTGCTCTGGTTTGCCAGAAGCGGCTTAGTCATGCTGGTCACATGACCCGGAAGCTGTACGCCGGCTCCTTCGGCCAATAAAGCGAGATGAGCGCCGCAACCCCAGAGTCGGCCACGACTGGACCTAATGGTCAGGGGTCCCCTTTACCTTTTAACTTCAGGAGACATAAGCCCATCTATCCCAGCATCCTGTTCTCACAGTGGCCAATGACATGCTTGCGAGAAGCCTACAAGCAGGACGTGAGCACAAAACCACACTCTCTTCCTGCAGCTTCCAGCAACTGGTACTCAGAAGTACAGAATCAGAGCACTGCTGTCATGGCTAGTGGCCATCAATAGTCTTACCCTCCACAAACCTGCCTAATCCTTTTTTTTTAAGCCCTCCAACATGTGGCTGCCACCAGCCCACATCTCCCGCACACACATCTCTAGAGTAACATTTGGGCTGTCGTGGTGTCATTGAGTTCATTGCCCACTCTCTCAAAGCAGCAGCTGTTGAATGGGAGAAGGGAGCAAGAACATGTCAAGTCACTTTAACGATGTATTAACAGGGTATCCTCTGGTTGGAAAGCTGCTTTTTGCCTGTTTGGACAATGTAGTTGCAACCAAAGGAAACTCCGGAGTCCTGCCTCATCTTGGAAGCTCAAATATTGGAGCGAAGGCTGATTTTCTTTACCATTCCGCCTGCGTTGCTGAAAATCAACACCGTGCTGCCCTCTAGTGGCTATTTCATTGGCTGCTTGGTATTCCCCAAGGAGATTCCACCCTGTATAGGAAATTCCTGCCAGTCTGTTGCTGCAAAAGCAACCAAAAGTCCTGCGGCACTTTAAACACTTAGTCAATTTATTGCAGCATAGTTGTTTGTGGGCTTGGGGCCACTTTATCCAATGCATAAAGTGGGCAGGACTGCTATTCCTTCCATTTCATAGACTTTTTGGTGCCACTGTTTACAAACACTGTTCCTTTAGACCAGGGGTCAGCAACCTTTTTCAGCCGTGGGCCGGTCCACTGTCCCTCAGACCATGTGGGGGGCTGGACTATATTTTGAAAGGGAAAAAAGAATGAATTCCTATGCCCCACAAATAACCCAGAGATGCATTTAAATAAAAGCACACATTCTACTCATGTAAAAACACCAGGCAGGCCCCACAAATAACTCAGAGATGCATTTTAAATAAAAGGACACATTCTACTCATGTAAAAACATGCTGATTCTCGGACCGACCGTGGGCCGGACAGGGAAAGCGATTGGGCCGCATTCGGCCCACGGGCCTTAGGTTGCCTACACCTGCTTTAGAAGATTGAAAGATACAATGGAATAGTTAAATCTATGAACAAGTAGAGCCTACAACAAAATATTGCAGTGTGGGGTACAGCACTTCCTTGTCAGGTTTCCAGCCCCTCCATTCCATTTTCCCTCCCCACCAATCTTTCATCTGCCCTGCTGGACCCCCAACAGTCAGCATTCCAAAGCCAATGAGCATACAGTCTCTACAGGCAAACTCAACCCTCCAGATGTTTTGGGACTACAATTCCCATCATCCCTGACCACTGGTCCTCTTAGCTAGGGATGATGGGGGTTCTGGTCCCAAATCATCTGGAGGGCCGAGTTTGCCTATGCCTGCTCTAGTGGGCTGTTGGGGGGGTTCCCCCCCCCTTCGGGTTGTTTCTCTCTAAATATTTTTTTGTACTTCTGCAGGGCTCAAAATTCCCCCCCTAGCCTGCAAATACCATGTGTGTGTGTGTGGTGTGTGTGTGTGTGTGTGTGTGTGTGTGTGTGTGTGTGTCATTTTGGCTAAATAAGCAGCAGCAGTTGTAGTCTAAACACCAAAAATGGAGGGCATGGCACTGGAGCAGGTGGGGCTCTTCCCAATGAATAACTTTCACACACACATGTGCCACACATTGAAAGCACATGGTTTCCCCCAAAAAAAACAGGGAATAATTTTCATCCAGTTCACGTTTAAAGAAAAACTAATCTAATTTGCATTTTTCGAAACAATACGGGAAATAAAATACAGGCATCCTTCAAAAATCACACTTCTCAAAATTTTGCAGTGTCTTTCTCCAGCCAAATATTATGTACAAAAATGCACATACTAGGGCATAGTGCGTATAAAACACATATATTAGTGAAAACAACATACAAACATGCATAGTACATGCTTAGCAAAACTGTGCACTGGAAGAAATTTGTACTAAAATGCTGATGGATTTTCATGAGAGTTTTTATTTTTAAAAAATAATAATAATCTCAAACTGATCTGGAAAAGTAGAGAACTGAATTTAAGATTGGAAAAGTGAGAAACAGTGAGGAATTGAAACTGGCCTGCCCCTAGTTGCAGGAGAGGGAGATAGATTATGATTTCATGGACTATCCTTATTTTTGCATGCAGTGAATCTGCAGTGGTTGTTGCCCAGAAGGAATGACAGTGCCCTGTTACCCTGTCATATTAAGATTCTGGATTAATAACAGGTACGATACCTCCCTTGTAAGCAATTAAGCAATCAGGCCTTCCAAGTGACCTTTCAGTCACTTCCCTTTATGGCCAACCTGTAACTGTATCCCACCCACATGCTACTCAAAAGGCATTCATTCCTCTGTGCCAGCTCTTCGCACTGTTACGTTGCGAAAGAGCAATATGAAAAACGCTATTGCTATTGAACACACTTTGTAACTGGGTGTTAAAGGGCACAAATTATGCAAATAATCAAGTCATCTTTAAAACCCTTTTCGTCTAACAAAACAAGTGAATAAGTAACAAGTTCTTGAAGTATTTTCAATGCTGGAGAAGGTAAAGTTCATTGGCTTTAGCCCAGATGGTTGACTTGACATTTTTGCATTACAGGAGAAGCAAAGTTGTTGCTTGGCTGTCATTTCTCCCCCTTCCCTGAACTCCTCATCTGGAATGATTCAGTGAACACCTAAAACCTTGCAATAAACAAATCTTGTGGGACCCAAAAATGGAGAAGCACCTGAAGAATATTATTCTGGTTTCGGTTGGATTCTTGTTTCTATTTACTGCTTATGGAGGGCTCCAGAGCTTGCAGGTAGGTGGACCTTGTCGTGGAGTGTACATTTTAAGGGGGTATCTTTGAAGATGATCTGTGGGGATATAATGCAACAGGGATGCTAGCCCAGTGAAAGGTAGCATGGGTCTTCCATAACAGAAGAGAAATCCCTAGAGATCACAGAAACTTCTGGATCAGGTTAAGGGTCTGTCTAGTCTAGCACCATAGAGACCTTTGGAAGTCAACAGCCCTCTTCCACTGTTTCTTCTTAGTGGCATGTGGTCTTTGAACATGAAAGTTCAACATCATCATCATGGCTAATAGCTGTTGGGAGACAATGCTCCCATGATTTTGCCTAGTTCTCTTTTAAGCTAGTGGCCATCACTCCTTCTATAAGTGAATTGCATTATCAAATTATTCATTTCTTTTGTCTCCCCTGAACCTCCTACCAATCGGAGCTAGAAGAGTCTGATATAATGAGAGAAGGAGAAACCTTTCTCCCTCCTATCAACTTCTTTGACACCATGCATCAATTTATAGACTTCTGTCATGTCCTCATTGGACATTTGTTCTAAAAATGGTTTTTAACTTATTTTCATATTTTGTGTTGTTGTTGTTGCATTTATTTCTGACCCTTCTTCCTCCAATGAGCTCAAGGTGTCATGCATGTCTCTCTTGCTCTCCATATTATCCTTAGTCCTTTGCAGTGTTTGCTCCACTTAAGTCCTTGTCTTAAGGACTTGCTGACTTCTCTCTCTCCCACCCACGCCAGTCAGTCAAAGTCCCCTTATTTATTGCAAAGCTTTTGATTCCATTTCATTTTGTCTCTATAGAGCAGCCTCCACTCTCAAGAAGGCCTGGGAGTTGCCTCTCTGAGTGTTGTCTATGCAGCCCTTATCCTCTCCTCCATGTTTCTCCCACCGATCCTCATTAAGAAGCTTGGGTGCAAGTGGACCATTGTGGGCTCCATGTGCTGCTATATCACATACTCTTTGGGGAACTTCTACGCCAGCTGGTAATGCTGCTAGCCTACTTCTGATGCGATCTGTGGGACTGTGGTCTACTTCCATCAGCAGCCAGACTTTTGTCCATAGAACGACTGTGGCATCACTGCAAGGCTGAAAACCAAGTTGGGCGAGGGGGATTATATGAGCAGAAAATCTTCATATCTTAATTCTTTGTGGTGACTGCAATACAGAGGTGGGGGCCCTCAGCCCTCCAGATGTTGATGGACTCCAATACTTGTCAGTTCCAGCTGGCACGGTCGATCATCAAGGATGGCAGGTGCTGTTGTCCGGCAACATCTGGGTGGCCACAGGTCCCCCAACCTGCTGTAATATGTAAAGCAGCTTCTATAATGTGGGTGGTTTCTGGGTCCCTGCCAGCAATATCTCACAGTGGTGTGGAAATATCCCATAACGCAATGTGAGCGAGCCACAGAGTGAGCCACTGTCCACATTATGGCTGCCACTAGGGAGTGGGCCATTGCCACGCAGCCACTGTTTCCATTTGCAGGAGCTTCCCTGTGACCATCCAATACAAACTGGCCTCCAAAATATGCATCCACACAAGGGAGAGAAACAGCTCTTTCCAGTAGGCTTCTTTATGACTGTTTTGTGGTCAGAATTGATACCACCCCTAATCTGGACTAGAGTCCATTATAATGAGACACACAGAGAGAAGGCTGGAGAATGGTGTTCCTCTTGCTCCAAAGAATCCCAAAGCTGACCCAGCCCTTTTAGCAGAGATGTGCCGAATGGTTCCATTGGGTATATGAGTGCAGCTTTAATGTTGTGGTTTTCAAATCACTCTGTTGAGAGCTGCATGAGCTTATTTCAAACCCCCAACCCCATTTAACTTGAAATGAACCTGATACACAATTATGCCCAGCCTCCTAGACCTGGGGAAAAACTTCCTGGTGAAAAGTCCAATGCATATTGAGGTCTCCATCTATCATGTATTAGACAAACATGAATTCTGAATATTGCTTAAAATATGATAAGCAGGGAGTTAACAGCAAACCTTCAATACAATCTAGCTCCTTACGGCTCTTATATCACATGAATACGTCTCCTTATAGTATAGGGGTAAACATTTGAGCAATTCATCTTGAATTTAATGATGTAACAAGCTGTCTTTGGCCTTTCTTTCAAGAATGCTAGCAGCGTAAAAGAGATATCTAAATAACGTGGTTTTTTTGCAGGTACACACTGATCCCCACATCGATGATCTTGGGGCTGGGAGGAGCACCACTCTGGTCAGCCAAGTGCACATATCTCACCATCGCTGGAAACTCATATGCTCGGAAAGCAGGGAAAGTTGGGAAAGATATTGTCAACCAGTACTTTGGAATATTCTTTCTGATATTCCAGTCCTCTGGAGTATGGGGAAATCTTATATCATCCCTTGTATTTGAGCAGACTCCCAACCAAGGTAAATATTACATGCACACAAACACACCCTAGGGGCTGTGTCCCTGCTTACACCACTTGTCAGCTCCCCTGCCATTCCCCCCCCATACGAACCCCACCTAGAGCTTGCCCACCCCACCCCATGCCACTGCTGAACTCTCACCCTCCCAGCCCCATTTCTGAAGCTGCTTCTCTCTTCTGTTCTACAGTCCTGCTTTGCACCTGCTCTCCCCTTCGCTCCCATGTCCTTGCATCCTACTTCTTCCATTTGTGCACCCTGCCCTTACGCACAAACCACCCTCCTGGTAACCTCTGGCATCTTCCTCCTCTCGCACATTGCAACTACCTTTTCACTCTGACTTCATGAAAATCCAGGATTCTGGATCCTCCAATGAGGGCTACGCGATGACAGCCTTACATTTTTATGATATTACCACAGGGTACCACGTCCTTGCCTATATCTGCCTTTGGAAGTGCTACTGATAAATAAAACCACTTTTTCATAATTTTTTTTTTTAAAAAGTGTGATACTGTGTCAGATATAGTAGTATAGATGCAATTTTAAGGATAATGGAATAACCAAAGCCTAGCGTGATTCTCCCCTCTTCCAGCAGCCCGCATAACCTAGCCACATCACTCTGGAGGGCATTCTGATACCACCACCACCCCTCAGTGTGGCTGCAGGGGAGGGAGGGCAGGAAAATACCTCCTGTTCAACTATCTGAGGATCTAAACTATTAAACCCAGTTAAAGGATTGTTTTCTTATTTGCATGGGTGCCCAGTTTGCAGTTCCTATGGACAACTTCTTAGAGCATTGGGAAGAGGTCTAGTGGAATGGACTCCTTCGGATGGTGGTGGACTCTCCTTCCTTGGAGGTCTTTAAGCAGAGGTTGGATGGCCACCTGTCATGGATGCTTTAGATGAGATTCCTGCATTGCAGGAGGTTTGGGTCCCTTCCAACTTGATATTCTAGGTCTTCTAATGATTCAGTCTATGGGTTTGTCTTCTATTTGTGTGTGTGTGTGTGTGTGTGTGTGTGTGTGTGTGTGTTCAGCACAGGAGTTAAAGGATTAATTGGGCAGTGGTTGTTAACTCAGGCCAGGTGGAGTAGGCTGGTTAAAAGCAAATCCAGGGATAACAATAAAAGCAGGCTGCCTCAAGGGACAGATTAGGGCTAAATGCCACCGGAACTATATAGGGAGGGAAAGCCTGTCCCACAGCTGCAGTCTTAAGCTAGTTTAAGGGGATAAAACTCCACTGGCTGACCAAACCAAAAGTTACTGCTAGGAGATTAGAAAATGCTGGTAACGTCCTTGAAGACTGGCAAGGGATCAAAACATTTGATCATGGCTCAAAGGCACGGTTACTTTGAAACTGCGAAATACCAATACTATATGAAATAGCAAAGCTTAATGAACAGAAGTAGCATTCTCTGAAGCTGTATCTGGCTTTTACACTGTTGTTCATGCCAGTCCAAGTGAGCTCCCTACGGCACTGTCAGAACTTATAGGACCAGAAAGGGCAGTTTAGATGGTCCTGATCTTTGAAGTGCAGAGGGCACAACGGTGACCAGTTATGCACTGATGGAGCACATCAAATGCCCTGCTGCTCAAGCAGCTGCTTCCACGTGGATTTGTCCACTAAAGGAACCCTGTCAATTGGCTATGGCATTTCTCTGTGTTGCAAAGGATTCCTGGACATGTTCCACTATTGCCTCTCAAGCAGCCTGTCCACCATTATTGATTTCATTGGTGATGAGAACCTCGATCAGATTTTGAAGTACCTACCTCAGGGTTTTTTGGAGCACAGCTTGAAAACCATTGCGGATGTATGCTTGAATTTATGGTCTTGATTTTGACCACTAACAACCACTGCTCTTTTCTTTTTCCTATGGCCTAGTGGAACACTCAGGCGCAGATCTGTGCTGTGGTGCAGAACATTGCACAGGGGTAAATGCTACAAACAGCACTGTGGCTCAAAAAAAACCACACGATACCTTAATCTACACTCTGCTGGGAATCTACACAGGTAGGTGCTTCCAGACACCATTTGTTTGTTTGCTGTTTGCTTGCTATTTCAGTTGATATCACCTAAGAACAGGTCTTTAACGTCCCTCGAAGGACAGCCAAATTTAAATAATAATTTGACACACAGCTGTGAGGCATTTGCGAGCTTTTTTGCGGAGAAGGTCCTGTCGCTCCGCCATGACCTCCCTGCCAATTTGGATACAATAAAGGAACTGGAGGCCCCTCGACTGTCCTCGGGTCCAGTATTGGACCACTTTGACCGGATATCCCCAGCCGATGTGGACAGACTCCTCCGAGCTGGAAAGCCCACCACTTGTCCTCTCGACCCGTGCCCGTCTTGGCTGATTAGAGCGTGTCCAGACAAGGTGCAGGCCCCCCTGGGGGATATCATCAATCTGTCCCTTGGCACCGGGACATTCCCAGGGGAACTGAAGGAGGCAGTGGTGCGTCCGCTCTTAAAGAAAACCTCATTAGATCCCTTAGATCTATCCAATTACCGCCCAGTTTCGAATCTTCCATTCCTGGGTAAGGTGATTGAGAGAGCGGTTGCTGAACAGCTTGGTAGGTTTCTGGATGAAACATCGGCTCTGGATCCATTCCAGTCCGGCTTCCGCGCTGGTCATGGGACCGAGACGGCTCTGGTCGCCCTAACAGATGATCTCCGCAGGCAACTGGATCGAGGCGGGTCGGGGCTGCTGATTCTTCTAGACCTGTCAGCAGCCTTCAACATGGTCGATCACGAACTCCTGGACCACCGCCTTGCCGACGTGGGGATCCAGGGCACAGTCCTTCAATGGCTGCGCTCGTTTCTCTCTGGTCGGGGACAGAGGGTGGCGCTTGGGGGGGAACTGTCATCCCGCCACTCCTTGGTGTGTGGAGTGCCCCAGGGTGCGATACTCTCCCCGATGCTTTTTAACATCTTTATGCGCCCCCTCGCCCAGCTTGTCCGAAGTTTTGGGCTGGGCTGCCATCAGTATGCTGATGACACCCAACTCTATCTGTTGCTGGATGGCCATCCTGACTCGGCCCCAGACACACTGATCAGATGCTTGGAAGCTGTGGCTGGATGGTTACGTGGGAGCCGGTTGAAGTTAAATCCTTCGAAGACAGAGGTCCTCTGGCTGGGACGGGACGATATGGGATTGAGGGGGCAACTCCCATCTCTTGCGGGGGTGCAATTAGTGCCAGCACCGTCCGTTAAGAGTTTGGGTGTAATCTTCGATACCTCCCTCTCCATGGAGGCGCAGATTGCAGCTATAACAAAGGCGGCATTTTTTCATCTCCGCCAAGCTAAGCAGTTGGCTCCTTACCTCTCTCGCCCTGACCTAGCCACTGTGATCCACGCGACGGTCACCTCCAGACTGGATTATTGTAACTCGCTCTACGTGGGGCTGCCCCTGAGACTGACCCAGAAACTCCAGCGGGTGCAGAATGCCGCAGCGAGACTCCTTATGGGGTCTTCGCTGCGGGATCACATTCATCCGGTGCTATACCAGCTGCACTGGCTCCCGGTGGAGTACAGGATCAGGTTTAAGGTGCTGGTTTTAACCTTCAAAGCCCTATACGGCCTAGGACCCTCATATCTACGGGACCGCCTCTCCTGGTATGCCCCACAGAGGAACTTACGGTCTTCAAATAAAAACATCTTAAAGGTCCCAGGCCTCAGAGAGGTTAGGCTGGCCTCAACTAGAGCCAGGGCTTTTTCGGCTGCGGCTCCAACCTGGTGGAACGCTCTGCCACAAGAGACAAGGGCCCTCCAGGACTTGACATTTTTCCGCAGGGCCTGCAAGACAGAGCTGTTCCACCAGGCCTTTGGTCAGGGCGCATCCTGACTCCCTCCTTTGGCAATCTTTACAATACTTTAGTTTATGGTTGCCATCAATTTTGATTTTAATTAATTCTTTGATGTTTTTATAATGTTGCACTATTTTAGTGTTGTTAGCCGCCCTGAGCCCGGCTTCGGCTGGGGAGGACGGGATATAAATAAAATTTATTTTTATTTTTATTTTTTTTATTATTATTATTATTATTATTATTATTATTATTATTATTATTATTATCTCAGGTGTGCCAGGAACAATGTCTTTTAGCCATCAAATGCCTAGGTAAACAGAAGTGAACTACATGTCCCAGGATTCTTTGTGGAAAGCCACAACTGTTAAAGTGTTAGCTGTTAAAGCTTTAACATATAGCATAGAAGGTGTGCACCAGATCATCTCCAACATTTCACTTTGGATGGTCATTGCAGAGGAAGAAAAGGAGTGGTGGGCAAAGTGTATTTCATGGACCTTTGTCTGCCATTATTGATTTTATGATCTAAGAACCCCTTGATGTGCTTTTTTTCCCTGGAAAACCATTTGTAATATATCATATTTGACAGTATTTTATGGTATGCAATATAATTTAACTGTTTTTGATCGCTGTCTTGTAACTCACTTAAAAAATCTTACAGCATTTGATAAACAACATTCAGTGATTTTTAGTATTTGACAGCTTTCAATCTGCAAAATCTAGGACTGGTTATGATAGAGGCCCCTGGGCAAAATTATAACTGTCAGAAAATACTAACAGTTCCAAAGCCTTCAAATTTTAATTTTTCGGGTCAAGATTTCATCTTCCAAATTGTTGATTCAGATTTTGAATATGAATTTTCCCGCTCAGAACTTAACAGGAAAGTTCAGCAAATTTGGCGTATCATGAATATTCATTTCCGCTGTAAATTGTAAATTGTATGGCCTATGAGTGATTCAGGCCTCAGTTAATGAAATAAAGTCTAACATTCCAGTTCCATAGTATAATTTCCCTCTTCACATGTGCTTTGGAAAAGACTGTCACTAATTCTGAAGCCAGAGGCTCAGGAAACAAATTCATCTAGAGGCAATGTTGACAGATGCAATCATGGTGCCCCCATGCTGATCTCTCTTTAACCTCTGACCTAACCTGGAAGGGTAAGAAATCTGTCTTATGCAACAGCACAGTTGGTTTTTCCAGCTGCCATAGCACAAATGACACAGCAGAGCAGTTTGCTGTGCATGGTGGATGCCCTGATATTGAAGACAGAGACTTCAAAACAGTTGATTTTATTTAAACTCTCTTGGCCTCTAGAGCTGAATTTAAAAACACTTATTGACTGAGTATTCTAAACCCATAACTGAGCTCTGAGAATAAATCTATGAATTGCTTGTCACTTTGGGACTTGGTTCTTATTCCAATGCATCCAGGCAGTGGGGTGCTAGCTGTGTTGCTAGTTGCTATTTTTCTGGATCGGATCACAGACGACCAAGCAGAGGGTGAGAAAATGGAGACACCTTCCTTGTGCTTCACTTTCATGGCAACATTGCGGCATCTTAAAGATAAACGCCAGTGTCTCCTGATTCCCCTGACCATGTACAGCGGGTTTGAACAAGGATTCCTTGCTGGCGACTACACCAAGGTAGGAACGCGAGCGAAATGTGGTTGTGACATCACCTGCCCTGAGTTCTTCAATGAATACATGGGGAAATGTTCATGGGACACTCGGGACTCTTGAGTCCCAACTCCCACTACAGATGGATGCCCTACTGAGAAGAAGCCTCTGGAGTCAGTGAAGAAAGTGTTTTAGATGCCATTAGCCAGGAAGAGAAGGAATCAAACAAAACACACCAGGAGGTCCACCAAGGGACCAGAGAGACCTGATGAAAATCATGTGCCACCAGAAGTCAAATAAATCCCATGTGGCTCCAATACTTTCTAAAGGTCCTGTTGTCACTCAGGTCCTGTTTGTGGGCTTCTCATAGGCATCTGGGTGGCCAGGGTGAGAACAGGGTGCTGGATTAAATGGGCCTTTGGCTCTTATGATGCTCTTGTTATGTACTTATGTGACCTGCTGAGGGAAAGAGGGAGCGGACAACCACTCGGTGCTGCAGGGATCAGAGGGAGTTGGATCTGAATGGGGAAACATTGATACAAGGAGCAATTGCCATGGGTTAAAAGTCACGTGTCAGGTCACTTCTCTCATACAAGACACGACACGCTGACAGTTTAACTAGTTGAGTTTTATTAGCAATAACAGGCTTCCAGCAATCCAAGCTTCCCACAGCTCACTCCTCACTGTCGGAGTCAGTTGACTCGACTGGCTTCCTGCCCTTCCCAAGGCCAGCTATACCCCAGGCCCGCCCTCGCTTCCTGCTGGTCCTCCTTGGTTCTAATCGCTTGCTCCGCCTCCTACTTCTTGGAGACTCGGGTGCAGCCAATTCCTCCTCCTCTGGAGTTGAATCCAACTACCTCATACCGCCTGCATCCTGCTCCTTCATCTCTGTGCTGCTGCAAAAACTCACAGGCAGCGTTCCAGAGCGAGAAGGGCTTACCTCACTTTCGTTGTGTGAAAGAATCAAGTTTCTATTTCCCTCTGCCTCTTCGTCCCCCTCTGCAGATTCCTCTCTGCCGGCCATGTCTCTGGCATCAAGCCTAGAGGAGAAAGGCATCTTTCTGCCTGCCATATTGATGGATTTGCTTTATTGATTTATTGTCCATATTGTCCTCCAACCCAGAGTGCCTTGCAAATCACAGAGGTATTTCTTATTTGGGTAGCCCTTGCATTGCCTCCTAAACAGCCCTATAGTCGCACAAATCTAGCTGGCTGACAGTTTGCATACCCTGCATGGGCATGCACAGGTACAGTATCAAAAAGATACAATGTGAATGTGAGCTTAGTGGTAGCTATAAGTGAGCATACAAGCAGATCTTATGGTGCTTTTTTGTTTTAATGATGCAGATCTTAGCCATATTTTTAGTACTAGCATATTGCTTCTGTGGTCTCCATCTGATTAAATGCATCATACTCTAATGTCCAGGAAGCCAAAGAGTTACTCATATGGTTGCAATCATCTACCTTGTGGACACTTCCAGGCAGCCTGTTTATGATGTTACTGGCAAGTGTTATCCTAGATCCACACTTCCCAGTGCATTTACCCATCACTTTCCTTACTGCAAAAAATCCCATCTTTGGGGAAAGCAGGCATGTTATGCAAGACCTTCCAAATCAATTATTGTTGCCCAACCTGAACTTACTGGTGGTATGTGATTGAATCCCACCCCAAAAGAGTGACAGCCTGGAAGCGCTGTGTGTCAACTCCTCTCCCTACACATCCCCAGTTCTTCTGCTGCTTTAGCATTTGATAATATGTACGGCACATGAGCAAATTATCTCCCCCCCCCCCATCTCTCAACTCCATCACTGCACAGCAGGCACACACATTAAATCTGGAGGCCCTACGGCAAGGCACAGAGCTGTGCTTTATAGATCGCATCTTCTCTGTATGAATATTCACCCACCACTCAGAAAGAGACACGAAGTCCTAAGCCTCAGATGACAGAAACAACGTTGCTGCATTGAATAATAATGCCATGTGCGCCTGTGTGTCTTTCTCTTTTTCTCTAGTCCTATGTGACCTGTGCCCTTGGGATAAATTTTGTCGGCTATGTGATGATCTGCTTCTCGGCTGCAAATTCACTCTGCTCCCTGCTCTTTGGGAAGATTTCCCAATTTACTGGCAGAAAAATTCTATTTGCAATGGGTATGTAAAGGCTAACAGAGAACCGGGGGGCTCATCTAGTGTGAAAAATTGGGTGTGCTCATACTAAGAGGCAGGGGGCATAATTTAATGAAGAACTAGCTAAAAACATGATCAGTCCAGATGAGGATTCTCCTCTCATTACTGGGAATGAAACAGTCTTGGCCAATTTGAATTTCAAATATGTCTGTTTGCTCAGTCACTTCAGAGAAAGTCTCAGCATTTCTAACACAGCAGAAGGTGGTTCTCAACTCATGAATCACATATACTAATAGCAATCTCAATTCTCTGGGTGCCAGTTCTGAAGCAGTCAAAACAGCACTAGTCTCACACAAGAGAGTGGTATCAGCAGAGCTGGTTTGCAGGGGGATAAAAAATAATATTGAGGGTGAGGACCCCAAAACAGTCCATTGAGGACTAAGGGTTGTATCCAATGTAATACTAACAAACACATTCTGTCAGGAAAAGATTTATTATTGTGCAACAAAATGTTCCCCCCCTCTCCTCCCCCTGTGCACCCCCTAAATGTGTTCTGGGGGTTCTCCGAACCCTCCGGGGCAGATTTGGAGAGAGCACAGAGTGTGCATGAGGGAAGGAGAAAGAGTTCCATTGCATAAGTGAAAATCCTTGCACCAACAGAACACAATCATCAATGTCACCCTGAAATATTTTGGGTCCTCTTATGACTGGAATATTTTGAAATAAGAACAGCATCTTGGGTAATATATTCATTTTAATAGCTTCCATCCTGCCCAACCAAGAGAGTTTAACTCTGCTCCACACGTCCAAGTCTTTTTTAACTTTATTCCATGTTACCGAATAATTATCTTCAATTAGATTTATATTTTTTGATGTAAGCCAAATTCCTAGGTATTTTACTTTTTTAACCACTTTAATTCCAAATTTCCTCTCTAATCTCTCCTTTTCGTCGTTATCCAAATTTTTTGTCAGCATCTTTGTTTTCACTTTGTTTAATTTAAAACCCGAAAATCTCCCATATTCCTCTATTATCTCCAGGGCTTTGTTGGTGCTTTCTTGCGGTTCTCCCAAAGATAATATCAAGTCATCCGCGTAAGCTTTTAGTTTGTACTCTTTTGAGCCTATTTTAATCCCTTGTATCTCTGGCTTTGATCTTATCTTATTTGCCAGGATTTCCAAAACCATTATGAACAAAAGTGGGGAGAGGGGGCACCCCTGCCTCGTTCCTTTCTCAATTTTAAATCTACTTGTAAGATTGTTATTTATAACCAGCTTGGCAGATTGGTTTGAATATATCGCCTGTATTCCTTTCAGGAATTCGCCCTCTATCCCTGCCCTTTCGATGGTTTTTAACAAAAACGACCAGGAGACGTTATCAAACGCCTTTTCTGCGTCTATAAAGATTAAAGCTGCCGGTATCTCATTTTTAATCTCCAAATATTCTATTAAATCGATAACGTGCCTCACGTTATCTTTCAGAAATCTGTTAGGTAAAAACCCCGCTTGGTCTTTGTGAATTAAATTTGTTAAGTACTTTTTCAATCTGTTTGCCATGATGTCAGCGTAAATTTTATAGTCATTATTTAACAGGGATATTGGCCTGTAGTTCTTAATATTCAGTTTATCTGTATCTGGTTTAGGAATTAATGTTATAAAGGCTTCTTTCCAGGACTCAGGTATTTTCCCTCCTCCCAGGATGTTATTCATAGTGTCACATAACGCGGTTGACAGTTGATTTCCCAAGACTTTGTAATATTTAGCCGATAAGCCATCCGGCCCTGGCGCCTTCCCCAATTTTGTTTTTTTTATCGCATTTTGAATCTCCTCCATGTTTATGGGTCTATTTAATTGATGTCTTTCTTCTTCTGAGATGGTCTTCCCTTTACAGTTCTTTAAATACCGTTCTATTTGGATTGGATCTTCTTCTCCTTTCTTATACAACAACTCGTAAAAATTGAGGAAGTTTTTTTGTATTCTTTTTGGGTCCGCTATCAGTTCATCCCCTACCATTATCTTATTTATCACATTCTGTTTTTGTTTTTTCCTTAATTGCCACGCTAAAAATTTTCCGGTTTTGTTCGCTGACTCGAAATATCTTTGTCTCATTGTCTTTATTTTGGCTTCAATCTCTTGATTCGTTAACATTGAGTATTGAGTTTGTAATAATTTTATTGTTTGGAGACTTTGTTCATCTTTTGGGTTTATTATTAGCTTTTTCTCATTCTCCTTAAGCTGTTTTAAAATTTCTTCCTTCTTTTGCTGTCTTATTTTTTTCTTATAATTATTTTGCTGGATGAAAAGGCCTCTTAGGACCGCTTTACTGGCGTCCCACACCACTTCTATGTTTGTTCCAGTGTTAAGGTTAAGGTCAAAGTACTCCTTTAAGGTGACTTTGGCTTTCTCAATGACCTCATCATCATCTAATAACCATTCATTCAGTCTCCATCTAAAACCTCCCTGGGTAGTCCCTTTTATTTCTAATGTTATCGAGCCGTGGTCAGAAAAGGTTCTCGGTTGTATCTCGCATTTTGTGGTCCTTAAAGTAAGAACCCTCGAGATCCATATTTGGTCTATTCTGCTCCAACTTTGGTGTACTTCAGAGAAAAAAGTGAATTGTTTTTCTGTTGGGTGCTTGTACCTCCATACGTCTACTAAATCCATATTTTCTTCTAGATCTTGGAATGAATTCGGTAACTTCCCTTGTTTATGTTTTCCCCTTTCCGTTTGTCTATCCGTTCCCAATATCGGGACGGCATTGAAATCTCCCAATAGCACCGTTTTATTGTTTTCAAATTCTAGCAACACTTGTTCTAGTTTTTTGAAAAACTCTGCTCTGTTTGAGTTTGGGGCATAGATGTTTACCACGTTAATCTTTTCCCCCTGGAAATTAATTTGGACCCCCAGTATTCTCCCATCTTCATCTTTATAGATCAATTTGGGTTCCCATTTTTCATTGACATACGTTACTACTCCTCTTTTCTTCTCTGTCGTGGAGTTTATAAATTCTGATCCTAAGTTCTTATTTACTAATACATGCTTATGCTTTCTGGCTACATGAGTCTCTTGACATCCAATTTTTTCTTTTTCAACACATTTACAATTTTATTCCTTTTTGTTTTTTCATTCATACCATTCACATTCCATGTTAAAATTTTTAGGTTCATTGTTGGGTCAGTAATTTACCGATTAAAGTTTTAGCTAGTTTAGATTCGGGTAAGTTTGTCCTCTGTTTCTTCCTCTTCCTCACCCCCCTCTTCTTCCTCCCCCTCTTCTTCCTCGTCCCCTCCCCCCCTCCCACTGCCCCTCCTCCCTCCCCCCCTCCCATCCTTTCCTGAACCATCCCTCCTCTCTCTCTCTGCGCCTCTTCCTCCAGCTCTCTCCTCTGACTCCCCGAAATCTTTTTCATATCTGCGTAAAAATTTACTAACTTCCTGGCTTTCTGTAATCTTAAATCTCTTCCCTTTATAAAAAAAAGAAATCCCCTCTGGGAATTCCCATCTATGTTTTATACCATTCCTTTTTAGCGTGTTGACTATTTGTTTGTAGCCCTCTCTTTTGCGAAGGAGCCTGATTGGAATTTCTTTGAAGATGATAATTGGTTTTCCATCAATTACCAGTCTCCTCTGATAACTTTCTCTCAGGATTCTATTCCTCATCTCAGCCGATTTGAAAATCACTAAACAGTCTCCTGGAATCTTTTTCATTCTGTTTTGTTTAGTTTTTATTTTAATTCTGAAAGCGTTTTCTATCGTTTGTTCGACCTCCTATTCTGTCAGGGCTAACCATGTCGCTATTTCCTTAATCATTTTTCCTTTAATATCTTCTTCTCTTTCCTCCCCTACTCCTCTGAATTTTAAGTTTGACTGTTTTTGTTTCATTTCTATCATGGCTAAATTGTCTAGAACTTGATCCTGACTCTTATTCAGTTCCCCAAAGTTCTCTTTAAGTTTCTCAACCTCTTTTCTCTGGTCTTTCAATTCTCTTTGCACTCTTTTATTTGAGTCTTCTAAGGATTTCGTTCGAGTTGCTAGGTCTTTTATTTTATTTGATAATTCCCCTACTATGTCCTCCATTTTTTAATCAAAAGATTCCTGCATCTCTCCTAACTTTTTCTCCATATGTGATTCATTCTGTCTAAATTCTTCTTTTATTTTTAACCATAATGCATCCAGGTCTCTTATTTCCTCTTGCCTTGAAGTTTTCCTATCTGTTGGCGTTCCTGCTATCTTTTTCCCGTCTTTACCCATCATCCTTCCTCTCCTCTCGTCCCTCACCCCTTTCCTTAATGATAGATACGCCTGAAATTGCTGTAGCTCTCCCTTAACGGGCTCACAGTCTTATATGTTTAACTGAGAATGCACCCGGTATATTTTAAATTCTCGCAGATGAGATTGCTGTTGCTGATTCTCCCGCAATAAGTTTGTTTTAATCAGCCAATCTCTCTCCCACACCTTCCAGTGGTCTCGTCTGCCTTTTAACCATAAACCAAAGTATTTGCAACTTATTACAAATTGGGTAAGGTGACCATGCGTGGCCTTCACTCTCTGCCACCAATTTAAAGAAGTTTTCCCAAGAGGGCTGGAGAGAGAGAAAGAATAGGAAAGGGGGGGAGCAGATATATATACAAAGAAGGGAGCAGATATAGTGGGAATAGAGCCAGGAGAAAAGAGAAAGAGAAGGAAAAAGAAAAAGGAAATAGAGAAATATGTTGGTAAAAAGGAGGTGATATCAAAACCTATGAAAGTCTTCCTTTTAAATAACACCTGCTGAGAGTCCTCCTTTTGCGTAGCTTTCAGCCACTTATCCAGTTTAAACTGTATATACGTTTTGTGGGCAGTGTTTCGACTCTCTTTTGGTTTGTCTTTCTATATATACCTCCAAAGCTGGGGAAGAAGGAAGAGAGAAAAGAGGGGGGGCGGGGGGCAGGCAGGACTGAAAGTATAATGTACCGACGACGAGAGGAGACACAAGGTCCAAATAAGATTCAAGCTTCCGAAGGCGTTCGACAAAAATGGTGTGTAGAATAAGGCTTCTTGTTCTGTGTCTCCTGGAGGGTTACTCCGTGAATGTATCAAGTTCTAGGAACAAGAAGTATCCAGTTCTGGGAACAAGAAGTATCCAATTCTAAAAACAAGAGTATCCGACTAAGAATCCGACGCAGCATGGAAGGGGCAGGCAAAAGGAGGTGAATCGCCGCTTCCGTAGCACAGTTTTGAATCAGGTTCACCCCGCAATCCTTGCAAGGGTTTCTCCTCCCGCTGCCCCGAAGTGCAGAGGAGGGGGGGTCGGGCGCGGCGGACTTCAGGAGCTCCAAAGCTTCGCCCCGCAAACCTTGCGAGGGTTTCTCCTCCCACTGCCCCGAAGTGCAGAGGAGGGTGGGTCAGGAGCGGCAGACTTCAGGAGCCCCAAAGCTCGAGAACCTTCCGAAGGAAATAGACGTCTGGAGGGGGGGTGCCGTACCGGGCTTGGTCTTTGTTCTTTACACCGCCCTCAAAGATTGTGTGAGAGAGGAAGGTTTGTTCCTTTCTACAAAGACCATTTTTTCCGTAGCTGCTGGCTCCTCTTTTCTATGTCACAAGCCAGTCTGCTTTCCTCCCTCCCCTTTATCTTCCTCCGCTTTTTGCTGACGCCTCGCTCCCTGCTCCTCGATCTTCTCCTTAAAACTCCCCCCAGAGATTTTCTCTAGCTGCCTATGTCGAGCAAAGTCTTTAAAGTTTCTTTTTCCGTTTTATCACTTTTCTGTTGGTTACATTCGCCCCGTCAAACTCCCGACAGGGACTTTCCCTTTCGTGGTTCTACAGCGGGTAAGTGCTTGTTTCTTTGTAACGCTCTTCCGACTAAAGTCCCAGCGCCATCTTAAACCCGTAAAACCAAAAGGACTCCGTAACTAAATCTGTAAACATCCATCGCTCCTTGGCTCTGTTTTCCAATTTTTAATTCCACCTTAGTTCATTCAGCCCCAAGGATTGCTTTTCTTAAATTTGCGGAGATTTGTCGCCTCTTTCAGCAGGAGCATTGAGGCATAGCTGCGCGGGGTCCGCAGAGCTTACCAAAGTGCGTCTCTCGGTCCCTTCGCCCCTGGTAAAATCCACGTAGCTTCGGGCCACTCCGACGCTGCTGGTAACGCTTCCCTCAAGGGGGCCCCCCTTGAGGTTTTGGGGGACGCAGTGCCTTTGCGTTGCCCCTCAAAAACCCCGTTCAGCTTGGAGAGGTCAGGGAGCAACCTCCCCGCGCTCCCATACTGCAGGCGATCCAAACCGGAAGTCTGAGGACCCTAGAAAATAATGTGGCTGGTTGGTTGGAAATCTGAGCAGAAGCACTCCACACAGCAACATTTTGCTGCAGGTCCCCTTTGTATTTCCTACCTCTGAAACTTTACTTTTGTGTGTCCACATGGGGTTCTTGGAGTGGTTGCATGGCATACTGATTTATACCACGTAATCCTGAATGAAATGACCCACAAACAAATCCCATCCCAGCGTCTTGGACAGGGGAAAAGAAGGTTCCCTTCCTTTCATCTAATGACTGGCATTCCCTGAACAGGGAGGTGTCATGGCTTCTGCAGTCATGAAGCAATAAGCTACATATTTGCCTGTCCCTTTTGGAGGTGCTGATCTGACAATAATATAATTTATAGGGCCAACTGGCAGCACTTGCTAAGGCACTGATCTGACCAACATCAGGGAGGGAGGGCAGACTATGAAGAAACATTTGGAGAACTTGGCACTCCTGGCAAATTATGTCTCTTGGGGTTCTCTTTCTCATGTTTCACTGGAGGATTTTTTAATGAGCTAGCTCTGCACATTCTCCAAACTGAATGTACTTCACATCTAATATGACTTAAGAGAAATGTTCCCAACTACACATCCTGGATAAAATTTCACTCTTGAGAAAATCAGCTGACATTTTGCTGCCTACTTCACCCATATCATTAGGCTGACAGGTGCCCATTATATGCCAGGACTAAATTACTTGCCTTGACAATGGGCTGGCTGGCTTGTTAGGCTAAGTCAAGCAAGAATGGGTGGGCATGAGAGACCCCAAAGAAGAGATTGTGGCTCCTGCCCGCAATCCTCCTGCTGCAACACCACGGTGAGCTAAGCTGTGGTTTGGCTTAGCCAACATGTCATCTGAACCAGGACTCAAGGTTTGTTTCCTCCAGGCAACCAGCAGAAGAGATAGCAGGTCCTTCCCTCTGTGACCTTGGGGGCCAATGGAAATGAGAAGACTCTTGATTTGTTTCCTGAACGGCAGGGTACATTGCCCAGCCAATGTGCTCCTAAGCAGCCTCATTGCCCCTCTGTGCACTCTGGTGGATCTCCAAAACATTTATGTAGCTGGAATTTTGACATCCCAGGTGGTTGCTTACTTCATCTTTATACCATAGCCAGCCTTGCTGATACTGCTTCTTTGCTTCCAATGCCACCTGGGCGGCTGCCACTCTTGGAAACTAATGCACAATGTGGACCTTGGCCTGGTGCAGCTATATAATTCTCACTATCTGAAATGGCCTACTTCTGAAACTCTTTATTGTTTTCTCTCAATCTTTCATCATCTTCCAGGTGGAGTTCTCAACCTTGCCTGTATAATAGGACTATTGCTCTGGAAACCTCGCCCAAGCCACCTTGCCCTGTTCTTCGTATTCCCTGCCCTGTGGGGTGTGGCTGATGCTATCTGGCAGACGCAGACCAATGGTAAGCCTTTTCTATCATGGAAGACTGGCAGCACAAGCACAACTCTATGCAAGTCAGTTCCACTGGGATCAATGGGATTTACTCTGAGGAAAGTGTGCATGGGACTCTGTGGCCTTAGTCTCACTGAAAGCAGATTCTCTAGATTCCAGTAACTATCAGTGCTTCCAGATGGGGGCATAATATTGCAAACTGACTGTTGCAAATGGGAGTTGGTAATAGCTATTAAAATAAAATTTAAAAACTGATTAGATTTTCCCTAGAAAGGGTAACTTGAATTAAGTGGTGGGGTGGGCACTTTTATGCTGGCTGGCATTCTATGCTGACATCACATGGATGCTGTGAAACATTTCTGTGCATGAGGAGCACCCGTCTGGAAGCTCCTGAGATATGTCTGAGTAGAATGCACCTTGGCAGAAAGAGTTGGAAGACTGGGGCTAGATCTACACAGATATTAAAAAAAAAAAAAAACACCGTTGTAAAGCTCAAAGTGGAAAATATCACTGAGTTGTGATTTCAGCTCTACAGCACCATCTGATCACACAGTGTTATAACACATTTTTAATGTTGTAATTTGATTAATGTAGCTGAGTCCTGGGTCCAAAACAGGTACTGTATGCTGTAACATCATGGGGGGGGGGGAGTTAAAACTTAAATAGCATTTTATGTTTTTGGCAAACTTTTCTATAAATCTTTGAATGCTAGAGAATCAAATCTGGCTTATTTTGCTTCAAATGAAACATAGTTTTGGTTTGTTGATGCATTTCCTCCTGACATGTTAAGTGCTAAGCCACAGTGCTTTTTTCTTAAAAAAAAAATGTTTAGGGGTACTCTCACTTTGACTCAAAAAAACCACCATTTTATAGTTCAAATCGGGGGGGGGGGGAAATACAGTAAATGGACAAATCATCTTCCATGTACAACAGGAAGGAGAACCATCACAGCTTTCCACGTAGTGATAGTTGGGCATGTAGCGACTCCTGACAGAAGCTCACAGCACTGGCATTAAGCCACAGGTGTTATGCATAACCCAATTCAACACTTGTAATTCAATACCTATGTGTCAGGAAATTAAGCCCCTTCCTTTATTCATCTGAGATTGCATTCATAACCAATGAAGAAATTCTCTCTCATTATTACCACTTACCACATTTGGTATTCGTTTGTATACATAGAGAGAGAGAGAGAGAGAGCACAGCCATGCCACACATTTCAAGCACATAACTTTCCCCAAAGAATCCCAGGAACTGTAGTTTAAGGGTACTGGAAATTGTAGCTCTGTGAGTTGTAAATGACAGTTCCCAGGATTCTTTGCTGGAAGCCATTTGCTTTAAATGTGTGCTGTGGATGTGACCAGAGAGCAAAGGTTTGAAAGGAATCCTCAAATGCAGGCTGTGTGCTAAGTCAAAAGGAATGCAGTGGAACCTTGGTTCTCAAACGGCTTAGTTGACCAATAATTCGACTCCCATTCCAATTTTCAAATGTTTTTCGGAAGCCAAATGTCCGATGCGGCTTTCGCTTGAGCGCAGGAAGCTCCTGCAGCCAATCGGAAGCCGTGCCTCAGTTTTCAAACAGTTTCAGGAATTGAACAGATTTCTGGAATGGATTAAGTTCAAGAATCCACTGTATCTGATAACCAGGAGCTAATTGAAATGTTTATTATCCCTGCTGTGTGTGAGGGGAGGGGCACAGAGATTAAAATAACATTGCATAAGAAAAAATAAAGGTTAAAGGCTAGAAAGACCTTTTGTAATATGTTGAAATATTTACACTGTCATCCAAGGAATAAATCCTAAACTAATTAGCTATGGAGATTAAATATGTCACCACGTTGTTTACACAGGCGAAATACAAGCACTTGCACACCTCACCAACAGATCTCGCTCCATTACAAAGTGCCACCTTACATACATTCTCTCTCATTTCCTGGGAATGTCAGGGCAAGAGAGTCTTTTGACAACAACAAAGCTGAACCAAGCAAGGATTACATACAGGTTAGATGAGGTCATGCCAAGGGCTTAACTACACTTCCGGGTGCCTCCGGTCCAGACCGCAAATATTTTGCAGGAGGGGTTCAAGGCTTCGAGCACATAACAGGATTTCAGACTTACACATTTAAAGTGGGTTAAAGATCAAGCAGTTTGGAAAGTGATGAGGAAATGCACTGAAAAGTGTGGAATGAACACATGAGGAATTGTAAGAAGCATAAGCACCTTGTAAGCAAATCAGGATGAATGTTCAACAAACCAGGAAGCATAAAGCAAGCCTTCCCTCCAGATGTTGCTAGACTACTGGCCCTGACTATTGGCCAAGTACCTGCACCTGATGGAGGTTGCAGTCTAACAATGCCTGGAGGCTAGCAGGTTAGGGAAGGTCCTGGCCTTACATGGAGATATGGTGGCTGTGATCTATTTCTTCTTTTTGCACATTACAGAACTGTGTGATATGTAGAAGCATATGTTCTGGACTTGGAGAAGTTCTACTGTATGTTGAGGATATGACTAAGCTTATGAAGTTATTGGGGAAAGGGACACCCTTTACAGACCCTCCAAGTGTCCCTATTTTCCAGGGACAGTCCCAGATTTACAGTAGCTGTCCTAGTTTCTGATTTAATCCCAGAATGTCCCACTTTCCCGAGGATGTGCCTATTTTCATCAGAGAAACATATGGTAGGGCATCTCTATTTTCATTGGAGAAAAGTTGGAGGGTATGGAATAAGACACCCCCAGGTTTTTTTTCAGCTGGAACTCACCAGAACTCAGTTCCAGCACCTCTCAGGTAGGCACTATTGCCATTCTATGAGGGATGTGTTTATCGTGAGTTCCAGCACCTCTTTTTCTAGCAAAAATAGCACTTGGCATCCCTATTTTTGTCAGAGAAATGTTGGAGGGTATGCCTTTACAAACTTGTATCTGTATTCTTCTGAACAGGAGGCAGCACTTTGCTTAAAGGAAATCCTCTGTTATTTTTTGCTCTATAAGACGCACTTTTTCCCTCCTAAAAAGTAAGGGGAAATGTGTGTGCGTCTTATGGAGCGAATGCAGGCTGCGCAGCTATCCCAGAAGCCAGAACAGCAAGAGGGATCTCTGCTTTCGCTGCGCAGCAGTCCCTCTTGCTGTTCTGGCTTCTGAGATTCAGAATATTTTTTTCTTGTTTTCCTCCTCCAAAAGCTAGGTGCGTCTTATGGTCTGGTGCATCTTATAGAGCGAAAAATACAGTACATTGTTAAGGGATATGCAGGCCTTCTTTTGAGCCAAGGTTCAACTCCAGAACATGGGAGCAGAACCCCAGAACTCGATATAGTTACTAGTTCTTGGATCTGGGAAATGCGAAGAAATAATAAGAAGCTCAGCTCAAGTCAGCTGAAGTTGAAACTCCATGTAGTAAATATAAAATGATAACTCTTGAGATAGGACTAGCCCTGAATAATCAACAGAAGATTTGTGAACGTGTGCAGAGTGCCTTGCAATTATCAACCGCTGCTGCTTCTTCTACCATTCAAAAAAAACAAAAAACACCAAAAACAGTAGCCTGTGGTACTTGATCTATTGTGGAAGCTGTATCTTATCTTTGCTGCTTCTAAGAAAGAAACACTCCACACGTGTTCAGAGCTTCACTCTTCCTAATTATTACTTCACACTGGAGGGCACAGGTCTGCCATTGAAAACAGGTTCCACAGCAGAATTCAAATTAAACCCTGTGCTTTTGAATTACACACAAAGTGAGGTAGGCATGAGCTGCTCAGTTTAATTATCAGTTACATGACTCAGCTCTTACTTTAACAGAGTTTCATTACAAAGTTCCAAAGAGAATTCTAGAGACTGAAAAATTAACTCCTATCAGGGTTTAAGCTAGTAGCTGTTCCAAGAGATCTCTTGTGGTTGTGGAATCTAATATTGACCAAGGGCTCCTCCTAAAGGATTTTAATGGGAAATGCCTGAATCCTGGCCCTACTCCACATTTTCAGATTCATCTATCCAAAAGCGCGTGTCATATTTTGGCACCTCACTGTATTGTAAGTTAAATCTGCTTTATTTCATATGTTCTTCTATAAGAGCTGCTTTGTATGTAATAATATGCATACTATTATGCACACACAAGCATCTTCCATGCTGGAGTTTTGCAGTAGTTGTGTTGCAGGTTCGAACCCCATGTTGGGCAAAAGATTCAGATGACCCTTGTGGGTCAGTTGCTGGGTATCAGTTGCTGGGAATCACAAGTGAGTAGAAGCTGTTGCATTCAGATCCTGCTTAATGGCTTCTCACGGGTATATGGCTGGCTACTATGAGAACCAGTAGTGCTAGATTAGATGGGCCTTTGGCCTGATCCAGCAGCTCTTGCATTCTTAAAAGTAGAACAGATGTTCTAGCCAGCAGCCTCCCCAATGTAGCATTTCTAACAGGTTAATTATAAACACAGGCACTTCCATTTGACGTGTGGATCATCCCGGGAAGTTATGCAGCCTCTGTATATTACATACCAGAACTGAAACCAGATCTTACCATACCCCGATCCTTTTTTTAGACATTAACTGCCTGATGTCATCATATTCATATATTCATTCCTGCAGCAACAGAGCCCATAGTTTGCATGCGTAAGGATTCCAAGTAGCACTGTTTTAAAGATACTGCTAGGAGCATGGATAACATTGGCCATATTCACACCTTACGTTTAAAGAATTGTGATACCATTTGTCAGGGTGCCCCTGCTTTCCTCCACTCAGAGCTACAATTCTCTGAGTGGTTTAACAAGCCTTCACAAGGAACTCTTGAGCATTGCAGCTCTTGTGTCTCTGCCGCTTACACCAGCTGAAGGTGTCGCCCTCCAAAAGCAGGCGAGAGAGATTTCCCACACCAAGGAACAAAGATTGTTTTTTAATGTCTCTGGACCACTGTTGCCTGGTGATGGACCTGTTCACAGTAAACTCAAACCCCAGCAGTATATGGTTTAAGCTACAACGTTGTGTGATCCTAAGCAGCTTCCTGGTACAAAAGAGAAGTCATCCATCGTGTATTTTCTTGCAGCATGACCTTTTCCAGGGAGAAAGAGGGTTAGCTACTGCTGCTACAGTTACAGACCTGGATGGGTGTCAGATTTAGGCTTCAAACAAAGTTTTGCCTAATTCTTCTCTTTCCATTTGTTTACAGCTCTCTATGGAGTGTTATTTGAAAAACACAAGGAGGCCGCCTTTGCTAATTATCGCCTGTGGGAGTCCCTGGGGTTTGTCATCGCCTTTGGTTACAGCACGTTCTTAAGTGTCAGCGTCAAACTTTATATTGTGCTGGCTGTACTGGTGGTGGCCATGGTATGCTATGCAGCAGTCGAGCACCTGGAATCACAGTCCTCTCCTGGTCCTGAACTACCCAGTATCTCAAAGCAGGAGCCAAACGAACTAGGCGAGAAAGATCCACAAACCCATTTGTAGCCCAGCAAAGCAAACCTCTGTAAGGCCAAGCAAATGGCCCAGTCCAAAAGTGCCTAATTTTGCTCATGTGCATTTTGTATGGGCTACCAGAAAGAAGCTCTTGTGAAAGAGGCAGTGCATCACAGGACTGGTGCCACAGATGGCTTCTCAAAAGGCTCGACACCAAGGAAGGCTACCAAGGAACAGATACCATGATTTGTGCAATATGTAAATGGAAACTTCAGTTCTTTCGAACTGGTGCAAAATGTACATAGGATGTTTTTTTCTGCCAATACAATAATGACTTCAATTAAGACAGTACAATACTAGGGACCTTCTCTTCTTGCTACTAGTAACAAAAAAATATTATTAATGGGTCTTTGATATTTTTTTTAATGGGGGGAGAATAAATATACATTGATAATTCAAAAATGTTCTGTTTCTTACTAAATCACTCATAGCCACATAGAAAATATAAATTGACTCTCAACTGGAATACAGCCTTACCACTCCCCTCAAGGAAATAAACATGAAACTGTAATTTCTCCATCCAAGTCTCCTAAGGAAATTGTTGGAGAATGCCCTGGGGGTGCCTGCAATCCCCCAGAACTCTGAGTGTCCTCCGGTACGCGCAGCTCTAGAAAAGGCATCTCCCTTCTCTTCCAGGGCGCTTCTAGCGACATACATCATAATGATATATGCACACTAAGCTTCTGGCAGAACACAGCAAGAAGCGTGAGACATCGTAGAGCTAATCTACTATTTATTTACACACTATATAAATCTGATGAAATGGGGTGAAGGATGTGGCATGGCATTTGGACGAGGCCAATAAGCCGCACCGAGTCCACAAGACCAGTGGAAGCAGTCATGTGGTGCAATGAATGTCCCTCCCATCAATGAGAGGAATGTCATGGGCAGCCAAACAAAACTTCAGGAAAGGACAGGAGAGCGCAAGAACCAGGGGTGCCAACTTTACTAAAATATTGGGGGGTAAGCCCCGCCCTGCATAATTGATCACATGACAGAGTGTTTGTTGTGGGGGAGGAAGGGAAAGGAGAATGTTAGCCGCTTTGAGACTCCTTCGGGTAGTGATAAAGCGGGATATCAAATACAAACATCATGCGGTGCATGGACACCATTTGAATGGCTATGCTCATCAACTTTTTTAGGGGGGAGGCCCCACAGCCCCTATGAGTTGGCTGCTCCCACCCTATCAGCACAAGCCCAGCACAATGCTCAAAACTACAATTCAACCGCTGCCCCTTCCCTTTTGGACTGCAGCTTTAGTTTTGTATTAATTATCCCCTGCTTTGGCACACAGTGCTGTTATTATACAGACTGGATTCCCACACTTCTCGTGTGATACAGCAGCCACCTGAATACCCAGAGAGAACCGCGTTCTTCTCCGCCCTCTACGGCTTCATTCTTTGCTGAAAAGTTATGCTGAAATTGGACACAAATTCTGTGCCATGATTATACCCATGATTGTGCTTTAACGTTGCAACCCGTCCTTGGACCTTAGCATGAAGGTAGGTCCATAATAAATAATTAGAGTGAAGGCAAGTAAATAATAATAAGAGCATAGCAGCAGGGCCTGTGAAAAAGCTGGCTCAGTTTGAGAAGAGGCCTAGAGTTCAAGGAAGGGGAAAGTGGAAAAAGCTCCTGTGACCATGAGAACATTCGCTTTTGTTCCCAGGATCTGTTTTGCATTGCTAAGCAACCAAGCTTTAACCCTCCTGGCTGGCTGGCCATCCAGGTGAAAGCAGGAAACAGGTGACGATTCAGGCAGCCCACAAATTCCTCTTCGGGTCTCAAAAAGAGACTGAAAGAAAAAACCCTTAACTGATGCCCTCAGCAGTGGAGCTAAATGTGTTGCACTGATGACTCTGGGGATAATTTTTATGCTGAAGGAGAGGAGTGCCATTGCCCCACTGCAGGTGTTCCCAAGGGGAAAGGTATGTGGATATTCTTGCAATAAAAAAGTAACAGCAATTAATGTTAACTATGTGACCATGAATGAATGAATTGGGCCACAGGCAAGCCGCACACTCTGGGTTGTATCCAATGCGAGTGGGGTTCCAGTGGTGCAACAGGACTTTCTCCTTCTCCCTTCACGCACTCCCCCAACTCTGCTGTGGGATCCCCCAACCCTCCAGAGCTGATTTTTGAAGTTGGGGGGACTGGTGGGAACAGGAGAGCAAATTCAGTTGCACAGATGGGGCACTTGTCCAAGTGGTTAGGGCCCCCAGTCCCAACCCCAGATTAGGATGTAATAGAGGTACACTTGCCTACCTTGGAGTCATGTTGTAAGAATTTCTGAGGTACGGTATGAAACGCAACATGAATGCTCTGGGATCAGCAACTGGGCATGTTTCCAAATGTAGGGTACCCATTTTACTAATGGGATCGTGATTATGATGTCGCTGCCTATCAACAGGATTATTCTTAAGTGCCATAAAGGGAAACAAATTGTTAGTACTTAATTTATGGTTATAGCATTCCTGCTCCCAGTCAGGGAAAGACATAGGTGGGATTCTCTGCCTCAAGCGTCAAAATAACTTAGCCAGCCATAGATACTTACAACGCTATGCACATTGCTGTTCTCTCTTGGACTGGCCTTGCTATAAGGATGCAATCTTATGCACACTTATATTGAAGTAAGCACCACTACATGGTGGGATTTATGTCTAAGTAAATATTATAGGACTGCTCCGTAAGTAAATCAACGTTCTTTTAAATCTATGGCCTGGCCTAAAAGCTGATACGTTTAATATAAAGGTTACAATCTAAATTTTAACATGAAAAAGATACCAAAATATAACATACAGGGTGATATTCAGCGATTTTTAGTCCGTGTAGGCCAACTGGAATTAATGAGGATGACTGAGTTAGGTCCATTAATTCCCAATGTGTCTACTCTGAGTAATTTGATTACCACCCATGGCTTGGGAAGTAATGTCTTTATCAAATGCAAGAGTTTAATGCAGAGGGAAATCCACTGAGAGTTTTTCTCCTGGAAGCCCATTTCAATAAAAGTGAATTGAGGGGATTCTGCAAAGATAGATTTGAAGTAACCGCTAGGCTAAGCTGGCACAATCTGAAAAGCTGTTCTAGCTGTGAGTGACTGGGTAGCAGAACAATATGTGAGATGAGGGTGTCCCTGAATATTCTACAGAAAGGGCGAGAGGGAACAAGGAAACAGAATGCTGAAGTGTGTGACATGCTGGCACAGTGAAGTTTCTATGGTGATTTAGAACTTGAGAAATATACATTATTATCAGTTTCGCTTCGAAAGCTGGGATTCCAGAAAGGAAGAAAAATGGATTCTCCAACCCAGCATGAGATGGTAACAATGTCACTATGGCAAAAGGCGAGCCGCAGCTCTGAAAAAGAAGAACAGATTTGCACAGCTACAAGAGAACTAAGGTTTGCACATTTTCTTTTTGAAGTAAATGTGGGTATTCAGGGATAAGGGATCTTCTGTATTACAGATATATATCAGGGAAGGGGAATCATAACAGTACAAGACGACAGAATAGCTAAGGACTGCCACTGAAATAGGAAAAGAGCTTGCAGCTCTGATTCATAAATATTATTTAAATTTATATGGTGCCATCACCGCAGCTGGTAGTATACATAGAACCAAAATAAAAGTACGGTACTTGCCCCAAATAACTTATGATCTAAATTTAGATGGGGAGAGTCAAGAAAACAACACAGGATAGGTAAGAGAGACAAGGGACAACATGGGGACTAATACAAATGGAAGCATTTGAGATTGAGATGTATGCTGGTATGTAATGCACTTTTATTTGACAGTTTCTCATTTACTCTTGCATATTCACAGTACTGAACAGCTGGTGGGATTGAGGAGCCCGAGAAAAGGTATTTGGTTTTTTGAAAAATTCTCTTTAAACCTTCTATAAACTCAGCTGCCTGAGTTTTCCCAAGCTGGTATAAAATGATATTCATCACTGAAGCCTGTTTGGCTTCCTAATGCAAAGCCTACAAAACAACTTAATTTCTCTTGGGACCTGAATATGAATAATATTGTACTTTCCCTTGTTCTGGCTTAAACACCTGACATAGTTCAAATCAGAACCTCTCTCTGCTCCCCACCACATACTTGCTGTTTACAATCAAGCAAAAAATAAATGGGAGCTTCCCTCTCATTGTAAACAGCAGGTATGGAGTCCCATGATTTGGATCGTTTCTGCCACAGCCCCAATCTGGCTTACACGCGCTCTGATGTCATTTTTTTAAAATAACCATGGCATTAGTGACATCACATCAAGCTTGGCCAACCCAATAACCCACCATGCTAAGGTGGTCACACACATCACAACCAAGAAAGAAGCTTGTCACTCAAGGAGAATACAAGAGATGGGAAAGATCTGCATGAAATTTCTAGACACATAATCTTATTGTGTTTATACAAATTTAGAAATAATTACTAGAATCTCAGCAGAACTACAATGCAGCCATTTCCTCATGATGGGGAAGACTGAAACCCAGGGACCCAAGTGTCAGCTTAATTTGTTGTCTAGTAGTTAACTGTTGATAGGCATCTTCAAACTCTGCTCTCCTTTCTTAGGGTTATCTTTAAACTGACCTTGGGCCAGGCAGCCCTACAAATAGAAGACTTCCCTGTGTACAGTAGGACGTACAACCACCTTAAGGAACCCAGGGTTGGAGAACACATGCTAGAGGTCCCTGTTACTCATGACTCTTCCCTGGGGATCAGATCTATGAACATCAGTGAAAGTCACTGGACTCACAAACTGAAAATGCATGTCGTGTTTTATTACCATGCATCAATCAATGTGTTTGTACCCTGCATATAACTATATGCACGGGGCAACTCAGGTTCCAATCAAAGGAATGCATTCCTGTTACTATTAAATTACCCAAACCGATGGAGTCAATTGTTTGCTTCCCCCACAGAAAATACCGATTTTCCAGAAAATCAAAGCTCCACCACAGAAAAAGGGGTTGATTCAGGAGGCTCCATCAAGCCACTAGTCTTCCGGCTACATGACAGCGTTCCTGAATTAGTCCGTGAGGTTCTACTGGAGCGTGGCTGGATCGAGTATGATGAGCACAAGCAAGATAACGAGGACTGGAACCTGTGCTGGCAGAACCAGCCTTTCCGGATGGCAGACCACCGAAGCATTAAACCATGGCAGAGGCTCAATCACCATCCAGAAACTGTCCGGATCACCAGGAAGGACTATTTGGCAAGACATTTGAAGCGCATGAAGGGAATTTATGGAACAACCCTCTACGAGTTCAGTCCTGCAGCCTTCATCATGCCCAACGACTACATTAAATTTATAACAGAATACACCAAGGAGAGGCAAATACCCGGCAGGAAGCTGAGCTACTGGATCTGCAAGCCCGTCGCCAGGTCTCGTGGGAGGGGCATCCTCATTTTCAAGGACATTAAAGACTTTGTTTATGACTGCATGGTGATTGTGCAGAAGTACATCAGCAACCCCTTGCTTATTTCCGGGTACAAGTGGGACCTCCGCTTTTACGTATGCGTCGCTAGCTTTTGTCCCCTCACTGTTTACGTTTACGAAGAAGGGCTGGTGAGGTTTGCGACGGAGAAGTTTGACCTCGAGGCCCTGGACAATGTTTACGCCCACTTGACAAACACAAGCATCAATAAGTTTGGGCCCTCGTACAGGGAGGACAAAGACGTCATCGGCTCCGGATGCAAGTGGACGTTCAGCCGTTTCCGGGCCTACCTACGTAGCCGCCATGTGAACGACGTGCGCCTCTGGCAAAGGATCAACCACATCATCACCCTTACCTTGCTTGCCATCACCCCCTCGGTGCCATTTACCTCTAACTGCTTTGAGCTCTTTGGGTTTGACATTCTCGTGGATGACAAGATGAAGCCCTGGCTCCTGGAAGTGAACCACAGCCCGGGTCTGCACCTCGACTGTGCCACAGATGCAGCTGTGAAAAGAAGGTTGCTCCATGACATCGTCGACTTGCTGAACTACAAGGAGGCTGACGCGCTGAGAACAAGCAAAGGGGTGATCCGGAAAGTGTCGTCCTTTGGCCAAACGCAGTCTTTGTTGACTACCAAAACTGACGTCTCTCTAGATTTCCTGGCTTGTGGGAAAAGAACCAAGTCCGCAGTTACTTCCCCATCACTCTTGCAAGTTAATAAGAGGAGCCCAATGTCTGGCAGGACAGGCAGCGCATACCCCAAGAAAACCTTAACCTCACAACTGCGTGAACGAATGAACACGCCCAAAACATCCCTGCTGCCATCTAAAAGCAAACAGTTATTAAGAACTAGTAGTTCCCTATATGAGCCTGTTCAGTCTACCCGGTGGCTTAATTCAACTGAGCTCTGTACACACAAGCCATCTATCCCTCCCTTTTTCCTCTCAGATAAAGACAAAAAGCCATTCCCTCGGGTGGGTGACTTTGTCCTTATATTTCCTTTCAGTGATGCAGTCCTTGAAGCATCTAGGAATGGGATCCATGTCAAAAGTGTAATAAAAGAAATACACAAATTAATGAGCAAAGAATTGCAGCCAGAGCACCAGAAATCAAATAAAAGCTTATTTAACCAGTAGATGAGCGGGACGAGCAATCCTGTATGTCATTTACACCAGAGGGTGCATGTGCTGCAGTTATGCTGGCACACGTTATGCCACAATCTATAAGACTCCCACAAAAGTTGGAGGAAGGATGTCACTATGAGGACACATCTGCACCATAGAGCAATGGCTACACCACTTTAACAGTCAGGGCTTCACTGCTATGGATCCCTCTGACCTGAACAAACATTAGTTAGTGTCCCTTTTTTCGGGGTGGGGTGGGGGAGTGGTGACTTCAACTCCAGGTGGTTCTGGATGAGACAAATTGTATAGACTTATTTCAGTTAGGATTATAGCTTAGATCTGGGACAGAAACTGTTTTTTGGTGGCCTTGGTAGATTGATTTTGTTTGTTTATTTATATAAACTGCCAGATCATAATAAAATATTACAGCAATGCACACACACAAAAGTACAATACAAGTTCATTAGCTCAACAGCTTATATTATTCTGAACCCACCTTACCGCGTTAGGGCCGAGTGGCAAGAGTTTTGTACTGGCATTGGTCCTCCCCGAATGGTAGACCCCAGAAGATATTGCTGGGGAATTAAATATTACACTCATTGGCCTTTGACACACAGCATCTCACAGGGATCTCACCATGAATCTCCATGAAACTGTGGGATCATCTGTAGCGTCTGAGTGCAGTCCAATCAATATGCCAATGATACCCAGTTCTCCCTTCCTTTTCCATCAAGCCTGAGGCTATGGAAATTTAGCACTGTAGTTTCTCAAAACTGAGGCACCCATTTTAACTGCCTCATTTACAGGACACATTAGAATTTCTTTATAATCTTGGTGAGTGCAGGGCTGAGCTTGCCACACCTTTGCAAGGTGGCCAAAGTTGTGTGTGTTTCTTTAATTTTGTCCAGCACTCTGCAGTCTCCCTAGCTGCCACATGCTGCCATTCCCAGGCTTTTACGTGAAGTGTGGGAAGCCAAGCAGGATGATTATTGGGAGCCTGAGATCAGGGCACTTGATGGTTTTGTTTTTAAGGGACGTTGCTGGTTATAAAACAACAGCAACACTTATTTCATTAAAAATAAAAATACTTTCAGTTGGAAGTGGTCAAACTCACATTAGGCAGCCTCCCCAGCTTCCGGTGCTTCCAGGAAAGCCCAGCCAGGAATATTATAAGGCTTTCAGTAAGGACAGGCACCTGGGAAGGCTGCAGGTTGCAGACTCCTGGAGGTTGATTTGTAGAACAATCAGAAAGGACACTGTAAACCTTTTGGCTATCACAAAAGTAAGGTAAGTGCACCACAAACCCCACACCCTGGACAAGGTGGCTCTTGGGCTGATCCAGCAGGGCTCTTCTTAGGTTATTATTGTTTGAGCCTAAGCTGATGGAGATGTGATATTTGGTCTTCTCCATGGTGGCTCCCAGGCTTTTGATCTCCAGGTGGGGTCCATACTCCTTTCTTTACTTCATTCTTATGACAGAAGGAAGTAAAAAATTAAAAGCTATTTGGATGCAGCAAATCTGTCTGGCTGTTTAGAAGACATTACTGATATGTTGCTGTTTTCAGCAGCAGTAATTTGTTGTCAGTTATATTTTACTCAAATGGTGTATTGCTCAAATGGTGTACAGTCATACCTTGGTTCTCGAACATAATCCATTCCGGAAGTCCGTTTGACATCTGAAAACTTTCAAAAACCAAGGCACGGCTTCCAATTGGCTGCAGGAGCTTCCTGCACTTAATTGGAAGCCATGTCGGATGTTCAGCTTCCAAAAAAGTTCACAAACTGGAACACTAACTTCCGGGTTTGTGGCGTCCGGGACCCAAAACATACGAGTACCAAGGCATTCGAGAACCAAGGTACAACTGTGAGACACTTCAGAGACCTTTCTGGCCAAGAGATGAGATAAAAAATAAACTATAACATAACATCATGAAACACGACATAAGAGAACATAATGAAATGCCAAGACCACCATCCAGAGAGCACAAGTTACTCCTTATCCAGGATGACAATCTCCTTCTCATCTTTGATTCGAACCCGTCCTGAAGAATACTTGGTTTCCTGCTGGCCATTTGCATAGACAGTCTTGACAGTCCCATCAGGGTATTCCCTTCTTGTAGACTGTGCCATATGAATCTCCTTTTGCCCGTTATGGAACTGGATGGTTTTAACTCCACTTCTGTAAAGCAATAAAACAGTCCACTTCAGAGCATGTATACCCATGGGAACCCTGTTCATGCCAACAGACTTTACATTTGACACATAAGAACAAACCTAGCAAGTCAGCCGAGTTGCCCATCAAGCGTAGTATGCTGTCTCTGGGAATGGCTAGAGTTGGATGCTTAGGGCAGGTGGAAACACACAACAGCACAAGGCTTGTGCCCTATAAACCTGCAGATCTAGAGCAATTTATAGTTTGGAGTAACATGTCTTATTGTAATGAGGACCAGGGCAGACAACAGCCTGGCTTTATTGGTTTCTGGCAAAGGGGCCAATATGATTTTGCTGCCCAAAAGTTTCCTTGTAATGTGACATTGCAAATTCTGAGATCAAATCTGTTAATATCCTTTATACCTCAGCACTGACAATCAACACAAGGAGTCGGGGCAGACAAACTAATAGATTCCATTGATAGGGCGCATGTTCCCTGGCCCCAGTGGGGGACATAGTTATGGGGATACCAAATGCAAATGTTTCTTTTTAAGATTATGACAAACATTCCCTGTTGCATTCAACTTCAACTTTGATTGTAATTCTCAAAAGGGTAACCATGCTATTCCACTGCAGCAAAACAAAAAAGAGTCTTGGGCACCTTAAAGACGAAGACATGTATTACAGCACAAACAATCGTGGACCACAATTCATTGGATACACAAAGTGTATCCAGATTTTTTAAGCAATGAGATCAGAGGGAAATGAATGCAGAAAACACAGAGGCAGTGTTAATTATGTAACTGACAGTGGTTATTCTCGTTTAAAAAACACACCTTTGGTTCCGCTTGTATTTATGTAAATGGGAGGACAGAATCCTAGCAAAGCACAATCCCTTGCAACAATTTTGCCTTGCAGAGCTCTACAGAATTCTCCAACGTGAACAGCAGAGTGTTGATACAGTGCTGAAATGGCACTTCTATTGAATGGTTCCCCCTTTCCAGTTCCTGAGTACTTTATTACTTACTGTCAGGGAACTGACATCAGAGCAACAGGAGAAGGAGAGGCTCTCCAATTCTGCAGGGGAAGGTACCAGCACAAGGGGGAGACGTAGCTTGATAGAGGGGGAAGGAAATCAGCGTAACACCAAGGATCCAGGAGAGCAAATGGCAGAAGAGGTGGAAGGGCTCTGGGATTCTTCCTTGGAAGTCAGTGAGGAGAGCACTGGTCCTCCACTACCCACGCCCTCCCTGCGCAGGAGACTTCCGCGCAATGAGAGGCGGAGACGATTGGGTGTCAAACAGCTTTTATGCTGGCAAAGGTTTAAGAAACGCCCATAGACAGATTCTGCTAGCGACTGAGGCAGCCACGCTGAGATGGGCTGTGCAGTCAAGACGGTTTAACCTATGCAACCAAGCTTCCAAACAGGAAGGTTTACGCACGAGTAACTCCCAACCATTACACTTACTTTTCCACTTTCACAACTGTACCGTCTGGGAAAACAGTTTCTTCCACCATACCTCCATCATAGCGGCGTTTCACAGTCTGGTCTGGAAACACAATTTCTTCAGTACCGTCAGGGTGGTACTTTTCTGTGGAACAGGACATTGTTAAAAAGTCTCATCTGGAACATGTGTGAGCTTACTTTCCCAGTGTGGGTACACCATGCCTGATACATTGACACACGTGCATACACACACTGCATGTAATGACCTACACACAGATTGCATGTTATTTCTTATGTGGATGTGCCTCAAATGCGGATATCTGGCATGTCTGAAGCAACCTGAAAGTTGCCACTCAGGATGCTTCACAACTCAGCAGGGGTTTTTTGCACAGGCCTGTTGGGTCCCACCTCAGTGTGCAAACTCAATTTCTGAACAATATGCAATATGAATTCATTTATTTTTTATATATAAGTTCTGACATCATTTTAAAATTGATCACCCTTAAAGACAAAAAAGATAGAAAATTTATTATCTGATATGCATATCTGTTTGGTAAACATTGCCTTTAAAATCAGTTTTAAAGTAATAGTAAATTGACATTACCAATCTGATTATTAGGAAACTGCAGCACTTCCAATCCATTTGGGAAAACGGTTCTGGTTGTTTGTGTCTCTGCATAATAATAAATCTGCATAATAATAAATAAGGAAAACAATAGGCAAATGCATTGGAAAGTGTGGAATAACAATTGTCGATGCAAATTCACAAACAAATCAGAATGAATGTTCACTGAACAGCTGACATCATCTAACCTCCCCACAAACATTCTGCAAATAAATCAAGATGAATGCTCAATAAACTGGTTGTGTGGAATAGATCCTAGTTCCATGTCCAATGCTGATTTAATCTTCACTTTTGCCCCTCCCTCTCATCTCTGGTGAGTCGTCTAGCTTTGTATTGCTTAAAGTATATACATTAACACCTTCAAAAGTTTGTTGACTTATTTTGAGGTGGAAAACTGCTTGGGGGGGGGATATGGGTGCCACCACAGTGATTTTGTTACTGTTTTTAAACAGTTAAGCACTCTCAGAAGCCAGGAGGGTGGAACTGCTGTACAGGATTTCCAGAAGGAAGAGATTCAGTGGCGTGAACAACTCTTCCCAAGACTGGCAGAAGTGAAATAAATTATGCAAAGTTAGGATTTGCAAAGTAAGCATTTGCATAATTTATACATCACAGAATTCAACCATTGAGATGCTCTGGCACAGATTTCTTTCAGCACAACAAATGTGGAGACTTGCTAACTTGCTTATAAAAGACTGTTTAAGCTCAGGTCAGAGCTCAGCTAAATATTTATTTCCCCCATCTTGGAAATTAAGACATTTAGAACTGAGGGCCATCTTTGTAATCACAGTTTAAAGTCCTCCTTCAAAGCAAAATAAAATAAATATACACACCACTCTCTGATCTGGCAAGATCTTCTTAATATCTCCATTGTAAAAAGTAACAACAGTTGTTCTTTTATCCGTGCTAATCTCCATTTTTGTCCCATTCGGATATTTAGTAATCCTGCGCCCATCAGTAAACAGTTGTTTCACCTTTAAAACAAAGACCAGATGTGCAGGGTTGGTGTGTATTCATATTCTCTTTCTTCCCTCTCTTCCCCCCACAACCCTGTAGTTTAACTGGAATACTTGAACTGAAGAAGACTCTGATTCATCTAAATGGATCTCTGTGCTTTATTACATTAGATATTTAAACTTCTGTGACTTTTAATAAGCTTCAGCCCAGAACACCAATTTTAACATGTTTCACCAGGTTAATTCAGAAGGGCAGAGCTGCATCAGAGGTGAGCGAGCAGACCAGGCGTCATCCAGTGTTCCACCTGAATGCTCAGAAACCCTCAAGGGCCTGTGTGCCGGCATCTGAAAGAAAGCTAAAAGGAGCCAATTTATTTCTTTTGTCCAGAGTGAACTTTCCCCCTCTACCTATTCCCAAGTGGGAAAGTTCACAATAGGAGTCAGAAAAGAATAGCAGGCAGCAGAGACAGTTCCCATCCAAGATGAAACAGTCCTCTCTTCTTTCCTCTTGATTCTTTGTAAAATGAAAACACGCTGCCAGCACGACTCATGATTCCTGGTGGAGGGGTGGGGGAAGAGGCTGGCAGTGGCACTGTGTTGGCAGTGGCTTCACTGGGAGAAATATGAGAGGCCCATCTTCCGGGGAGGCCTTTTCACAAGAATTTGAGAAGGGGTGTTAGCCTATGCAAGCAGCCCTGGTCAAATTCCCATGGCACCACCCATAAACTGCACCTGTCTAAAACTAGTTTAATCGTAACAATGAAATCTGGAAACTACTTTGTGTCAAGAGCATGGGATCTCAAACAGAGAATTCTTCACATCCTCACCAGCTACTACAATCCTTAGAATTTGTGGGGGGGGGGGGAGGGTTGGAGTAAACAGTTAAGTTTGTGGTGTAGCTATGCCCTAAGACCATAATTCCACAGAAGAGGGAGCAAACTTGTATTCTGCTGCTGCAGAGGGTAGGCCCTGAACCAATGGATTCTAAATACAATAAAGGAGATTCTGACTAAACTTTAGGAAGAACTTTCTGATGGTAAGAGCTGTTCAGCAGTGGAACAGAGTCCCTCATGTGGACTCTCCTTCACGGATGGTTTTTAAACAGTTGTTGGTTGGTCGTCTGTCAGGGATTCTTTAGATGTGATTTCTGCATTGCAGGGGTTGGACTAGATGACCCGCCGTGTCCTTTCCAACTCTATGATTCCATCTAAGGTGGCCACTGTTCTTGTCATGTTTGAATTTCGCTTCTGCTTCCCCCACAACATTGCTCTCCTGTCCTGCTTCGTTCCTGTATTGCTTTTTGCACATATGCAAATAAGCATGTGCAAATATCAGCACGATCACAAAGTTGAGTTTACCAGCACAGTTTATGTGTTATTTGAAGAGAGAGGCTGGAATTTCTCTACTTGCAAACAGGCACTCTGGCTCCTTCCTGTACTGTTATAAATGGGGCATGCAAAGCAAGGACACTGGGGAAGTTGTTAGAATTTTGTTCTGTTGCTTTTTGGGGGGCGGGGGGGACAAGGATCAAAAGAAAAGGTGAGTTGTCCCAAAAGTATCCTAGGCCTTTCAGAAGAAGTGCCAAAAACAGCCACCTGGTTTCTTTAAAAAGCTTCAGGGTATGGGAGACACACTCCTGCCATGCACTTAGGCTGATTTGAGATCTATGACCAGCACAAATGGCATTAAAAATTCTATCCGGCAACTCAGCATAATCTGCATTCCCCTGGAGACCTCCGGTGCTGCAGAGGGTGCTCCAAATTGTGCTTTAATGAATTACCATATGGCAGAGACATATGCTTGCAGCACTTTTATTTTCATGTAACGTGACCCCCATCGCATGCATGCCAGCTCTGCAGGAAGTTAGCTTCGTTTCATGCAAAGAGCTCCTGGGAAATCAGCCAAGACCCCTCAATGAGCAGATGGGGAACGCAGCCCTGGTGATGCGTGTGCCACACGGAACCAGCTGCCTTGCACTCCAACACAACCTCCAGTGAAGACTGTGTACAAAAGGAAGCTTCCCTGGGTGGTTTGCAGGTGAAAGGCATATTAAATCAATGGAGTCAACTGTGAGGAGAGGCATTTGGAGCAAGGCAGGGTTTATGCACACACATCAAAAAGCAGTTCAACACTATATTGGCACCAACACTAATAAGATTTGCCTTGGGGGTAGGGTTTGCAAATCAGCTTCAAACCCTGGTTGCAGATACTAGCCGAAGGAGTTCTCAACAATATCAAATCTGCTTAATGTCAGAGATTGAGGACAAGAGAGGAGAGGATGGGAAGAATGGGATCCTATGGTCCACTCCCGATCTCTTAACCATGGTTAAGAGATCCCTCCACCAGTCCAGTGAGAGAACATAGACCGCCTTCCAAATTCGCTGTCCATTTTGTAATTCTGTATTCTGTAATTCTGTATCTGCCAACATAAAGGTGCAGAAATCTGGGGCGCAAGGTTGGATGAATATTCAGATGCCCTCCCCGGTGGCATGGGGCCATCCCACAAAGAAGCAGCTCCCATCATTGTACAAATTGAAGCCAAGTGTGAGGATATGGAGGCCAGAAGGAAGACCCTTGTAATTGAATGAATAGCTCTGTATTTCACAGGTTCATTGTATTACTGCTTGGACATGAACGTGGCTTTGACTTGTTTTACATTTTCACATACACTGGGTTTAGTTCCATTGGTTGCTCTGATGTTCTGTGTTAATTAAGTTGCTCGAAGTGATTCACTTTGGTCTTCCTTTCGGAAGGAAAAGTGCGACAGAAGCAATAAATGACGTTTTCAAATATTATGCTACCTCTGTAGGAGCAGCATGTGGGGTGGGGTGGAGCCACCCTCCTAACACTGGAGTCACTGCTGCCTAAGCAGCGAAGTCAGGGCTGTGCAGGTACACCAGTGCAATTTCTGGATTGGCAGCAGGGGTCCTGGCAGTGCACCGCATAGCCCCCACCTTGCTTCTGCCCTGCCCCAGCCCTGTCCAGGTAAGTCACAGTGCTACCAATGTGGGGAGAGTAGCTCTAGGGCCATGCTCCAGGGCCACACACCCCACTGCTTCTGTCACTTAATATTTCTACTGCTTTTATACTTAGCTAATATTTCTTACCTTTCCATCGGGGTACTCTATTATTTCTTTCACTTCCCCATCCTCCTTTATTTCAGTATATAGTGATGCTCTTCTGGACAGTATTGATTTGAGAGGAGAAGCCTATCAACAATCAAACATGATTTTTCATTGCATGTATTTTTCTGCACAGAGTGGCATGATCTATAAAATCCCACATAAGAGGGGGAGTGGCACAGTATTTTATTCAAGAAGAGGGTGTTAGGGATCCCCCCCCCATATATATCCTTTCCAGCTGTGATGCCCAAGCTAGCTAATGAAAACAAATAATGAAAAACAATATAAAAACCATAAAACAACACATAGATAAACCTGGTGTAAGCCTAACAGAGATATCTCTGGCCAACAGAATTGAAGGTTATCTTAGCACTTGGTTGCATGACAGAACAAAAAAGAAACACTACTGATACAGAAACATAGACATGCAAGGAGAAATTCAGACACCCAGAAGACCAAACCTTATTTTTAGTTTCCACAAAAATAGGAAGATTTTCCACAGGTGTATTCCTGCCATTTGAGGCAATGCTGTTTTTCCTGGAGGTGGACATAGAAACCACTTGCTCAGAAGATTTATTGGATCTCTGAACCCTTTTATGGCTAGGATTCTCTTTCACCTGTAAAAATTGTTACCTGTCAGTAATCATCAGAAACCACTTAAGCCATATGTTTAAAGGAATCTGCTATATTTAATGCCATACGGTTTAACTGATCAATAAAAGAACCCTGTTTTCCCCACCCCTTTCCCCCAGAGCAGCGGCGTAGCGTAGGTTACCAGAACCCGGGGTGGTATGGAGGGCATGGATGGGTGGGAGGGAAATGAGCAGAGTGGGCATGCACATTCAACTGCCTAAGGGCGTTTGTGTCACCTAGGAGATCGCAGCCACAGAGATAAGAAAAGAAGAGTTGTTCCTTTGTCTGGCGAGGTCACTTCTTGGTTCGTATGGAGAAGCCATTTTTAATCAGAGCCCAGTGACAGAAACAACTGGAGCAACTGCCCCTGTGCCCAAGCTACGCCACTGCCCCAGAGACTCTTATCAGAGTAGGTTTTTAGGCCTGTTGTAAAATATGCTCAAGGCTTATACATAAACATACCTGTATTTCCACATTACTCAAGGATGTGGTGCTTAAACTGTCGTTGCTTTGACTATTTAAAAATGCTGTGTCGTCTGAACTACCTGAAGTGGAAGAGAATGTGCCTAGAGGGATTAAAATATTTACATATTAAAAACTGTCAACAGCCACATATGAAAGCACCGATATTTCAAGTCCTGTATTCGGACTCCAAAGCATTGATACTGATGTTGTTCTTGGCCAGCAAAAGGGACATGTTTGAACAACACAGAATCATAGAATTGGAAGGGACCACGAGACGGTCATCTAGTCCAACCCCTTGCAGTTCAGGAATCTTTTGCCCACCATGGGGCTTGAACCCATAACCCTGAGATTAAGAGTCTCGTGCTGTACCGACTGAGCTATCCCAATAGGAACTAGGAAGTACGCAACCATTTGAACATACTTTACCTTTCGCATGCAGAGCTGGGCTGGTAAGTACTCTTGGTTCTGATTCAGACACGGGTGTCTTCCTTCCATAACTGTGCAGCTGACTGTGAGCCAACTGAGGCAAAGCCTACAATGAAGAGGAAGCCTTTAAATGAAGGCACACAGTGCTCCTACGCACTTGACGTGATTGAACAGGCAGGCTTTCCTCACTGTGGTGATGTGGAGCTGAGCCAAAAGCAGCAGGAAATGCCATGGCTCTTGGAGGAAAAGGTATTGTGTGGTTTATAAAGACACCAGCTTGAAGATATGTTCCAAAAGGTTTAGATTTGGATGTCACTGGGCCACACGTTGTAGTTCTTGTGAAGATTTATTTATTTAAAGCATTTGAAGCCTGCTCTTCAGCCAAAGAGGCTCCCAAAGCAGTCCTTTGGCAGAACAAATTCACTGGAAAAGGAGACAGGCTTAGCCAAGATTAGAATAAATGCATTCAAATAATGCCTAAAAATTTATCTTTTATGTAAATGGGTCGACTATAGGTTTACAGTGGTGCCTCGCAAGACGAAATTAATTCGTTCCGCGAGTTTTTTCGTCTAGCAAATTTTTCGTCTTGCGAAGCACGGTGTCGGAAAAGTTTTGGAAAAGCTTCAAAAATCACCAAAAACCTCAAAAAAGGCTACCACACCGCGTTCTATGAGTTGCTCCTCGAAGTCAAGTCGCAACGTATTAACGGTGTTAAGGAAAAGGAAACAAACTTGCAAGACGCTTTCGTCTTGCGAAGCAAGCCCATAGGGAAATTCGAAGCAGCTCAAAAACCGCAAAACCCTTTCGTCTAGCGAGTTTTTCGTCTTGCGAGGCATTCGTCTTGCGGGGCACCACTGTATATATATGTAGCAGGCAAGTTTAATTATATGCCAGTAAAGAAATAACCTTTTTTTAAGAAGAAGAGGCAGTAGGCAATAATCTTCATAGCATCCTGCTTTGCAATTTGCAGTGTTTTTCCAGAAATAATAATAACAAATCAACGCTGCCAGTCTCTGTAGACAACACTAAAGTAGATGGACCAATGGTCTAACTCAGTACAAGGCAGCTTGACATTCCTAGATTGTTAATATCAGCAACTGTTGTGACATGGTTACTCTGTAATCGGTTGCACTGCATTTCATGCTATTTTAAAACTTTATTTATTGTACACTGCTCAGAGGTTTCTTTTTTAACATAAGCATTTTTATAAATTTCCTAAATAAATTCAAAGAATGTGCATTACTTTCTGTAGTCCAAACGGTGTTTGATGAGGGGTCCTCTGGCTTATGGGTGTCACACTTCTGTTATGAACTGCTTTACATGGGCTCTTCACTCTTTGTTCTCCTGCTGCAGATTTCAGTGACTCAGACCTTTGCAGAGCCCTCCTTGTTGCCTAGAAGAGATTAAATGCTTTTTAAAAATTATTGCATGGTGTTGGCCTTTGCTGTCTTATTTGTGAGCATGCCACTAGGAATATTTAAAAACTGAAGATTTAACATGTTTCCCCAGTATTTAATAAAACCAATAATAGTTAACATTTCCATAATACTTTCAAATGTGCTTCATTAGCTGGATGTAATTTTTACAGCAATTAGGGATGCTCAAGGAATTCTACATTGATGGACTAATCTGATCTATTGAAGCATGACTGCATTCTGTTTATGTTTTATAGATGTAATTTTGTTTTTGTTTTATAGATATAATTTTATTGCAGATGTTATGTTGTTATGTTCATTACAACACACCAGCTGTACACTGACTGTATGTATGCTAGAAGCAGTATAAGGTTATATGGGGACTGGGGAAGGATCAATATATCTTACCTGTGAATCTCTAGGGGCCAATTCATCTGGTGGTACTATTTTCCTTCCCGTAAGCTTATTGTCAGGGCTCTTGTGGCTATTTTGCAATGGTTTCTCTACCAGGGTTCCTTCAGGTGGTGTCCCTCTCAAAATAGCTGCTGAGACCTGAAAAAGAAATTATAATGCAGTAGCAGCTAAGAATGTCTCATGTGCCCAGTGGCCATTCTGTATATGCAGAGCTGACGCACCCATGAGGCAAGGTGAGGCAACAGCCTCAGGAAGCAACAGCCACAGGGGCAGCGGATATGTTCTCCAAGGAATGCATTCAAGTGCCAAAATGTTCTGGGCCAGCCTTGTCTATATGTCTAATTTAACGAGCAGACAAAATTAAGGCTGCTTGCAGGCCAGCCACATTCTTCCTGGAAAAAGGACGGCAACTCTCACGAGACTGCTCCTCCCTGTAGATTCCTACTCAAAACAGATGTACTAGTTGAGGATGGACTCCAACTCTAGCCTGTCGCTTCTCAGAGGACCCATTGCCTACCTGTGAGCAGATCCACTAGTGGGGAAAAGAAGAGGGAGGGCACCAGCTTTTCCCCATCCATTCGGGAAGAGTTCTGAAGCCTGCTCTAGTATAAGAAGCAACATCCAAGGAGCCGCAATCCTTTCCCCATCAGTGGATCTTTTAACAATGAGCATGGCTACATCAAAACAGCCACAGCCCATTCCCAACAAAGCAAGCCAAGAAGCCAAACACAAACAGGAGGTCTGCCTATCCTACCGGCGTTTCTCTTTTTCTGCCAATCGAATCCACGGCTCCATGTTTCCTTTCGCTTTCCATCTTCTGATGCTCAGAGACCCTGAGCTCGTCTTGAAGCTCCAGGTTCTGCTTGGTCAGTGCTTCGACCTGACTTCTCAGCTCGCCATGGGCAGCATGCCAGCGGGTCTCATTCCTTCTGAACTCCTCCTGCAGCCCTGCTATTTGCTGCTTTAACATCTGTCATTAGGAAAACAGGGTTGTTGGTTTTCCAGGGAAAGGTGTGTTGCCATTTCTGTGTTGCAACATGAGTGGCATCAGGCCCTCTCCTTATTTCACTAAACCCCACATGAGTACTACTGCTAGGAAGCTAACCTACATGTGGTTAATACCCAATTGCACCATTGTCAGCCAAGGCTGGGTCTTCTGACTCAACTCAAGCAGGGTTTCTAGGAGGAGAGCCATGTCCACTTTAGGGACAGGAATAGATCACAGAAGGCACAATGAGGGTCATCTTGTCCAACCCCCTGCAATGCAGGAATCTTTTGCCCAGCGTTGGGCTTGAACCCCCAACCCTAAGAGTCTCATGTTCTACTGAGCTAGCCCAACAGGTAATATGAAACTGTTCTGTTGCATATGATTAGCTGCCTTCTGAATTTAAGCTCCTGAAAGTGCAGCTGAGGGAAAATAAGTAAGTCTATTCTCATATAATTTGGGGGTATGGTGGTGATGTGTGCCAAGGCGAGGCAGGGTGTAAGCACCATTTGTAACCTAAAGACTTGGGAGGTAAATCTTGAAAGGACCAAGTCCAGAGTAGTGATAAAACAGGTTCGTGTACGAGAGGAACTGACAAGCCAGGAAACAGAAATGTAGGCACTGGCAGTGGTCTGAAAGAGGCTGCTCCTGAATGCTCAAGGGCTTCTTTCCCTGTGTAGGAAGTAGAGATGAAAAGAGTTGATGGACAAGACAAAGAGCAGGACAGAGAGAGGGGAAGTCATTAGTCAACTTAACGGCAATAGGAAAATCCCCCTAGGTACAAGAACAAGTCCTCCTTTCCCCTGCCCTTGCAAGTAAGCTCCCCCGTTAAACTGCAATGCAGCCCTCACCATTTTTCCAGCTCCAGTAAGAAGAAGTGTTCTGATACACCAAACTAAAGGAGGCCAAGCCTACGGACAGCTGCTCTAAATGCTCATTTAAAAGAGGAAATTAGATTCAATTATGGAGAGGTAGCTCAGTGGTAGAGCATCTCCTTTGTGTACAAAACAGAACAGGTTCACTTCCTAGCATTTGCAGGTAGGGCTTGGGGGAAGTCCTGTCTGAAATCCTGGAAAGCCACTGCCAGTGTAGACAATACTGCACTTAATTTTGAGGTTTCTATGATGCAAAAAGCATCATTGTGCAATATACAACTTACTTGTATTTCCCCTGATTCTCCTTTACCTACTGTCGTATGCTTCTCAAATTCTGCCTTTTCTTTCTGCAATTTCAGGGCTTCCTCAGTCTTGCACTGTTCCAGGGAATGCAACTTCTGCGACCTCTTGGCCTCAAATTGGTTTATTTGTCTTCTGTTGAAAAAGAAACCAAGCGGTGATGTAAAAGACTAGGGTATCACATGTACAAGAACTCAAGGGTTTGTTTTCACAGATCTGAGACTTGAGCATTTTTTTAAAAATAGGGGGAATGTGCTTAATACTACCTGTATTAAAATCAGGTATGTCATAGTCTTGAAAAAATCTATCTGTACTGGACCATAAGGCTGGAATGGAGTGCTGTTATCCTTCTCAAATTTTGTGGTGTCTTCCAAAAAAAGCTCAATAACTTTGCAGGTGTCAGGATTTTTTTGAAATCTGGCAAGCCTAGTTTAGTAGAACTTGGAACTTTTGCACTATTCTATGACATTTTGTTTGGCTTGTGAAAGGTCTTTCCCTGATTTGGCTTGATAACGCCATCTGCGCACTCAGTTGCAGGCTGGTTTATATCAGTGTACAGGTGACACTGAAACAACTTATAATTTCAGAAGCATCTAAGACTAGACGGCAAAGTTTGGAAACCTAAATAGCAATGCTTTAAATAAAGATAATGATGTTGTTCTTTGCCTCAGATACAAAGGGTATTGCACAAGAGCTACCCACGGGAAGGATGGCATATGAATTCCTATAGGAAAATAACCACAAACAATTTCCTTACCTAAGAAAGTCCATGGCTTTTGCTTGTTCTTCTTTCATCTGAGCTAGGAGAGAAGTTTCTCTCTGATGCACCTGAACTTCCGGTTCACATTCTAACTTATCAGTGTGCCTTTTCTGAACTTGCTCTACAAAGAGATTTATGTTAACATGTGTTAAAGCACAAAGAGTCAAGTCAGTCTGTGCAACCATTTTGGTTGAATTTGATAAGGAGGTGTCTTCAACAAAGCTTTTCTACTGCACCATTTATCTGAGCTTGCTGAATGCAAGCTGAATTTTCTGGATATTAAATAAAAATCACTTGTCATTTTAAAATGTCTTACCTGGGATAGCTCTTTTATCATCTACATTTGCTTTGCTTTTGAAAGCAGGGAAAAGGTTGGCCACAAGTTCACTCGTCAAGGAAGGAGGTTGCAAATTGTACTCTGCATTGTAATTGCTGGCAACACGGTTGCTCTGTGTTTTAGACTTCCTTCCTCCTCTTCTAGTTTTTGAGGGGTGGCAGGAAGGTCTTCTAAGGGGGGAGAGAGTCTTTCCAAATTTCAGGCTGCCATCATCAACACTAGATTCATTGCTGCTGCTGCTGCTGCTGCTGCTGCTGCTGCTGCTACTACTACTACTTGTGATAAGAGTGGCTTCCTGTTGACCTGCTGGCTCCTGAACACCAAACTTACTGGCAGGCAATTTTCCATGGTTTTTCAATGAGTAATCATCCGCTCCACTGGGTTCATCAGTGGCATAGTCAGCATCGGAAAGATCCATGTTCTTGCCAATGTTAGTTGGTCTATGGTTACTAGGCTTTACTGTGAACTGAGAGCAATGAGATTTAGGATCATCTTCACTATCAGTAGATGTACAGAGTGAATCACTAGAGAGGGGTTTTCCTTCCCATGCATTAGCAGCACCTGCACTGCTGTTCTTTTGGAAATTAGCCATTCTGGTGACACATTTTCTATCTGGTTTAGGTGTAACTTTTATTATTTGATCATTGACTTTCTTAAACCCAGGGTTGACTTCCACTTGGCCCTCTGGGCTTTTCCCCTCAGCAACACAATGCTCATTTTCACACTGTCTAATCTGAGTCACGCTTTGAGCAACCTGAAGTCCAGAGCTCTGCTCCTCTTGATTGTCTTGGTTGCTTTCTAAGTTATGAAGCTCAGGGACATCTGGTGAAGCATCCATGGACCTTCCTACCACCTGTGATACACTGTCTTCTATGTTCTCCATAAGCCACATTGGAACCTTAAAATCCAGGGATCTCTTGTCAACCCTAACCAAATGATCTTGAGACCCAAGACTTGAGGTTTCATTTTTTTCAGTCACCTTTGCTTTAATGTCAATTATTTGTTCATGACATTCCTGTGAACATTTGGACCTGTCAAACTGAGGTGGTACGCCAGATACTTCTCCATTTACCATCCCTTTGCTATCACAACTACCAGATTCGCTGCTGTCTTTTATTTCATCTGACCTTCGCTCGCAATTATGAAGCTGGCCTTTTACATCCCCCTTGAAGGTGATACAATGTGTGTTTTCATCATCCATGATCAGCACGGTAGGGCTAGTGACCTGCCTTTTCAGTTGTGGGTGTTTCCCCAATAGTTCTTCTGCATCCCATTGAGAAGGCCATGATAAATTATTTTGACAATCAAAGCTAACACGTCTAGGAAGTCTGGCTGGTTCCTTGCCAACACTGTTTCTCTTTTTTTCAAGCCTTGCGGTCCCTTCCCCACGTTTCAGAAATGACTTCTGAGCAGTGGCTTTAGTCTCACAGGAGTTCTGTAAGGAAGGCAATTACATTAAAATGTGGTGGGATATCTCATGATTTCTAATTAATAATGAATCCCATTAAAAACAAACAATCTCAAAGAGCTTGGGTGTGAATTTCCAAAGTTTCTGAAGAGAAGAATTCTGGCTCCAAAGACAATGGTTAGCCTCCTCTTGATTTTATTGGGGATTTATCATAGGCTACAGTGTTAGGGGTCCTCCACCTCAAGATGGTGGTGGTTTCCCACAAGTAAGTATGTATGCCAGGCCACTGCCGGGAACCTGGTGTTCTCCTGACCTCACGGCCAGCTCGCTTGATGCCTGTCCCAAGGAAAATGACTCTCTCTCTCACACACACACAGACACCTGCTGATCCTAGGTGCCTCAAACCTTACATCTACACACCAGAGTGTATAATCCGAAGCCCTACAAACTTCCAAATTTCTTCTATGGACCAATAGGTGTTGTTTATATATGAGAAGTCCTCAAGAAAGAATGGCAGGCATGTTCCTGCTCACAGAAGAGAGCAATGAAACCCCTGTTCAAAGAATGAATCATGCCAAATGGGTTTCGAAATCATGCAGAACCATAGGGTTTTAGCAGCATAACAAACATTGTATTAACACAACTTATGCTCTGGTACCTGTTGCTGCTTCTCTGCTTGTTGAGAATCGACTTTAAGTTGCTCCTCAACAAATTCCTCAAATGTCTTCCGCCTCACTCCAATTCCAGGTCTGATTGGTCTAGGGAAATAATAAAGCAGATTTGAACATAAATATTCTGCAGCCATTTTCCATTATGACAAATGGCGGCTGAGGCATGTTATGCTGCTTCAAACTTGGAAGGGGAAATGGCAGAATACTAATAAGAGAAGTGGCAATGGATATCCTACCATTGTGTTTCCCCCACCCCCCAAGAGGTTCAGTATTTCCTCACTGTGTCAAGTCTAATTAGCTCACATTTATCAACACCTTCATGGGGAAAGGGCCACAGCTCAGCAGTAAAACATCTGCTTTGCATGCAGAAGGAGAACCTGCCAAAAATCATAGAAAGCCACTGGTACTCACTGTAGACCATACTGAGCTAGATGGACCAAGAGTCTGAAGAAGTATAAGGCAGCTTTCTATGTCCCTGGACTGATTTTATGGTAGTTTCTTAATTTTTAGCTTGAAATAATGCTGTTCATGTAAAAATGCTTCCACCTCTAGACAGTATTGGATTTGGATGTTGTAAAGATATCAAGGGATCCCTTGATAAGAACTTTGTTTCAGGATGACAATAGAAATCGCGCAGTGGCACCGGAAGGCCCCATTAGCTAAAGTGGTACCTCAGATTAAGAACAGTTTCAGGTTAAGAACGGACCTCCAGAACCCAAGGTACCACTGTACATGCTTTCAGTGGTGGAAACCTGGACTGGGTCAGCAATCAGCCACTCAATACACATTTTCAAAACTCTCTTCAGGAACTTTTTACTTTTGTGTGGCCCCTTGACTGACTCCTCGCCCCTCCACCCCATGGGACTTTGGCTCCTGAGAGAAAAGTTTCCCCATCCTATCCTATACAAAAAGGGGATAAATAAAATGTGCTCCTTTCCCCACTTAACATTTGCATCAAACCTTCCACCAGTTGTAAATGTTTTAACAGTTTTAGAATTTTTTAAAATGTTTTAAGAGTATTATAATATTAGATTTTCCCCTCACCTGTCATCTACATTCCGTGTCTTCATGTTCATTCTTAATCCAAAAGGGGAAATAGAAGCATTTTCCTCTAACTGTTGCTCCCCTCTTTGTTCCGTAACAGGTGGCGAAGTTTCAAGCCAAGGTTCTCCACCTGGCAGACTTGCTTCTAAATATCAGGAAAGAAAATAAAGGCTTTTACTACATTAATTAGGTCTCTTGAACAGGGGAGGGGAGAAGGAGGGGAAACTGGTAACAATGTCCGAGGGAACCTTTTCATGTATTAAAGGGTGGAAACATACCCCCAAAATATTTGTTTCTCTAAATAAACTGAGTCTGAATCTGGATAAGATGCAGATTGTTTGGGGGAGTGGCTCCTGGATCTAGCATTGTCATTTGAGGCCCAGGTAGCTTCAGTGGCAGAGTGCTGACTCCCCTCCACACACACACACACAAAAGGCAGAACTCGCATTTAAGGGATGTAATAAAGCATCAGTTTCCATTCCAACCCAGGTTCGTCGCATGCAGCACTGTTTCCACTGCACTGCAGGTTAGCTTCCGGCAAAAGCTACACTAGTTGTGTACTGTGCATTGTGGCAGAATGTCATGTCATGATTACATGTTATACTATACCATTCATTTCAGTGCAAAGGAAACATGATGGAAATGGGGAGGGGGATCATTAATTACACTTCATATGTAGACAAAAATAACAGTGAATACCTATGGTAGACACTGGATAGATTTCTGTCCACAAATAAACGAACACCAGCCATTTCTGCTCTTGTTAGGCTACTCCACCAACCCTACTCCCAACTGTGGGACGCGGGTGGCTCTGTGGTCTAAACCACTGAGCCTCTTGGGCTTGCCAATCGGAAGGTTGGCGGTTTGAAACCCCACAACGGAGTGAGTTCCTGTTGATCTGTCCCATCTCCCGCCAACCTAGCAGTTCAAAAGCACAACAGTGCAAGTAGAAAAATAGGTACTGCTGTGGCAGGAAGGTAAACGGTGATACCGTGCGCTCTTGTTTCCGTCGTGGTGTTCCGTTGCACTGGAAACTGTTTAGTCATGCTGGACACATGACCCAGGAAGCTGTCTGTGGACAAACACCGGCTCCCTTGGCCTGAAAGCGAGATGAGCGCTGCAACCCCATAGTCACCTTTGAATGGACTTAACCATCCAGGGGTCCTTTATTTTTACCTTTTACTCCCAACTAGGGCTGGTGGACAATTTTGGTTCACTCTGTAATTTGGAAGGAACCTCTCTGGTCCACATTCAATGGTTCATGCTCAAATTAGAACTTAGACACATAGATTCAATTGCATGTCTACAAACCTTTCCAAGTCTGATTCACTCCAACATATGTTTTATGGGCTTGTGTGTGTGGGAGAGAGAGAGAGAGAGAGAGAGAGAGAGAGAGAGAGAGAGAGAGAGAATGGGAATATAAAAACAAAAAATCATTCATTCTGTGTTTCTTTCTTCTGTTTAAACCATTGCTAGGTGCTTGCAACTTTACTTTGGTTATTTTACTTTAGCTCATCACCTTTTTCGTGAGGTTCAGGGTGCTCCCTTAAAACTTCTAAGAAGTTGCTGTTTGCTGAGGTTTCTGTGGCGAGTTGCTGGAAAGTAGGCTTTATTATTAAGGGACTGGTTTGTGAGCTTCCATTATTCTGAGCTTGCAAAGAATTCTCCGAAGGGAACTGGACAGGGAATAAAGCAGCTGGGACTCCTGGAATGGATGGGATCATAGCAAGAAGGTGAGGGGGAATACCAGCAGAAGCTGAAAAGCCTGGATAAAGAAACAAAGCAAGGAGCAAAAATTAGTGTCTTTGATGTCTATTTCCCACTTATCCAGAAAGTATCTACTAAACTGACTCCACACTAAAAACAAATGATTTATCTACCTCGGTGCCAAACTAGTTGCCCAACCTTTCTGGAGGCTATTGATTGTTTGCTTCTGAATGCACATATGGTGAAACTATAGGCAACTCCAGATGAGATCTTAAAATCTGTATGTAGATTATTGATATTATCACAAATGGGTTGCCAGCATCAGCTTTTTCTTCAACTTTTGATAAACTCTAGGTGCTTCCAGATGGGGGCTGAATTTTCAAATAGGTCACTGATATATCTCAAACAGGCTGTTGACTAGAGGCTATTTCTACTTACTGGATTTTCCCTGGAAATGATAAACCCAGAATAAAAGGGTATGGAGAGTAAATGACAAGCTGGAATTTTGATGCCAATGATGTGTGGGTACTACCAAAAAAAATGTATCCATGAGGGGACCTATCATCCTACAATAAACACCTGTCTAGATGCCCCCTATTCCATCTATGTCTATCATTTATCAACAGAAAAAGATGCTTTGTGTGTGATGTTTTAATAGGCACTAGAATTGTTTTTGTGGAGAAAGCCAAGCATCATTAGAATGTCCCGCTTACCCAATCCTCCTGAAATCCACTGTAATTTCTTGCATCCACCCTGCTCTTTTGAAATGTGTTTAAAAAAGCAGCACCTTGGGTCAAGATGACCCAAAGAGCTGTGGTTATTTTTATAGCCTCCTCAAATTATGCTGGAAGATATAACACACTGACGAAAAAGGCAGGAATCTGACATTCCTTGTAGTACCTGAATTAAAGAACGAAATTATTTTCTGCTGTTCAGCTACTAGCTGTTGAAGGTGCTCCATCTGGTGCATTATGAGCTGTTCCTGCTGCCCTGGACTCTGAAAGAAGAAAAGAAAATGAAAAATGGTCTAACTTAACCCTTAAAAGCAGTAGGACAAGGATGGGGAACCTGTGGCCCTCCAGATTGTTGGGCTCCAACTCCCATCTGCCCCAGCACGGCCAATGGTTAGGGATTAAGGGAGTTGTAGGTAAACAACCAATGGAGGTCCACAGCTTCCTCATCTCTGCAACTGGGCTTAAATTAGTCATGGAACTACAGTCCTATGCACATCTGAGAGTAAATCACACTGAGTACAGTGGGACTTGCTTCCAAGTATGTATAGTCAAGGAATATATGGTCAGGACAGATAAAAGAAAGTATTTCTTCACACAGCACATAGTTAAAACTACAGGATTCACTCCCACAGTGATGACCACCAATTTGGAGAATTAAATCAATTCATGGATGATGCAGCTATAAGACTCTCTCAAGGGAAATCTTTAAAAATGTAATATAAACGCCTGCAAGCATTCCAGTTAGAGAACAGCTTTTACCATGGACTTTGAAGAAGCTTAAACTCAAGACGAAAAGGAGAAACGTGCTAAGAGGAAGGCACGTTTGGCAAACGCTCACCGTGATCAACTCCCGTCTGGAAACCTATTTCCCCACTGTGGAAGGACATGTGGATCCAGAAATGGCCTCCACAGTCACTTACAGACTCACTGTTAAGACTGTGTTCATGGAAGGCAATCTTACTCAGCTGCGAGTGATCACCAAAGAAGAAGGAGTTCTAGCTTCCCTGCTGGGATGCAGTATGCCTCTGAATATCAGTTACTGGGAATCACAAGGGGGGAGAATGCAGTTTCATTCAGGTAAGGCTAGCCTATTTCCCATAGGCATCTCATTGGCCACTGTGGGAACAGAATCCTGGACCCAACAGGCTTGCAGCCTGATACATTAGGGCTCTTTGTTGTTAAATGCTGATTATATCTTTAAGGGAGTGTGGCGTTTGCCTATTGATTTAGAAAATGTTTGAACAGGTGGGAAAGATAGGGTTAAAAATATAGACCAATAGGAAACCCGGAGACAGAGCCTCCCTGTGTATAAAAGGGCTTAGCCCGAGGCTTGAGTTAGTTGCTATTGTTGTTGGGAGCTGTTGGTGGGTAGTTGATTGGTTTTAGTGGGTTGGCTGGTTGGGAAAGGCAGTTGGAGAAGCAGTTGGTAGGCAGTTGGTAAGAGAGAGACAGTTAGGGCAGTGGGTTCTTGAGTGAGGGGAGGTAGAAGAGATAGAGAGAGGAAAATAAGACTAAGAAAGTAAAGAGTAACAATGTTTGCAATGCCGTAAAAGTTTGTTTGTGATTGAAATAAAACACACTCTTCTCTAGTTACAGATAGGTAGCCGTGTTGGTCTGCCATAGTCAAAATAAAAAAATTCCTTCCTGTAGCACCTTAAAGACCAACTAAGTTAGTTCTTGGTATAAGCTTTCGTGTGCATGCACACGAAAGCTTATACCAAGAACTAACTTAGTTGGTCTTTAAGGTGCTACAGGAAGGAATTTTTTTATTTTGACACTCTTCTCTATTAATTGAGAACCTGACTGAGGCTGAAGTGATTTTACCGTTGAGGACCTGGTTGGTGGCAGCGGATTAGTGGTGTACGGGTCAATAGTCTGTGAGACGACCGGGGGCTCCGTACGAACGCCACAGGGAGGAATAAACAACTGCCTCTCACATTATCCTTAATCATTAGTCATTACTGGGTGGGGCTGATGGCAGTTGAAGTCCAGGTAATCCATTTATTTAGCATTCATCATAATTTGCCTGCACAAAACTTACATGGTTGTTAGAATATGTCCTTATATAGGGCATTCATTCTGATATGTTTACAGGGCAGTTGGACAGCAACAAACTTTCGTCCTCATTTGCTTGTGGGTATTTACATGCTGCCCCATTAATCATTCAATCATCTCACATTTTTCAGTCCATTTCGCCATCACTTTCTTAACCACAAAATGTCCATTTTAAAATTATTTTTTAAAGTGGATTTGTTGTACTAGAACAACAGGGTGCTTTAATACACTTTAACTGTGGAAAACCTAAAGTTCCAGTGTGCGCTTAAATTCCTCCTGTAAAATAGTGACAGTCTGGAGGCACCCTTTGTTTTGAATAGACACTAGTGCACTATTCAGCAGGGTGTACAGAATTAGAGGGTTTGGATTGTAATAATGCTAACTTAGTTTAAATGGAACACAACCTCACCTGTTTCCCGTTTTGACAGCATATAGCATCTTGAGTTATCAGAGGAGGAGGAGAAGTAGCAGCAGCGGCAGCATTTGGGATTCCCAGGGTTTCACTGTTTTTACCAGCAGGGACTGTTCCTGCCTGAGTTGGTGGTATTAAGTGAGGAAAAAGAATAGAGCTGGCTGTGTAACGGAATGGCTTGGCATCCTGAAAGGTTTGAAGGTGGCCTAGGTCACCAGGTAGGCCAACGTCTCTTTCCAGTGTGCTGGACGTACTCAAGGATGTAAACTGTGCAGGAAAGCGGTTGTTTGTGCTGCTTACCCAACCCAGACTTAAAGAAGATCCCGTTGTTTCATCAGTTGTGCTATGACTTGATGCTTGAGCTGGTGAATCTTTTACAACCTGCTGAGATAAACAGTCTTTCCTCTTGAAAATATCTGATTCCATTTTCTACCATTGGAAACTCTTCTTATGGAACTGTGAATGTAGCTGAAAATGAGTAAAGTTTGTGGAAACTAATCCTAATGTCCTTCATTTTGATTTAACAGAATAGGGTTTTTTTGCACTGATGGGTAAAGTTTTTTTTTCCAATAAAACCTGGGAAAAATGTGCAGTAGTCAGGTTTTAAGTAGCTAAACAGTAAACATTAAGTAAGCTGTTGTTGCTGCTGTTGTTGTTATTTATTCTAAACACCACCTTTCCTCCAAAGAGCTCAAGGCAAAATAGATAATTCTCTCCTTCCTCCCCTCTCCATATTATCATTTTCTCAAAAGCACTGGGGTCTTCTTGTTGACAGAATGATGGACTCACACTAAGGCAAATCTTAGTTTGTTCTACCTGTCCCTATTTATTGAACTTTCTATAGAACGTAGCATGTTTTAGTGATGGAGAGTTTGGGGTGGAAATGTGAGGATGAGAAGGTATTAGAGTGAACCCACAAATATCAGTTGTATCCAGATGCCAGTATTTCTCTCTTAGCCCCTACCAATACTGTAAGCTTAGCCACATAAAGACAGCAGTGGTTTTGTACAGAATCCCTCAGTAGCTGCCTTGGTAAAAATATATCATATTGCTAGGGGCCTTTATACAGGCTCTGTGCCGCTACACTTGCCTCATATGGATTGAACCCTTCCTCACATCTACACACTTGGTAGTTTTGGTCAAGGGCACAGACACTCTCTGTCATTGGCCAGCCACTACCTAATGATGGAAGTCAAAAGTGGACATGGCTGAAAGAACCTCCACTTGGAAGAACAACAGAGAATACTTTAACAATTAAAGACTAACACAATGATAATGGCATAATAAGCTTTGAAAGGCTAGAGGCCTCTTGTCCAATCCCCTGGCCCGTTTCAAAATATCCTACTGCATTAAAAGCAGCCCTGCATGGTGCTTGTCCTATCTTTTGTAACAAAAAAACACCCCAAAACTAAGATTTCACAGCTGCTCTGAGCAGTTTCAGTCCAGAACTAGTATATAGCAATTCAGCTATATAAGTTTTCTTAAGGTTTAACAAACGTCATTTCTGAACCCTTTTTTCTTATTATAGTTTTTGTGACACACACACTTTAAAAAATACAGTAAGTGCAAGAATAGTCAATGTTATAACAGCAGCCATTTGAACGTTTGAGAGGCTTAAGATGAAATACTGAAAATCAGATTACAAAACTGCAAAAGGCACCTGCTTAATGCAACCTATGCACCTCCATGGGAACACCGTGAAATTTACTCAAGAGTGAAGCTGGCTCTTAGCTACTATTTGGTACAAGATTCATGCATTATACATTGTCCAAGCACAGGGACGCGGACTTATAAAAAATATTGGGGGGGGGCCCGGGAAAGCTCATGAATAATAAATAAGCTCATGAATATGCAAATAAAGTGGCTCCGGCCCTAAATAGGGCAAGCCACGCCCCCCCAGCCAGCCGCGGGGGGCTGAAACCGCCAGGAGGAAGGAAATTCCCCCCGGCAGTGCCTTGGCAGGGGCGGTGGTGCTGCGAAGCAGCGAGGCAGGAGCCCCCGCCCCCGGCACTCTGCTGGAAGGGCGCCCGAGATTATTGGGGGGGCTGAGCCCCCCCAAAAAAATTTTTGAGGGGGCTCGAGCCCCCTCAAGCCCCATGGAGTCGGCGCTTATGTCCAAGCATGAAACATAACCACTGAGACTAGTGGGAATTGCTCCCAGGGAACTGCGAGCAGGATTGTAGCCTTGAGATAGCAAAGAACTTGAACCATACACTTCAGTCACACAGCCATCAGAAATGCTGTAAGGAAATAGCATTAAAACGCCATGAGTGTGCTATGTATCCCCAGCAAAATGTGCCAAGGAGCCAGTGTGGTTCTAGACGAGGGCCAGGACATCCCAGGGTTCCAATCCCCACTCAGCCACGAAGCTCCCTGGGTACGCTTGGTCCAATCACTGTCTCACGGCCGAACCTACCTCACAGGGTTGTTGTGAGGATAAAATGAAAATCAAGAACACCACCTCGAGCAACTCTGCGCAAAGGTGGGATGGGTTTGTGACAGAGGAAAGAGTCCCCCTCTGGCGCTCATCCAGACGCGTCTTCTCCACTCCGCCCGTCTCAGTCGCTGCTGTGTCTGCATAGGAAGCCTCCCGGGGCTAATCCTTCGAGGAGCGACAGCGAGGCGTCGAGGGCTGCCGTCGTAGCTACAGCAACCGTAAACAGGAAGGGCTAAAGCCTCGGCTCGCCAAGGGGCGGGGAGGGGCGGCAGCGCGGGGAACCCCGCTTTATTACCCCCCGTCGGAAGAGAGCTGCTGTGCTCCTCGCCTCGCCGAGACAGCTATGGTGGGAAGCTTCTCCGAGGGGCGTGGAAGGGATTGCAGAGAACAGAGCAGATCCTGGACGTGCACAACCGCCAGGTCCTTCCCCCTCGTAGGCTCAGCCTCTCAAGCCTCCCAAGCAGCGTCCCTAGGCCCCACCACGTGGGTCCGGGATCGGCAAGCAGCACTGGAGAAGGAAGCGTTGCCACCGCCCCGTCCCGGCCGAGACCCGCTGAGTGGGCAGACCCCACACATCCCTCGACGTCCCCGCGGGAGGATCGTGGCGGGGTGGGAGGCGAGAGGGGGGCGCGCGCAAGGCCAGCTCCCTGCAGGATTTCGCGCGTTCCCCGTGGTTTCATAACTGCAAGCCCAGCTCAGCTACAAAGAAGTGCATGCATGTCTACATTCTGCAGGGTCGCCTCCATTTCTCTGCTGGGACTTTTGTCTTCTGCTTCTGCTCTTTCTTAGCTTCCAGTACGACACCATCAAGTTCAGCTACTGCCTTGCACGGGATTGTCAAGTCCTTCGTTGGAAGCATTCGCCATCCTCATCTGCTCGCTTTCTTCTTTTATTGGGGCCCGAGCTATAAACTTTGATTGCAGTTAGAAGTGTGGGAGAAAGGAGGGGGGAAGCCCTGTGGCAAGAGCGCATTTTCACTCATGCAGGCAGGGCAAGATACAACCCACCTAATTTCTAGATGCCAGGCATAGTAAAATTGTTGTTTCAGTTATATACTGCCCTTTATCAAAAGATCTCACGGCAGTACAGAACATTAAAAACACATTGGAAACATTAATAATAATCTCAATAAAAGCACAGAGAAAGGCATCCTGAGCGACAGCCTATTATTAAAATAGCCATCATAATAACAGTCTTCTCCTCCACACTTTCACAGAACAAGCCAGTCTTCCTGAGTCCAAGCCAACCTGAATAGCCAAGAAAGAAAGACAGGGTCAAGATCCATTCAGGGAGCCATCAACAAGGCAAAGAATCTTTGCCCAGCCCAGAACATCTCCCAAGGCACATCCCACCTGCCCAAAGTGCAGGTAGAACTACTGCCAGCAGGCTCTCTTGTCAGCAGCAACCCACTTCAGAGTCCCCCAATGGAGTTTCACATGGGGGGACTGTGCCTGCTCAGGTTCCTCTGGCTCCTGAAGCAGCCCCAGTGCCATCACTTGATGACACTGGGCCGGACTGCCACACCATCTCCAGGCTAGCGCAACCCACAAGCGTGCCCGGGCCAGCATGAGCGATGGGGTAGCGGGTGTAGCCGTGGCTCTGCTGCTGTGTCTTGCCCTGCCTCCACCTGGCCAGTGTATAGATTCCTCAGTCAGACTCATCTTCATGCTGCTCTGTCACTGTATTGGTAATAAAACTAGTGAAACACTATGCCATCTTAGGAAAATAATTGAATCTGCAACACAAAAATATTTTCATGTTGGGGGGGGTCAGTCTGGATAATGCCCTTCCCATTCTTGGGGCCCTATATCCAGTGAGGGCTAAAATCTAATAAAGGAGGTTGCTGAGCTGGTCAGCCATGTTTCTTTGGCCACAAAGTGGTCCCCATCAGCATCCCAAAACAATGAGCTAGGTTGCAGGAACTACAAGGAAGTAATGCTGCCCTCCAGGCTAATGGGTGCGCCTTTCCTCCAGACCCACTCACCTAGCTACTAATTACAGTGGTGCCTCGCAAAACGAAAAGAATCCGTTCTGTGATTCTCTTTGTCTAGCGGTTTTTTCGTCTTGTGAAGCAAGCCCATTGACGGATTAGCGCTATTAGCGGCTTTTAGCGGCTTATCAGCTGATAAGCGGCTTAGAAAAAAGGGGGGAAGGAAAAAAAACGAGCAGGAACTCGCAAGACATTGTCGTCTTGCAAAGCAAGCCCATAGGAAATTTGTTTTGCGAAGCACCTCCAAAACGGAAAACTCTTTCGTCTAGCGAGTTTTCCGTCTTGCGAGGCATTCGTCTTGCGGGGCACCACTGTATGAGGACAGTAGCCAGAAGAGTTATGTGTGAAGAAGCTGGAAGCAGGAGACACAGAGACATGTTTGCTCTCTGCTTGATCCAAAGCTGCAACTAATAGAGAAACAAGATTTTCTGGGGTGTTCATGCTGAAAGGTTATGCTCAGGTTGTATATATGCAGAAATAAAAACATAGATTCAAGCCAATCCAGCTAAAGATAAACAATTGAGGAGCTTTATTTTTAAAAAAGCAATTGTCAAAAACTTTTCAACCACACTAGAAATCCAGTCAGTTACAAATCGTTTCTACATCTAAGTTACAAAAATAATATACAGCTAAGAGAAGTGCTTTTTAGTAAATAGTATTTTGTGAATACTACTCAGACATATAATGAATATAATAAATGCTACTCAGACATACAGTGGTACCTCTAGATACGAACGGGATCCGTTCCGGAGCCCTGTTCGCATCTAGAGGTAAATGTAACTAGCGACGGCACGTCTGCGCACACACGCATCGCTTTTCACAGTTCTGTGCATGCGTGTGATGTCATTTTGAGCGTATGCGCAAGCGGCAAAACCCGGAAGTAACAGAGCAACTCGAACACGCTCAATTTGAAGCATATTTAACCCGAGGTATGACTGTATAATGTACCAGCTGCACTGGCCTCCCATCAGCTCTGCTCTCAGGATGCTCTCCTTTATCCTCAGGTTGGTCATCTGCAAAAGATACTCTGAGCTCTGTTGGTCTGAAAGATCCCAAGGTTTCTGCATCCGATATGGATAGCACTTGCCTTGGCCTCAAGTCAGCTAAGCTCCCACTATGTGCACCTTCAGCATCATCATAGTCCTCTGCAAAAGCCACTCTGCGCTCTGCTTGTTTGAATGATCCCAAAGTTTCTGCATCTGATACTGGTATCTCCTGCACTGGCCTCGTATCAGCTCTGCCCTCAAGATGCTCTCCTTTGTCTTCAGGTTGGTCATCTGCGAAAGCCACTCTGCGCCCAGCTGGTTTTGTAGATTCTGGAGTTTCTGCATCTGATATGGTTAGCACCTGTACTGGCCTCAAGTTATTTACTCTAGCAAAGTGCACATCTTCGTCATCATAATGGTCATCTGCAAAGGCCACTTTGCGCTCTCCTGACATTTCTTCATCTGATGTGGGCAGCACCCATACATGTTTCGGCTTCAACTCTTTTGTGGTATCAAGTTTCTCTTCTTCTTCTTCACCATCATATTCACTGACAAAAGCCACTACATCTTCTCTTTTATGGGGAATGCGTTCTTACTGTTTTGTAGATTCAAAAGTTTCTCCATCTGACATGGTTAGTTCCTTTTTTGGCCTCAAATCAATTTCACTTACAAATTTCTCTTCCTCATCAGCCTCATATGTGTTTAGAAAAGCCAACACATCTTCTTTTTTGTAGGAAATGTATTCTGGATGTTTTATCAATCCACTTTCACTTTTAAATGATGTTTCTGGTGTGCTTAGCTCTTGCATTGGCATTAAATCTGTTTTTCTTTCAACCTGTTCTTGTGAGTCAATCTCCAATGTCCCAGCAGAAGATTTTGGTTCTGCTTTTGTCAAAGGCCCTGTTGCATCTGACTTCATTATGCTTTTTAATGATTTCACACTGAATGATTTAATACTAAATCTTTTTGAATGATAAGATTGAGTCTCATCACCAGCATAAAGTGTTTTTGTGTAGGAGGAAGTTATACCCTGAAAAAAAAGAAATACAGTAAAATTATTATAGGGACTTTTTTTAAAAAATGTATTAATTTTCATTTTCTTCTAATGAGAAATTGCTATAGGGACTTGATAGGATGAAGAATCTGATGCAAACAATATATGATCTTAAGAACTGTCTCTGTCTTCATATACCCCTGTCTCAAGGATCATCACTGTTCATAGAAATTAAGAAAGCTTCATCAAATAATATTGAAATCTAAACATTTGCCTATTAAATAACAAAATCCACAGAATCTTAATGATGACTCAAAGCTCTTCCCACAATAAATCGATAACCAAAACAATTTCAGGAGCATATTCTCTGGGTCAAAACTGAATCCCAACAAATTGAGTCACATTGAGTTGGTGGTTCTCTTTTGTTTCTATAAGCAATTTTTATTAAAAGGTTTCAACATAATATACAATAAATGTCAAGCAAATCTAAAGAAGAGAAATAAGAAAGAGATCAGAAATTCCCTGTCAGAGGCCCAGCTCGCAATGACTATATTTCAGTGCCAAGTCAAAATCTGGCTTTTTTTACTCAGTAATCTGGGCCACAGTGAGGGTCACAGTCATAGTCACACAGTGTTTGGCGTGCTTGTGTTGTTTGTTGGTGCTGAATAATATTAATTTCTGTAGCATTTTAAATTAGTGCTGAAAATATATATATCATATCTACACTAAGGGAAACTGCACAGCCAGGATCACCCACACTTTTGCCCTGTACAGATGGTTACAAAATTCTGTGGCAAAGCCAGATTCTACTTGCTTAGAACAGAGTGTAGAATAATGGTATTTACCCCTAACGAAGGAGTGGGTGATTGCCAAGGAACTATGGTGTTTGTTATCACACATACAGAAGCATTAAGATAGTTTTTCGATGACTGTGTTGTTTCTCTTTGCAGCCATGGAATGAAAGCAAGGATGCTAGCTGCAGCAATATTGCAAATTCCCGTTACTACAAAGCCAATACTGTAGTTGCCGAGCAAGTCATACATTGCACCTGCAATAAAAATATGCAGGTTAATTTTCCAAACTTAATTTCTCAAAGAATAACTTTATTTCAACTGTTCCTGTAAAACCTTGCATTATAATGACAAACCAAAAGAGATTTTAAAAATTCTTCCTCCTTTCCAGGGCCACATCCCAAACACAGGCAGCATAGTAAAGAGACTGCTAAATAACTGTAAGGTGGGGAGTGGGGGTGGTAGGAACTAACTGCCTAATAAAAGAACAGATTTGCATTGGTTGATTTACCTGCAAAGGGTGCACCAAAACAACTGCTTGCATTGACAACCATGAGAAATCCCCATGCAACTGGCATTTTCTCGGGCCCCATCAAATCAAATGTAAGGACAGGTAAGAGAACATAGTTTCCTGCATCAACAAATCCCAAAACAGAGCAAGCTGCTATTAGGGAGGGAAAGAGAATTGCACTGTATACACGTAGACTACGTCTCCATCCAAGTGTCTAAATTAAGTACTCGTGAAGTTTATTCTGCACAAAAGTTCCTGCGCACCCTCCTTTTATAAGGTTCTGGTTTGTCTTTCTTATTTTCTTTCTTTCTGCGGGAACTTCAACACAGTCCTGGCAGAAAGTAACGAGTGCTGTATGTATATTCAAGGCTGGGCGGGGGATTTGTGCTCCTTCGGGTGTTGCTGCCATAATTTAACAGCAGTAAACGCAAATCATAGAAATAGGAAGAACTCATTAGACCAAACATGACCACCATTGCTCCAGTTACTGCAAAAAGAAAGAGAAACCGGGACCTTATAAAACGCTCAAGTTGCGCCAAGCGTAATAATACCAGTTAAGTGGTCTCAAAACATTCCCACAAGAAGTAGCGCTGCATTGAAGGAAGGCGCACTTTATATACTTTCCTTGACGACGCACTTGCCTTCTTATTTCGCAAGATTTAGGTGCCACTTGATGGCAATAAAACTTCAACGCGGTTGACAAAAGCCTCGAATGTTGGAACCTTGAAGTGGAAGTGCGCTTCTCATCTTTCTGTCTCTGTGGCAACCTAGAAAGCAGCCCCGCCCCGTGTGTGTGTTCGACCATATGCCCATTGTCCCCGCCCCCGCTTTGTAATGGAGGCGGGGCCTAGGCTCCCTTCGGCTGCTGGGATACTAACAGTGGACTAGACAGGAAAGGGACGAATGTTGGATGAGACATCAGCTAACTTTTCCCCACCTTTCGCGAAATTGCGGTGCGGTATCCGCTCCCGTTTAGCTCCGTCCATAGAAGGTATTGGTCAGGAGAGTATAAATAGGAACATCCGTGGTTGATAGCGGGAAGAACACTTTGAGGAATCGAATGTGTAACCTGTGGCCCTCCAGACATTACTGGATTGTAGCCCGCACTAGCATGGCCAAATGGCCTGGGATGACTGGAGTTATAGTCTAGCAGTGTTAATTCGGAACAGTATGGTGAACATAAAACCTTAACTTTCCTCATATTATTTAAACAGTTGAGGGATTATTATTATTATTATTATTATTATTATTATTATTATTATTATTATTATTATTTTGCTTATAAGAGGAAAAAGCAATACAGAAATTAAACAGGGAATAATACTTATAGGCTCAATAAAAACCCCACCTCATTGTTTACCTCCCCACAACCCAAAAAGCCCCAGAGGTGGATTTAATCATGTTAAAAAACAGTGCATGCACCAAATTAAAAGTGTGTACTCAAAGATGCTCTGTATTTTAAAAAACAACAACATGATCAACAGAGTTACTTGCAGGTTTTTATAAAATTAATCATCAATAAGTGAGTTCTGTGGATTACAACCAGTTCAACTTTGTTTGCAGAGCAGGTCTTTGTGCATCAATAATGAGATTTTTAGATTATATAGTCTATATATTAAGAACCCTTTTCATGTTTTGCTGGCTAACAGACATCCATTTACCCCCCCCCCCCAAATACAGGTCTCTGTTTTCCATCATGAGCGTATTGCAGAGATTTCAGTCTGTGGTACTGCTTGTTAGACATGGCTTGAGGCGACAGAGAACTCTGGCTGAGATCAATGCAGATGCTTCTTTTGTACACCCCCCTCCTGATGGGGGTAGGGGCTGGGTTGTGGTGTTGGCAGCAGCGATCCATTCCTTGTTTATCAGTGGCTTCCACAGTGCTTTTGGCGTTTATATGATGCCCCTTCTTACAACCTTCAAGGCAAGCAACTCACAGATAGGTAGGTCATCGTCACATGTTATATACGGTTGGATTAAGTATGATATAATGGGTGGTGTTCAACTAAGTTTTACACAGAGTAAACCCACTGAAATAAGCAAACATTAACCAACTGTGGATTTCAAAAGGTCTACTCTAGTGGGTGTTCGGGAGGGGGTGTTATCTTGCGCAAGGAGAAATCTTTGTGCTGACAGAACATTCACCTTAGTGCTACATTGACTACAACCTTAAGGGTTAATACAAAAAATAAAGAGGGAGTTAATATTACCTGTTGCATCTTGTTGATGTGCTGAAATAAAAAAACAATGTGGCTTGTATATGTTGCCGCATTTTCATAGACCTCAAGGGCTATAGTATTTCATACCTGTGAAGCATATGGCAATCAGTTTTACTATATCGTTCGTGGCATGTGTGCATTTTCCTTCATTTAATTACAGCTGTTTGTCCTTTTTTAGCCTGGATCGGATCCATCAGCTATGCTTTCATTATGATATTTGGTCCTGTATCTGGAAAACTTCTGGTGAAATATGGAGCCATCAAAGTGGCAATAATTGGAGCAATGGTTGTCATGATTGGTCTAATGTGTTCTTCCTATACCTATGATTTGCGTTTACTATTTTTCACTCACGGAATCATTGTTGGCGTGGGATCAAGCCTGGGCACCACTCCAGGTAACACTTTTTTAAAAAAAAATCAGTCAAGCAACCTGAATCACAATAAAATAGCCAGTTGCATTCTTTGTTCTGAAAAGTTTGCTGTGTGTCCGTAAAGAAAAATGTCACTCCATAATACAGGCCTCATATTTTTCATTATAACCACTAAATTTATCTGGTCATTTTGACAGGCTGGGTACTTCAAAATAACACATACTGTACCTAGTATAGACTGCCATTTATTTATTTGAAGCATACTGTATATATCTGTTCAGGTGTGCAATGTCCTGTGTGTAGAGGGTGTGTGTTTCAGCTTAGGACAGTGTGTTGTGAGGTAAAATTTCAGTGTTGGGCACTGTGATGTGGAAGTCACAGCAGGGTGGAGTGTTATGGGATTGAGGTGTGAAGAGTGTGAGGGGTTTGCAGTGGGTGGGGGTGCCCTCCATGACAGTTCTTCAGGTTTCTGAAGGTGCCCATAGACCCAAAATGCTTGTGAGTTGTGACCCTTCATCTACCCACTGCACCACACTGTCATATGGGGTGTAGGTGTTGTGTGGATATGGGGAATGGCCTCCTATGGCATTTCTTCAAGTTTCTAAATATGCTCATGGGCCCCAGAGAGTTGATGGCCTCTTGTTTAACCACTGTTCCGCACTGATATTTTTTAACTAAAAGAAAAGGCATGACACATCGCATCCACTAGGTGGCTCCCCTTGCAGACATGGCAGTACTGACAAAATTGTAGCTGCATTTGTACTTTCAGTCATGCATGACACTGTTTTACCAAACCTTGTTTTGCACAGACTTTGATAGGGCAGGAAAACCTTAGTAACTTTTGCCATTTGTTTTTTGTAGGCCTGATAATGGTCAGCCTTTACTTTACTAAAAAGCGCTCATTTGCGACTGGAATAGTGATGGCAGGAGGGTGCGCAGGAACTTTTGTGCAGAATAAACTTCACGAGTACTTAATTCAGACACTTGGATGGAGACGTAGTCTACGTGTATACAGTGGAATTCTAATAATATGCATCATTGCGGGATTTGCATATCAACCTCTTCAAAAACGTATGTAATGTTTTAGTCGTCTTAGTTAGCTTTTCTTCTTCTTGCCTTTGTTATATTCTGGTTGCAGATATGTTTTCATTTGCAACAGGCCAACTAGATGTGTCAGGAAGACAGGAACAAGGAGTCTATGGCCTTCCAGATGTTGCTGGACTACAACTCCCATAATCACTACCCATTAGCTGTGCTGGCTGGGGCTGATGGGAATCGGAGTCCAGCTGGAGAGCCAAAGCTTCCCCAGCCCTGCTTTGAAGGATGGCCATAATTAAGAAAAGGTGGTCCTAAATAAATAAGTATTGAAACCCTGCTTTAAAATTGGAAGTCAGGGTCATCCATACCTCTGTGAGGAGGGAGTTATAATTTGGCAGTCATCACAGAAAATATTTTGTCTCTTTTGCCCGGCAGCTGAATCAGTCTCACTGGTGGGCTTGCAAGCAAGGCCTTCCAAGGCAGATCTTAATGTCCAGACTCAAACCTTTTAAAGCAGCTGCGGGGAAGCTTTGCCTCTCTAGATGTTTCTGCACTACGACTTCCAAGAGCCTCTGCAAACATGGCAACTGATCAGGGGTGATGGGAGTTCAGCAACATCTGGAGTGCCAAAGGTTCCCCACAGAAGAAAATGAGATTTTGGAAAGTATGGTTTGCCACTCCTGAATAAATAAAGAGTAAGGAAAGCTGCACATGCTGAAATTGCTTCTTGCATTTCACTGTTCAGTCTTGTATCCTACCTGATCACCCCACCTGGCAAATGACTTTCCATGGCTCCTTTCTCATTTTCATGTTAAGAATGCACAACTTGCATTGACTCAGAATCAAATGTAAGATGCAGAAGTAATTACTGAGTTAGAACCAGAGTATAGGGCTGCAGCTGAAAAGGATGTGTGCATGTCCCCCTTCCCCCAACAACAATATCTGATTTATTCCATTAGATATCTAAGAAATTTTAATTTCTCCCACATCCTGATACCATTATAGTGTATGATTCCTTGCCAGCCATCAGTGATGTGAAATAGAGCAGGGAATGCACATTATAACAACATTAGGTCATGGAGTCAGTTGAACTAGACACTACAGAGTGGGGAACAGGAACTTGAAAAATACATGAGAAATTTGTCTTCAGCTAAGTTCAAGGACAGGGCTGCTATTCTAGAAAAAGAGGTGCCAGAACTCACTGTGAACACCTCCCTCGTTCTCTTAGAATGCCAATGGTACCCACCTGAGAGGTGTCGGAACTGAATTCTGGCTGAAAGAAAGCTGTATTCAAGGGGCTGAGTAGAGTAGCATGATCAGGACTCCCAGGTCATGCAGTGTCTGAAACTAGGCCAGTATCCCACAACTGAAGCCCCTCTTTCCCCAGCATTCAGTTGATAAAGGGTTTGGTGCCAGTGGGGGAAGTAGAAGATTTCCATCTTGTTTTGTGAAATTTTAGTGAGATATGAACATTTTAATTCTATTGTAGCAAGCTTCCTAAATTTAAGGGCGAGGTCAGAGTACCACTTATGCAGACATAGCAGACTAGTTTGTTAAAAGTACAAATTAGATTTTTGTGCATTGGCTGTATGTGTTTGAAACCTCATATAAAACACATCTCATCTTTACTGCTTCTTGATGGTGGGCCCTCATCCTTATTAGACATGGTATTTTGTAAATATTATTATGCAAATAATAATTTGTTTCAATTGTGTGTTTTTTAAAGATAGAGCTCATCCAAGTGTAGTCGAAAAGTTTAAAACCTCCCCACTAAGAGGTTTTATTGTTGATTTAAGTTTGTGGAAAGATCGTATCTTTGAGGTTTGGGTCTGTTCTCTTGGATTAGCCAAATTTGGATTCTTCATACCATTTGTGCATATGGTAAGAACTAGTTTGTACACTTGTTTTCATGCGAAAGAAGTATGCTTCTTTTCTGCTGTATTTTATATGTAATTTTATATATGATTACGATGCAACAACATTCAATATAGAATCAAATGTTTCATAACAAAATTATTCTAAATAAGTATCTTCCTTGGGAACAAAACCCAGTAAGTGTTTGGACAATTTAAAAAGTGTTAGCAAGTACAGGTTGTACTTCGGTTCTCAAATGCCCCGGAACTCATACATTTCAGCTCCTGAACAATCGAAAACCGGAAATGAATCTTCCCGTTTTTGAACATTCTTTGGGAAGCTGAACATGCAAAGGGGCTTTTGCAGCTTCTCATTGGCTACCAGAGCGTCCTGCAGCCAATCAGAAGCCGTGCTTTGGAAGTTGAATATTTCGTAAGTTGAACGGACTTCTGGAACGGATTCCATTCGACTTCCGAGGTACAGCTGTATTGTGGCAATATGTAACCTTATTTATATGCCAGATATGCAATTTCTTGTCATTATAATTTGTGCTTTTACAACTGTGCTCTCTATCCACATTTTACAGATGGTCAGTGGTGGCTGAGAAAAAATGACTTACACAAAGCTGGTACAGAAAAGTGAAGTCCTTGGTTGTCTTCTTTTGAGAATAGGAGATATTTGTGATCTTAGATCAGTGCACCAAAAAGGATAATTTTTTATTGTTTTCATCTTAAATAACCCCGGGGAAGGCTGGCAAAGGTTGATCTGCTATAATTACCAAGGGACCGTATAGATCTGATGACACTTTGTAGGCACAAATTTTGTTGTTGCTTACTTATTTTTACATTCAACTCTTATGCTGGCCTGGGAACACTACAGTGCTGAAGGTGTAGGGTGTAAATAAATCACTGGTGGGGGTGGGCAGGGCAGACTCACCTAACAAGAACAGTGTGGTATAGCGATCAGGGTGTTAGACTAACAACTACGAGACCAGGTGTCAGGATGCTGTCAGCAGCTCCCGTCTGCTTGCCCAGGAAAGTATAAAGACAAGAATACGTTTCTTACAGTCTTTTTTTATTTACAGAGAGAGGCTGTAGAACCCAGTCTCTTGGGTAATGGTGTTGTCCTGAGTGAATCCACACACACACACACACACACACACACACACACACACACCTTTCCCGCTTCCTCATTCGTCATTCTCATCGTTTCTTCTGTGGGTGCTGCTACATGCCCTCTGTCTTCAAACTCTTTCCTCTCCTACTTTTAAGGCTTGATGGGTTCTGGAAGATGGAAGGTCTGGAATGCTTTCTAATGAGAACAGGTGTTGCTCCGGCTCTCCCATGATCTCCCAGCTTTTCCCTTCATCTGCCTCTGAGCTGCAACCTCCCACAAACCCCTGTTGTCAATCTATATTGTCTTCCACTTCCTCCTCCCTGGAAGGGCCAGGAGGGGGAGGCGGTCTCCACCACTCCTCCTCCTCAGCCCAGTCCCTCACACTAGGGTACAAATCCCCACTTGGCCATGAAGCACGCTGGGTGACCTTGGGGCAGCGGTCACTGCCTCTCACCCTAACCTACCTCATAGGTAGGGGAATAAATGAGGAAGAGGAGAGCCACGTACTCCACCTTTGGTTCCTTGAGAAGAAGGGATATAGATGCAATAGATAAATAAGCTTGAGAAAGGGACCTTTAGCTGTTCCTTTTGAGACCATTTGCACTTTCCTTCGTTGTTTACTCTGCAGAAAGGCTTAAAGATGGCTACCAAATTATTTTATATGAAGAACCTGTCAGATGCAAATTATCACATCCCTTTATTATGGCAAATCAATGATGTCATTGCCTCAGTTCTATACTTTGCAGCTGTCCACAGACTCTACTGAAGAGGGAAAGGGCAAGGAGAAGAAGGAAGAAGAAGAATTAGGAGGTTTGATGCTTCCTGGCAGATTCTCAATTGCATTAATGTATGTTTTGCCGACTCCCGGCAGTGTGCGTTCAAACACTCCGACTTACACAAGGAACCGCTGTAACACTGAATGACCTGGGTTGCTCAGTTGTAATCAGCACTCAGTTGCCTAAATATACATTGTATTTATGACAAATGCATAGAGAGGTGAATATAAACTCAGTGGCCTCATTTTGCAGATTAAACTTGCTGGTGACCTGGGCATTCCACTGGAGAAAGCATCCTACATTATGGTAGCAATTGGAGTGAGCAGCATGGTTAGCTCTCTTCTATTTGGAAAACTCTGTGATATTGAACGAATCGATCGGCTGTATCTTAACCAAGTGTCCATATTGTCCGTTGGCAAGTATTCTGCATAAGCATTCATTTGATTTTGTTGGAATAGTGCGAAGCTTTTAAGAGACTAGTCAGGATTAGAAAAACTACCCCCATGGTGAGCACAATTGCCGATTAGGACTGTGACTGAAATAAATGAAGTTCTGCTACTTGATCCAGCCAGGCCTGTGTAATCAGAACTCTACCTCTGTCTCCATAGCTGGATGGCGTGTTGCATATGTGTTTTCTCTCTCTGGTCAGGGTGTGCAAAGCCTTTTTGTAAAAGTTGAAAATGTGATAAAAAATGGACCCACTCCATTCTCTTATCCCTGCCAAGTGTCTTATGGGGGGGGTGGAGGTCAGCTAGTTAGGGGTGGGCTCAGTGGAATGGATATACCATTTCTTCATAATTATCGGGATGTATGGAATTTGGTGGTGGGACGCGGGTGGCGCTGTGGGTAAAACCTCAGTGCCTAGGACTTGCTGATCGCATGGTTGGCGGTTCAAATCCCCGTGGCAGGGTGAGCTCCCGTCGTTCGGTCCCAGCTCCTGCCCACCTAGCAGTTCGAAAGCACCCTTAAGTACAAGTAGATAAATAGGTACCACTTTATAGCGGGAAGGTAAACGGCATTTCCGTGTGCTGCGCTGGTGCTGGCTCGCCAGTTGCAGCTTCATCACGCTGGCCAAGTGTCTTTGGATGGCGCCGGCTCACAGCCTCTTGAGCGAGATGAGCACGCAACCCTAGAGTTGGACACGACTGGCCCGTACGGGCAGGGGTACCTTTACCTTTACCTTTATGGAATTTGGTAGATGGAAAAGTCATCCCAAACAATACACTAGGCCGATCATAAGAATTATAGGGCCTCTATATACCCAGGACAAGCACTAGACTGATCATTTTTCATTAGATACTTGCCCTTTAATGGTTCGATAAATAAAGAATTATCAGCAACAACTATCCAGTAATTGTTTTTAAGATTAATGCTGAAGTATACATACCTTGTGTATGCAAATGTAGTCTCCCCCCAACTATTTAAGAAGATTTGTGAGCAGTTAAAAGAATCATATAGGTCCCACCATCATTTGAAATATGCCCATTAAGGAGTCAACCAATGATATTGTTTATGTATCCTACCCAAAAAACCACTGGCCCAGTAAAGAGTAAAAAGCACTCAATAGGATTTATTTATTTTGGGAGTGTTCTGAAAAAAAGCCTAGCAATAACAATGCAGTTGTTGAGGTAATCTGAGATTCAAATGTGTAGTTTAGAAAATGGCTAGTGTTGACCCAATAGACTTTTGACTCCCTGCCCATCTGCTTATGAAATTCTCCTGAGTTTAAGCAATCATAGAGATTGTAGTCCCACCTCTTGCAATGCTGGAATCTCAACTAAAGAATCCACGACAGAAGACCATCCAACCTCTGCTAAAAAAACCTCCAGTGTACCAGCAGTGATTTACTACATAGCACCTTCAGAGATGGGAAGCTGTTTAAGAAACAGAAATTTGTTGAGTAAGGAGCACTGAGCTTTCGTAATGGCTGGATAGTGGACTTTTAAGGCTGTAGCGTTACTGTATTGTCATGTGTTTTAATGAATCGGTAAGCATGTTTGTCTGTAGTAAAATATCCTACAATGTAGTTTTCTGTTTTGTTTTCCAGGTGTGGTATATTTTATCATTCCTCACTGTACAAACTTTCCCTCCCTAATAGCAGCTTGCTCTGTTTTGGGATTTGTTGATGCAGGAAACTATGTTCTCTTACCTGTCCTTACATTTGATTTGATGGGGCCCGAGAAAATGCCAGTTGCATGGGGATTTCTCATGGTTGTCAATGCAAGCAGTTGTTTTGGTGCACCCTTTGCAGGTAAATCAACCAATGCAAATCTGTTCTTTTATTAGGCAGTTAGTTCCCACCACTTCCACTCCCCACCTTACAGTTATTTAGCAGTCTCTTTACTATGCTGCCTGTGTTTGGGATGTGGCCCCGGAAAGGAGGAAGAATTTTTAAAATCTCTTTTGGTTTGTCATTTTATTGCAAGGTTTTACAGGAACAGTTGAAATAAAGTTATTCTTTGAGAAATTAAGTTTGGAAAATTAACCTGCATATTTTTATTGCAGGTGCAATGTATGACTTGCTCGGCAACTACAATATTGGCTTTGTAGTAACGGGAATTTGCAATATTGCTGCAGCTAGCATCCTTGCTTTCATTCCATGGCTGCAAAGAGAAACAACACAGTCATCGAAAAACTATCTTAATGCTTCTGTATGTGTGATAACAAACACCATAGTTCCTTGGCAATCACCCACTCCTTCGTTAGGGGTAAATACCATTATTCCACACTCTATTCTAAGCAAGTAGAATCTGGCTTTGCCACAGAATTTTGTAACCATCTGTACAGGGCAAAAGTGTGGGTGATCCTGGCTGTGCAGTTTCCCTTAGTGTAGGTATGATATATTTTTTTTAGCACTAATTTAAAATGCTACAGAAATTAATATTATTCAGCACCAACAAACAACACAAGCACACCAAACATTGCGTGACTATGACTGTGACCCTCACTGTGGCCCAGATTACTGAGTAAAAAAAAGCCAGATTTTGACTTGGCACTGAAATATAGTCATTGCGAGCTGGGCCTCTGACAGGGAATTTCTGATCTCTTTCTTATTTCTCTTCTTTAGATTTGCTTGACATTTATTGTATATTATGTTGAAACCTTTTAATAAAAATTGCTTATAGAAAAAAAGAGAACCACCAACCCAATGTGACTCAGTTTGTTGGGATTCAGTTTTGACCCAGAGAATATGCTCCTGAAATTGTTTTGGTTATCGATTTCTTGTGGGAAGAGCTTTGATTCATCATTAAGATTCTTTGGATTTTGTTATTTAATAGGCAGATGTTTAGATTTCAATATTATTTGATGAAGCTTTCTTAACTTCTATGAACAGTGATGATCCTTGGGACAGGGGTATATGAAGACAGAGACAGTTCTTAAGATCATATATTGTTTGCATCAGATTCTTCATCCTATCACGTCCCTATAGCAATTTCTCATTAGAAAAAAAGAAAATTAATACATTTTTTAAAAAAGTCCCTATAATAATTTTACTGTATTTCTTTTCTTTCAGAGTCTAGCTTCCTCCTACACAAAAACACTTTATGCTGGTGATGAGACTCAATCTTATCATTCAAAAAGATTTACCGGTAGTATTAAATCATTCAGTGTGAAATCACTAAAAAGCATAATGAAGTCAGATGCAACAGGGCCTTTGACAAAAGCAGAACCAAAATCTTCCGCTGGGACATTGGAGATTGACTCACAAGAACAGGTTGAAAGAAAAACAGATTTGATGCCAATGCAAGAGCTAAGCACACCAGAAACATCATTTAAAAGTGAAAGTGGATTGATAAAACATCCAGAATACATTTCCTACAAAAAAGAAGATGTGTTGGCTTTTCTAAACACATATGAGGCTGATGAGGAAGAGAAATTTGTAAGTGAAATTGATTTGAGGCCAAAAAAGGAAGTAACCATGTCAGATGCAGAAACTTTTGAATCTACAAAACAGTCAGAACGCATTCCCCATAAAAGAGAAGACGTAGTGACTTTTGTCAATGAATATGATTCTGAAGAAGAAGAAGAGAAACTTGATACCACAAAAGAGTTGAAGCCGAAACTGGTTTGGGTGCTGCCCACATTAGATGAAGAAATGTCAGGAGAGCGCAAAGTGGCTTTTGCAGATGACCATTATGATGACGAAGATGTGCACTTTGCTAGTGTAACTAACTTGAGGCCAGTACAGGTGCTAACCATATCAGATGCAGAAACTCCAGAATCTACAAAACCAGCCGAGCGCAGAGTGGCTTTTGCAGATGACCAACCTGAAGACAAAGGAGAGCATCCTGAGAGCAGAGCTGATACGAGGCCAGTGCAGGAGATACCAGTATCAGATGCAGAAACTTTGGGATCATTCAAACAAGCAGAGCGCAGAGTGGCTTTTGCAGATGACTATGATGATGCTGAAGGTGCACATAGTGGGAGCTTAGCTGACTTGAGGCCAAGGCAAGTGCTATCCATATCGGATGCAGAAACCTTGGGATCTTTCAGACCAACAGAGCGCAGAGTGTCTTTTGCAGATGACCAACCTGAGGATAAAGGAGAGGATCCTGAGAGCAGAGCTGATGCCAAGAGTTCAGGATCTACACATCCGACAGGATACCCTCCCCTAATAAGAGGCATGGCTTTCCTAGAGAACTCTGAAAGTGATGAAGAGCCCAGCCAATTCGAGACCAATAAAAACCCCCTTTAGAAGTGAAACTTCAACACATGTAATACAGGCACAGCAAATGCCTTCGACTTCCCATGGAAAAGAAGAGGGTATGGCATTTGCCAGTGATGATGATGATGGTGAACAAGCACCACAACAGAAATGATCAGCGTGCAGCAGCAATGTTAATGATACTGGATCATTTACAAATCTGTCTGGCCCGTCAAGGGTACATTACATAGTACCCTTGCTTGATGTCTGAGTAGTAGTCACAAAATACTATTTACTAAAAAGCACTTCTCTTAGTTGTATATTATTTTTGTAACTTAGATGTAGAAACAATTTATAATTGACTGGATTTCTAGTGTGGTTGAAAAGTTTTTGAAAATTGCTTTTTAAAAATAAAATAAAGCTCAATTGTTTTTCTTTAGCTGCATTGGCTTGATACTATGTCTTTATTTCTGCATATATACAACCTGAGCATAACCTTGCAGCATGAACACCCCAGAAGATCTTGCTTCTCTTATTAGTTTCAGCTTCGGATCAAGCAGAGAGCAAGCATGTCTCTGTGTCCACCCATTAGCCTGGAGGGCACCATTACTTGTAGTTCCTGCAACCTAGCTCATTGTTTTGGAATGCTGCTGCTGAATGATTAATGGGGCAGCATGTAAACACCCCACAAGCAAATGAGGATGAAAGTTTGTTGCTGTCCAACTGCCCTGTAAACAAATCAGAATGAATGCCCTATATAAGGACATATTCTAACAACCATGTAAGTTTTGTGCAGGCAAATTATGATGAATGCTAAATAAATGGATTACCTGGACTTCAACTGCCATCAGCCCCACCCAGTAATGGCTAATGATTAAGGATAATGTGAGAGGCAGTTGTTTATTCCTCCCTGTGGCGTTCGTACGGAGCCCCCGGTCGTCTCACAGACTCTTGACCCGTACACCACTAATCCGCTGCCACCAACCAGGTCCTCCCCGGTAAAATCACTTCAGCCTCAATCAGGTTCTCAATTAATAGAGAAGAGTGTGTTTTATTTCAATCACAAACTTTTACAGCATTCCAAACGTCGTTACTCTTTACTTTCTTAGTCTTATTTTCCTCTATCTCTTCTACCTCCCCTCAAGAACCCACTGCCCTAACTGTCTCTCTCTTACCAACTGCCTACCAACAGATTCTCCAACTGCCTTTCCCAACCAGCCAACCCACTAAAACCAACCAACTACCCACCAACTCCCAACAACAACAACTAACTCAAACCTGAGGCTAAGCCCTTTTATACACAGGGAGGCTCCGCCTCCAGCTTTCCTATTGGTCTATATTTTTAATCCTATCTTTCCCACCTATTCAAACATTTTCTAAATGAATGGGCAAACGCCACACTCCCTTAAAGATATAATCTGCATTTAACAACAAAGAGCCCTACTGTATCAGGCCGCAAGCCTGCTGGGTCTAGGATCCTGTTCCCACAGTGGCCAATGAGATGCCTATGGGAAATAGGCTAGCCTTGTTGTTGTTGTTGTCGTTTAGTCGTTTAGTCGTGTCCGACTCTTCGTGACCCCATGGACCAGAACACGCCAGGCACCCCTGTCCTCCACTACCTCCCGCAGTTTGGTCAAACCCATGCTGGTAACCTCGAAAACACTATCCAACCATCTTGTCCTCTGTCGCCCCCTTCTCCTTGTGCCCTCCATCTTTCCCAGCATCAGTGTCTTCTCCAGGGAGTCTTCTCTTCTCATGAGGTGGCCAAAGTACTGGAGCCTCAGCTTCACGATCTGTCCTTCCAGTGAGCACTCAGGGCTGATTTCCTTAAGAATGGATGCGTTTGATCTTCTTGCAGTCCATGGGACTCTCAAGAGTCTTCTCCAGCACCATAATTCAAAAGCATCAATTCTTCGGCGATCAGCCTTCTTTATGGTCCAGCTCTCACTTCCATACATCACTACTGGGAAAACCATGGCTTTAACTATATGGACCTTTGTTGGCAAGGTGACATCTCTACTTCTCAAGATGCTGTCTAGGCCTGTCATTGCCCTTCTCCCAAGAAGCAGGCGTCTTTTAATTTCATGGCTGCTGTCACCATCTGCAGTGATCATGGAGCCCAAGAAAGTAAAATCTCTCACTACCTCCATTTCTTCCCCTTCTATTTGCCAGGAGGTGATGGGACCAGTGGCCATGATCTTCGTTTTTTTGATGTTGAGCTTCAGACCATATTTTGCGCTCTCCTCTTTCACCCTCATTAAAAGGTTCTTTAATTCCTCCTCACTTTCTGCCATCAAGGTTGTGTCATCTGCATATCTGAGGTTGTTGATATTTCTTCCAGCAATCTTAATTCCAGCTTGGGATGCATCCAGCCCAGCCTTTCGCATTATGTATTCTGCATATAAATTAAATAAGCAGGGAGACAAAATACAGCCTTGTCGTACTCCTTTCCCAATTTTGAACCAATCAGTTGTTCCATATCCAGTTCTAACTGTAGCTTCTTGTCCTACCTGAATGAAACAGCATTCTCCCCCCTTGTGATTCCCAGTAACTGATATTCAGAGGCATACTGCGTCCCAGCAGGGAAGCTAGAACTCCTTCTTTGGTGATCACTCGCAGCTGAGTAAGATTGTCTTCCATGAACACAGTCTTAACAGTGAGTCTGTAAGTGACTGTGGGTGTGCAGCTTCCTTCCCAAGCCTCTTCATCTGCTAAAGATGGGGTCCTTGTCGTCCTCCTGCTTCCTGGCAAAAGGCAGTGTGCAGCCTTCCCGGGCTGCTTTCCTGGGTGCCCCAACGCTGGAGACCAAGCCTGTCAGCACGTTTTCCTGCTTGATCGCCACCACCACGCCTGGGATCAGGGTGGTGGGGGAGGCAGAGGACATTTTCCACCGCCCCCTCCCTTGTTTTGGAGTTGCAGGAGGGGGGTGCGCCAGAGGGATCTTTGCACCACAGCACTGGATATGCTTAAGATGGCCCTGATGTGAAGGTATCAATTCATCAGATATAACTTTAAAAACGATGTACCTTCACCTTGTTTTTAACATTTATTTCTTTATTCAACTTTTTTGAAAATACAAATTGAAAATCAAGCATAACAAAACAGGTGCAAAGGAACAGTATTAACAGGGTCTAAGGCACCTCAGTGACTATATATACTGTACTGATAGTCCTAAACATTTTCTCCTTTAAAGATCATTTACAGCATTTTCCTTTACAGGGTTTCAAGACAAAGAGAGAAAATAACTCCCAATGTCTATAGTCTGGTATATCAGTCATTGTCCTTTACTGACATTGTCCTTTTTATTGACTAATCAATAAAAAAACTTCCTATATCTTCTCAAATGGGTCCTTTATCTATTGTTCCCTCATTACCCTTAGTTTTTGCATTTTTGACTACATATGATAAAATTAATAAAAATAATAATTCTAAAACCCTTTTACGGGCCAGAGAGGGGAACCACCTCTATTTCAATCAGCAAAAGAAAAGCCTATTCCCAGTGGTCAACAGGTGCCATTGCTAACAACTTAGCCAATTCAAGAAAGCAGTGGGGCAAACCATAACAGTACACTTTCGATAATTCTTATAATATCAATAGCTGAAGTGGAACTATAACAAAACAAACACAGGAGCCAGCTGCACCCATTAAAGGAAGAAAGAGTCCCTGCATTTCCAGAAGATGGCAATCTTGTGTTTTTCTGATATGTCTGAAGAGAAGAGGTATGCATGCAAACACCCGGAAATCTGGTCCCGCTATGGGAACAGAGAGACTGGCTTTATTTGAAATGTGTAAAGAGCTATTAGCTACCTTTGAAACTGACCAGTTTTCTGTGGCAGAAGTTTATACGGGCATGATGTATTAAGTGAACTGATTTGAACAGTATAAAGAAGCCAGCATATCTGTGTGAGGCCTGAATAATGATTCTACCTGAGGATAACCATGTTGTATACACAATAATCCATTATGTCATTCACAAACTTCACTTGTCTGTCTGGAGTGGACAGCATCGGAACTTATCTTTGAGCCAAGTGTAGTTCCACAGTTCATATGTCTCACACAGCACAGGCTTGTAATTATTTTCACAAAGTAGTTCCTGAACTTCACACCAATGAATGCATAGAGCACAGGGTTCATGCCACAGTGCAGGAAAGCCAGAGTTTCCGTTACGTATTTTGCGTAAGCCAATTGCTTTTCACTCTGGCAAGCTTTGTCCAATTTCCCCATAGATTCTGCCGTCACTAGGAGAACCATATTGTAGGGAACTTGGCACAGCAGAAAAACAACTACGATAGAGATAATCACTCGTATAGCTTTGCTTCTTTTGGAATTCTGAGCCTGCACTAAGGTTCTGACAATGAAGGTGTAGCAAAAAACCATGAACAACAGAGGGACAAAAAATCCAAATAAAAGCTGGAAACTTAATATCAGCAATTTCAGTTGTACATTGGAATTTGCACTGGATTTGTGATCACAAATGTATGTGGTTGCATTGCCTGGAAGTGCGTAGCTTTCACTGAACATGAAAGTAGCACTTGAGATTAACATAGAGGAGACCCAGACAGCCAAACAGATCACTTTACTGTGGGCTAGACACCTTGCCCGAAGCTTAAATGACTTTATGGCCTGCACAATGGCAACATACCTGTCTATGCTTATGCAGGCCAAGAGCAACATGCCACAGTTGAAGTTAATGGCATAGATACCTTTAGTGAGCTTGCAGAGGAAATCCCCAAAAATCCAGTTGTCCAGAGCGTAGTTCACTGCCCAGAAAGGAAGAGTGAGAACAAATAATATGTCCACAATAGCCATATTGCAGAGGCAGACATCAGTTATAGAATCAGACCTCTTATATAAAACAAATGTCATCACTACAAACATATTTCCCACGAACCCCAGGACACAGATCAGGGAGTAAGCAATGGGAAGAAAGGCTTTCGTAAAGTTTCTGACTTCATCCTTGTCACATGGCATTGCAATCTCAGCATACAAATCAGAATAATCTGCGATGGTTGATTCTTCCTGAAAGGACAATGGATTCCATTAAACTCACATTTCGGCAAGCTCTGGTTTAGGTAAGGAAAACGTTTGGTAAAAACATTTGGTCTTCATTTGTTTGGTTCTTAAATGTACATTCTGAGGCAGGGGGAAATCTATGCTCCATAGGAAAGGCCTGGAATATAGCAGGGGGGAGGATGTGCTGTAGTGGGAATGGAGAATCACCAAAATTAGGGCAGGGACAGAATTTCTTTGTTCTGGAGAGAGCAAGGTACATAGAATGGCACACATGTCTGTCTCAAACTATGACCCAAAAGAACTTCCTGTACAAGGCTCAACACACTCCCTCACTCCATCTATTCTAGCAGAGAACCTGGGATGGCAAGCTTGTCGTTCGGAATGTTGTCAATTCTGTTATAACACTGCTTAACTTCTGATTGGCTTCAGCAAATCTCATAAAATCACATAGCCACAGCAAAATAAATTACCACAAACATGGTTAAATGTGATCGCACAGTTTGGTCTCAAAAGTTTCCCACAAAGTAACAGTCTTATAGCCCAGTCTTCCCCTTCCCCCACCCTAAAAAAAACCATCAGGACACAGTTAAAGTGCATCTCCTCACATACCCTATTCATGTAGCTTTATATTCACACATTATAGGATGTGTGCATGTAGAGGAAGGAGGGAGAAATACATTTCATAAACTCACACAAAGTCATAAATGAACCAGCAGTTAGATTAGCACACTTAGGGGTGCCATACATCCAGGAACTCCTGGACATGACCTCTTTTGGGGGTCCTACATGCCCATCCAGGGGGAATTTTCCATTTGTCCTGGATTTTGGTTTAAAAAAGTAATTGTGCACGGGTAGCTCTGGTTCAGGCTCTGGCACAGGATCTTGGAGTCAGTGGCAGTGGGGGGGCTATTGGGTGATTGCCCTAAAAAAGCTCATGGCTCATATGGCAACCCTAACAGTGAACACATTTCTGGGCAGTCTATAATACAGTATTGGAATAAACAGAATTTCATATAATAGGTTGCACCCCCATATGATGCATGAGTGGAAGGCAGATCACACAATGCATTTTTTCTTTCCCCTTCTCTCCCCTGCAGTCCCCTTCCCCAGAGGAGAATACTGTGGACCAAATACTGGGGAATTCCTCTGGTTGTGGGGAGGAATCTTGCTTCACTTGAGCACAAGATACCTCCAGCCAATTTGAGGCAATTCACCTCTTCCATTGCAGCCCCAGATTGCACAGTCCACTGTGTTTGGTAAGTCACTTCAACTCCAGAGGGGCTTTTCTGGGGGTACAGAGAAGGAGGGTGGGGAAAGATCCATTATGTGAGCTTGTGCATTCTGTTTGTGCAGTGTTTGTTACAACCTAATATGCTTAGGAATTATGGCCATCTCTGTGAAATATTTTTCACTGAAGTCCTGTACGGAAGATAGGACAGGCATTTCAACCTAATTTGAGTTATATGCAGTTGGCAGACTTGCGTCAGAGAGCTGGTTAGGGACAGGATAAGGAGCAAGAAACTTAAAATATTAAATAAACATTATCTCCAGTGGTCTCTTGCACCCAGCATTTGTCTCCAGTGCATGTGGCAAATCTGCAGGTGTGGTAAATACAGTGGTACCTCGGGTTACATACGCTTCGGGTTACATATGCTTCAGGTTACACACTCCACTAACCCAGAAATAGTGCTTCAGGTTAAGAACTTTGCTTCAGGATAAGAACAGAAATCGGGCTTCGGCAGCGCGGCGGCAGCAGGAGGCCCCATTACCTAAAGTGGTACTTCAGGTTAAGAACAGTTTCAGGTTAAGAACGGACCTCCAGAACGAATTAAGTACTTAACCCGAGGTACCACTGTATATATATTTCAGAAGGAGCCAGAAAAAAGTTGACCAATGAACTGGAGCGAGCAAAGCTGTCATTTCCATTGTTACAGTGCAGTTCCATACATGTTTATCAAGTTCAATGAGAATTACATTGCAATCCTAACTCAATGGGACTTGCTCCTAGGTAAGTGGAATTAGGATTGCAGCCTAAGGGGGCTTCCAAACTGTCACTGTTTTCAAGTGAGGTTCAGTCGCTTACACAGGCAAATTCAGGTTGCACAGATCAGACTTTTTGCATTAAGGAAAGTGAGGGGAAATGCAATGGAAAGTGTCAGATGCCGCTGGTTTTGACACAACAACCTCTAGCCAATGTTCTCTTATCTTCCTGCAAACAAATCAGGATGAATGTGCACAATCTAAAATTCCCCCAAGTCTCACGCCAAGTATGCACAGGTTGCAGCCACAGAGGAAGAAACAGAATTGGCTTTGAAGTTCAAGACAGCTCTGCTTGATCTCCCTCATCGGTTTCAGTACACATAACATAGTATTGCTTCCTCTTTTCCCCTCTGTGGTGAAGAGAATGGAGTTCAGCAGAAAAAGACATACCGTACCCCGCTCATTGTGGTGCTCTGTCTTTCTTTTGACCAGAGAAGACTTGTAGCAATAGCAGTGACAGTTCAGCTGGATTTACAGAAAGTCTCTGCAAAGAAAGGAAGTGGATTAGGAAAATGAAACAGGAAAATGAAACAGGAAAAGTCTTTGTTCTTTGTTTTCTTTGTTTTCTTATAATTAAGTTATGTTGTTCTTATTATTGGTTTTTTTCCCCATGAAGAATTTATTTTCTGTACATATGTGTGTATATGTGTGTATGAAAATTAATAAAGAGAAATTAAAAAAAAAGAAACAGGAAAAGTATGTGTCTAATAAGCCCTATGGAGAAACTGGTCAAAGTCTAGATCAGTGTCTCCTTGAACTTTTTGAAGTACACTTATTAGCTATTGTGCTGTCTTTGATTTCATATGTTAGTTTTCCCAGAATTTCAATATGTGGAATAACATGGAGGACTGAATCCAAGTAGGTCAGACTTAGAGCTATGATTACATGTCCATTGATTTCAATCAGTTTGAATATGTTTGATTGAATTCAATCCGGACTTTTTACTGTTTAATGAATGTGAACAGCTTAGCACAAATCCCTTTATGAATAATGGGGTGTTTTTTTAAATAAATGAATAAATAAATAATGATTTTATTTTTTATATTGGTTTGTTTTCTGCTGCTTTATTATGAGATAGTTGCATTTTAGTTGTTGAAAGCAAATCTGAGCAAAGGGAAAGTAGATGGGTGGGGCACACGTTTCTAAACCAACCTTTTTCCTCCACTGCAGCCAAGGCGATCTACATACAGAAGCAGCTTTCACTTCTTCTTCCTCCTCCTCCTCTTCCTCCTCCTCCTCTTCTTCTTCTTCTTGTTATCTATTTCCCACCCTACACCCTAAGGTTCCAAGGAAAGTCACAACATTAAAGTACAACATTAAAAACTCAAAAAACACAATCCTCGAATAAGGTCCTAGAGCCCTGTTTAGGGAAGTTTTTAATGTGTGACATTTTAATGTATTTTTAATCTTTGTTGGAAGCTGCCCAGAGTGGTTGGGGAAACCCAGCCAGATGGATGGGGTACAAATAAATTAATTATTATTATTATTATTATTATTATTATTATTATTATTATTATTATTATTATTATTATTATTATTATTACAGGTCGTGTCAAAAGCCAAGGTAAAGGGGTGCCTTCAGCATTCACCGGAAGCTGTATAATGAAGGTGCCAAATGCACCTCTGTGGGGAGGGAGTGCCACAGCTTAGGGGCTGGAGAATGTAGCCCCATTGCATCCTTCAAGTAGTGCAATGGGTTAGTGCATCTGGCTAACCAGAAGGTTGGGGGTTCGAGTCCACCCAGTGACATCTGTGGGCAAGATCCCTTCCAACTCTACAATTCTGCTTCTACGAGTCTATGACACTGCAACATTCATCCAGGTCCCATGGAACTGACTGCATGCATCTCGCTCTGAGCCCGGCCTTGGCTGGGGAGGGCGGGGTATAAATAAAAAATTATTATTATTATTATTATTATCTTCCCATACAGCTGTGGAACGCAAATCCCCATGCATGGCAATCAGCTGTTATGCACAACTAGTGTCCTGTGTCAAGAGCTGGACCAGGGCAAAAATGGCATAGAATAAGTGAAGATGCAGATTTGGGCTTTTTAATGACTTGCTGTTTTTTTTAAGTCACTGCACATGGGAAAAAAATAAAGTGTAAAAAGTACATGGAAGTGAATGAAAAACTCAGCATAAACCAAAGGCTGCAACACAAGAAAGCTTACTGTGAAAAGTGAAAAGTATTGGCTGAGTGGTGCCGATGAAAACGAATCTCCTTGTTGAACAAAATAAGTGTATCCAGTAATGTCTGAATGGTTGCATGTGTGTGTTGTGGCTTCCTGTGCACACAACACAAAGTCCTAAACACAGCACATTTCAACCTTAAAAGACGTTTCAACCCATTTACCTGGGACCAAAGTTAAAGTGCCTGGACTGTTGATCTTATTTATTTTATTCCATTTATGAATAGCTTCCTGTAAAACAAAATCTTTTTAAAAAAATATGGTAAAGAATTAGCTCATTACTTTTATATTCTGCCTTCCCATCAGAGAGCTCAAGATGGTATATGTGAGGATAAAAAGGGTCACAAGGCTGAAGGTTCATCCAGTGATTTTCATAGCCGAGTGAGGATTTAAGTCTGGCTTCCCAAGACGTATAGACTAGCCATTACACCACAGTTCCTGTGGACTACGCTTGGTCCAAATAAATCTAGTAAGGAAGGATGATATCTTCTGCAGTGAAGGCAAATTAAAATACTTAATTTTGCTTCTCTGCTTCTTTGTTTGAGTATTTCATTTGCATGTTTATCCTCTAACAACTCCATTGCCTCTCAGGTTAGTTCCCTCCTTTGATGCATTTACAGCACAATCCTACACAGATTTACCTGAAAGTAAACCTCCCTGTGTTCAGAAGAATTACTGCCCTTGTAAGCAAGTTTAGATTTACAGTCTAAAAGAGGTTTTAATTAAGAGTTTGTGGAACAAGCAATTGCTAGCAAATCATATTATTAAATCTGATTATTTCTTCATCTGAATTACTGTCGTGGTACCCATTAAGCAGACATATATACAGTGCTTTTTTCTGGGGGGATGCAGGGGGACGCATACCCCTAAACATTTTATGACTCCTTGTACCTTTGTCCATTTACTGTATTAATTTTCCCCGATTTGAACTATAAAATGGTGATTTTCTTGAGTCAAAATGAGAGTACCCCTAAACATTTTTTTTAGAAAAAAGCACTGCATATGTACTGTATTTTTCACTCTATAAGACGTACCAGACCACAAGACGCACCTAGTTTTTGGAGGAGGAAAACAAGGGGGGGGAATTCTGAATCTCAGAAGCCAGAACAGCAAGAGGGATCGCTGCGCAGTGAAAGCAGCAATCCCTCTTGCTGTTCTGGCTTCTGTGATAGCTGCACAGCCTGCAATTGCTCCATAAGACGGACACACACATTTCCCCTTACTTTTTAGGAGGGAAAAAGTGAGTCTTATAGAGCAAAAAATATGGTATATCAGTGCATTATATTCAGCAACAAGAAAATATCTGAAGAACTTTAGTTTCTATCGTGCCTATTGCAGTTAGCTGGACTTACCTGCTGAGTGTGATATGTTTTGCTGTAGTTATTAAAATCTGCAGAAAAAGAGAGATGTTTTCCAAGTGCTGAAAACACATATAAGGTATTTTCTAAAGCACCTTGCCTGGAAGTCTGTTACACATGCAAATAAAACCTACACATTGAAGTCTTTGTTCTTCTGTCTCAGTTTGAAAAAGAACATTGACTTTGCTAGTGTGGTTACTGCGGTTTCCCAAATCTCACCATGTGTCAGCTCTTGGCTACCACAAACCAAAGCAAATCAACAGATAAGCTGAGAGAAAACAGGCACATGAAACTCAGCATGCTCCAAATAGGTTCCCAGGTGCAAGCAGCTTTTCCTGTCCCCTGCTTCTAACCTTCATCACAAACACACAACTTATTTTAACAATCTGCATAATTGCAAACAGTTTTATACATACAAATTAGTTTGGCATTTCTGCACAAAGGGTACACAGCTTGGTACGCGATAAGTGTTCTACGCATCTTATTTCATGGCTTACTTGGGTAAGTTTGTGCCTACAAACAGCGCTGAGTGTGGCTCTTTTTTCCACTGCAGAAGTGAGTCTGGCTTCTCAGCAACTTTCCACTTCAAATGAGGGCAGATACCTGTTCTGAATCAACACCGATTTCCTTTTCAACATGAATGTCTGTATTTTAAAGAGTGTTTTCATGTCTTCAGTCATGATGCAATCAAATGTTGGCTTGGCACAGGGATTTGAACCTGTGCCCCCCGCACCAATGTTTTCAGGGCTCCAATTCCCAATGATCATGGCAGTCCAGCAACCTCTGTAGGGCCACAGATCCCCCACGCTTGGTTCAATTCCTGTTTCAAACTTGAAAAAAAAACTCCTGAGAGATGGGATGCACGTAGCCCTACGTAGAGGGACTTTGATTCTTATGCCGTGTGTGAAGCATCTAGACCACACTTAGCTTGCTCAAAATATTGTTATGAGTTGGGGGGTGGGGGTAAGGTTGTATGCCGGAGCCCCTCTTCTAATTCCTGCATCCAGGACAGATTCAATTGCTGCAAGCGCCAGGCCAGCCTGGTAATCGCCCTCTGAGTCGCTAAGGGAACAAAGGGAGTAGTTCTGTGCAAAAGGACAAACAGGTGGGCCTGTTTCTGTGGTGGGCCTCTCTCCCCAGTCAGTTAGAAAGACAAAAGGCCCGAGTTTAGAGTGGAATTGTGATGTGACCTAGAAGCAAAGCAGCAAGAGAGAGAGAGAGAGCGAGAGAGAGAGCGCACAACGTTTGAGGGCAATGGTTGATTTCTGTGGGTATCCAAGGCTGTGGCTATGAGAGAAGCAAGACTCTTTTGGAATGCTGTGAGCCCTCCATCGTCAGCAGGGGCATAGGAAGGGGGGGTGCGAGGATGCAGACCACCCTGGGTGACATCATGATGGGGGTGAAAAAATGCTGGCTGAACTCGATGCTGCCTGTGTAGTGGAACCGAGCGGGGTTGAGTTGCATCATGATGCCGACATGTCCCCTTCCCACCTCTGTGGCCAGGCGCATGCGTGGTCGGCCAGACCCTGCTCTCCTTGCCTGTCCATGTGCCGCCCTCGCTCAGGTGCTCTGTGTGTGTCTGTGTGGCCAGGGTCAAAGCTGTGCTGTTCACAGGGCAAGGCATGGTCCTTCTGGGGCTGACGCAGACTCCCGAGAAGGGCACGGAGGCGGGAGAGGCTGCGGTCGCATGCTTTTGCCTTTCATTTAAGGGCCAAGGTGCGCTAGTTTGGGGGTGGGGGGTAGGAGAAGCGGCGCCTAGGAGAGCTCTGCAGCCCAGCTGGTTTGAGGCGGGGGGGAGAGAGAGATCACACAATGGTTTACGGGTGGAGAGGAGAGGAGGGAGGTGAGAAGGAGCCGTGCCTCTGACAAGGCAAGGCGGGATCAGGACCAGCAACAGCATCGCCTGCGTGGCATTCTTTGATGGGGGGTGGAGGGAGGGAGGAAGAGAAGGCGGGATCTGCATTGTGATTGCCTGCGCGGCTCTCTTTGATAGATTTCAATTTCATAGAATCATAGAGTTGGAAGAGACCACAAGGGCCATCAAGTCCAACCCCCTGCCAAGCAGGAAACACCATCAGAGCACTCCTGACATATGGTTGTCAAGCCTCTGCTTAAAGACCTCCAAAGTAGGAGACTCCACCACACTCCTTGGCAGCAAATTCCACTGTCGAACAGCTCTTACTGTCAGGAAGTTCTTCCTAATGTTTAGGTGGAATCTTCTTTCTTGTAGTTTGGATCCATTGCTCCGTGTCCGCTTCTCTGGAGCAGCAGAAAACAACCTTTCTCCCTCCTCTATGTGACATCCTTTTATATATTTGAACATGGCTATCATATCACCCCTTAACCTCCTCTTCTCCAGGCTAAACATGCCCAGCTCCCTTAGCCATTCCTCATAAGGCATCGTTTCCAGGCCTTTGACCATTTTGGTTGCCCTCCTCTGGACACGTTCCAGTTTGTCAGTGTCCTTCTTGAACTGTGGTGCCCAGAACTGGACACAGTACTCCAGGTGAGGTCTGACCAGAGCAGAATACAGTGGCACTATTACTTCCCTTGATCTAGATTTCAATGGGGGGGGACACACACACACACACACACACACACACACACACACACACACACAAATTATGCACTGGGTACCACCTGACCTTGCTACGCCACTGAGGCTCAGGTTGTACATATGTGTAAATAAACTATCATAATGACACCACAGCCCCTGCTACCCCTCATTTCAGGAAAACAAACCCGGGTAAGCGCCTGTAACCCCTGGAGTCTTGTACTGCTTGGAGATTGGGGAGGCATACAACTATATACATTCCTCTGAGCTCAAGGGAACTTACTCCTAAGTAATGTGCACGAGATCACAACCTTTAAGCTTTAATCTTGTCCCACCTTCTTAAGAGTGAAAATCATCCTGAAGTAGGACATGCCAGAATAAATAGGCACAGTAATGGTTTTTATTATTTCTCTAGATAATTTTAGATACTATCAAAATTCACTTCTTAAATATGTATTCTAACAGCAGTTCATTTCTCCTTCCTCAGAATATGTATCCCCCCCCCCTTTAAGGCTCTTTCTTGGTATTCAGTGAAATAAATGAAAGTTGTTACCAAGAAATGCTCACAGGAAATGCACATTTACTTTGGTGTACATTGTTTCTAAGTATGTTAGACATACTTAGAATCACAGAACAACAGAGTTAGAGGGACCCAAAGGATCATTTAGTCCAACCCCCTGCAATGCGGAAACCCTGACAAACCCAACCTGTTTATAAACATCCAATGAAGGAGAGGCCACTACCTTCTGAGGGACTCTGCTCCATTGTCAAGCAGCTCTTACCCTCACCTCTAAGTCAGTCAACAGGCACTGGAGTAGGTAGTGTGTGCTGAATTTGGGTATTAGGATATTGAAGCAATGCAGCCGCGAGCTACTGCTAGCTTGAAAGCAAAATATAATGGGAATGTTGGGACTGTTCCGTGGGAAACAGAGGGACAGTCTATTCACAGTGTGAAGCACCGGAATTAGCTCAGAGTGTAATGTGAGCTGTACAGGAAGTACAGGAGGAGTTTGTCTCTTGGCTGTTGGAGTTTGAAGAGAGCAGTCATGTTTTCTGTAACACTGCAAAGACAGAAATAAAGGCATGTAAATACGTTTCTGTCTAATTCTTTCCCCTGCCTGGGGGGGGGGGGCAGGAAAGAGTGGTGTGTTCTTCTCACGCTGAGAAGGATCACCTATCGCGACCTCTGCCTGGATCTTGCCGGGAAAGCAGATAGGGAGGTCAACAGGAGACCAAGCCGGGTGCCTGGGAGAGTTGCCAGTTTCTCCTGATAAAGGCTTGATTTCCGACACTAGGCACTGGCCACCTCACTCCTTCGTCTGATTTTCATGGTTGCTGGGTTTTACTTCTTTTGCACTCTCCTGTTTCAATTACCTCATCACCCCAAATAGTTCAACCATGTACTTGAGGTAGCTGCTTGTTTCATGGATGTCCACCACCTCAGACCTGTTTCTACTATTCACAATAGCAGCCCACACAGTATTCTTTTTATGGGTTAACTAGAGCTTGAGTTCAACCATGAAATACATAAATAATAATGAGAAGAGTTCCTATGAACACATATAGAGCGCTGGTCCCACTGCCTCTAGTAATACACAGCCATCATGACTCACAGTCATTGATAACCTTCACCGCTATGATTTTTTCTACCATAGCCATAACTTGTGGCAGCGAACTCCACAGTTTAAGAATGCACCATGTGAAACAAAGGCAAATGGATGTGGTTCCCATCACACAGGATCTCCCTGTTTAAAAAATAACTTTTAATTATTACTTCCATTTCTGCTGCTTAGGCTTTATGTGTTTTATAGTATATCATTGGAACAAAACCAATGATACGAGAGAGATTTGGGGGAACCTTGAGGTTGCAGAAGTCCCCCAAAAAACGGTTTTAGAAAAAACCTTTAGAAGCAGGAGTCTCACCCAAAACAGCCCAACGGGGACTGAGCATGCTCAGAAGCCATGGACTGCTGATAGAGCATTGTGGAGGAAGGCATGGCTGACTGATTAGAGCAGTGATCAGGAGCACCGCATGTGCCAACCTTTTGTTGCTGGTCTCATGTGCAGTTCTAGAATTAATACCTTTCAATTCTAGAAGTCTTTCTGGATCTGGCTTAAGTGTTTTGAGCTTTGTTTCACAAAAAAACTCATCTTTCACAGGGTCCCAGGTAGAACAGGAAAAGGCGACACCTGGCACAATCTCCCCATCATTGTTAAATGCAAATGAGCTAATATTTCCTGAAAGACAGGAAATTGTCTTTCACATCAACTCGCTACAAGTCATAACTTCAGTTTCTTATTTGAAAAACCAGAAATCACATTAGCAACTCTTTCCAAGACCATTTCTTAAGTCTGAAGCACTTCCAAGAGGTGGGAACATTTAATGTGATTTCTTGAACACATTAAAAAAGGTAGGGACATGATTATAGCTTCAAGACCTTGGGTGAAATTCAGCATTGTGCTCTTCTATCCATTCCATCTATAGTGGTACCTCAGGTTAAGAACTTAATTCTTTCTGGAGGTCCGTTCTTAACCTGAAACTGTTCTTAACCTGAGGTACCACTTTAGCTAATGGAGCCTCCCGCTGCCGCCGCGCAATTTCTGTTCTCGTCCTGAAGCAAACTTCTTAACTCGGGGTACTATTTCTGGGTTAGCGGAGTCTGTAACCTGAAGCATCTGTAACCCGAGGTACCACTGTGCACAAGCATTGCAGCTTGCCAAGTGGAACAATTGCCCCTTCTCCTTCCCCCACAAACTGTTATGGGGGTTATGCCATCAACTCCCTGAACCAATATTAGATAGTGCAGGTGGAGATGGAGGTAAGCCCCATTGTGCTAGTAGAAGTCCTCACACAGAGCTTCTGCTGATGGGGCTAGTTAGGTGAATCCTAGCCCCCTTTTTTCCTGGACTAGTTTCAAATGAGGGAGCTAAATCCATGATTTTTTTAAAAAAAAGAAAAGCAGCTTTGCTTTCCAAGACTGTTCCAGATGCACACTTGCCTTCCAGATGCACACCCATGCCAGAAGATTCTGTTGCGCAGCACACTACACAGAAAAAAAAAACAGCCCCTAATTGCAAGAGATAAGAACATCGGACTTAACATCCAGCTGAGCTTTTGCACTCATCTGCTCAGTTCCTTGTTTTACATAATTTGGTTAATGTGGTTAATTATCAGTCATAAGATTTCGGAAATTTTCTATCTATCTCATCTTGCAGTTAGTATATGCGGAAGGAAAATGGTAGAGATGAGAAAATAGGTCATCTGCCATCTGATAATGCTGAAGAACTGCAGAGAGAAATTTCTTCCAAAGCCAATATGGTAAACATCATTCTGGAGATGGATGATGAGACTCAGTCTGGGGAAGAGGGATTTATCTCTGTCTGGAAAAGTAGGATCACAGCTGCTAAGCCTTGTGTTATGGGTTCAGGTTTTGGTTCTTCTGTGTAAACAAGCGATAAGGCAAAAGAATATTGTATTTCTAGCTTCTCTCTGAAAAATCATAAAGGAGCTGATGACGGGGGTGATTTTGGAAAGGAATTATGCATAAAGCTCTAAACAGCATGTTTAAAAGAAAGAAATATGTAACCATTCCCCAGTCTTCTAAGCGAAGAGAGTAATCCAAAAAGTTATAAGGCATCATTATTCTGGGCCCCCTTTGTGGATTTTCTTTCTGCCCCAATTTTCTTTTTTCAAGCGATTCATGGAGGTGTATGTTAAAAATGTCCCTGAAGACTACAGAATTAGTGAATGCCTTATTTTAGATGGCGGAAATCCCTCCATTTTCACATTTCAAAAAATGCACATTACCCCCTCTCCAAGCAGCTGGCAAGGCTTTTTAAAAATGTGCAAATAGGGGGAGGGGTCTCTGTTACACCTGTAATGAAATCTTAAGAAATCCACTCATGCCCAAGAAGAGTCTTCTTTAAAATAAATAAATAAACCCTCTTTGCTCAACCTCCTTAGACTTCTTGGTACCAAATACATAGTATGGTGAGGACACATTTGGATTGGAAATTCTACCAGTGGCACAGACTCCCTTTGTCTCTGGGATCAATGTTCCTGATTATTATGGCACACTGAACCCTCTCACCAGGTAACCCACCCTATGGCTTATGAATAAGGTGATTCTTGAAAGGGCACTTTACATAGGAAAGCACCACTCTCTCTTGGTCCTAGCTTAACTGCACCAGAATGCTCTCTGTTCAAGCAAAGGGCCTTAACTAGCAATTTGCTGTTCAGAATGCTGCTTGCTCTGATCCAACACTACTTCTCTGATTAGCTCCAGCAAATCTCACAAGACCTCAATTCTAGCTACATAGCTACAGGAAAGCAAGTTCCCGTAAATATCTTCAAACATGCAAAGTAGTCACCATTGTTTTCCTCTAGAACTATACTCTCCTCTGGGCCTTGGCCCTGCTCCTAGCAGTTATGGCTGCTTAAGACAGGAAGTAGTTATTCCTGATTAATTAACCTGGTATGAAATTATTGACATCTGCCATCTTAAAAAATTAAACAGCCGTTTTAAAAAAATCTACTTATTATAGATGTAGCTCATTCTAACAAACTTAAGCGCTCATGAAAAGTTCTGCTAGCTGCTTAACCATTTTCTAGTTTCCTGTTTGCTATTTATGTAACTGACATGTATTTGTAAAACACATTACATTGGTCTAAGACGCCCTGTAGAACGCCCTCCCATCAGATGTCAAAGCGATAAACAACTACCTGACATTCAGAAGACATCTTAAGGCAGCCCTGTTCAGGGAAGTTTTTAATGTGTGATTTTACTCTATTTTTTGTTTCTGTGGAAGTCGCCCAGAGTGGCTGGGGAAACCCAGCCAGATGGGTGGGGTACAAATAATAAATTATTATTATTATTATTATTATTATTATTATTATTATTATTATTATTATTATTATTATTATTATTATTATCATCATCATCATCATCTCAGTTGAGGCAGCAGGGAAACTGATAAATTATGTTTATGTGTACATGTATGAAGGGAACATTGTGTTTGTTGGTTTCTCTCCTCTAATATAAGGGGGATCAAGTACCTAGGTTATCTGAACAGAAGTATTAATCCCCGTTATCAATACAAATGGCTTAATGGCAGATAAATCTCTAGCTAGAATAGTATTTTGTTGTTGGCAGCATTTGGGCAGTGGGGGGTATAGTTAAGGACAGCAGTCAGTGCTTTCCTCCATGTTTCCTTGCTGACAGAAGTAAGATGGGTGGTGAGCAGGGAGAAGCTATGTTTTAGTGCTGACACCTCCTCTGTGGAAGGACCACCCAAGATGCTCTTGTAGGCAGCGGGCAAAAGCTTTTTCAGTGAGTCAGCCATTTTAGGTATACTGTTTTTAATTTTTTTAAAAAATATATTATACATAGAAAGATCTACAATACTAAGAAAAAACAAGCATTAAACAATAATAATAACCATTTACAAAAGGACCTTACATGATGCAACAAGTGTTTGATTTCTATAAAGGAGCACACTTGCAGAATTAGTACAGTGCAAGTAACTGACGCTACAATACACCTCATAAGACAACATGGTTGTGTGTTATCTTGAACCTTGTTACTGCAGAATAGAAGGAACAGATACCATTTTTCAACAGCTTGCCTGCCTTCTCTGTCTTTTAGCTTTGCTAAAATTGTTCATTGTTTTCTATGGGCTGCTCTCATTTCTGCCACAGGTAAATGGAAAATGACCTCTAAGAAAAATGGAAAGCTGGCTAAAGTATGCAAATCTAGCAATGAAGTCCATGGCTGGAAGTTGTTGAAGCTGCAAATTGAGCATTTAATGCTGACCACATTATGTATCAAAGGTCTAGTTTCTCAAATATAGTAAGCCCATGAAGTAATTCATTTGGAAGTAGTCTTTAACTAATATTTTCCCCATTTGTTTTCCTCATCCGTGGCTGACCTTGTCTATTTTCCCCCTACTCTTTTCCGTACAATTAATACTAATGCTATTGCATTAAAATAAATAAATGTAAAATCTAATGTGTATTTCTTTGTCTTTTCTTTCTTTTTAAAAGATGTAAACCCACTCAATTAAAAATAAAGTTTAAAAAAGGGGAGATGGAGAGAGGAAATTGAAGGAGGGGCTCAAGCAGGTTAAACCGTTTTTGTTATCATGTATATGAATGTCAGGATCAAGGGGAGGCGTGTGGGAAAATGATTTCCCACAGAGGCGCACTGTAACATCAAAAAAGAATCCTTGCCATATTGCCTCCTTCCCCCAGCTATAGATAAATAAAGTATTATCAAGTCAGTGCCGGTAGTCTTTTAGTACTAAATAAATGAGAATTAAAGCTTCTGCTAGATGATACCGAGGCTCACCTACAGAAGACTGCAACTGAAATCTCCCCACTTGCAATTCCCAGCAACCAACCTACACCAGCATTCTGCTCCTGACATGGGTAGAATGCAGCCACTGCAGTTAATGAATACCACAGCAGTGTATGGTTCAGAAGGATAGGCAAGGGAGGGGGGGAGTAGTACACTGCTAGTCTCAAGCACCTCCACAAGGTTTTTGTTCCAGCCTTCAGCCCTTGTGTCAGGGCTGTAAATATACTACTGCATTTTGTTCTGAGGATGGTAAAAATACATATATTCATGGTACACAACTGATATCAAGCTGTAGAGACTTTATCACATCAATTACAGTCGAACCTCTACTTTCCACCGCCGCTTCTTACGGCAAACCTGGAAGTAACCAGTGGGTTTGCAGCCGTTTGCACATGTGCAGGAGCGGCGATCGCCGTTTGCACATGCACAGAAGCGGGCAATCACCGCCGCCTCTCCCAGAGACCAGTTTCGACCTCCGGATGGACCTCCGGAACGGATTATGGTCACAAATAGAGGTTCCAGGGTAACTGTGAAATTTAGGTCTTCAACTATAATGGACAAATCACAACATTCCTGATTACCAGAACTACTACTAAGAAAGTAGTTTGTAGACTTAAACCTTAAAGTATACTGCCAAATACAGTAAATAAATGCTTACTGGCATTTGTTAGAATAACTGTTATATCAAGAAGCCAACTGCTCAAACAGAAGCTATATTATTATTTTTTTACTTAATGTATCTGAGAAGTAATTTTTTGCAGTACCCAAAGAATTACATTTTTAATTTCAGTTTCACAAAATGACCAGGACTTAATTTAACATATCATGCAGCAGGTATTGCTGAAGTTGTATCAACTTTTGCATCACTGACTCTATTTCACAAAGCTTACGGTTAAAACCTGTTTCCACAAACATTTGCTCACAAACAAGTCCCCCTGTGGTAGGGCATGATTTGAGATTAATGCTGTCCACCAGAGCAGTCCACCAACCACTACACAGCCTCCCTATGTGCTTTATTTGGAAGCTTTTGTATTGTCATTCTTTGGTGAACTACAGCTTAAAGCTGCAATTCTGCAGTTACATACATCCAGGTCCCTTTGAAATAAGTGAGGCAAATATACACACTTTTAGGACTGAAAGCTAATTTGCATAGGGGGCTTCAATGAATTTACAAAGGGATGCTTTAGATGTTTGCCATTTTTACATATTTAGGTTCAAATTGATGCAGGAGGTGTGATCCACAACTTCAGAGAGGCCCAGATTAAATGCTCTTCAAATCCACACATAAAAAACAAAAGACCACACACACACGCAATCATTTTAAGTGAAGGATTCTCATCACATAACATTCCCAAACTTTAAAACAGTCCTTCTTGGAATAGTTTTATTCAGTATTAAGCTGTGTTTCAAAGAAAAAACCCTCATGCTAACAACCATTTATAGCTTTCATTAAATTAACAAACAAAAGGCTATCTTAGAATAACAAATGTTTAAATATATAAAAATAAGTTTAGAGTTAAGGCTCATATTCCAGCTGCAATTTTCAGAAGTACCTAGTGATCTTGGCCATGCAAAACTAAGCACCTAAGTTGCAACAAGGGACCAACTTACTAGAAACCACAGGGATTCATGATTCAGCCACTAAAGTATTTTAATATGCCTCGTTAGGCAATCTAACGAGTCAGTTTTGAAGATCTTGGTTCATATCTCCTGGCCACTAAAGTAATTTCAACAGCTAAGAGAGAAAAACTGTAATTTTAATTAGGTCAACAGAAGAGCAAGCTCAAATACTGCTTGTTCTTCAGCAAAAAGCCAAATGGTTGCCATGACATTAAGCCATGTTTGCCACTGTTTATCTGTTTTGTAGATCTCTTCCCTTATGAATTCTTGTAGATCAATCATCTTGATGTGTCTGTCGCCTGCAACGGACATCTTTCTGGGAAATATTTGACATATTACACATACGAATTAGCTTAACGAGACCGCAATACCACGCTCCAAAATTACTTCTTCTTTCAGTTCTTACAAGTTTAAAAACTCTTTTCCCAACTCCACTTTGTTGGGGGAGTTTCTGTTGAAACACAAGGCACAATTTGGGAGGGGATATTTCAGCAGAGTGATTGTCTTAAAATATAGTCTACAAAGTTCTTCAAGTCAACAAATTAAGATCTTTGCTTGTTCTACTCATGCAACATCCTCTAAGTAATCTGCTTCACCACTTAACTGAGAAATGGTGAAATCTTGCGTGAAGTCTTCAAGCTAGGAGAAAAGAAAATATTAAAATGTTAACTGATGTTTAAAATCCAGTGTATTTTATAGCTAAGCTGTTCTTTAAAACATTATCTTCTATTAAAAACTCCTATCAAGAAGATCTCAAGTACTTTCCTATGAGCAAGAGGCAACACACCACTATCTATCTATATGGGTTGCCATATTTTAAAGAACAAAGAAGAGGACACATTTGCTATGACGACTTTACCTGTGAAAAAGAGGACATGTCCTGGAAAAAGTGGACAAATGGCAACCCTATGTAAGTCTCAGTGAGTTCAATGAAACATATTCCTAGGAAAGCTTGTATAGGATAGCAGCTTTAGTACATTAAATTTCCAGTAAAATAAGGAAAGAGAGCATATTTTAAAAATCAATATTTAGAAGCTTTGTGCCACTGCTGATGCTTGTGTTCATTTTATTATTGTAATGCTACCAACAGGGCTTCCCCTTCTCTTCTTCACTACAGCATGCCCCTAAAATCTGCTCCAGAAGATTGGGAGACTCTTTGCAGCAGATTGTGGTGCAGGATGGAGCAGATGCAGGCATAAGGAGAAGAAGGGGAAGTTCCACTGTGTTTGCTGGCAAGATGATGGATTTCATCCATAGTTGAGGAAATATATTAGCAATTTCATATATTCAAACACATTATTAATTTCTTTTCAGTGAAGATTAAAAAAATGAACTTTTACAATATATAGTTGCTACTGAAGCAAAATGAAGAATGAAATGGCATTTGTTAATGTACAGAGAGGCTACAGAATACTCCTGAGGTAAGAGAACAGTGATGCCGATCATACAGATAATTCTGTTGCCCGAACTGTAGACTTAACAGTATTAATCTTTATTAAGTGCACATGAGACTGTTAGTTACTTGGGAAAATCTCAATATGTTTCAGGTACCACCCCTCCCTCCCTTATTTTGACCATATGGTTTTTAAAAGCATGTGTGAGCTATACTGTGCTATGCTTCTTGAAATATGTGGTATCCCTGAAACCATAACCTCCACCTCTCATCCTCTTTCAAATAGAGAATATACTGCAATTATTAAGGAGATCTTACATTCAAATAAATTAAGCAGAGCTCAGTTCACACATTACTCATTCTGCACAGTAAGGAAAAAAGGCAGGGGTTGCTAATGTGGTACTATCCAGATGTTGTGAACTAGAACTCCCATTCCCCTTAGCCTGTCCTTCAATCCCATCCCCCTGCCTGGTGTTCCAATCAGTGCTGCAAGGCTAGGTCTGAGAGCCATCAGTTAAATTTCCTACAGTATCCCTGATGTAGTGTTGCTCTGGGGCACTGTGGGATTGAAATGCTGATTCCCAAACTCAACCACCAGGCACTGTTTGGAGTACCCCTGCTGCAATCAAGTAAACCGCCTGGGGAGCGAGGATCCCACTAAAAGTAGGTAGCCCACTAGGTGGCACTTGGCAAGAGTCCCTTAAACACAGTTGCAAACAGGTACAGCTATTGTTTGGCTTAACAGTTTCTCACAATAACGATATGTTTGCAAGAAACCTTAAGAATACAAAAATAGGATTCTAGGCAAATAGCTTTCTACTGAGAATGAAAATGGATACATGCCCACCCTGATGTAAAGTATAATATACATACTTTATCGCTAGGATTGAAGTCGTCTAATTCTACGGAAATATCATCTATTTCTTCACCAATGCTGGCTTCACTTTTCTCTGACCGATGACTAGTACTGACATGAGGGAAAGTTAAAAGATGGAAACAATAAAGCTCTATTCTTTAATGTTAAAGCACACCTTATAAATTAAAATATCTACGAGAAACATTTCTAAATACCTAATAAATAAAATGTTGAATTTCAAAGTTACGTGTGGGCTGAACTGCTTAAAAGATCCTACATTAAAGTAAATTCATCAAATACAGTGGTGCCTCGCAAGACGAAAAGAATCCGTTCTGTGATTCTCTTCGTCTAGCGGTTTTTTTGTCTTGCGAAGCAAGCCCATTGAAGGATTAGCGGATTAGGGCTATTAGCGGCTTATCTGCTGATCGGATCAGCTGATAAGCTGCTTAGCGGCTTAGAAAAGGGGGGGGGAGGAAAAAAACCCAGCAGGAACTCGCAAGACATTGTCATCTTGCGAAGCAAGCCCATAGGAAATTCGTTTTGCGAAGCACCTCCAAAACGGAAAACTCTTTCGTCTAGCGAGTTTTCCGTCTTGCGAGGCATTCGTCTTGCGGGGCACCACTGTACCAGGAGTCATTACTTCAAAGTACCAGTGACTTACATGGAGCTCCCCACATCCCACAAAGTGATTCTATAAAGAATTGCTGGTGCCATGTGATCACTTAAGGAAGCGTATATATACTTGACTTCAAGAACCAACCAAGACAGCTCATTAAAAAAAAATATTTTCACACATCAAAATTGGAAGCACATAATTGGCTGTGTTCATGTCATAGTAATCAATGGCTAATAATTTATGTTGAACATGTAGATAGCTTTTACTCTACTCCTTTCTATTAGCAAGCAGGAGAAAAACACCATGATCCTTGGCTTAGTGTTACATCTGAACCAGGGATCAGGGTCTTGTTTCACTCCAAACAAATCACTACCTGGAGCAAAGGTTTGTGCAGAGTGAAACAAACATGATCCCCAGCTCAGACACAACACTAAGCCAAGGATCATGGTTTGTTAACCAAAAGGAGCAAACTGGAAATTATCAGCATGTTCACTAGTCATGACTTTCCATAATGTGTGAACATGCCCAGAGTATTAGAACATCAAGAAATTAATAAAAGAGCAGTAAATAGTTTGAAAATGCTTGTGTGGTGTATAGCTATATGGAAACACAACTTTTTAAACCCTTTTTGAAAAATAATGGGCATTCTTTTTAACTTATATCAAATGCAAATAAATGCTTGAAGTATACCACTCTGAATTTTCTCTTACCTATTGAAATCATCAGCATATTCCTCTTCATCCCCTGCTTATAAATAATTAAAATGGAGGATTAGAAAACTTGAAATTACATGCAATATTTAATTAGAAAGATGTGTTTGCTATCAACCTAGTTTAACAATGAAAATAGGACCATGAGGATTCCCCCCCTGAAAAATAGTAACTTTAGAACAGCTTTTAACATGCTGCAAAGCACTTCATCAAACTTATTGATCTATGCATAGAAATAATTTTTATCTTTTGTCTGAACAATTACCAAACAAGATGTGGCAATAAAAAGTTCTTAATGGTGTCCTTCTAAGAAGAGCTACTTGCCTAGTTCAAGTGATCCAAATTTAGAATTCATCATCTTTACATCTTTCAAAATTGAGTTTGCATCTGTAAAACAGAGGTTAGGAAGATCAAAAGTGTGTAACTGCTTCCTACAGAACCTACTTAAAATGCATGTTAACCAGATAGATGACAGAGTGAAAATGTGAAGTTGCTATGTTGGTATTAAGAGCAGCCATGCTGATTTTCTATGCTCATGTTCTTACTATGGCTTACTATGTATGAACAACAACAGCAACAATTTATTATTTATAACCCGCCAATAAACAAAATAAATAAATATGATGATAATGATAATGATAAAATAAAAATAATAATTTATTTATACCCTGCCCATCTGGGCGGCTTCCAACAAAATGTTAAAATACAGTAATCCATCAAACATTAAAAGCTTCCCTAAACAGGGCTGCCTTCAGATGTCTTCTAAAAGTGTGGTAGTTGTTGTTCTCTTTGACATCTGGTGGGAGGGTATTCCACAGGGTGGGTGCCACTACTGAGAAGGCCCTCTGCCTGGTTCCCTGTAACTTGGCTTCTCACAGTGAGGGAACTGCCAGAAGGTCCTCGGCACTGGACCTCAGTGTCCGGGTAGAACGATGGGAGTGGATGTACTGGATGTACTGGACCGAGGCTACTTCACTACTCCTTTCCTGCTTGGACTGGAAGCAGTTGCAGTTGGTGTGAAGGCTGAACTGCACACCTGGCTTCTGAATAGCAAGCACCAGTACTGCTTTCTGAGCAGGAAAGGGGCAACGTGTGAGGAGCTCAACACTGTGTGGGTCCAGTGGTGGAGCCAATCTGACTCTCCTGCTCCCCCCCTCCCCATGAGCTCCCTGTGCCTCTTGACTCCTAGTAAGTGCGAGAGGTGTCTGCCAGGTGTCCCGCTGACTGCCATTGACTGGGAGGAAACAAAATATGATCAGTAAGCCAAGAAAAAACCTTGGCTATAGACTGTGTTTGTTTGTACTGAAATAAACCATGATCCCTGGTTTAATGCCAAGCCAACAATATTGGTTTCTTTCATCCTAGCAATGAGTAGGGAGAAGAAAAAGCAGGCAAGATTTGTTTGTGCACAGTAAGTCATGATTTATAGCTTACTGTGACATGTGAATGCAATCTTCATATAATACTGGAGAACATACTTGCCAATTCATTCTCCTACTTCATAAAAGCTAACTGTTGCAGTTGAAAACTGATACAGTGGTGCCCCGCAAGACGAATGCCTCGCAAGACGAAAAACGCGCTAGACGAAAGGGTTTTTCGGTTTTGTGTTGCTTCGCTAGACGAATTTCCCTATGGGCTTGCTTCGCAAGACGAAAACGTCTTGCGCTTTTTTTTAAAAGCCGCTTGAAGAGGCACAGTTGTGACGGACCGTGCTTCGCAAGATGAAAAACATCGCAAGACGAAAAGACTCGCGGAACGAATTCTTTTCGTCTTGCGAGGCACCACTGTAGCTATCCAAGAAATATAGAATGAAAATGTGCCTAAGATGTTATTTAATTGTTTTGCTGATTGAACAGATTCTTTTTAAAAATTGTAATCTGCTTTGGGTCCATTATAATAGTCAGCAGATCATATAAAAGAAAGATGCATGCTATATAAATTAGAACCTATGTACAAGAACAGTGGGGGATGCAGAAATTTGAATGGATTCTATACAGAATGGGTGACTAGCCTGTGGCCTTCCAGGTGTTACTGCACTGCATTTCCCATCATTCTTGACCACTGGCTATGCTAGTTGATGGGAATTGGAATTCAACAATTTCTGCAAGTCCACAGGTTAGCTTTATAGCATCTGAACTGGTTGTCAGGAGTAACGTGCTGCAACCCAGCAATGCACAAGAACACCACATCACTATTTGCCAACTAGTCCTGGTTGCACAGCATTTCTCACAGCTAGGTACCTATCCTCTTTTTCTGGTGCAAAATAATAACTTTAAACTGTTTACAACAACACCAGAATGGTAATGATCTAGCACAAAGCTAAGTGAAGGTATGCTCTTGTAATGCAAGATTATTATAATATTTAGAGCAAGGGAATGTAATTTCTCACTCAACAACTTACTGTCAGACTTTTTTAGAGGAGGTGCTCCAGACAAAGAGCTCAGACCAGTCTTTATAGGTGGTACATCAGAAAGAGAAGCATTTCCTTCCTTGATAGAGTCATTCTTCCTTTAAAAAGGAGGGAAGGGGGAGATACATCATTTTTTAACTGCTTCAGACTGAGTCATGAATGATGGCTCTTAATGCCAAATATGGCAAGAAAAGCTTGGCACACATTCTCACCTATTCCAAAGCCTCTTCAGTGTAACTGTTTATGTCATATGATGTTTTATCAACATAACTCAGAGGAAGAGATTCAGATGTAAATGTAAATATAAACTGTATCAACCATGTTATGATTTTGAATTCAAGTAAAATTTTCTTCAGAAGAAGCAGATCTGAGTTGACATGGCATCAGAGTTGATTATTCCTTGAACCTGTATAAAGTAGTATGCAATAACAACCATTTGGTTGTTACAATTTTTCCACTTGCCTCAAGGAAAATATTCTGTGCACAACATAGCATTTGCACGTGGGCAGAGCAATCCACCACCACCCCTCAATACATCAGATTGTTGTTCACTTTTAGACAGGGTTGAAGTGTCTTCTGCTTTCCTCTCCCAGCTAAGCTGGACTCTGCAGGCTGCCAAAAGTGCAGGCTGTCTGCTGGTGGGATGCCTGGAGGCAGCAGTTAGCAGAAAGCCCTGAAACAGAGCATTCCAAGACTAGGGAGGGGCTGAGCTAGTCCAACATCTGCTTGATCAAGTCTCACTTCTGTCATGCAGTGACATTGAGTTTGATCAGTGTTGGCTTGTGTTGGAGGCGGGTTTTGGAGTGCCATTTAGTTTCTGGGACAGCTTAGTTGATGTACAAAGCTACTTTTAGACAGAATGTTCTGAAGCTCTGCTGCATGCAGGGCTTCATCCATCATTCTCTAAGTTGAAGCACTGGTGTCCTGACACTGCCAGCCTTTGCAAACACACCGAAGCCATTATGGTGTCATCATCACAAAATACATCTGCTTATATAAAAACATGAATATAAATATTTCTGAATTACAGGGTTCTATTGTCAAGTAGGAAATATATTTTCTTATTTTTGAAAAAAGCGATTTCTGTAAATGGGGGAAACACAAGGGCAATCTATGGGCACTGCAACAAACTATTCTTCTACAATTTGTGCAAAACATGTACCCTCTTTTTCATTTATTCTAAGGTAGAAAAGTGCAGCATCCTCCAGCCTAAAACGTCTAACTATTTTGTTGTCTAAAGGAAACATTTATAGTTGTAGTTCATTCAATTTACCAGTCATAACTTTGTTCTGGTTTTGGTATGGGATCATCAAAGAAGGAATCTCCCTCTGCATCATCTTCTCCTACTGCTAGATTATTCTTTTCTTTGGTATCTACATCTTTGTTTGGTTGAGAAATTAGTTTTGTTTCATTGGGTAAGGAGTGAATGCTGCCTTTGCTCTTTGCTTCTCCAGACAAGATGCTTGTATCACTATGACTTGTTCCAGTAACCTAAAAAAACAAACAAACCATTTCCTTAAACAAGTCATATAATTTGCTTCCCTTGAGCTATAATCCATTTTTGTATACAAAAAAAAGAACATACAGTAGTACATCAATAGTCATGTAGGCACAATGTCACTTCAACAGTTTTTCAATTATCTGTTAAATTGATTGCAATGTGTAGACAGAAATGCCAGTTTCACAATCTTGTAAAGAAAGAAGTTTAAAAGATAAAGGTTTCCCATTTATTTATTTTTTTAAAATGTGTATTCCACTGTAGCATAAAAAAAATCAAAGTATGTTTATGGCAATAATGCCATATAATAAAACCATAAAAAGTTAATGAGTTATTATAGTTATTAACCTGTAACAGTTATAGTTATTAAACTTTTGAGATGTTTGCTACTCACTTGAGCCCCAAATCAATTTTACAATATAATCCTAAAACACACTTACTTGGCAGCTTCATTTTATATGGGATATATAACCCTTACACTGCATGAGCATCCAAGGCAACATAAAAATATTATCTAGAAGAAGTATTAAATACCATCCTAAAGCCCAACGACTTCAATGGAATTAAATCCCAGGTTAAATAGATGTAGGACTTCAACCTAAAATTACCAGATTAATAGAAGCAAAATAAATAAAATGCAGCACTCAATAAAACAGCAGTATCATTTTTCATTCATAAGACTGGTAAATTTATTTCCACATCTGCACCAACCATTTTGCCCAAGCCTGCATGGAGTTCCACCTCATTATCAGCCTGATGGGTTAGGACATCGCCAGCATTCCAAGCCAGCACTCCACACATCAGCATAGGCAGCCACATGCTTGAGGTGGTAGACTGGGCTTCACCATAACCAGCAACCTTTCAATTGATGTTGAGCTGGACAATCGTATTGGCAAGGCAGCTACAGCAATGGTTCACCTCTCCAAAAGGGTATGGGAAAATGTGATGCTAAGAACCAATACCAAGATGAAGGTCTACCAGGCTTCTGTACTGAGTACACTGTTTTATGGAAGTGAGTCATGGGCAACTTTCACCCGCCAGGAGCGATGCCTCAATGCCTTCCATTTGTGCTGCGTCAGGCAGATTTCCAGCATCACATGGCAAAACAAAATGTCAAAAAAAGATGTGCTCTCCCAAGCCCACATTCCCAGCATGTTTGCAACCCTGTCTCTGTGACATCTACACTGGTTTGGTCATGTACACAGAATGGAAGATAGATGTCTGCAAATATGACATGAAGGCTGGTATGGGAATCCCTTGCAGACAATTGTAGTGCCTGGAGACAGTCAGGTCATATAGCCATAGTAGTGACCAGAGGAGGAACGACCACTTTGAGAAGCAGAGGGAATAAATGCCATGGCACACCTATAGCACCAAAACCCATCTGCCCCACCTGTAATAAAATATGTCTCTACTGTATTGTTCTCTACAGCCACAGCAGCTAACTCTCCAACGGTTTGACTTTACTCCCAAAGGCACACTCTTCCCAAGACAGACAGATGCCAACAATATCTGCATAAGGAGTGTCAGCGATTACTTTTAAATTCAGGTCCCTTACCCCAATATAAAACATATACAGTACTAGAGTTAAAAATTTAAAAGGCGTGGTATCAAAAACTCTTCTTCGGGCTCTCACAATTCAACAAAGCTACAATTTTTTTACAATAGAATTTTTGTATTAGTAATCTGATTAATTTTATAGTTAAGCATTTATGTCAGTTTCATTGTAACCAGTTCTGAAACCAATTTAGTAGTTTTAGGAGGTAAATTGCCATTACCCCGCTCATCTAGAAATTTCATCTAGATTTTGAAGGCTGACTAATGCAAATTTCCATATAATCAAACAAATTACAACTTTGGATGAATGATCTAAAAACTATTCTGAACATTTAAAATGTGGTATACAAATACTAAGCATTACTATTACCACTTCTCAGTAGCAGCATCCTAGAAGGATGATACCCAAAGATAAAGATTTGATAAAGATTTACAGGCTGAAAAAAACTATGCAATGCAAACAGGTAGGCACATCATTCCTCAAACACCTGCTATATAGTTAATAGCAATATTGGGGAGGGGGTTAAGGTGGGTTTTAGTGCAGTATCAGAGAGTAGGAGTGCTTAACCTTTTCCTTCCCCCCACCTATCATTCCTACCCAATTCTTCAGCTGGGGGTCCATTTTTTATCTTTGATCTGGCAATAAGGGGGAAATGGCCACTGAAAAAGGTTGCAAATGAGAAGGCAGTGGCCACAGCTCAGTGCAAGAGCATGTACTTTGCATGCAAAATGTTCCAGGTTCCATCCCCGGCATTTTCAGGTAGGGTTTAGAAAAAACCCCGATTGAAATTCTGGACAGCCACTGCTACACAGTGTAAGCTGTACTCTGCTGGGAGTACCAATTGTCAGCCTCAGTATAAAGCAGTTTCCTCTGCTTATCTGTCCAACTGATAAATTTATTAAAATATTTCTATCTTGCCTTTTCATTAAAAACTGCTCAAGGAAGCCTCTAGAATAGTGGAGGTGACATAATGAATCCAGGGAAATATGATCTTAAGAACAAATTAGAAACCAATAAAAAATAGAAAAGCATCACAGCGTGGAAGAAAGGTTAAGCATCGCTGCATACATGCAAATGTCCCCCGCCACCCCACCAGCATTCACACAATAGGAGGCAAAGACAAAGCTGGGGACTGTCTAGTTTCATCCTGAATACACTCCAGTGAAGCTGGTTCAGAGTTAGGTCACATCCACCCCATGCATTTAAAGCACATGGCTTTCCTCAAAGAATCTTGGGAACTGTAGTTTGTTAAGGGTTTTCTGTGTATGAGTGTGTCTGCATGTGGGTAAACTTCAGTTCCCACAATTCTTTGGAGGAAGCCATGTGCTTTACATTACAGTGCAGATGTGACCAGCTGAAAGTAAAAGCTGCTTTCAGAATAGAAAAAATGCTGAAACACTTTAAAAAAAGCAATCCCACAAATGCCTGCTAGCCCTCAAACCATCTTATGACCAATGGCAGTAAAGTGTTTCAAAAAGAACTAAAGGTCAAGTGCAGTCATCCATTACTCGGCCTTTAAAGAACCTTATGGTATTTTCCTATATGCACGCAATGGAACCTCAGTTCATAACCCAAGGCCTGCTCTAAGTGACTCTGTCAATTGAGGTATAGGTAGTAGCTATGCGTGAAAATACGTTTTTTGCTAGTAGCCCCATGATAGTTGCATGGTCTCCCTAGAGAGACTTTGCTGGTATCTACTTTAACATATTTTTAGTGCCAGGCAAATACATTTTTACTTTCCATGTTTCTTAATTTTTGGGTAATTTTACACTTTGTGGACTTTATCCCTTTGTTTTATATGATTTAGTGCTCTAGTTTTTGATTCTCTGCTTTCTATTTTGGTGTGATCTGTCCTTAGACTTGATACCTGTTTTTATTATCTGCTTTTTACCACATTTAAATTGTAATTGTGTTCCTTTTTTATCTTGTTAATCTCCCAATAGCTTCTGTTACAGGAAGGCTTATAGACTTTATATGCAAGCAAACAAACAAACAAACAAATAAAATAAATAAAATAAAATAAAATACACTACTTGATGGTGTAGTCTTTGCCTTCTCCATTCCTTCAGGACAGGGTAAGGAAGGGAATATGATAGATAAGTAAAGGTAAAGGTACCCCTGCCCGTACGGGCCAGTCGTGTCCGACTCTAGGGTTGTGCGCCCATCTCACTTAAGAGGCCAGGGGCCAGCGCTGTCAGGAGACATTTCCTGGTCACGTGGCCAGCGTGACGAAGCTGCTCTGGCGAACCGGCACCAGAGCAGCACACGGAAACTCCGTTTACCTTCCCGCTATAAAGCGGTACCTATTTATCTACTTGCACTTAAGGGTGCTTTCGAACTGCTAGGTGGGCAGGAGCTGGGACCGAAAGACGGGAGCTCACCCCGCCGCGGGGATTTGAACCGCTGACCATGCGATCGGGAAGCCCTAGGCACTGAGGTTTTACCCACAGCACCACCCGCGTCCCTCTAATATGATAGATACCTCATAGGAAAAACAGCAAACCACCAAAAGCATCCTTTCCTAGCTCTCTTCATGCCTTCTGGACTGGCTTTCAAAAGATGCACAAGGTTGGGGGTGGAGCAGAGGAGCAGCAATACTGTATTCAAGTAAGTGAAACAGGAAATGGGTGGCTATTCCCTGAAATCTTAATTGCAACTCTGCCACAAAGCTGTTTTTGTATAAGGGACAGGTCCAAACATCCTAACAGCCAAATTGAAATGTTTCAGATAAAGCAATTCACTCAGGATTATCCAAGATATACAGTGGTGCCCCGCAAGACAAATGCCTCGCAAGACGGAAAACCCGCTAGACGAAAGGGTTTTCCGTTTTGGAGGTGCTTCGCAAAACGAATTTCCTATGGGCTTGCTTCGCAAGACGAAAATGTCTTGCGAGTTCCTGCGGGGGTTTTTTCCTCCCCCCCCCTTTTCCCAAGCCGCTTATCAGCTGATCCTAAGCCGCTTAACAGATGATCCGCTAAGCCGCTTATCAGCTGATCCCCTAAGCCGCTAAACAGCTGATCCACTAAGCCGCTAAACAGCTGATCCGCTAAGCCGCTTATCAGCTGATCCGCTAAGCCGCTAAACAGCTGATCCGCTAAGCCCGCTAAGACGCTAATAGCGCTAATCCACTAAACCGCTAACAGCGCTAATCCGCTAATGGGCTTGCTTTGCAAGACGAAAAAACCGCAAAACGAAGAGACTCGCGGAACGGATTCTTTTCGTCTTGCGAGGCACCACTGTACTCCATTATCTCAGCACCAGTACACACTATGTTTAATGAGCAACCACATGTAAGTCAGCCCTACTCTGCCTGGTTGGAATCCTAAAGGTTCTCCCTTTATGCAGGGAAAGTTAGATAGCTGCTTGCCTGCCTCTCACTTTGATGGGGGGAAATTATCGGGTCCTCTATCCTCAGCAAAGTGAAGGTCAGGCAAACGCTTCAAATTTTAAATATTTGGTATGTAGAAACTTTCAGAATTCCAAGTGGGTAGGAAACGGTTTAATTTCATGAGTTAATGTGTGAACTGGCCTTCAGTTAACCAAGAACTAACAATATACAGTAGCATTAATGAATGATATTGTGTCAAGATACCTAATTGTTAAAGTTTTGGAATCCAAAGATGTGACCTTTTGATACAAAAACCGCATGGAGAGTCATGAAATGCAGGAAGGAGGGCAGGCAAGCAAGCAGCCGCTCCATAAATATAGGTAAAGCTTATTAATAAGCTTTGCATTAAATTTACATAATGTAATTAATATTGTGCCTCAGAGTCTGTGTTACATCTACATATTTGTGGAGTTAGTTTACCAAATGCCATGAGTCAGTTGCAATGATTTTTAGTGCAAGCTGCTCTTTCTTAAAGGTAGAACTACAAGCACCTGTCAGTTTCTTCTCCTCATGCATTTTACCTGCTCAGTTGTGTCCAAGCACCTTTTCTGTTTACGATGTCCTTTATACCTTGGTATCTGAGCACAAGAATAAAATAACGGCACAAAAATGAAAACAAATTATATGTGGGTTATGTTATGTGAAATCTAGATTATTGAGTTAGATCTATGCTATCACTCTAAAAACCCGATTAAAAGCCTTGCCTACTAATCAACATTCTCTCTCTGCTTGACCAGTAGATTACTTCATGAGCTGTCACCTCCCACCTATTTAAAAATAATCACAGGCTTCAAATGAAATACAGTAAGAGATGTGATGAATGAGTCTGATAAATTTCATAAGCATTATAATCTACAAAATTTTCTTTCCAGTTTCTTGCCACAGGAAAAAATTCTGTGTTCCACCACACTTTGCTTACACTGTCCCAGCACACATGTAAAATTTTAGCATTCATATTTGGAAGTGAAACAACTATTTTGAGTATGTCCTCTACACTTGGATATACTTTTTGGAATAGTACAGGAAATACATCCAGTGTTACTAGACAGCAGCTACCATTTCTCCTCTTAAGAGAGATGCGTTTTCTAGTCTACCTTCTAGATAAAAGATTAGAGATATGAAAGCCTGGGTCATGGGGAAAGAAAAATTGGAAACTTTGGGAAACTCTGAAAAGAAGCCATCCTGAAATTTTGGAATGAGTGAAATGCTTTAATACAGGTTTAATTTACAAAAGATGTGCACTATGAAGATTTACGTAAAATAATCTAAATAATTAGAGAATACTTGTGTATACTGTACCTATAAACATTCAAATGTGTTATGTATTGCTTAACTCAGTATCCAAATAAACTAAGAGACTGTAATACTGTGATTGTATGAAACCATTTTGTATATGCTGTTTACAACATTATCTGTGGTTCTATTTTCAATGTTTATTTATTTCTCAGATGGCAAAAGTTCTGTGCACACTGTTTAGGTAGAATACAGTGCAGTTCTCTTTCTTGAGTACTGGGTTCATTCACCATTTTGCTTGCATAAAATTAAGGCATTTATACTTTTGATGCTGTAAGCTACACTAATAAAGAGTGGGTTTTACATATGAGTAAATGAGCATTGCATTAGTGTGCAAGTTCCATAAAAATGCCAAAGAGTACAATTTTACATGCTAAGTTATAAAAGGTGATAGTTTGTTGTGAAAAGTAATAAAATATATGTAGGTTTGATAAGAAAGTATTACTACTTCAATTTCCCTCTGAGGAAAACAAATTGGTTGCTTTATATCTCTATACAGGACAATTTATTTATCTACTAGGAAGACTGTAAGCACTTGGTAGGATTCAAATGCCTTGAGTCATGTAACCTCTGCTGCTATGTACAGAATTCTGTTCACAGATGTGCAACTTGTGCTTAAAGACTCAGACTGAAACCTTAAATGAGACCACAGCCAGTATGCAGATTTTACAATTATTACTTATACACCCTGAACAAAACATTTTCATTATTCATTGTGGGAAGTAATGCCAGTTAAAATAGTTTTAAGCTAGTATAATTGAGCAAACCACAAAGTTCTAGCATGTGACATCAAAATCATATTCCAGTTTCTCAACACAGACAGTACCATTATGAGTCTCCTTTTGACCACCAGTCATTTTTAGCAGTGTTCAGAAATACATCATTTAAAACACACAAACAAAAACAAACACTTTAGTATTGCCCAGCAGCCTAACAAAAGGTAGCCATCAATTGTAATCTTCTTACACGATTCAAAAGAAGTGTCCTTACAAGTGTCCTTACAAAACAACACTAAAACATTTTATCTTCAGAAAAACATTACTAGGCACATTGTTAAGTTTAATAGTTCCTGTGATCCCAAATGATTAGCCAAGCACTGGAAGTAAGTTCTGTATTATTAGCTATAAACATTTAGAAACCTTAAAAAAGTGACTTGGGAAAAACAATTGGAGTGCATTTTTGTGAATATACTGCCACCTTGCTTTCAATATTTACTCTTCAACAAACTGCCTTTAAAAAAGAAAACAGGTATTGTCAAGATTTTAACTCTGGATCACACAAGGCATTGTGCAGAGAACAGTTTTCACCTAGATTTAAGAAAGGGCCAATTCATCCAGCTTATCCCCTCTTGCCCCCAATAAAGGAAGATTCATATGAAATGATGCTGTGGGAATAATCCAGGTAATGAAACCCATAAAAGGAACTCTCCAAAGCTAGAACAAACAGCTGCTACTTCAAGCGTTCCAAGAAATTAACAAAGACTTTGGGCTGCATGACAAATTGTTAACATGTACTTTCCAATGTTGTAATGTATGCAAACAGAAACATTAAACAATGCATTGCACTAGGGAGTCAGGATTGGCAACAGCTTTCTGATACATGCATACATGGTGGAAAATGTTATTGATGCTGTGTGACATAAAACAACATTAACTTACAGGAAGGCACACGTTACTGTTCAACACATCAGAGTGTGGTTGGGTTTACATTTACAGGGCTCTACTTCACTGATGAAGTAAGTGGCAGAAGTTCTCTCTGTAATGTTGTTTCTACAAATAGACAAAGTCATCTCTGTTCTCTGTCCTACAAGCAGCTCATTCATGCTAAAACAAAGGTACCTTTTGCTCTTCACCATCACATCACTAGCAATAATAGCTACACTGAATACATAATCTCTCTTTTAACCACAGCTACAGCAACTGTTTAGCTGGTAAGAGGATTTTCTCTGTTCCACAGCAACACCAGCAGATGTCTTACCAGTTCATGCCAGTTTTTTATTGTCACCTACAAAACAGATGATTTCTATGACCTGATCATCTTATTGCCCTCTGGTATTTTCTCTTGCAACCCCAACACTCCCCAAAGAGAGGTGGAAGAATCCTCATTTGTACTTAAATACTTTCTCCAGCAGATCAAGAACCAAGCACCTGGCCTCTGGAAATAGAATGGTGGACTAGATGGGTAAGGAGCCATCAAGCCACCTAATCCAGTATCCTGCTCTCATAGTGGTCAACCAGATGCCTAAGGGAAGTACGAGGCTTCTAGCAACTGGTATTCATGGAGTCACTATTCTTTCAGTTAGTTTACCTCTGTCCAGTACTTCTCTATGTATAGCATTCTTTATTCAGTCTTTATTAAAATAAGCAAGAATCTGGTTAAGAAACATGAGTCTCTTGGGACAAGGTAGAAAACAGAAAAGCAAAGAGATTGCAAAGAATTTCTCAGTAACTCTTCTAACAATGTAAAGCTTTAATCAAGATAATCAAGGGTGAAATTTCATCTTAATATTCTGATGGATAGTCAATACCTCCTTTTTTGTACTGGCACACTCCTTAGGAAATATAAGTTTCTAAATAGAGATTGCTTCTTTTGAGGCTCCCCATATTCAAAGCCAATCAACAACAGTTAGTCTTCTACCCGCAGACATGTATCTCATTAAATCTGTTTGCTCCTACAACCAAGGTTACGTAGAGCAACACTGATACAAGCCTTTACAAAATCAAACTTGCTGCCACCATGGTTCTTTTGTTTAAGTTGTAATTTGATATTAGGAAAAATAAAAAATCAACACTACTAAAAATCTAACCTTCCTTATCTGATACAAGGAACAAACAAGAACAAATATGAAAATAAACAAGTCACATATGGTCCATATGGTCTACAAAACTACAGTAATTTCCCCAGCAAGTATGCCAAACTCTTGTTAGTGCAGGCTTGTACAATTTATTATGTAGCAAGGTAAATACAGGTAACTCAATAAATTCACAATATTCAAATCAGGCAAGCAACCTTAAGTAAACAAAGCTAGTACAGGCTGCCCCCCACATTAAATTTCAATGGCCTAGTTCGCACATCACATTAAACCACAATTTAAAACAAAAGTTTCCGCAGCGCTCCTTCTCTCTCCTAGCATAGATAAAAGCTAGAGCCTCAACTGTTATATCAGCTGAACCTGTGCTTGTGGTTGGTTTTCACCAAACAAACCATGAACAATAAGCCAAGCACAAACTTTGGTTACACTTGTAACCTTTTGTTTCCTTCAGATAAACCACATGCCTGGATATGAATCACATGGCCATCCAGACTTTGGCTTGTTTATCTACAGCATAGCAGCAGGAGTGCAGGAGAAAAGCAGTAGAACTTTTCAGCTATTCATGCTCTGCTTCTCAAATGAAGTAGCAACAAAAATTGCACATCACACATTGTCATTCTAGTTTTATATCACATCCCAACTTCTTTCTAATTTATACCTGCATCCCATCAGATTATGGTTTTATTTCATTAAACAATTATCTGCCTTTATCATTCCCCGATATCTTACTTCCTGTTTAGAAAGTCAAACAGGGTCTATTAACAAAATGAAATACTTGATAGGCAAGAATGAACAGAGAAAAAAATTGAAATTTGAAAATGTGCTTCTCAAATAATATTAAGCTTAATTCCAGTATTCTGACTTACCTTACTTGGCAATGAGTGTATGTTAGATCTTCCATCTGATGATTTTGGAGGAGAATGTACACCATCAGATATTACAGGGGCTACCTAAATAATAGTTTTAGAATAGAAAATAAACAATTTTAAACACACCAAAATTTAAACATTTAATTTGCTTGTCATAGTTTGTTTAGCATGCCTACATCAAGATAAATAGTTTATTAAGAAAGTTAGTATAACTAAAATACTACACATTTTCAAAATCCTTACCTCTCCAAAGTTAGACACTCCCTTCTTCTGCTGGCATCTTCTGATCACTTCCAGCAGTAAGGGCCCTTCTTTTGTAGCTTTAGCTTCTATAATTCCCAAGTCCCGTGCTAAATTCTCTCGAGCCTCAAGCCCATTTAACTAAAAATAAGCATAAAGCATTCCAGGCCATTAACACAATATATTTTACACAATTGTTCGTTCTCAAATTCAAGATTTGACAGCTGACTGACAGAAAAAGAAATTGTTCCTAAAGTGCATGAGCATGACATTCAAGTTAAAGTTATTAATATCTTCCCCCCATTTATTCAAAAGCAGAACCAAAGGTTTAAACGGTGTTCCATTGTATTTTGGGGGGAGGGGGAAAATCAGATTAGCACTGCAGTCTTATGCATGTCAAATCAGAAGTAAGCCCCACTGTGTGCAATGTCTACTCCTAAGTAAACATGCTAATGAACTGGAGAGATGATGCAGAAAAATGAAATTGGGGACAAAATTGAGGATGGGACAATTTCAAGCATTTTGGTTAAATTACTGTGTTATAATGTGTTATTATAATGATTAAACGTGTTATTATATTATGTGTTGTTATAAGAATTAAAATGAATATAATGTGTTATTCTCTAATGTGTTGTTATAATGATTAAAATGCTTACTTACTGTGCTTGATTCAGGCTGAAAGACAGCCAAAGTAAAATCAAGGTTGAAGAATTGAAGAAATTCAGCAACCAGACTAGCCACCAATCGACCTACAAAAAGAAATGAGCCACATTTGGTTTTCCCGTACAGCATTTGCACTCACTATTAACGTTTTCAGTTGAAATGTGAGTTAAGTGCTACTGTTTACAAAACAGGTATGATATAGTGAAAAAATGCTTTGGGCATTCAATAATGAATTTGTTTGTAAATAAACAAGTCTTCCTATATTTCATTGAATTTCTTTAAAAATTGCTCCCAAACAAACTGGCATTCAAAATTAAAACCTAAATGTACTGAGGCTGGGCAGGGACAGGGGAACAGTAAGGAAATTGTAGGCAAGGGAACCCTTTTCATTGAATGGTTATTTTGAAGGTAGACAAGGAAAGGAAGATCTAGTAGTAGTGATACTACACTTGAGAACGGGAAAATAGGAAGAATGGAGAAATAGGTGGAGGAAGGCCTAGTACTATGTAAGTCATATACTCTGAAACACTCCTTTATGAAGGGCTACAAAGACAGGGAGGACTTCCCTTTACACCAGCAGTGGGGAACCTCTGACCCATGGGTCTAATGTGGCCTAGTATGGGTCTAAATTTGGCCTTTAAGGCAGTTCCCCACAAACTGGACCCACCTGCCTCACACTTGATGTCTTTTATTTATTTTATTTATTTATTTACGGCTATTAGCCCATAAAATATGTACAAACATAAAAGGACAGAGGCATAAAGACCGATATGTTCGACACCAGAAGGTGAACACCACAATGCAAGGGTGGGTCACTGAGCAGAGCCAAATAACAGCTTGGGGCCCGGAGAGCTCCAAGGGACGGATCGCAGAAAAAGGAAAACTGAAGACGAGATCCGACATGCACTCTCATCATAACTGTCCGATTAGTTTTTGATGTTGTTGTTGTTTTTTAGTGGTTTTTGTGTGTGAGATAACCGCGTTCAGGAATCTCGCCACCTGCAGAGTTACAGAAGGATCTGTATCCTGCAAAAGTAGTGTGGCATGTGACTCAACAGGCCTGCCAACCAAGCGCAATAAAACAGGACCCTGGAATTTAGTCCTGGCTATGCTATGTAGGGGACAGTTGAACATTATATGTGGAAGAGATTCAACAGTTTTCCCATCACACACACATAGCGGAGACACCAAACCCCTGGAAAATCTGTGGCTCAGCAGGTTCGATGGAAGGACATTGATCCTTGCACGAATAAATGCAAGTTGGTGTGGTACAGATGAAAGAGATGACATGTATGATGGAAGGCCAAGTGGTGGGGTTATTCCGTGATACCTGGGGGAGCAGACACCCCCACCCCAGGCGAGGTTGTGTTGATTTTCAATGTCTGCTAATCTTTGCTCTATAAGGCTTTTGGCTGAGCGTAAGTTCATCTTTAAGGAGTCCGCTGGGGAAATTCCGATGCTCAGAAGTTTGGCTTGGATTTTTCCTACCCACGGATTGACAAAGTCGTCCTGCCAGAGGCACTGGAAAAGGTAATGGTCGGGAAGCCTATGCCAGCTGGACAGCCAATAGCCAAAGACTCGCTTCCAGATGACAGTCTCCAATGATGCAATCCTTAACTCCAGACGTATGGCTGCGTTGCTCACACACATGGGAAGTTTCAGGAGGCGACGGAGAAACTGATTCTGCAATGTCTCAAGCGATGTTAAATTGGACCCAGGGGCCCAGAGCGGGGCAGCATAACAGAGGGTGGAAACCACTTTTGCGTGGTATACCTTCAATGCAGAAGGGATGTGGGAGGCTCCGTCGGCCGCAAAAAATTGGAGTAGAGTATAAAGTATTGTTTTCCCTTTGTTTAGTAAATACTGTATCTGTGGCTTCCAGCTTAGGTTGTAGTGAAAAAAGACTCCCAGGTATTTAAATTTGAAAACCTGTTCTACACACTTGATGTCATATACAAGTTCCTAAATGCTTAAAGAGTTTAGATTTTAGGTCCTTATCAAAGTTGACCCATGGGTTGTGTGTGGGGCAATCAGGGATCTGATCTGTAGGCTAGATTCAGTTCCCCACCCATTTTACATCTTCTAGAAACTAAAGTCTTATTTCGGACACACACACTTCTGTAAATTCCAAGTTACTTCAGGCCTAAAACCCTAGCAATTATTGGTTAGCAATTCAACTTGAGAACATTTCCCCGGAAACATCCATTTCCCAAGTGTGGCAAATAATCACTCTGCAAACTTGCTATAACCTACATTTAAATATGAAATGCAGTCTTGTTTCCACTGAGGTTGCTGAGACCGACCTTTAACTGTAAAGCTATGTCGTTCACTTGAGTTTGGGTTTTATTATGAATAAAGGATTTATTAAGCCTTTTAAATCTTCAAAATATTTTACAATCTTTGTGTTCTTTACACAATACAACAATCCTGATAGCTTACTATTCCTGTTTTACATAGGCAGAAGCAAGAATGATTTGCTCAAGAACATACAGAAAAGTACCAGGTCCAAGTACAGCTTTTAATCCACTTACAAATTCCTATTTAGTTTCTCTTCCTCCAGTTTTATAATTCAAAGGTCTGGCACGAGCAAAACTTTCACTCTGAAACTGCTTGAAGTTTTATGCTTATACTTGCAGCCAACAAAAGTATAGCAAAGTTGTAGAATTTGCAGATTCTGTCAACCAAATGCTGACAAGATGGAATTTGAACTAAATTAAGAGGGATGATGCAAAGTTAACAGAATTTGGAGAAGCCCTTGTTTGGGAAAATTCAGGTATAAAGAAAAAAGCAGGGGATTATAAAAAGGGCAGAGAAAAAACAGAAGGTAAGCAAGTAAGAACATCAGTTAGCTCCAGTGGCATCAGCTGTAGATGAGGCCTTTAAAAACTCCCTGGACAACAGACTGCAGAATGCTCTGCCTTCTACATTAGTGAACCTTGCTCTGACCTAACCAGAAATTGTCTATGGCTTGCTTTTATCTATGGAAGGACAGGCTAACCCCTGTTTGCTGTATATCTACTTTCCACTGCAGTGAGCCATCTTTGAACAGTACTGTAATGATATCTCCTGTTGTGATTTAAGCCTGTTTACATCACCAAAGAACCACAGAAACTCCCTCACTGATATGCATCAGTGTCCACACATTAATTGGGAAATATATATGGTATCTTTAACTAGCAGAGACAGAGCTTACCATCTTTTGTATTTAAAAACTTTTTCAAACTTTCATTTACCAGAGGTGTTTTGTTCTGTCAAAAAATGAGAAGAACAATTAACGATTACAGAGATATAAAACAGGTAGATAACAATTATCTATATATACATGAATGCTTATGCATCCTCATGGTGAAGCCACGCCTATATCATACAGTACCAGAATTTGGCAGTGATTAATTTTGAATGCCCAAACCAAGCTGAACTTGGGTATTCTAGGAAGAAAAGAGCAGGATAAACATTAAATAATAGCCAACACTATGTTTTGTGCAACAATACACAAAGTTTGAAATTTCAGTTCTGGAAGTAAGTTGGCAGCAGCAGCACCATTTTATTTACTGTTGACTCATTCTTTACCTACTTGATGATGCCAAAGGCTAGGAAACAACACCCTGTTTTTTCTGGAGCCTTTGGCTTCCATCAACTGTAGACTTTAAAGTAAGCAGAAAGCACACAGTGTTTTCCCCTCCTTCTTTCAATTTGCAGCAGTAACCCTAGAGTTCAGCATCTCAAACTATACTGTCTACCTTGGGAGACAGAAACAGTTGGTTAGACTTTGGGATGCTTGAACAAATAAGACCCACAAGCCAAGACATAGGTGTAACACAAACTACAATAACTCAGTGATTCTACTTGAAGGCTGGCTTCCAAGGATAGCAATGAGGGACGCTTGTTCGACTCCCTAAAACTTGTGTTGTGAGGTCACACAGGATTCTATTATGCTTCTTAATGCTTTTTTACATCTATATGAAATGAAAAGTTGTTTTGGCAGCTCCTTACCTCTACTTTCTCTTGCTCTTCTAGTGCTAAAAATACAGCTGCTCGCAATTCTGCCTGTAACAGAGAGCCAGCATTTGTATAAATGTATAACATTTTGCAACTATATATTAAGAAAGCTAGATACCAAGACAAACCTCACACAGAAGGGTCCAATTTATTACACAGAAACATTATTCACACAGAAATATGGTTAAGGATACAGTATCTTCATCATTTAAACTACAACACAGAAAACCACATAGCAGCACTTAAGCCATGTGAATGACATTTCAAGTGTTCAAGTCAACCTGCAATACTCATGAAAGGGTCTAGGGACACAGATTTTCTATTTACTTACACTTTGCACTTTGTAAAAAGTGGCCAGTTTAGAACTTGGAGCAATATCATTATTTTATTAATTTAATTTGCTAGTTGGTTTATCTTGCCCAGGGCAATCCAAAGCAACATACAAACAGACAACAAACTCCACAAAGAGCTGTTGTTTGCTTTATTTATATTGTGTTTGATATAGTGATTGGAACGTTGTTTTTTAATGCTATTGTGATTATTATGAACTGCTTTGAGTTCAGCATTTGTTGTTGGAAAAGTGAAATACAAATATGTAATCAAATCAATTAGATACATAAAACCAAGAAGAAAAAAACATTTAAGATATCCTGCTCATGTGTATTTAAAATTCATACACAGAATGAAAGGAAAAGAAGTACCGTATTTTTCGCTCTATAAGACGCACCAGACCACAAGACGCACCTAGTTTTTGGAGGAAGAAAACAAGGAAAAAAATATTCTGAATCTCAGAAGCCAGAGCAGCTGTGCAGTGAAAGCCGCAATCCCTCTTGCTGTTCTGGCTTCTGGATAGCCAAGCAGCCTGCATTCACTCCATAAGACGCACACACATTTCCCTTACTTTTTAGGAGGGAAAAAGTGAGTCTTATAGAGCAAAAAATACGGTATTATATTCTAACTTGAAGCTTTACAAAAGTATGTAAATGCTTTAAATAATGCTTCAACACAACTGGAAATGGCTAAAAATACAGCTGACAAGGGATAATTTTGGGTAATGGATTGTAACTGGAGATAATGTAAAATACTTAACACAGTAATATTAGAAGCTAAGGTCACATCAACAAAGGCAAGTGGGAAGTCATTTAATCAAAATTGTATTGATTTGGTATAATTTGTGAAGATTGGGTTGAAATTTAGAAAATCAATAAAAATAATTGGCAAAAAATAAAGTTTTTTAACCCATGGGATTAGTTTCCTTTCTTCAGGCTCCATCTGTTGGGGTCTTCATTTTCTACTGACACATTCTCATCCATAATTCAAATCCTACACCCCTTCTCTCCTACTCCATCTAGGGACATTCACTTCATGCCTACCCTCTCTACACAGCAAATTACCCAACTATTTAAGAATCAGTGAACTCATGCTGCAAGGTGAGACTCTGCCACACACTGCATCTGCTTCTGAAAAATGAACCCAAGTAAATGACTGTGCTAACTTATCATTGTAGAACAAAGATCTATAAACCTTTTTCTTGGAGGGTAATGTGTGTGTAATCCCAAAGAATGAGAGAAGTGGTCAAACTCCAAATAATAATGCCAAAAGGCCATTGGAAAGCATATATCCCGTGTTCTGGGGAAATGCTATACATTCTAGCTAATATACAGTATGTCATGTAACTGTCTATGCTGCCTGTCTGACAGTAAACATTCTAACAACTATGTATTAAATATCAGTGACCCCTCCTACTTCTACACTGTAAAGAACGAAAACACAGACCAAGCTAAAGTGAAAAAGTCAATCAACAAACAGAAGTGTGGCCAGGGTCAGTGTATGGTCAGCTTGAGCTTTAAGTGCAGCTTATGAAGTGTAGGTGTTGACCTCAGATCAATTTAAAGAGTCAGTTTTTCGTCGTTTTAAAACCTACAGTGCAAGTTTAGAAAAGTGCACACTGTGGTGTTCATAACTTATCTGGAGATAGGGTAGCAAAACCAAAGAGGGACTGGGAGGAGCTCCAAAAGGAACTCCCCAATATTATTCCCCAAGACCTATTACAGTCGTTAAGAGTCGTCAACAAGCTCATCTCAGCTATCTGCCAATCTCCCATTCCCACCACCCTTCTGAGTAATACCCCTCCCCACCTTCTCACTATATAGAAGGATCTGGCAACTTCTGTTTCAGTGTATCTGAAGAAGTGTGCATGCACACGAAAGCTCATACCAAGAACTAACTTAGTTGGTCTTTAAGGTGCTACTGGAAGGAATTTTTTTATTTTCCCCAATATGAGTGAACTGGCACAATTTAAGAAGGATATTGACAAGCTGGAATGTGTGTGCAGAGGATGGCAATCAAGATGATTAAAGGTCTGGAAACCAAGCCTTATGAGGAATGATTGAGGGAGCTGGGAATGTTTAGCCTGGTAAAGAGGAGACTGGGACAGTAGCACTGCGTCCAATATTGACTAAAACTGCCAATATTGTAATGCCTTGTTAAAAGTTTATGTTATGTTCACACTTTGGATACTTTGTGTAGTTCTGGTCACCCAATCTTTTTAGCAAAAGGTGAGAACGGGGAGAACGAAAAGTTTATAAAATTACACATGCTGCGGAAAAAGCACGAAAATACATCCTCTCCCTTTCTCATAATACTAGAACTCAGATCGCCCAATAAAGTTTAATGGTGTCAGGACTTTTTCACACAGCACTGCTAAACTGTGGAACTTGCTTCCACCAACGTAGGAATGGTCACCAACTTAAATGGGTCGAAAAGAGGACTGGAGCATAAGCCTATCAATCGAGAAATCAGAAAATAGTATGCCTCTGGATACCAGATGCTGGGGAGCAACAGCAGGAAAGAAAGTTCCCACGTCCTGCTTTATGGACTTCTCAGGAGCACCTGGCTGGCCACTGCGGAACAGGCCTTTGTTCCGGGGCAGAAAGTCTCTCCGTTATGTTCTCCTGACCACCAACCAACCCTTTTTGCTTCAGGAGGAGTTCCACGCATGCGCCACGAAGCAAAGGGCAGCGCGTGACACTTATGCCTAGGCGGCATTGTCCAGAGGGCGGGAATGACAGTTGGGAGTCCGTTAGCGCCGTTGGTGTCGACCCGCTCTCTCGTGAGGGCCGCGCCACCAGCACCTCCACGCACAGCACGCCTCTCCCGGCGTCAAGCGGGCATACGCCGACGCACTTCTGAGGCGCTCCCCTCCATCCCATAAAGCCTCCGTCCCGCTCCCCGCCAGCTCCTCACCTTGATTTTATTCAGCACCCCGCTCGTCTCCAGCGTCTGCACGAGGAGATCCCTCAGCTCCGTGTCTTCCTCCGTCGCGGTCGCCATCTTGCTTCTCCCTGACAACCGCCTAAACTGAGCTAGTGACGAGACGAGCCCCCGCAGATTCGTCGCTCTGGGGCAAAAGGGGATATTTGCCGGGAAGGAGGCGGAGCGCAGTGGGCCAATGACTTCCTGACCGCAGTCGCCGCCCACTTTGGAGGAGGCTGCCCAGCGAGCCGCGCTTCCGCGCGCGTCGAATGTGCGGGTAGGAACGGGCTGCTTGCGATCCGGCTCCGCGATTGGCTGGGGAGCGCAAGAGGCGGGAGGTTTAGAAGGAGGCGATGTTTCGCTAGATGGGGCTCTGCGGTTCTTGCTACCGCTGAACGAGGCTGCCGGCGCAATCCTAACCGATCCTACTGAGAAGTAAGTCCTGTTGAATTCAATGGGGCTTACTCCCAGGTAGGTTAGGATTGCAGGCTCAGTCCTGAATGGAAATACATAGAGCGGGGTTTTGTTGGTACGTTTTTTTCACTCCGGCTGGTGTGCAAAATGGTAGAATATGCACTGCACTTTCATAAGGCATAGATACAGTATGATAGAGTTCATTTGCCACACGGCTCTTCGCGGACTATTGTCCAATGAAGGTTCATTGTCGCAGAATATAACTAGAGGAGAAAGGGCCTGCTTAAACAGAACTGCAAAAATACCAAACTCCAAAACAATGAATACCTGCAATCCAATTCAATGTACATGGATTTGGAAGAAAATATTTTGAACCACTAGGCACTATTTTTTGTTAAATGACTGGTATCCTTAAATGTACTGTAATTCATGAAGCATTTACTTATGCTCCAATCCTAAAACTACTTAAACTCAAGCTCTATTGGCTGTACCCAATGTTATACCTCCTCATAGTATACAACTAAAGTCTAAGGCTGCGTTCACACTTCCGTTTACTGTGCACTTGTGTGTGCAGTGCTGGGTGTTTAATCTGTTCTTACATGTTGTCCAAAACACACTTTTTGTGAAATATTACTGTTCGATGTACAGTACTGTACTGTTGTTCAATCCATCTTTACACCAATGAAACCTTTAAGGCAATTCATCTCCAGCTAAGTTGTGAACACGTTTGCATGCGTAAATACATCCCTGCCTATCAACGCCCACTGGTGTGTACACAAACAGAAATGAATCTGACACTTAAACTGTTGATGTCAACAGCTAGGGGCAAAGCGATGTGATGGGAGGAGCAACATATTGTCTCTAAAATGGAATTGTGAACACACCCATAAATTCTAGTTAGGCGTCTTAAGGGCTGTATCCTGAAAATATGTATGTGGTAACTGTAATAGGATCAAGAGCTGAAGGTATCTTCAGAAATTATTTAGGCTGCACCTGTCTATGAACACTTTATCTGTGAGTAACATGCACAGGATTGGGTTGCTTTGCTGGTTCCTGCATGTACCTATTGTACTAATTATGGTTAAATCAGATGACAGTCCAAATAAGGCAGGGTGGAATTGTAAAATGGTAGATGCTAACAAAATTGGAAAGGGCTAGAAATGTTTATTTTATGCCACAATCTTATGCCTGTTTACTAAGAAGCTAGACTCACTATGTTCAGTGAGATTTACTCCCAGGTAAGTGTGCATATGATTGCAGCTTTAAGATTTAATTAGAGCAAGGAAACATCCAATGTAACTGTGATGCGGGGTGGGGTGGGGGAATCTCACTCAGAGTGGATATTACTGGTCAGCTCAAAACACTTTCGTGATACCTGGGTGTAAGTAACATCAGAATCAGCTTATTTTTTAAAAACCCTTCACCCCTTTTAAATTTTGTTCTGCTGAAAGCAACAAGAAGGGTACACAATCACCTTAGGGATTTTAACCTATGCTGAGCAATACTTCTAGGGCCAGTTTTTGCTAAACCAGTCTGCTGTAAACCAAGATGTAATGTACAGTACTGTGTTGAGTGTTTATCATTGCACAGTGGCCCTGCCTTACAGAGATGAAATAAGCCCCCAAACTAATGTCAATGCCAAGCTTGTAGAAATGTGCATTGTACTTAGTGTGAAAAGCTACCCTAATATTTAATGTGATTCCTTTTTTCTCATGAAAATTGCATGATTTTTAGTGTTTGTTGTTTCTAGAATTATGCTGCAGGTGGCACCAAAAATCTGTTCAGTACTTTAAAACTGCTGACTTCTGAAGCCGAAGACAAGTATGCAATTTTATGCTTACAGAATTAAGTTCTTAACCTGAGGTACCACTGTACTTGTTTAGGAATAACCACTATTGAAGTTCATAAGACTTATAAATAAGCACACCATGTGAGTCTTTAGCTTATAGGTCTGTTTGTTTGTACTTGGTAATTTGCAGTTTCACTATTATTATTTAAATTTGTGCACTGCTCTTCATCTGAAGATCTCAGGGCAGTTCATAGCATAAAAGTACAAGAGAAAAAGACAAAATACATAATAAAAAACAAAACAAAAATGTTTAGGTTTGGCATGTGTAAGCTTTCTGCTTTTACAGAAACCGAAGCACCCAAAGCCTTCAAACTCCAGCAACCTTTTGTAAAACTAGGAAGTAGTAAAAAAGAAAGAAAGATCCTAAACAAAGAAAGAAAGAAAGAAAGGAAAGAAAGAAAGAAAGAAAGAAAGAAAGAAAGAAAGAAAGAAAGAAAGAAAGAAAGATCCTAAACAGAGCCACTCTTTTTTTCTAAAGGGAGTGGGGGTGGGTGGAGACCCTGAGATCTGAAAAGCCATCTGAGTATTTGTGGCAAACAGCAACAGAAAAAGAAAAATCTTTTTTATTATATGCAGGAGACAAGTGGAGGCATAGCAGTCCGCTCGCTGCACTTACGCAATGCCTCTTTTCCGTTGACTAGGCACGAACGACCCACAAGGGGCTCAGCGAGAGGCTGTGTGTGGGCGGGATTTAGTCGCCCAGCGGAAGTGCTGGTTCCTGTAGGGAAGTGAAAGCTGATGCGCCCTTGCACCAGTTTTCTAGTTCAGCTCCTGCAAGGCAGGTACAAAAACAGCCGGTTAAACTTGTGAGTTGATTTTTTTTATATAAATCGTAATCTCTTGAAAGATTGTAACTTGGAAGTTAAGTCTCCCTGGTGCGTTTTGTTTGTTTTCGAGTTCTAAGCAAATATGCAGCTCAGAGCGGCAGCTGTAGAGCCGGGTATATGTTTATTCGAAGTAAGTCACACTGTGTTTAATAGGACTTACTTCCAATAACTAGTGGAACTTTGTACCTACACAATTTGGTATCTAGTCCTATGTACTGTACAAGTACGCAGCAGTGAACATAGCGGGATTTTCTCCTAGCCATAAAGAAGACGCTGGGCGAGAGGTGGCAGTTGGAGGCTGTGGTTTCTTAGGGCTTTTCTCCTCGAAATCATTCCGGGCGTAGGACGTTTGAACCCTGTGGGCGGTTGGGAGATTGTAGCATGTAACTCGGCAAGGATGACTTCGAACAAAGGGGGTTAGGGAGCAGCTGTATGTGTGTATTTGGCACTTCTGTTATGCGAGGCTGCCTCGGGCCGGAGCTGTTCTGTAGCGAAGTGTATTGGCAATATACACTGCGCATGTCAAAAGGGAAAGAGATTTTGAATTATTTTATAGTGAGTTGCATGGTGGAAGTTCTGGGTAGAAGTAGAGTTTGGAGGAATTGTTTTTAGATTTGTGGCTGCTTTGTTCTCAAAACATTTCACAATATGCATTTTCCGGAGCTGCTTTTTTAATTGATTACAAGCACCTAGTTTCTATTCTTGGTTTGACAGTTTTCTGGCTTCCAATATTTGCATTGATATTGATTACCTTTCTTCTGTAAGGCAAGATATTGTCCCTAGGCATCCCACACAGCCTCTTGTCTAACCACTGAGTGGTCTTAGTCTGGATTAGTTTCAGATTACTGAAATGTCCACATTACTGTATCATGTGGCTTGATGCCACACTCATCCTTCCTATCCTATGACAGGTATTTCCTGTACCCTTTAATGAGGGTGATGCGAGGGGATCTTCCCTGCAGTTGTGTTAAGCTTTGAAGGGCTCAAAAATAATGGGAAAGAGTCCTTCTCTACAGTAGGTAGCCAAGGTGCTCAGAATCTTTTGGCTGTGCAGAGCCAAAATGAGCCCTAGACTTTTCCTTTGGTTCTGTTGGGGAAGGTTGGGACAGGCTGTTCTTCCAGTGTGGTGTAGTGGTTAAGAGTGATAATCTCAACTCGTAATCTGGTGAACCGGGTTCGCTTCCCCGCTCCTCCACATGCAGCTGCTGGGTGACCTTGGGCTAGTCACACTTCTTTGAAGTCTCTCAGCCCCACACACCTCACAGAGTGTTTGTTGTGGGGGAGGAAGGGAAAGGAGAATGTTAGCAGCTTTGAGACTCCTTCGGGTAGTGATAAAACGGGATATCAAATCCAAACTCTTCTTCTTCTTCTTCTTGCATTGGGCAGCCAAAATACTCAAATGGCTCAGTGGGCATTCATGAAAAAAAGCCTTTTCTCAAAAAGTTGGAGTTGGAGAGCAGAACAGCACCTCACAAGGTCAGGAGCTGAGGCTGCTTACTTGAAGATGAATCCCATTGTACACAACAGAATTCATTTATGAATAAACATCTTCTGTATGATCTAGTTGACATTCCTTCATTGCAGGGAGTTGGACTAGATGACCCTTGGGTACACTCCACCTTTACAGTTCTGTGATTCTCTGCATTTGCTTCCAATGAAGATGAGGAGTAGAGTCTTGTCAACAACAGTTTTTGGCTTGTCTGGCAAGGCCAGCCAACATTTGTGCCCCCCTGCTTCAGCCTGTAGACCTGTTCCTGTGACTAGAGTCTTGTGCTGTTTATAGCTGCGGAAGTGGTGCTTCTTTGTCTTCAGGCTAGTGGCAGCCATCTGTCATTTCCTCCTCTTGTCCCCCTCTCAATGGTTAGCTAGCATTTTGTGGCTACTAAGTATGCTCAGACCTCATTGACCTGTTTGGGAAGTGTTTATTGTTTTATCCCACTCTTTTAGACAACTACTGTCTCCCCAAACAAACAGCTTGCATCAAGAAGAAAAAAAAAGAGAAGTCACTGTCATTATGCTTATGAGGAGGCACACGGAAAGAAAATTGGTGGGGATAAGTAGAGAAGGAAGTTCGCTTATTTAAGACTAGAACAAAATGGTGAGCTAAAACAAGGCATTTGCACTGAATGAGGACCAGATCAATCTTCCCTTGCTCCTGTTCTTTCTTGAATAGCAGTTAGTTAAATGGAACAAAATGTCCTCCTCCTTGCTTCTTCAGCCCCAAGATAGCTAGCAGTTGAAACCAAGGGTTCTTTCCTGAAAGAGATGAAATCAAACTTCCTTCAGCTGCTCATTTTCTGGCCGATGAATGGGGCCAGGTTTGTCTCCCCCTTTCCATGAGCAGTCTTATATGGCCTTTGGTCCCCTAGACATTGGCCGGTGTATGCTGCTTTCAGTGTGTGCTGCTTTCAGCACTGTAGTCTCAGGGTACATGTTGTAGTGTCTATAGTGTAGTCCCCAGGTTTAAGATGATAATTTTTAAGAGAGGTTGCTTTTAACTCAAATAATAGAGCATTGTTGAATGTTTTAGAAACAGCAGAATTGGGGGGGGGCTTCTAATTCTAGGGTAGTCAAGTTGTTGGGGAACTAAGATGAGAAATAAAGAAAGTTCATCAAGGAAAAGCACAAGAAGTGAGTGGTAGTGAAGAGGAATTGGAGTTCTGCTTTATGCATATATATTTTATTGTGTTTGAAGATGATTCTGTTTTGACTTGATCTGACTGGAGTTGGTTTTGTGCCAGGTAAGTTGATGCATGAACAGAACAGAATCAGCTTAAATACAAATACTCCCCTTTAATTGACTTATGGAGAGAGTTTTGGCTTTTTGTGATCCGTTGCCTACTTTTTAACACCATTTAATTCTCAGGGGTTTTATTTGAAGACATTTAAAGGAAGTTTTGAGTAGTGCTCAAATATGTTTGCATGCATTTAATGGCTTTAGCAAAGCCAGAAAATATAGAAGGCCCAAACCACTTGGTTTGTTTATAAGGCTCACTCTGTTCTCTTGAGCCCTGTGATATGCAGTCTCATCAAGTCCTGTTTTTTCTCCCTTCTCATGCACGCAGTCATTTTGTCAAGTTCCTGCAGGTTCCTTCACCTTTCATATTTATCCATTGCCAGCTCCCCACCACCACCACCTTATCTGGTCTCAGATTTATGCACACCTTTCTCACTGCAAAGGGAGTGGGGAGCAGAGATCTGTGATGCTCCTTGGGAACCATCTGCATGTGGATATTTTACCTACAGTAACATTGGAATAAGCCCCCGTATAATCATGTTAAGATCCATGTTACTTCAACAGAGAGAAAAAGAAATCTCGCAGGAAACATTAGGAAACCTAGCAAAGAAGAATGACATCCAATAAGATACTTGCGTTACCACTGGAAACACTGAAACAGTTCTTAAAGGTTCTTAATAATGCCGCCACCTGTTTGTGGAATTAGTTTTCCTTATAAATAATGTGTCTCCACTGAGTGCTGTGTTCATATCTCAACCTGCTGTTCAAACAGCCAGCATTTATGGAGAAAAGCAAAGTGACTCTTAGAGGAATATACTCCTTTTTAAATGTGTTGTGTTCAGTTAATCAGGATAAATGTTATACTTCATAAGTTGGCCAGGCCACATTCTAAGGTTGGATTCAACCCACAGAGTTAGGCTTGGTTAAGTCAATTGATTTCAATTTGTTTAAGAGCATTTAAGTTTGTATTAGACTGCAGCCTTGATCACTAGGGTTCACAGTTTTAAAAATTGCAAAGGTATAATGTCACTGGGTGTGACTTTCTTGCACATTGCATAGAAATCACATTGTATATTTGAATTGAGTATATGTGTAGTTCTGAACTAATACATAGGACTTGTTTATCAGGAAATCTGCCCCCAGTGTCTACTGGAACAAATAAATTAGCAAATGAAAGGATAAACAGAGTCCTGATATTAGGATATGATTTTCCTTTTGGAAAGTCATGCACAATTTTCAAGGACTATTGCAGGTTGATTGGCAGCACTTCTAAAATTTCAGTTCTCGTTCATGGTATCATGTGTTTTAAAACTGTGATTGAGAATCTGTATCCCTTCAGATGTTGCTGCACTACAAATCCCATCACCATTGACCATGCTGACTGGGGCTGATGGGAGCTGGAGTCCAACAAAATCTGGAGGGTCAAAAGTTTGATTTCTCATTCACTTCTAACAGTTGCCTGTTTGTGGTCTTGTGTTTACATGTTTTCTTTTCTATCATAGAGTCACCAAAAAGGAGCATGAATCCTTTTACTCCATACTGTTTGTTTGTTGGGTGCTTTTGGCTTGCTATCTTTGGTGGGACTGCTACACATGAGTTGGAGGAATCGTAAGTATTGAAACATCTTGTGCAGTGAAGAAAGGCAGTTTTAATGACTTCTGTGCTCTGTGTCCTATTTCAGCCAAATACTATTGCAGGTGTGGATAACCTCTTTTCAGCCAGAGGCAAAAGTGGACAGAGCAGTGAAGATACACTTTATCTTTTCTACACACCTCTCTCTACTTTCCTGGTTTTAGAATCAGCATTGCACGAAAATAAATCCAGAAAGAGGTCTACAAACTGACCTAGCAAGTCCGGGGGGGGGGGGGAATGTATGTCCATCTCACTATAAATTATTCCAGTTAGGTGTGCCCTGCATTTTACTCTTAGAGTGTGGCTTTGTTAAACAGTAGTTCTCTAAGTTCTCTCAAAAAACAAAGTGTTGTGTTTCCCATCATATTGTATTACTCTTAGTTTAATCATTTTTAATAACCATAGCAGTCATTTTCTTCTAGTTAATTTCACTTTTGCTTGCCTATGTTTATTTGCTATCCATCACATAAGATGAACTATCTCAGGTTTTTCTCAAAACAAATGTGGTAAATGAATGCTTTGAACCACGGTTCACCAAATCTTTTGAAGCATACAATGGAGAACTGTGTTTGCAACTGGATATTTCTTTGTTGTTTCCACCACTGCAGCTCATAAGGTTGCCAAGGCAAGCTTCATTTTGAAATGAAAAACGTGTTTCTTCAGCAGTTTGAACAGTTGCTGTAGAAGCTTCAGAACAAACCTCAGACTTTGCTTGCAGTTTTCGGTTTATTTGGATCAGGACCTTAACATTCTTGTTGTAGTAAAGGACCATAGAAAATGGCTCAAGTTATCTTATACTAAGCAGTAGAAAATCCCATTGTAGTATTAGGTTGCTGTGTTCATAGCTGGTAAAGGACCCCTAACAGTTAAGTTCAGTCACAGTCCAGCATGACTTAAGCCGCTTCTAGCGAAACCAGAACAGTGCACGGAAACGCCATTTACCTTCCCGTCGGAGTGGTACCTATTTATTTACTTTCACTTTTTGGCGTGCTTTCGAACTGCTAGGTTTGCAGGAGCTGGGACCGAGCAACGGGAGCTCACCCCGTCGTGGGGATTTGAACCGCCAACCTTCTGATCGGCAAGCCTAAGAGGCTCAGTGGTTTAGACCACAGCACCACCTACGTCCTACAAAGCTGGTAGAACAGCACATTTTAACAGCTGTAAAAATTGATACTAAAGATCCAAAAAAAGATTCCCCAAAATTTCTATTGTTGCTTGCTGCCTTTCTGTTCTTCAAACATCTTGAAAAATATATTTTTTATGTTTCAGTGATGATCATCCTCATAAGTGGGAAATGTTGTACCTTGTGCATCAGTGGCCAGTGACAGTATGTAAGGTGAGTTGTTAATAAAAGATAAAGGTACCCCTGACCGTTAGGTTCAGTCGCGGATGACTCTGGGGTTACACGATCATCTCACTTTTAGGCCGAGGGAGCCGGTGTTTGTCTGCAGACAGCTTCTGGGTCATGTGGCCAGCATGACTAAGCCGCTTCTGGTGAACCAGAGCAGCGCACGTAAACGCTGTTTACCTTCCTGTCGGAGCGGTACCTATTTATCTACTTGTACTTGACGTGCTTTCGAACTGCTTGGTGGGTAGGAACTGGGACCGAACAACGGGAGCTCACCCCTGCCGTGGGGATTCAAACTGCTGACCTTTCGATTGGCAAGCCCTAGGCTCTGTGGTTTAGACCACAGCGCCACCCGTGTTTATTAACACGTCGTTGTTAATAAAGGTGTGCATTTATTCAAATGTATACGTAGCCCTATCATAAAAGCTAGTGGTAGATAACCAATTTTACAGCAGCATAGAAATTTAATAAATTTAATTTAATAAATAATAATAATGATATTAATTCTCCTGTTCTTTTAACAGCTATAGCAATTGGCAGGTTTAGCTAAGTTTGAATATTGGAACTATTTAGCTTAAAACTGTGTGTGTTTTTGTTTTAGCATAAAAACTGGCTTTCCCTGATAAATTGGTTGACTTGTTTTCTGCAGATGAATGAACATGATTGCAAAGAAGATCCACTATTGTACTGGACAATCCATGGACTCTGGTAAGGTTTTAACTCTGAAAATAATGCTACATTATATAACATTTAATTAAGAGTTTGGCCTAGATGACCTATATAATTCCTTGAATGGTGGTGACCTTGAATTTGGATTCTCCAGGGATTGGAGCAGTATGCTTAGCTGCAAGGCCACTGAATGCTCAACCACAAACCTTGGTGGTTTTAGTGCCAGGCTGGGGAACCTTTGACCCTCCAGACATTGCTGGACACCAACTCCCATGTGCTCCAGTCTGCATAGCCAATGGTTAGGGATGATGGGAGTTGTTGCACAACAGCATTTGAAGGACCACAGATGCCCCACCTCTGTTTTAGTGGCATCTAACCCTTACTATTTTACACCTACTTTATGCATGTCAAACTATTAAGTACAACAATGGCCACTTACACTACATCTGTTTACAAGCTGGTAGTGTCTTACATTTGACAAGACTATTACAGTAATAGTATACCATCTCTGTTCATTTGGAATAAATAACCACCCTATTCAATATTCAAGAAAGGCGACAACTTTAAATGCATAATCACAATATTTTTAAAATGCCTTCATTCCTGTTTCCATTGTCCTCCACCTCTGAGAAAATGCAAGTACGGATCAGCACCTCTTGGTTGAAATTGATGCATTTCTGCACATTTCATTATCACTGAAGTTTGTCCTATTTTTAACAAAGAAAAAATCAATTATGTTTAGGAGATAGATAGATACATAGATGCTTGATAGACAGGTCAAGTTCTACTTGTACATGCTATTGGATCTCAATGCAGTTTGAAACTGCTAGGGAAGCTTTTATGTAGCTTATTTGTTTTTATAGTGATATACTGTGAAAGCTTTGTCTTAGGCGTAATATTGTAGAAAAGGGATTCATTTTTTCCAAATTTAATTTCAGATTGAAATATTATGTATACCAGTTTCATCCACCACTGTTTAGGGGCATTTAAATTTTGTTCTGTTTATTCTCTCATAGGCCTGATAAAGCAGAAGACTGTAATAGAACTTGGCACTTTAACTTATCTGAACTTCAGGTATAAATTATATGAAAATGCAGATTCTGAGTATGGTTTTGTTTTTTGCTGTTGCCTCATCCAGATTTTTCATAGCCTGTCAATTGCTATTAGACGTAGATATGCTATTTTATTCTAAATCTCTTGCTGTACCATCCCACTCCAAAGGTTTGTGGTAGATCACAAGACATTACATTTTATTTTATTTTATAGATAAAGTGTTTGTTTTTTCATTTATTGTTGTTGTTGTTTTGTTTGTTTTTTTCTATTTTCCAAAACAGGAACAGAGAGCACACTTAACACCCTCCCTCTCCCTCCCCTCCCCCTGCCCCACTTACAGCTTCATACCAAATACAGCATTTATAAATGAAATTAAGAGTAGATATGTGACATTCTACAAAAATAGAAGATTCAATATTGTTGCTCTGTGCCATGCATGGAAGAAGCTTATGCATGAGATGACCACACAAGGTTTTTGTTTTGTTTTTTAATGCAGACTGTAGCTGAAGAGATCTGATGATCCCCTGAGCCCCATCCAAAAAACTTGCTGAGTAGTCCATAGCTTTTAATACTGGCATAGTCCTATGGCAGCCAGGAGCTGAAATACTGGGTTTGCTCCTTATGATTTACAGTCTGCAGGCATAAGTGTACATGGGGATGCTGCCATACCTGTGTTTGCTCTGCAGTCTTTACAGCCAGGGATAGGGTCATGTTCTCATTGTAGCTGCATGTTATTTGGAGCTCAGTGCTGCTTTTTAGCTTATGAGAGCCTTTACTTACATTACTTACTTAATTACTTACTTATAGGATCTCATGGGTGACATGAAGAAATATTGGCCAGATGTGCTTCATCCAAACCATACCTTTTTCTGGTGAGTTGTGCCACTTTTAAAAATTTTGGTAGCGTTACAAAATTATTCATTTTCAGTTTTTTTCACCAGAGTGGATAGACTCTGGACATCCATAGGAACTAGGTGAAAGTGAAATCTAGCACAGAACTTCTAGAAATTATTATGCCATTGCTTTATTTCCCTTTTCACCCACACAAATCTCTGCATTAGATCGATAGTTTCTTCTGCTGACATCAGCAGCATCTGAAAAAGTGGACCATTGCCACCCATTTCCCCTCACTCCGCACTCCCCATGCTTTGCTTGGGTGTTTCCCAACTGCCAGATGGGCCTTTGCAGGAAAATGAAATAACTGACAAAAATGCCCCCCTTTCTGTCAGTGGGACTGCACTGGATCAGAAACTTTGGGTAGACAGATGGGAGTCCTTCTGTTGGCAGAAGGCAAAGTCTGGATCCAATCCTCTGTAAGTTTTTAGGATATATGGAATTTTATGTCAGAGTAATATATGTACCAGATCTCAGTGCTATTTATTTATTTTAGACCACCTTTCAGGAATAAAATTCCTCCCAAAGCAGGCCACATGAAAAACAACAATAACGTACAATAGATAACATTTTAAAACATAGCAATAAAACAATCCCATATTGTTAAAATTAGCAATTCAATGTCAGATATACAACATAATAAAGTAATAAAGTCCCCAAGGCCAGGCCACACAACTGAATCCTGAGCCACTGACATTCTCAGGCAGAATTTTAGATTTCTGCAAGCTTATATTGTTTATTTGGGGGGCAGAGTTTATTTCTTTCTCTAAGTCTGATATGGCAGAAACAGCATTTATTCTTTAGAGCAGTCCATCAAGCATGGCTGAGGTATAATTCCCATTTCTTCCAATTGAAGGTGCTTTCTGCTCTGTTTGAAACTGGACTGAAATACAGGCCAAAACTAGCCATTATGGCGAGCATATTGCCGTCACAACCAATGTCTCCATGGAACTGTCTAGTAAAAATGATATGTGATATAATATCCCTGTGCTCCGTGTGTTCTTTGCCCTGCACAAGTGGCAGCCAATAAAGTGGAGTGGGCCCAGGAGTAGTGCGCACAGTGATAGTGTGTCATGCCATATGTCTTTCTTTACGAGATGTTGCTGATGAATCAAGGGTTAGAGCCAGCCACACATCTCCCTTAATGGCAGTGTTGGGCCATAGTTGCAGCATCACACTCTTGATGGCTGCATGCACAATTCCATATTGGAGCCCAAAGCTATATAATGTGAACATAGTGCAAAAGTCCAAAAACTGGTAGTGGAGAACAGAGAATGCAGTTTGCTGTAATGTGCGCTGCTTTTCTCTGTTCCCTAGCTGTCCCATTGATATGTCAGGAACTTACCCTAAATAAATAAATAGAATTTGTATGTTGAATGTGCAAAGTCCTATCTGTTTTCTATGTGTGGTGCTCCTCTTTCTCTAACCTCCTCTGTAACCTTGAAAGGAGGAAGAATCTGTACAAAGCTTTAGCGCTGACAACACGCACTGAAAGAGAATATTGAACAATTAACCTTTGTCTTTTTCTGTGATGCAGTCAAGCTAGTGACATCGTGCTTCATATTTGACAAGTGGAAATCTGCTAGGAACAAGGACAAGATGGTTTTCTTGTCAACTGACAAATGAAAAAAAAACAACCCCTAGTTTTTCTTATATGCAGAAGCTTTCAGCATTTGTGGTTTCCATAGTTTCCAATTTCATATGAAGCAGAAGATGTAGAAATGCTATGTCTTTGAACTGAAGCATTCTACTAGTTTATCTCTTTCTGAGTAGCAACAGGTTCCTTGCAAAATACAGAGCCAAACACCTGAAGAACTCCATTAATACAGAAAAAGATTCAAGAGTATTCAAGCATACAAGTTTCTCTTCACTATGGGAAATAATTTGGAACCCAAAATCACAATGGGGAAATATCCAGCAGGCTTCCACTTATGCAGCAGGACTTCCCCGTCCTCTCCCCTTCCTGCATTGCCTCCCAATCACCTTTGGAGGATCTCCCAACACCTGGAGCTGATTTGGGTGGGGGTTGTAAGGGTTATATAAAAACTAAACTATAAATATAAGGGGGGAAATAATATTGTAGGAGCAAGGTATAGGTAACACATTTCAGATATCTGTTTGGATCCAAAGTTAAATTAACACAAAGTTTTCATGAAAGGAAAGCTCCCCATTTCACCCTAATCACCCATCCCTATCAACACGTGCTCTTTCTTCCCCAACCCCCGCCAACACCATGATGTATGGTCTCAGAAATTGTAAATCTACAGAGTGTACATATATATACACCAGCGCTACTAGTTGTGAATGTATGTTTGTGAAAATGTACATATTTTGCAACTATCCAGTATGAAGAACATCCCACATTCCTGAGAGGAAGATGCATGTTTGGGTAGGAAAGATAAAGAGTTCCCGAAGGGCAACCAGGGCCAAATAAAACAGGGTTGTTGCTGCTTACATATCCTTTCTGTACTTCATTACTTCAAAAATGCAACTTTTTGTATCGTTTTGTCCCAAACTGAAATGGGGATTTTTCTCTCCTGAAATGGCATCTCTTAGGACAGGCATGTCCAAATTCTGGGTTGGGGACCTAATCCGGCCCGCCCCTGTGGCAGTTTATTTCCTGGGGTAAAATCCTAAAAAAAAACAAAAACCTCAACTATTTCAATCCTAGAAAAAGGTCAACAACTTTGGTTTGCCCTTTGGTTGGCTCCCATGGCCCTCTTTGAAAAAAGTTTGGACACCACTGTCTTAGGAAGTGCACCCATAGGCATCTGCAGGAATTTTTGTGGGGAGGGGGCAGAGTAAATACACCAAACAAATGAATAAAATTTGCAGAACTAGCATTAGATAACAGTTCTTCAGTGTCTGGGATGCTTCCCAATCTTCAGGTTGAAGGGCAGAGTACAAAATTAATAAATAATAATAAAAAAATAATCACACCTATGCTAAAATTGATTCTTGATTCCCCCCCCCCCCCAAATAAGGTAGCAATCACTTCACCAGGGAAAACAAGCATAAAGAATTTGAAAGCAAACAAAGAACTTTCTTCTCAAGAGTCTGGCAATGACTTCACTTCGTCTAATTGGCTAGATCCTAAATGTGAAACATTGCTCTGGCTTCATTCGTTGGTGAAAAACACCAGTGGTGCCTGCAAGTTTTCTGGTTTCTCATACCACAAATGAGGATGGTGCCTGCAAGTTTTGCCTCATATGTCAGATTCTACAGTTGCTAGACAGTTACTTTTTATAAAAACGAAAGCTGGGAATCTAGGGATTGTGGTTTAGTGGGTGGGGGAGAGAACAGCCACTCTTGCCCTCTTCCTACATTGGGAGTATATTCATAGAAATGAATATTGTGATTGAGACTTCCGAAATGTTTAATGATATGAAGAATGAGAATGCTTAAGGGGAAGAGTGCTTTGAGTTGGAAGTTTAACCAGGTACACATTTGAATTTTTCTTCTGAAATTTTAAGTATTTTTGCTATAGATTTTTTTGTAGACCTCTGAATACATCCAAATCTAAAGATGTAACCCAACACTTTTGTTTTCTTTATGTAGGAAGCATGAATGGGAGAAACATGGGACTTGTGCTGCTATGCTGGAATCCCTTAATTCTGAGGAAAAGTACTTTAGTAAAGCTCTGGAGCTCTATAAAAAAATTGATCTTAACAGGTGGGGAAATGGATTTCTTTGGAAACCTCTGCAACATACAGGCATTCATCAGCAGCTATATTTGCTATAGATAGCGCTCCACGAATGTTAGCAAGCCACTGCTTTCCAACAGCCAGGACTTTCCACTGAGACAGCATATGTGTATATGACTTTAAATGTTAATTGTTTCTTTATGTGGGCCAAAACTTGAGTTGCCAGTAAAGTTCAGGGTTAGTAGAGAATATATTTTAAAAAATAATAAGAACTCCAGTTCATTCTTATTGAAAGTATCTGTTCTGTAGGTCGCTGGCAAACAAGTAGCTACTGAACACAATGCATTTAGATATTGGGGATCAATATTTTGAGGAATACCAACAGCTATCAAAAATAACAAAGAAGCTTGTGGGAAGATAAGGAGAAAATTAAGTGCATGGAAAAGTGAAGTATAGATAGAATCTAAAGTGCTCTGGACAAGTTTCATGTGGGTTGCTAGCCACACCTCTAGAGTCTCATGATCATAGAATCATAGAGTTGGAAGAAACCACAAGGGCCATCGAGTCCAACCCCCTGCCAAGCAGGAAACGCCATCAGAGCACTCCTGACATATGGTTGTCAAGCCTCTGCTTAAAGACCTCCAAAGAATCATCCTACCCAAACTGAGGCTAGGGTGTCTTACCTCAGTACAAAGTGAGAATATTGGCCGACTATAACACAGTTGCATGTAGTGAATTTTTCCTGATCAGTGCTAGATGAAATGTGTCTCTTTTTCAGTTATCTCTTGAAAGTTGGGATAACACCAGGCAGTACCAGCTACCAGGTATGAGGAGAAATTGTTTTGCATTGTCCTATGCCATTGTTTTGTTGTTGTTTTTTAATAGGTCTTTTGGTGTATTGTTTTAATTCTATTTGTGTTTGGTACCTTTTAAATTATTATCGATCTATGGTTTTAGCTTTCTCTATTTTATCTGTAAACTATCTAGAGCCCCTGTCTGGGGGGAAAGCAGAGTATAAATAAATAAATACAGAGTAGTACCTTAGTACTCGAATGGCCTGGCTCTTGAACAAATTGGCTCCCAAGCACTACAAACCCAGAAGTAAGTGTTCCAGTTTGCAAACCTTTTTCAAAAACTGAATGTCCAATGCAGCTTTCGCTTGAGTGCAAGAAGCTCCTGCAGCCAATTGGAAGCCGTGCCTTGGTTTTTGAATGGTTTTGGGAGTCAAAGGGACTCCCAGAACAGATTACATTCGAGAACCAAGCTACCACTGTAATAATAGTATTAGTAAACTGTTAAATGTTAGTGTTGCATCGTAAAACAAAATTTAAATATAATTCTTTATATTTCTTTTCCATAAAGTTTTTTGTGTAAATATTTGTTGAAGGGGTATGTTAACTCTTTCATGTTTTAATCCCTAGCTGGCAGCCATCAGAGATGCTCTTACAGATGCTTATGGTGTAACACCAAAGATTCAGTGTCTTCCTGGAGAAGAGGTATCTGTTTATTAATCTTAGTCAACCTTTCTCTTTTAGAAAGATTGTTTTTAATATTTGACATCTTGAAGTGGGGATTGCCCCCAACTTTTGAAAATAAAGATGTCTTACAGAATTGTATCCATTATGTTAACCTTTCAGCCCACTCTATTCCTTGATGAAAATCTGTTAAACAATTTCTCAACATATGTTGGAGGGATGTCGTCCTCAAATTTTGTTAAGATCCAAATTAATATTCACAGAACTTGAAATCTTCCGAATCTGAAATGATACATTTTAGTTCATGTTTACTTACCTCTTAGTCATCTTGAGAATATAACATTGTACTCTAATAACAAAAAATTGCATTATAATTCAATATTATTTAATATGAAAAAATGTAGTATACCTATATCTCATTAAATGCAGCAATTAGCACTTGGTTTATCAAGATTATGGCTTCATTGCACCCAAATGCCACACAACTGATTAACCAATAAAATTTCTCTTTAGTGTTTAATATTTCTCTTTTTCTAAAAATGTCTATAGTGGACTTTTAAAACAGAAGCTCCATTTTTGCTTTATTTTCCTACCAGGGTCATATACAGATAATTGGCCAGATGAAATTCTGCATCACCAAGGAGTTTACCCTGAGAAACTGTACAGAGCCAAAGACTGATTCTTCTCCTGCCCCTGAGGGTCATTTCTACCATACGGAAGATTTGGAAATATGCAATGATACACTGACATATTATCCTTCACATCTGCATGAATGAAGCAGGAAGAAAGCAAATGTAGTTTTTGAAATACCATTGAGATTCAACAAAGCATATTGCATTACTTAGAGAGAGAGCCATCTTTTTATCCCACAAAGATACTTACTGTAAAGTTCATTTGAAATTTTTGAAATCCTACTTGCTTCGGAACATGTGCAAATGACAGTATTGGTACTAAAGCTATATAAATGGAGAAGATGCATTCTATGGAATAGCTATTCTTTTATTTGGGCAACTAAGTTACCATTTTATATTTTAATAGGGGGCTTCATAAAGCTTAGCTTTTCTTTTTTGAGGAGTTGTAACTACTTGAAAGTGTTTTCACTAAAGCAAAATTCTGAATTAGTAGGTAATTCTACTAGGATTTTATGGAACAGCTTTCACACTGAGAGCCAGTGTGGTGTAGTGGTTAAGAGCAATAGACTCATAATCTGGGGAACCGGGTTCGCATCCCCGCTCCTCCACATGCAGCTGCTGGGTGACCTTGGGCTAGTCACACTTCTCTGAAGTCTCTCAGCCCCACTCATCTCACAGAGTGTTTGTTGTGGGGGAGGAAGGGAAAGGAGAATGTTATCCACTTTGAGACTCCTTCAGGTAGTGATAAAGCGGGATATCAAATCCAAACTCTTCTTCTCTTCTTCTTCTTCTATATGTTTCAGAAAGGGCATGAAACATTCCCCCAGCCCCTCCCCCATTAAGCAGTTCTGCATTTTGAATATTGTTGGCAACAATGAAGATGCAATACTGATTGCTTCCTTTCAGAGAAAGTGAATCTACATAGTTGGTAGCTGGTCGAATAGCAAGCTGTTTCTGGTCTCTATGGCAAAAGCAGTAATGTATAGCTTATCTTACTCCAAAGCAATGCCATTGGCATCAGCAGAGTGACTGTAGAACAAGTATGTTGAAGCTTGAAATTACTACAGGCAGTGACCATTTTAGATGTGTCTGATATGTGCGCAAGCACACACACGTGCATCACGCTGAACCCAGAAGTGACCAGAAAACGTCATAAAAAGGGGTGGGGCAGGGACGGAACAAGGTGTTTTCCGGCTTTTCCGGTGATGTTTCGGGTGTATGCGATTTCACGTAAGCCTTGGCACACAACCCCCATGTAAATTGGGAGCTGCCTGTGTTCAAACAAACATGGCCAGTACTTTTAATAGAAATGTTGGCTTGGGCCTGCAGCAGTTTATCATCTCGCATTCCATGAGCGTACTTTTTCCATTCCCCCCCCAAAAAAAGTCACCGGGATTTCATCTGTGGATCTTAGTTTTTAGCACTGAAATGAGTTTGACAGGATTCATGATCCATTTCTCTGTATCAGTGATTACATCCAGCACTTTCAAATGCTTGGGGCAAAAGTTTGCATAAGTTGGAGCCTGTCACTTCAAGCACTCTTCTGGGAAATGTCACTTAAAAAAAAAAAATACTCGTGTTGAGAAATTATGTGTTACCTTGTCAGCTCTTCTTTTTTTCATATCATGGTATCCTGGACTGGTTCTGTGGGATGGTAATTGGGGGCACTGTGCTACAATAATTCAGATAGTAGCACTGGGAGAGTGCTTTTTGATCCTCTGGTGGTTACCTTATCAGGGCAGTATTTGGTCTCCAGTCCTATTTAATGTCTATATGAAGCCACTGGGAATGGTCGTTAGGCGTTTTGGGGCAAGGTGCTATTAGTACACTGGTGACATTTCAGCTGTGTTTCTCTATAACTTCTGAATTGGGGCAGGCCATGCAGGCCCTAGGCCAGTGCCTGAACACAGTAGTAGAATGGATGAGGTGGGTGGGAGCTGAGCTTGAATCCTGAAAAGATGGAGGCACTGTGGGTGAATGGTTCCTGTGTCCAATAAATTGGGCAATTTCCTTCCCTGGACAGAGTTGCACTCCCCCTGATAGCTCTATGCAGTCGGGCGGGGTGGGGGGTGTAATTCTGGATCTAGCTTTGCGAGTTCAGGCCCAAGTAGCCCCAGTGGCTAGAATCACCTTTTAGGAGTTGTGCCTGGTGTGACATCTGCAACCGTTGGAAGAGCTTGACCACCATAGTTCAGGCAACACTGACTTCCGTATTGGATTAATGCTATGTATTCTGTGGAACATCCTTTGTGCTTGACCTGGCAATTGCTGTTACTGCAGAATGCTACAGAATGGTTACTGGCAGGAGTGAGAGATCTCTGCTCAAAATTTGCTGTGCACTGGTCGCTGAGTTGTTACTGAGCCAATTTCAAAGTTTTACTATTGACTTGGGACCTGTGGGGTCCTGGTTTACTTGCAGGATCGCCTGATCCATATGTACCCACTCTACCTCTTTGAATTGCGAACTGGCACTGCTACAATTGCCACATAATACTCATTCTACAATTGTAAGAAGTTTATCTTTTGGTGTGGCACAACTTGCACTCTTGAACTCCCTACCTGTTGACATCAGACAGGTACCTTTGCTGTACATGTTCTGGTGCCTGCTTAAAGAATTTAGGCAACCTCCCCCCCCAAAAAAAGAAACAACAACACATAGATGTTGATGTGCCTTAATCTTTTACTGTTAATTTCAATTATCCTTTTAAAGTTTTTAATTGCTTTTATTAATAATTCTAATATTTCTTGTAAATCACTGAGTTTTTATTATAATCAAGCAGTATATAATTTTTTTGATAGATTTTGTAAGCCAGTAATCAGTGCCTTAAATGAGACCTTTCACAGAAACATGGATTCCTGATTTGTCTGATTAGTGACTAGTACCAATAAAACTACAATCTACAAATTACTTACTGTTTTTCTTCAATAAAATTGTTCAATGCCATTTTTTCTCTTTAGGTTTATTAGCTTGTATGCTGTTAAATTAAAACAATTTGATGAACTACTGCAAGCTGTTCATTTGAAGGAGCTTGACCACCCTTTTGCAGATGGTCTTTTTCCTCTTATGACCTTTAATACTGTTATAATAATAGTACCACATCCCCATAGACTGTTTCTTCTCTGAAGATAGAGGATACCCTCGATAATTTATTAATTTATTTGTTTATAAGTATTTCTAAACTGCTGAATATTTTTAAAGAAACTAAGTGGTGTGCAAACAACGCAAATCAACATAAAAACCTAAAACAGGATCCAGTCTTAGAGCAGGGAAAGTCTGCACCAAAAATAAAGAAATAAAATACATTGTTACAGGACACCTGAAGCAAATAATGGATGTAATTCTCATAAATCAGTGAAGTGGACTTTAAGTAGGTGCTGAATCATTGTAAAACAGTGTCACCGACTCATAGGAAGATATCGTCAATAGAATAGAAAACATGAGTGGCAAGTTTGTATTTCCTCATTCCCCCCCCAAAAAAATAAGGTCATCCATAAGGGTGATCAGAACAAATTCTGTCACCAAATAGCTGAACCCAAGCTGAAATGGGTCAACTTATTTCGTTTTCTCCAAGAGTGTCTGCAGCTGAAATACTGCTACCTTCTCAAGCATCTTGCTCAGAAAAGGCAATTGTGACTGAACTGGTTGTTAAGTATCTCATGCTCCAACAACGACTTTTTTTTTAGGAGCAGTCACACTTCTGCTTTCCTCAGGGTGTCATGCACCATCTCATGTAAATATACATTACTACTCCCCTGGTTTCACACTGGGTAGCTCGAATAAGCCATGCTGGGCAAGGGTTGAGAAAGTATGCTTTGGCCTGAACCATGACAACAACCTCGTCCAAGTCCTCAAGCCTCATTAACTGAAGCTGATCTCACCAAATCATGCAGTATGTTGCAGCAGACATCTCAGGTGGCTTTGTAATAACGGCAGCATTCAACTCAGCATGGAGAGCTAGCAATAGTTCCTCATTGAAGCGCCTGACAAACTTGTCACAGTAGACCCTCAACATTTCCAACACTCCATTCCCTGGGACAGATGTCAGCGGTCCTCCTGCCATGTAGAATAGTCTTTGTGGCCTTGATGGCCACACATCGGGTGTGACTTTACTCTTAATGTGTGTCCAGTTGCATAATACAACTTATGTTCTAGCTGCCATCCAACCTGCATTGCGGCTTGAACCTCCCTGGTTTTAGGCTCAGGAGCATTCTGGCCTCATCACAAATCTCATGCCAATACAAATGAACATTAATTACATATTAATATAAAAAGCCAAAATCATTTTTTAAAGCTCTGGACATTTAAAACACCTATATTTTCCTGCTCTTCTAAGCATCCAGATTGCGCCCCCTAGCCACGGACAATTTAGCTCTTCTTTCTGCCTCTCCCCCACCCCCACCCCCCATTCAATTCACCCTCTATTTAAAACCATTTCTTATGAGGCAATAATCAATATATTTATGGACTTATATATTTTGCTGGTTTTGCGCGCCACCCCCCCCCCATCGCCTGTGCCCCTGGCGGGGGCCACCTCACCACCCCTAGCCACAGCCCTGCTTCTAAGGACCTCAGAGTCGTACATACGTTATTGATGTCTGTTTTATAATCCTGTTGTGAGGAAGATTATGGTGAGAGATTAAACCCTGGGCTAGTCTGCTTAAATCTCTTACAGGTTCACAAATCAATAAGGGAATATTAGCTGTTCATTTTATGTGTGCCTATCACTGTAATAATCTGCTGTCACTCAGAAGACAAAATAATGACTAAGTCTTAACCTTGCAAGAGATATGGTAACCTGTTGTGGTTATTTGTTAGCAGAAAATTGCCTGCACTTAAATTGTCACTATAGAAATTAGGTTTTGCTAGACTGTTAATAATCTTTAGCTTCCTTGCTGTTAAATGCCTGTCTTTTGGAGAGTGTTGAAATAGTACTTCTAATGCACTTCTGCAAAAATTCAATAAAATCCCATTTTTTAAGGAAAAAATCATTTTCTTCTTCATTAAATGTTTAGGTGCATCGCTGTTGAAATAAACTGAGATATTACCATAATATGTGGTTTAAGAAACTTCCTGATGGAAGAGTCTGTCTCTAAAATACAGTTTTAATCGAACTGAAGTACCATGAACGGCAGTGATGGAAACATGTTAATAACATGTTAATAACATAATATATTTAATAGATGTATTTCTTCTCTGTTTTGAACTGTAAAACTTGTATAAGAAGCCTCCTCAATTAAATGCAGCCTGGTTTGGCTGCAAAAAACAGTTTGTTTCTGGAGTACTGAAAGACACACAAAGCTCTCAAGATGTTTTGAACAATATCATTATTCTGATTCTGGTACTCTACAAGCAGAAAATATGAGACAGCCAAACGCAGAGGTGCAGGATGAGTAAAGGTACGTATATAGTTAAGACTTCTCATGCTAGTGATGGGCAACCAGTGACCATTGGACTACAACTCCCATCATCCCTGACCATTGGCTATGCTGGCTGAGGCTAGTGGGAGCTGGAGTGCAACAACATCTGGAGGGCGCCATGCTGGTGGCAGCTTCTGTAATTGTCCAGCTGCGTCAAGACAACAGAATAAGATGGTATAACATTTTCTTACTCCTGAGGAAGATTAGAATTAAAATTTGTTGGACATTTCACATGCTTTAAGAAAATGCCTTTTAATGATATATTCAGGTTTGTATATAGAAACAAAATTGCAGAGATAACTATGGCCAAAATATTGCTGCAAATCATTCCACAACTGGAGCGAGTTAAAGTAGTGTGCTATGTCAGGAAAAAGGAGATCACCTACAATAACAAAACAAAAACCCTTGTAGTGTGTATAATATTCTGTAAGCAGATACAGTCATACCTTGAGTTACAGACGCTTCAGGCTGCATGTTTTCGGGTTACGGACGCGCCAAAACCCGGAAGTACTGGAATGGGTTACTTCTGGGTTTCGGTGCTTGCGCATGTGCAGAAGCACTAAATCACACTTTGTGCATGCACTGAAGTGCCAAATCGCAACCCGCACATGCGTAGACATGGCGCTGCGGGTTGCGAACACTGTGGATTGCGAACGTGCCTCCCACACGGATCACGTTTGCAACCCAAGCATCCACTGTACAGTCAAACCTTGGTTCCTAAATGACTCTGTTTTGGCTCCCAAATGCCGAACCCCCGGATGTAAATGCTCCAGTTTTTGAACATTTTTCGGAAGTCAAACGTCCAACGTGGCTTCTGCTTGAGTGCAGAAAGCTCTTGCAACCAATCGGAAGCCGCACCTCAGTTTTCAAACATTTCGGAAGCCAAACGGGCTTCCAGAACAGATTATGTTTGACAACCGAGGTTTGTACAATAGAAAGTAGTGGTACAAGTAAGTGGAAGTAAATATTGTTGCCATATTCCTAGCTGCTCCAGGCTGTCCCTGTTGTTTGTCAGAGTGAGGTGTCCATCTCAGGCAACAGTTTATTGCAGGCGGGGGGGGGGGGAGAGCAGGTAATGGCAGTGAGGTGTTGGTGGCTGTGGCAGTATGTGCTGTGGGACCTGCTTATTGCTCTCAGGTGTCCCTGTGTTGAAGTAACATTCAGCTGTTAGTCCAGTAGATGGAAATGGGTGAGGTGCAATCTAGTCTATCAACTTTGGTCAGCCTTACAAGAAGGTATCCTTCAGCCCACCTGCACACATATACACAGCTTAGTATAATGTAGAAGAGGGAGACTTGGGACCCCTCTTGTCAATGGATCCTGTTTTTCTATTGAGTGTTTTTAAATTTTTTCTAGGTGTGGTTAAACTCTTGCATTCACAACTCCTAAGAGGCAAAAAAAAAAAACACCACCTGAATGGAGTCCTCAAGATTGTTTATTTTGAGCAGGGAGTCTTTGGTGTGACTTGTGTTAAACCCCTCAGGAGAGCAATAAATAAATAAATCTCCCTTTCTTAGGTATTTGCATTGGGGCAACAGAGAGAGGAAAATATGATACACTTTCTAAATGTACATTGCAAAGAGCTCTTAACCTCCTTTTTCCAGGTTCTTCATTTTTCTCTGTCGTATTAATTGCAACATTATTATTGCAATTTGTTCTTTGAAGCAATTTTCTGTGCTGGATCAGAGGATGCTGAGCTTGGCACCTACAATGCTTTCAGAGACGTTTTTCCTTGTAACAATTGGGAAATGCCAAAAATTCTCATGTTGCTTTCTTCTTTTGATCATTGACCTCATAACACACTCATCTGCTATGTTCCTGCTTGCTTTTCCTTGATGAAATTGCAATGTGTGATTTTTTTTAAAAAAAAGGTTTAAGCATATTTTAATTAGTCACATTATTGCACAGCAGTTCTCTTGCCACATGTGGGAGTGAAGGTATTGTCTTTTAAACACAATTATTTCAAAATTGCACATGAAACCACACTCTCTGAATGCAAACCTTTGGTGATGTGCTTTTAAAGTGTGTTTTGGGGAGAGAGAGAAAACCCACACATTTGCCTTTTAGGTTAGAAGCCCCTCTGTTCTAAACGTAATATTTGACAATAAATTGAGTGGGCACATATTCTCTTAATTATTCTGTTAATTATTCAAGGGTATTCATTGGCTCCCGCAAAGGGGAAGGAAGAGAAAAAAATTCTAAATGCATTTATTTTAATATTCACAAACACACAGACCTCCAGTTAGTCAACAAGAAGTTTAGAGCCAGTGTGGTGTAGTGGTTAAGAGCGGTAGTCTCGTAATCTGGGGAACTGGGTTCGTGTCTCCGCTCCTCCACATGCAGCTGCTGGGTGACCTTGGGCCAGTCACACTTATTTGAAGTCTCTCAGCCTCACTCACCTCACAGAGTGTTTGTTGTGGGGAAGGAAGGAAAAGGAGAATGTTAGCCGCTTTGAGACTCCCGAAGGGGAGTGAAAGGCGGGATATCAAATCCAAACTCCTCCTCTTCTCCTATTGACAATGGCTGCCACACTCAAACTGCCTGCACTTTCCTGGAGGGAGTGCCTTTCTGGGCCAGTGGACAGCTCAGATAAATTTTTTGCTTGTGATCACAAGTGAATGTTATTCAATGATAGAGCCAGTCACCAGAGTTTTGCAGTCTGTGAAACTACATAGATGCAATGGAACCTAAGGTCATATACAAGAGTTGCTAGGAATAATGGAAGAGCACAGGGAAACCAAACCTTTAGCATAAGAACAGAGAAGTGCAAGAAATTGGCAGAGGAAGTAGGCGTGGAGCATAAAATGCCTAGACAAACCAAACAACAGCAAAAAACAAAAACACGCCAATCATCCCAGCCAATCCACCAATGAGTTCAATCAGTGGTCAATCTACATTCCCTACCCCATGATACAACAATATCATATTGTGAGTTTTCTCACTTCTGTTCCTGTGGCAGCTGGTCACAGCATGATGGTGCCTCGTTGCACAGTAGACATACTACAATATATCTCTCATTCAGTCTTTCATTGGCTGAGTCTCTCATGGGTTGCTATATGAAGACCTTGAGGGAATTATTGTATCCAGAACTGCATAGGCACATTTTCCCTAGAGGTAGCAGCATTGCCCCTCAAAACGCTGCCATGATGGGAGAAGCTGGGGGTCAGAATCCAACAACATCTGGAAGGCCACAGGTTCATTTGTATCTTAACATTCCTTTAACAGAGCTTGATTATATAACAGTGCAGTTAATACAGTTGATTTCAGTAGCAACTGATGGAACATCCTTGTGAGCAACTGGGGAGGGTAATCGTAATTATTTTTTGTTATTTGTAGGGAAGGTAGGGGAATTCTGTTTCATGCTTTCTGACTTCTGAGTAAAACATTTATTACACTTTTTGTTTATATAGAAATGGAGCTCTGAAATATCGAAACAAGCTGAGATGTGGACCTGATTTGCTTCCTCTTGTCTAATATTTAGATATTCTTCACTGTAAGAAGCCCTGAAAAATGTCATTCTTATATCTACATATATAGAGGCATATTCAGAAACACAAGCACATTAAATAAGATTCCCTTCATTTTCTCCGGCTTTGCAGTGAGCCTCAGTGATCTCTCTGGATCTTCTGAAGGCTCCTAGGGCTGTGGAATTTTCAAGCACTGCTTTATTAAATGCCATAAGAAAAGCAAGTCTTTTCACTAATCTGGAGCTGTTTATACATTACTGCTTACTCTGCATTCAGTGTGCTCCTACTTCTAGTTTCTTAAGATGCATACACATAATGTTAGCCACAATCCGTTTTGATTCTTCAGTATGTTGAAAAATATGGCTGTTTGATGCACTTTTTTTCCTTGGGAGGCAGTGGAAGACAGGAGTGCCTGGTGTGCTCTGGTCCATGGGGTCACGAAGAGTTGGACACGACTAAATAACAACAGCTTCGGTCCACCTAGAAAACTTGAGCCACATTCACTTAGTACTTGAACCAAGTGTGTACATTTGAGACAGTTGCTATGCATGCACAGATGAATGCACATCCAACAATGATAGCTGTGGGAATAGGTGTTCTGGGGGGCTTGGAGAAACCAAACAGGTCATGTGCATTGGGTGAAGATATCCCTGTCCCCACACTGATGTGTACAACACCATGCCAATGCAATTTGAAATGAAGTGGAGGAGAGGGCAACCTCGCTGCATTTTAAGCTCCAATGCATACATAGTCTGAGTCTGGCTGAGTGCAGGTCTTCTATGATAACAAATGTGAAAGCTGTTGAAGAAGACAACTCAGCTGAAAAAATCCAACAAGCAGACATTTAAAACAATGATTACAACTGAATTAAAAAACAGAAATGTAGGTTCTTACTCAGAAATATTTTGCTTACTAAATTATAGCTTGGTGTTCTGTGATTCAGATGACTGTACAGTTAGTGTTACAATGGGGACAATTTTACCTGTTTCTCTGTAGTTTTTTTCATATTTAAGTCCAATGTTTCATCTGTTTTCTTGGACTTCCAGGACAGCATAATTCTGATAGTTTAAAAAATGAAAATCAGGACATTCTGTTCCTGGGTGCAATTATGTTTTAGATGCTTTTGTGTGAAAATAGCTGTGATCAACATTACTGTTATATAACAGGATTTGATGCATCTGAATATCACATTTCATTTAATCTGAGGGAGGGAATTACATTTTATAGCTATTGGGTATGAGAGTGACTGTTTTATAAGTGGGCTATAGATTAAGATATTAGCATACAATCCAAACTTATGGATGTGCATTACCTGATTTATTGCCCCACACCAAACTCCAATTCACTGAAGTTGTTATTTGCACATGTACAATGGCTGCCTGAAATGTACACACTGGCCACTGTTTTCTAATTGGATGGTAGCTGGACTGAGAGAAAGCACACCAAACAGGAGTATTTTCCAAGAAGCTACAGGATACAGATGGATTGTGGCAAACGTCATGAGTATTTGGCCTGCTTGAGACACAGCAAATGGTGATGTGTACACAGTCTAAGTGCCAGAGGTCAGTAGGGTCAAATAGCATGATCCAAACAGGCTAGTGACCAGGTTCTGGAGCAGGCAGGCAAAGATACAAAGGGCCAGAAGCAGATGATGTGATCTAATATGGGGTGCTGGTGTTTAAGTACTGGAGGGAACAGACAAGGGTGAGGTGAGCATCTGCTAGCACTTTCTTGCTCAGGAAAAGACATAATAAGGCTAGCAGGACCTCTGTTGGCTTCTGAAATTACCCAACTTCTGGGCTGACTTTCCTTCTCTCTATTACTGGTGGGGAATAGTGGTGCAGCAAAGCTCAGGTCTGCCTGTTTATCCTTCCCCAAGCTGTCAATAGTGATGCAGAGAGGAATGCACCCTGCTGCCAGATTCCCTAGTTTAAGCCTGCTGGCACCTTTCAATACATTTAGGGTTTCCAACTGACTACTTTTTAGCTACTTCAGCCTTTTCTTTTTAGCCAGTTGCTAGACAAGAAAGCTATTCATTTTAAAATATTTACCTTCATTTTAAATTATTTGAACTGTAGATGCACAATGTGCCTGGAGTGAGTGGAGTCTGACTATTTGATAGGCACAAGTCAGCAGCATTTAAAGCTATCTGTCCAGCAAGGCTCCCTGACATCCTCCCAGCTTAATCTAGTTGGGCTTGCCCAGCTGCCCGCCCCCACAACTGTGCCAACTGCAGGACTGGGGAAGTCAATAAGGCTCTCAGCAATGCAGTGCCCCCTCCCAGCTTAGCCTGGTTGCCCCAAGCACCATGCTGCCATGCACACTCCTCCCCAGATTGACCTTGCTTGCAATCAGAGAGGCATGGGAGGGCTGATAAAGCAACTCTTTACCAAACAAGTCTGTTGATCTGACCTGCTTGTCAACCTGTTTATGTATGCCCACATGTCCTGCCCCCAGATCTCTATGCCTCTCTACCTTTTAGGGTCTCTGCTCTTGTCTATCCCTGGGGCTGATTTTATTATTTGGCTGTGCCTCTTCCTTGCTGGCATTTAGGAGGCTGGTGAAGGCTGTTTTATTTCAGAGGGCATTTGGCTGAACTTCAGTTGAAATTCTAAGCTGTGGAAATGAAGGCTTTAATTCCCATTTGGTTGTTTATTTCATAGATTTTTTGTGATGGTTTTGCTTTTTGAATTTCTTTCAATAAATAGAGAACTATACAAATCAGCAACCTATACATTTAATAAATAGCCTAGAGTCTGGACAATGGTATGATCTGTGATGATGTGATACATTCAGACAGTTAGTATTGCTTGATGATAGGGGACTAATAAGGACATGCCAAGTATGAACAGATGCCTTTTGCAGTGGGTTCTGCCCTTGGAACCAACTCTGAGCCTGGCAAGCCCCATACTTGGACCTCCCTTAGAGCTTAAGAGTTGGCAATTCTATGAGATTTATTCTGGGGGAAATCAGTTCTAGGGGGAATTTATTCTGGAGTCCATTTGCTTAGAATTATGTCAGGGTTTGGCTATGACTTTCCAAGACTGGAGCAAAAGACCAGGCATTTTACTGAATAGAACAATTTTCAAGAGGGACATCTGGACTTTTCATTTTATTTACCAAAGACCTTTAAAATGTCCCTCTCTAGTCCATATGCACAATTGAATATGTTACAGATACTGTACAAGTTTACAGAAACAGATGAAGTATCAGCACATAGATAACAAATATGCTACTGATGACACATATTGGATGCTGCTAACAATGAAAAGTCATGGAGGAAACCATTATTTATGAATACTTAATTAAGCAGAAAGGCCATATAGTCACACAGCAATCCATACTAAAACATGTTATGGGAAATCAATGGGATTGTACATAACACAGCAGGCGATATCTGCAGCAATCTGCAGGGCCACTTCTGGTGGATGCTCTGCAAATGCAATTAACATACAAAAGGGCACTTACTGTGTTTGCAAGAGGAAATTACGGTACCCATTGTTACAAGCAAGTAAGCAAACTAAGCATAATGCTTTCTCAAAGCATCAAAATAGGTGTCAAATAGCAATTGCAACTAGGTTATGAAATCAAATTATGTTTTTTGGTTAACCCTAATGATGGTGCATAACTCATCTCCAGGTTGGGGTAGAATTGCAGCTTCCAGGTGATGGTGGGGAAGCTTTCCAGAGCAGGTACAGAATGTGTGGCCTTCTGTGAGACATTTTCTGGAGCTACATTAGAGGTTGACACGGTACAGCCCTGGTTACTCCACAGCTGTGCTACATTTTAGATGCCACAATCCATTCTAGAATTTTGTTGGAGTGAAACATATCAAATCTGTTCCAGTTATGCTTCCACATTTTTCTGGAATAGCTGTGCTTTGTTCACTCACTTTTTATGGGGCATCTACATGACATTATCACCAGATCACCATTCCCTTGTGCTTTCACTGTGGTTCCCATGTTTTTGCAGGCTGCAGAATATCAAACTCTGGGGCAAAATAACCAACTGGTAGTATAAACCCTCCTGCAGCTCAGTGGCAAAACACACATGCCATAGGTCACTATATTCTGCAGAAGAGCATATCTCCTTCAAGTCTCACAAATTTCAGAAGCCCACACCACAATAACTTGGAGCAGGGCTTTCAATGTGGCTCACTCTGTTCTATGGAAAAGCATTCCTGTTGATATAAACTGGTGCCCACTATCTGTACTTTCTGAAAACAACTGAAGACACTTTTGTTTCCAGCTGGGTGAAAAAAATCACCACCATTTTGCATTGTTTTTAAAACTATTTTTAGCTTTTTTATTGTGTTTGTAAATGCTTTTTAAAAACTGATTTACCAAAACACACTGCTTTTCCAGTTGGTAACATTTTAGCACCATGTTTGTTTGCTGTTTTTCATTTTGGCAGATCCTTAAATTAGCACTAAAACACTTTTAGCCAGCCTTTTAAATTTTTCATTACACAATAATACATAAATCAGAGGAGGCTAATGGGCAGTTCAAGAGCCTATTTGATACATCCAAACCACTTGAAAATGCTTACAAGACCCCCAACATTGTGGCAAATGTGTAACAACTTTTTTGTTTTTAAAAAACAAATTGCTCTGCAGTAACACAGAGTAATATACGTTTAGTAGCATTCCAGGGCAGGGTGGGATGTTTTTCTTGTCTTTGTTTTTGGAGAGCACGGACCACAACCACTTCATGCTTTCCAAATGACCTGGCTATGCCATGCCCTTTGAGGGTGGGTGGAACACAGCAGCATGGATGCTGTACATACACAATATGCTGAAGCATGGAAAGCCAAGTGCAATTTTGCATATACAGTAACTTTCAAATAGCAGTGCCTTATGAGAAGGACAGAGGAAGTGGTGTCCTCCTTCCAGTGGCAACATTGTGCTCATTGTGACAAGAATGGGATGGGGGGGCGGTGGCTGCAAGGTTGGGGGGCTAGGGGTTTCACACAACACACACCTGCAGGATTGCCACCACAGCCATTTATTTATTTATTTGCATTCATTGAGTTTACCATTGTAGAAGTCCAAAAGAGGCGTATCTCAACTTAATTTGAGCTTGATCTTATGCTACGTTATCAGCAATAATTTCAGTATTGGGCCTTATGAGTGGGGCTTAATCTCACAGAGCTGTTACGAAGTAGATTACCAAGCACTGAAAGTACTATATGCATATTTAACAATTGATAAGCATCATGTTGTTGGAAAGCCATCAGATACTCACCATAGCAGAAGGCTCAGCAGGTGGATGCCCAAACAACCAACAAAAATAAATGGAAAACAGAATACAAGATGATAATTGAGCAAATATCAAACAATGTGTTAGGGAAACTCTTGAAAATAATTTATCTGTAAAATGGGGAACTTATAGTATTTGTTGTTGTTGTTGTTGTTGTTGTTGTTGTTGTTGTTATTTAGGCTGCAAATGCTTCCCTCAGAAAGTAGGCACATTATGTTACGGTTCCTTGGATAGAAGGGTCAATAGGGAAATGCATATTTAATTAGCTATTCACTAACTTAAGAGTCACAGTGACACAGCAAAGCAGGGATGCACTTAATCCTTCCCTCCATCCTCTGCAATTGTCAGCAGCCAGTAAGTAATATAATCATGACATAAGCAAAGCCCTGGCTAACCTGTACATTGCTGTCTCAAGGGGAAACGCAGGAAAGAACAGAACGGAGAAGGCATCAATCATTTGTGCTTAAAATAAGCTGCTTCTGAAGTCATGAGAACTTTTAAAGTTCTAGCTCTCAGGGCAAGCAGAATCCTGATTTTGTAACACCAACATGGGCATAGCGAGAGAGGCCAGGGGGGCAGCTGTTCCCCCTAAATCAAGTAAATAAATAAAACTACTGAACTAAAAGTAGAAATAATCAGAATATTTGAAATCGAAATGCTCACTGACGTCACTTGGATGATTTTGTGGTGCATTCTAGAGAAACAACTGGCAATCTGACTAAATGGTAGGTGTGGCTTCCACAAACTGACCAATCGTGTCGCAGGTAGCTCGGTTCTAGAACAGAACAAGTGGGTGTCCTGACCCCCCCCAACATAAATCCTGGTCACGCCCATGTTTCACATGTCTGCACGAATTCTGGCATCCAAGTGTACCGTACTTTGTGGCTAAACAGATATCTGAAACTGTCCTTTCAATATCCAGAAACAATTTCTGCTGTACTCTGAGCCAGCTACCAAGAATAGATTAACTTCTATATTTTATCCGTATAAAACTGATCCCAGTGTAAGATCTGAAAGGCATGTGAAGTCACCACCTAGCTGAAGTTAATCAGGTTTTACCTGGCAAGAAGGGAGACCATCAAGGAATCGCAGGTAGGCTTTAGGGTCCCATGATGGAAGAAAGGCAGGATTTAAGTGGAAGAAAATGAGACATTTTTCATTAGGCATAGAGAAGCAACAAAATATTTGCTAAATAAAACAACTGGTGTCTCAGTGCCCTTGGGAAACGATTGCTAATTTGTCCTAGAATTATTACTGAAGAATAAGTGAACAATTGGTAATTGCCTTGCAGTTGTTTTGTCCTAATCTTTTAACAACTTGATTGGAGGTACTGCTGCAGTGCATACCAAGTGTTTATGAAGCACTACGGATTTTATTATGAGCTCAGCAAACTTGGTGGTTCTCTCTCCCCCCCCCCCATTTCACCTTATAAGTTATTTAGATGTTATAAACCTTTTTCAGCTTCCTTAAAAAGCACGGGAGATGTTCACAACTGCACAGCAGATGTATGGGTTAATTCTATTGCAAAGAGATAGGCCAACAAGGTTCGATCATTTAAAAACGCGTTGTTCAGGTTCTTTTAGCAACAATGATCTACAAAGATGCAGCTGATAACATTTGTTTTTTTTTTTTTTTAAATATTTTTATTGGGTTTTCACATTTTATATAAACACAAACAACACACCAAAACAAACATAAAAGACAACAAACATGAATAGTTCCCGAAAATCTTATTTTCTAACCCTAGTCCTTGACTTCCCCCCACCCCCTCCCCTGCATCCCTATTCCCAAACTTATGTCAGCAAGTTGGCATTTCTTCCATCTTAATATTAGTCCTTTTATAAAAAACAAAAGTAAATTTTCCCTAAGTTGGACCCCAATTCTCTTCCCTCGATTTCTCATTTTTTCTCACATAATTTTCTTAATACTAAACCCCCTGGTCTTGAGTGTTGTTTAAATTTGATACTTCCCTCCCTCCCCTCCCCGCTTTGCGTCCTTTCCCAAGACATGTCCAAATTAACAGTTTTTAGCCTGGATTCCGAATATCCGAGGCTCTCAATTCTCTTTTAGTCCCTCTCCGCCGGTTTTGTTGGTAGTCCTTTTTGTCTATCATCGAGTCTCGAAAGATTTCCTTAACAATCAATCCAGTCAGTCCATAGTCTCTTCCCATATTTAAAGGCAACTGCTGAGGAATTTCCACAAGGCCTAAGTCTTGCTGATAGTCAAAATCAAAGTCTATGTGGAGGCCCCAATTGTACTTCTTTATTTCGAGCTCCTGAATTCCATAAAGTCCCAGGGCCTCCACTTTCATCTTCTGTATCTTTCGTAGGCTTAGAGTGGATTTAATCCAATAGTCTCCTTGCTTGTGTTCTCCAGATGCCAGCTTCTGGTTAGTACTTTCCCAGATAACTTGTTCTCTTTCTTGTTTTGTCTTCTCCTCTTCTTTGTTTATTGTTTCAAATTCAGCTGTGGGTTCTTTCTCACTCAAGCCCTCATTACTTTCAGCAGAACTACTTGTTTCCAAATCCAAGGTCGTCAATTGTTTACTCATAGCTGTAGTCTGCTCCTGTAGGGTTCCCACCAGTGAGAACATTCTTTCGATTTCTCTCAGTATCTTTCCACCCACAGCCATTGTAATTCCACAGAATTCCCCCTAGAGGGAATCTGGTTACTGAGTAACCTTTTCTCCAACAATCCTCTGTCCTATTATTGTTTCTTTGTTTCTCAAAATTTTAGTTCAATTGTAACTCCTTTTAATCCGGAGAGGTCTTAAACAGCAATTTTTTTCACTATTAATAGTCCATTTGACAGCTTTTGACAGCTGTCAAATTCTGCTCCTCTATACAGGCTCCAAATCAGGTCGCTCCCGGGCCCGGGAGGGAGGGTTGTTTACCACAAAACAAAGACTCTTCCAACACTCCACTCTCCTGCTCAAATTTACCTTTCTAAATCTTGGAAGTTACTGTCTTTTTAAAACTCACCCTTTACAGGGTAGGCACTCCAGCTTAGTTCTTATTTCATTGCTCTGGATCGTCTGCAAGGGGGGGTGTGGGGACTTCCTTTTAGCACACCCCCCGGTCGTCTCAAATTCAAAAAGGTAGAAGTTTTAAAGTTCAGTTCCAAATTACTCACGGGTTCTTTTTTCAGTCCGAATTTCAAGGAAGGAAGTCAGCGCTCTCCAGTTATGGCTCGCGGCTTCGCTCAGCGGCGGTAGCGGTCGACTCTCAGTGCCACGCCGTCCCCTGTATCCCCTCCGTAGCCTTTAAAAAGGCTCATTGCGAATCAGGGGGGGCGCTTAAGGCACCCGCCGAGTCTTCAGTCCGCAGGCTTCCGCGCCTGCGGTTTTTAAGGGTCCCCGTGTCGCCGGCACGGCAAAGACCCATCCACCGCTGAGCCGATTCCCTCCGGAGCTCGGAGGGAATCCGCCATTTCCCGATCGCGCCAACCCGGAAGTCGATGCAGCTGATAACATTTGGCAGACCCTTTGATTGAACTCTAGTGACACTGGAATTGGTATTTACGGCAACTTCATGCAATCTTGCATAAATGGTGATATATACTACATTTTGGTCTATACTACAAATAGTGTAGAATACATCCCCCTGTAATATTGCTGGCTCAGACAGTTTGGGTGGGCATGGTGCCCTGTCCTTTAAATCATCTGCACCCAGCTGCAGGTCACATTTCTGTTCCATTACTGAAGGTTTGCATGCTCCCCCTCTATAGTGTTGGACTGCATTTTTCACTCCATTTCTTATTAAAGTGGAGCACAAAGTCCGTTTCTCTCCATGCAGTGATGGTTCCCACTGATGCATGGGGATTGGATACTGTTGGTACTGTAGCATCACTAGCGTGAGTATACGGTAATTGAAGGGAAACTAGAGGTGTGTGTATATATATAGAGAGAGAGAGAGAGGGGGGGGGGATGGCCTTGAGAGGAGTGCATAGACTCCCAGATAACAATAAAATTATTGTTATCATCATCATCACCACCATCATCATCAATATAATAATACAGAATATGGCAAATAAGATGGGGGAGATGAGAAATAAGCAGACCATCCGATGTAGCTGTTTGCTGATCTCAGTCTCCAAGGATGCAGGGCTTGTCTATGCGTATTGCCAGAACAGGGAAATATAACACACCACACGGCTCTCTCCCACCTCTGCAAAAGGACAGAAGCTGAGGGAATCACTGTTTAGTCTGGAGTCGACAGACTGTTTCGTGTTTGGGCTGCTTCTCCCTCCCCACTCCTTTTTATCTAGCTCTCCTGCAAATGCACGGAGGCTTTTGTCTGCCTCCTGCGTCCTGACACATTTGAAGCGAGCTTCCCTCCCTCCCTCCCTTCTCTTCCCTCGTCCGCCCCTCTCGCCCCCTTCTTCCCTCTCCGCAGTCAGCCCTGCGGCAGGCAGGGAAGGGGCTCCCGGCTTGGCCCTTCCGCCTTCCTCGGGGCGGGAAGCAGAGGCCCCGCGCGACGCCTCCCTGCAGCCCGGTGCGGCGGATGCAGCAGTTGCTATAGCAGCCTCCGCCTCGCGCGGCCGTCTCCTCGGGCTCAACTTTCACCCGCTTTTTTGTGTGAGAACGAATTGGGAGGGAAAACACACACGTAACGGTGGGTTGAGGGAGGAGAGAGAGAGAGACTGAGGTAAAACGTAGTGGAGTTGAAATGCTGCTAAGGAAGTTGTTCTCCTGCCAACAAAGTCAATTTGCAGCGCAGGGCTGTAATTACCGCCCCCCCCCCCCCGCGCGCTTCTCCTTCAGACGAGCGCTGTGAAGCAGAAGCAGCGGCAGCTCCTCACAGACTCTCCCCGGGCAGCTTAGCGGCTGTTCCAGAAACCATTGCTTAGAGAGCCCGCGTTCCCGCTCCCGCCCCGCCGCCAGGCGCCCTCAAGTGGAGAGGCGCTTTCCCTCGGGACTCCTCTCTTCTTCGGGAGCGGGCCATCTTCCTTCCCGCCTTTGCTTCTGCTTCCCCCTCGTCAAAGCTCCTCCAGCGCGCTCTCTCCCTTGCAGACAAGAGAAAAGTCCTCAGAGATGCCAATTGCCCATTTACTGGAGCTATGGAAAAAGATAGAAGTGGAAGTGGAGCCTATGGAAACGGAGGTGAGCAGCCTAAGGCAACCGAGCGCCATGCATGCAGGAGCAGGAGCAAAATGGGGCCAGGGACCCGTAGGAAGCTGGTTTCTCTCTTTGAGGGAACTTATTTGTGTGTGTAGTGGGGCGGCGGGGGGGGGGACTTCTCTGAGCCCAAGGGGAAAGAGTGAACACCTGTCTGGTCAGTCGGACTTTAAAGATGTGTTATCTATTCTTCCCTCCACTCTCTGCGTGACGTATGCAGAGCCACTTGTTGATACACTGCGAGAATGGGAAGGGAGCCTTGTGACTAGTTGTTCACAGGCACATGCGAGAAGCGGCTCAGATTTAAGGAACTGGCACGCGCTGTTTGCGAGCTTCTGGCCTCTGCAGTGCAGACAGGCAGCTTCAGCTTCGCAGGATTTCTGCATTAGTCCTCGGAGAAGGCGGGAAGCAGCGCGGGACCAGCCAGCCCTACGTGTGTGATTCCCAAAGTTGGTGCCTTGTGTTCATCCAGCACCAGAGACAGCTGCATATTGTTCCTCTAAGTTGCCTTTTTGTGTAGGGGCTTGCCTTTCCCTGCGACCACAAAGAGATAGCCCTTGCCTTAGTTAAGACTGAGCAACTCATAGGATAGCAAGGTTTCTGGCCCTTCAGGCAACTGTTTGGTGTAAAGTTGCCTGTACTGGGAATCAGGGACAGTTTGCATCTTTTCCTTTTGTTGTGTAGCACCACTAACAGGTGCATGGACAGTTGCCATGCATGTGTGCCCTCAGAATTACAAAGAGTTGTGATCGACCGTCTTCCTTAAGAGTAAATAACAGTGAACAGTAAATATCCAGACTTGATAGTTTAATTTCTTTCTTCAGCAAGTGTGTGTGTGTGTGTGTGTGTGTTGTCTTCTGTCACCCTCCACACACAAAGGAAGAACCTAGTGATTGGTTTTCTTTTTATGCCACTTGTTTGGGAGACTGCACTTCATTGGTGCCTCTCTGTCAAAATGCAATACATTCAGTTGCATGTCCTCATGACTGTTCAGTAGTTTATATGAAATTACCTGTTTCTCTGAGCTATCAGCATCACACAAAGCTACTTTGATGACCTGAAAGTTCCTTATCACAGAATGCTTTTTAAATGGGGTGAGTGTTAATACCTAAGAGTGCAACAAATTAATAATAATGGGGCTGCGTCTGATACCTGAACTTACAATAGGTGCTTGTTATCATGGGTAACAAGTTGACTATGCTACAGCATCTTTATTGTGTTTCTGCAGGCAGATATACTAGCTAAAATGCTCTGGAAGAGAGGTGGATGAATATAAATTTCTCATCCCTCTTATTTTGGTAGCAGCCATAGAGGACTTTACCAACTAACCTTGAGCTTGTAGATGTCACTGTTTGATGTATAAAGCAATTGTGCACAGCACAACTCTAGTGAGATTCTGACTGAGCAAGTGATCTCAAGACCACAATATTCCTACTCTACAGCAGTTCAGTGGAATATGATGGTAACACTGTAGAGAATACAGGACGGCAGCCTGAGTATTTCAGATTTTTTTTCTGCTTCAGTCATTCATACATTGAATGGTTGAAGTAGCCTTGTCACCACAGCATTAAAACATGTATGAAAATAAAGCAAACAGTAATTGGGCAGGAAAAAAAACCATTTTAAAAATAATGTTAACAAGCCTTCAGTATCTTGTGAATATCAGATACACAAAGCAGTGCCATTTAGCTTTTATAGGGTTTCAAAGGAACTGGTTTATGGGTGTCTGTGGACTTCAAGGTTCTTTGGCTGGGACTGTGAGCACCACCACACAATGCTGGCGGGTGCCATCTTTCATTCTGCTTCATCTTATTTATTTAAAATCACCATCTCTGACTCAAAAACATTAATGTAGTTACACCTCTTCTAAAATGGTACATAACACCTGCTGGCACTGCATGATGATGCATGTATGCATCATAGCAGACAGATACTACGTTAGAAGAGACATCCTGTCACGTGAAAGAAAAGGGATAATATCTTCTATTATGATGGCATTGGTTGTTTACAATTTTTTCAGCACTAACATTAAAATACTAGATTTAAAGCCACTCAAAAAAGGTTTAATCTGTTAATTTAATTCATTAATCAAATGTAGCATCCCTAGTCCTATATCCCTAGTGAGATATTGGATTCGATTGTTGGGTCAAGAATTTCCACAAATATAGAACTTTGGGGGTATAGTGTTGTTGTGTGTACTGCATGATCAAGGAAATCTGCAGTCCTGTTTTACAGGCAAGAATGAGACATGAATGGGGTATTAATTTTAACATCAGAATTCAGCTTCTACCATTATTCATATGATATAATACCTTCTAATGAGCTATACCTAAGCAACAGATGTGGCATTTAGGAGGTTTGTCCTTTTAAAACCCTAGCCCAAATGGTACGAGCTATGCTCAAAACTGGTTGTGTTTTATGTTCTCCCTCAGAGAAAGATTTTGTTGTTTTCCAGCTTTACAAAATACAGTCTGTCTTGATTTCAAGTCAACAAGATTATTCATAATCTTGTAATGTTAATTGAACAAGTCTGTTCTCGATTATTCACCCATACTTTTGCATCCCCCCCCCCCAGTAATTATTCCGACATAAGCATTCTTACTTAGGAAGCGATTCCCACCAAAAGGGATGAGACTTCACAGTAAACATGTTTTAAGACCTTTGGATGTTTCCATACAGGGGTTTAGCACTGTAAACAGGTTGTTGAGATATCACTAATTGATCATTGGTAAACAGTTTGGTTTATTTATTTATTTATTGGATTTTCACTGGAAAGGGTAGGTCTGAATTACATGTGGGTGAAAACATGGGCTGGCATTTTGACAACAGTGTTTTGTGGATGGATGCTGCAAAAAACGTGCATGTACACAGAATGCCCACCCCACAATAAATACCCATTTGGAAATACCCTTTGTATCTTTTCACTCATGCTGCTTTCTCTTTATTTTTATTTTTATCTCTTATCTTCCTTTGACTTGATTGGAATATTTTCTTAAATAAATACATAAATTACAGTCTCATGCACATAAAAACAAACCTCTATTCAGTACCTTATAATGTGCTTACAAAAGAAACAGGTGTAGATGTAATATTATACCATATCCAGGAGGCAAAGATTGTACACGTATCCCGACCCCTACAAAAAGTGTACACTCCACTAACGTTAGTTAATTCATTAATTATTCCATACATTCATTGCCTACCCTTCACAAATGATCCTACTGTGGATTACACTGTATTAAAACAGTACAACAGTAAAATACACCAAATACACAAATAATGAATCACTAAAACAACAGTAAAACTATTAAACCAGTAAAACTATTAAATAAGGATGAACAGTAATCAGACATTTTTAAAAGTCTGGATCAAAAACTATGCCCAAAGCTTCTTGGGTCTGGGGGCCACTGAGAAGACATAGGGCTACCTTATGTCTGGATCTTCCCGGACATTACTGGAATTTCAAAGGTGGATTTGATGTCTAGGGGGAATTTTCAAAAGGTAGCACTTTGTCCTGGATCTTAGGCAAGTCAATTGAAAAATCACATTTTTAGGGGTGTCCTGGTTGTTACTTTTTGAAATATGGCAACCCTGTCTTACATGGTGCCATCCCATAGACCTCTGAGGGCACTGGTATTTCCAATGAGGTCTCCTTTGCCAATGTTTATTTCCAGGCTGGTTTATAAAGAATGAGGTGATCTTTCAGGTATTTTGCGACCCAAGCTGTTTATACAGTATGTCAGTACCTTAACTTGTCCCTGAAAACAAATAGGCTACCAGTCCAGCTCTAGCAGAACTAGTGTAATATAAATCCTGCTAGCTGTGCCAGTCTGCAGTCTGGCAGCTGCATTTTGCACTAGTTGTGCCTCCAGTCATATTCAGGGGAAGCCCCACTGTGCATTGCATTAATTCAGTCTAGAGAACCCAGATCATAGATCACAGTTACCAGGTCATCCCTTGATGGCACTTTCATAGAATCATAGAATGGTAGAGTTGGAAGGGACCCTTCCAGTCCAACCTCCCACAATGCAGGAATCTCAACTAGATCATACATGACAGATTACTATCCAACCTCTGCTTTAAAACCCCTAAGGAAGAAGAGTCCACAATGTCCTGAGGTCTGTCAAACAGCTCTTACCATCACAAAGCTTTTCTTTTGGTGCTGAATCACACTGTTGATACTAAGACCTTTAGATACTTTTCACATGCACTACTGGCAAGCCAGGTGTTTCCCATCTTATATTTGGCAGCTGGTATTTCCTGCCTAAGTGTTGAACCTGATATTTGTCCCTATTGAAATTCATTTTGTTAGTTCTTCAATAGGCAAGGTCATCTTGAATCCTGATTCTGTCTCCTCTGGCATTGGATACCCCTACCAGTTTGGTTTCATATGCAGATTCAATGAGCATCCCCTCAATATCTTCATCCAAGTTGTTTATAAAGAAGTTGAACAACAATAGGCCTGGGACAGAACCCTGTGGCACCCCACTTATCACTTTTCCTCAGGTTGACTAGGAACCATTAGTGAGTATTCTTTGTGTTCAGTCAGTCAACCAGTTACAAATCCACCTAACAGTTATCTTGTCTAGTCCACATTTTACCAGCTTCTTCACAGGAATACCATGGGGCACTTTGTCAAAAGCCTTACTGAAATCAAGATGCAATATGTCCACAGCATTCCCCTGATCCAGCAGGCTAGTAAAGCTATCAAAAAAAGAAATGAGATTTGTATAGCATGACTTACTTTTTAGAAACCCATGCTGGGTATTAGTAATCACAGCATGTTTTTCTAAGTGCTTACAGACCCACTGTTTAATTATCTGTTCTAGGACTTTTCTTGGAATAGACATCCAGCTGACCAGTCAGTAATTACCTGGATCCCCCCCCCCATTTTGAAGATGGAAACAACATTTGCCTGCCTCCAGTCCACAGGGACCTCACCTGTTCTCCAAGAATTCTCAAAGATTATAGAAAGATGCCCTGAGATTACATCTGCAAGCTCCTGTAGTACCCTTGAGTGCAGCTCATCAGGCCTTGGAGATCTGAATTCATTTCAAGTAGCCAAGTGCTCCCTTACTACCTCTTTTTATCTTGGGCTGCAGTTCCTTCCTTGCATCATTTATTCCATCATCACCATGTTAGGCACTGACAGGCCTTTGATTCAGTCTTATTCAGCAGGGTCTTCTTATGAACCATGAACCAGTTATTGGCTCTTATCCTAATCTACCTCACAAGGATACCGTTTTGAAGAAGGGCAAGATAAAAACATGACAGATAAAATAATATTGCTATGATCACTCACCGATTCTGTGTTGTTTTTAGCCACTGAATGAAATAAATCCCCTTATATGCAATAATGTTCCGATAGCTGGGGGGGGGGGTTGTTTAAAAAAGAACAATTTATGTATTTGATGTGCAGTTTAATGGTTTCTCAGATTTACAGTGTCTTCATAACATTTCTCTTCTCTCTTTTTAATTACCAGCCGGCAGCAGAAGATGCCAGCCTGGATGAGGGCTTGGATGAATCTACAAATGAGGTAATTCCATTTGTTATGCCCACTTCATTAAAAAAAAAATACTGAAGATGCTTAGCATTGGTTATGTTTTTAGAAATCTTGAAGATTTCTACTGAGGAAATATGTATATGTGAGCGAAGTCTCTAGCCAGGATCGTGAATTCATCAGGGAGCTGGACTTGAGGGTTTTGTACTTGGCTCTGGATGGCAGAGACCAAAAAAGGATCTCGTTGGTACACTGGCCCCCCTGCAGCCCAGCTACTTCCTTGACTATGCTAGTGGAGGGGGTCTCTGGTGTGGCATTGGATAATCGCAGGACATAAGTGCTGAACATCTTCAGTATCCATGCAATCCTGCTTTGCCTGTCCAGCGCAGGACTTCATGGTTGTGTGGGGCTTTCTCAGTACACCATACATCCAATGCATAATGCAGGTCGTACCCTAGATCTGGTTTTTATCACACAGGGGATTGGGAAGGATATGTTGGTTCCGGGGTGTGTGGGTGTGTGATCTGTTGGCATGCACAGATCACTTCTTGGTTTGGGTGTGACTTGCACACGCTGCAGGGGAGGGAGAACAGTTAAGTTGAAGGATTTCTGATCACTTGGGGGGACTTTCCAGGTAGTATGACAGATGCTTCTGTTGAAGCCCTAGTTTTACCGTGGAATAGTAAGATGGAGAGGGCTATTGACTTGAATCCTCAGGGAGTCTGAGAAGTTCATTGGGTTTCTGAGGAGCTCCAAGTGATGAAACAGGCCAGTTAATGACTAGAGTACAAGTGGCACAAGAGGTACAAGCACACAGCCATGCCTAACCTTTGGCAGTGTTGCTACAAAGAAAATATATCTACCTGCCTCTGTTGTGTCCTATGAATTGTCCAGCACTTCATCATTAACAATGGACCATTCAATAGCCTGCTGTGAAAGATTTGTGAGGCTCTGTCTACCTGTTAGAACGAGTCACAGTGCTGCTTGGCTTCATTCAAATAAGACTTCATAAAGTAAGAGGGTTAAGAAGTGATTACTGGAAATTAAGAATGAACCAGCATTGATAAATAATGCATTTTCTTCATTTGGATGATTTCTGAATACATATTTTTGTAGTACGCCAATAATATATGAACTTTCATCAAGGCTGGCAGTAATCTCCACTCCAGTCAGAAATGCACTTTTGGTACTTGGAATAAATTGTGCAGATCATGGTTTGCATTAGTTTACATACCAAATTCAAATTACAAAACTCTCTTTCAAAATATATTCCTCTCTGATGAGTTTCAGGTGGCACTTAAAAGCATTAGTCTTTCACATAGCCTTTGGTGAGGCAGATAAAGGATGTTCTCTGCTACTTAAGGTTTTTAAATGTCTTATTTTTGTCTATTCTGAGTGTTAAGCTATTATGCTGATATTAATTCTAGGGTGCTTTAAAAAAAAGTAAGCTGCCTGTTGTACACCTTTATTTTGGAAAGGCAACATCTGAAATATTACACATTAATAAAGGTTTCGAGGTTTCAAAATGCAGAGAACCTCTTTCAGCTCAGTCCTGTGCATCTCTCTACTCAGCAATTAAGTCCCATTGAGTTTAGTGGGGGTTACTGCCAGGTGAATGTGTGCATGATTACAGCTAGTGGTGCCATCAGCGCAAGACTTTGGGGCAGGCAAATAAGCCAGATGAACCCCAAATGCAGCAGGGCTGGCTTACCACATTTTGAAGTAAGTGAAGCAATGCATATGACTATATAAATAGTGCCCCTCATAGTGATGATAAGTTCTAGCCTTTTTAAAAAAACCAATAATGGGCAAATCATTGGGCATCTACCCAAGAACTCTTAAAGAATTCAAACGTGTCCTCTTTTTTGGTGATGCATAACTGGCCACCAAAGCCTTCATGAAAACAGACCAGAATGACAAGCATTCTTTTTTATTTGGACTGGCCATCTGCACAAGACTACTATAGCTAAAAAGTAGGGTTGTAATAAGAGATGCAGCAATTGCTTAAAAAACAAATAAAAAATCAAAACCTTCACAGTATGCATTTAATCTACAGGTGTTTTAGGTTAATGTTTAATTAGAGGAAATACAAAACAGGTCAGGCAATATATGTCATGAAAAATATTCCATCCTTATGAATAAAGACACACGCTTTTCCTTCTCGTTTCTGTTGTCATGCCAACAATAATCTATTCAAAACAATTCTCTGCTTGTGGAATATACTAAACTCAAATCAACCCTAGAAGTGTCCTTGTAGAACACTTAGGCATTTTCCATTTACAAGCTAAGGAAACCTAGAACAACAAATGTCTGCCCTATTTAATCATAATTTGATACTCATATTTTAAAACAACTTTAATGATTACATAGATGAGAAGAGGTGGTGACCTATAATCAGTCTGTTTTCCTCCCCCACCCCATGCTCATTTCAAACAACTGATATTGGTCAGGATATATTAAGCATCTATTGACCTATGTTCCCTTCCATTATAATGTCTGCTGCTGACATTTCTACTCAGTTCTCCATTGGGGCTATGCTGCTGAGACTTCTTAGTATTACCTTGATTTGACATGATAGAGCGGTCTATACTGTTGCCTATGCACATTAATCTAATTGACTTCAACTAAATGTGAATTTATTGCACATCTTGCTTATGACATATGCACTTCTGGGAATCAGTGTAAACTCTTGAGTTTCAGTGCTAAAATAATTCTAGATTGAACCATATTCACATACATATCTGGTATGGTATGGTTTATTTATATACCACTTTTTAGTCCAAAGCCCATCAATGTGGTGAACAATGTTAGTACCTATCAGTGGAGGTTCCTTTGCTGGTCAAAGTGGGGCATAACTCTCTTAAGATTCTTAGCCCACCCAAAATCACCAAAGCCACCATCCAATCTTTCTCTTGCCAACCACTGCTAATACATTTCCACTGACTGAGAGGCTTGCTAGATACTTATGCCCATCTCCTCTTTTTAGCTCATGAAGCTTACTTCTGGACCCCTCATTAACGAAGGTTAGACACTTTTCAATTTAGTTAGGCATTAACTACTTATCCAATGGCAACGCCTTCATGTCCACACCTTTGCAAGATCTTGACATGGAGCAAGTTCCATTTCCTGTAGCACAGCAGCCTCTGGAGGTACAGCAATGTCCTTAACTAGTTTGCAGCAGCCTCTGAATTCAGCAGACCACACTTAACATGAGCCTGTGGTTTTCAACTCAAGTTCAGACATTAAAAAACCCCTCATGTTTTCATGTTACGTGTGAATTCAGTTTATGTATCTTACAAATACTGAACTCTGGAAAGTCATATAAAACTAAAGCAATTACCTAGTTACAAACCTTAGTTTATCATAGGGGGCTAACAGAAGTTCCGTTGGCACAAGGATTTATGTTTGCACAGTGTAGATTTCTCTTCCTTCCCTCTCCTTGTGCACCCCACACCCTCCACAAATCTCCAGAGGATTGGGAGAAGCCCCAAGACAGATGAGGCATGAGGAGAGGAGAGGGAGGGGAGGTTCTGGTGTGCAGGCAAAGTCCTTTGTGCTAATGGAACTACTTTGCTGGATGCCACCTATGAAGTTTAGTTAACTAAATTTGCTAGCATGTGCATATGAAGAAGACCACTGCAACACATGTGAACATCATCCAAAAGAAAGAAAATATTTGTTTCTTTATATTGTCTTTGTTTTATATGAAATGCATTTTTGTCACAGTAGGTATCATCTATTCTCTCTCACCCAGTAGAGCAGAACTTTCCAAACTTCTCACATTGGTGACACACTTTTTAGAAATGCATCATTTTGTGACACAGAATTCGGTTTTACTAGCAAACTGGAAATTAAACTAACCCCTTTCCAGGAGTGTAGGGAGTGTTCACACGACACACCTACACACTGCAGCCGACACACTAACGCGTCGCGACACAGTTTAAAAAGCTCTACAGTAGAGAATGTTTCTTCTAAGATCTCTCGCTTCTTTCAGATGTCTTTTGAAAACTGTATTGTTTAGGCAGGCATTTGCAATATGGGTTTTTTCTATTTATTGATGATTTATTGATTTTTTTAAAATGTTATTTTTATGGATGCTTTTTGCTGATTTTATTCTTTTATGCTGTAATACTGCCTTGATATATTTTAATGAAAGTGCGGATTATAAACGCACACAAAATAAATAAGTAAGATAGTGCTTGCCATCTGCATTGACTGGGGTACTTTTAAAATTGGCAATGCAGTTTTAAATTACCTTAGAGCACTTTTTAAATCCACACTACAGCTGCACTCCCTCTAATATTGAACTAATAATGAACACTGTGATTGCCAGTAGAACTGGAGCCAAAACAAGAGGGAGTATTCACATCCTCTAGGGAGCCCTAAAGTTTGTAGAAGTAGATTTTTTTTAAAAATTCAAAGAGGATTGAACATACTCAGTATCTGCATAATGTTAAGGAACAGTTGGAAAAGAAAATTGGGTGTGGGTATGGAAAGCCCTGCTTCATTGCATTAAAACAGGTATGGGGAACCTTTGGCCCTCCAGATGTTGCTGAACTACAACTCTTGTCACCCCAGTAAGCATGGACAATGACCAGAGCCGATGGTAGTCATAGTACAGCAACATCTGGTGGGTCAAAGGTTCCCCATGCCTATAGCTATAGCTTATAGCAAGGTTTCCCAAACTTTCCCCAGCTGTTGTTGGACTACAGTTCCCATCATCCCTGACCACTGGTCCTGCTAGCTAAGGATGATGTGAGTTGAAGTCCAAAAACAGTTGGAGAACCAAGTTTCGGAAACCCTGGCATATACTATAATTGAGGAGGGCATGGGTGACTAGCTAGAACCCTGAAAAGGAACATTCATGTTAGGGAGTGAAGAGAATAGACATTTTGTTGCAGGTCCCAATTATCTAACAAACTGATAGACTAAACATTGTAACGGAATTCAGAGTATTTTTAAATAATTGGCATAAACTGGTAATGTTTACAAACAGTATAAAATTGCACTTACAGTATAAAAATTATTGATAATGTTCTCAGTTTACTTTTCAGCTTGAGTTACATAAAAGGTTTGAAGTTTAACTAAATTATTACAGCTTATCAACTCTAATTTGTTCTTGAAATTGAATTTTGTGAAGCTTTTCTATTTTAATTTCCTTGGGTCTATTTTCATTCATGCATGCATTTTATTTATTTATTTAATTTCTATACTGCCCTATACCCAAAGGTCTCGGGGCAGTTCACATAAAATATCGAATACATAAAATCAAAACAAAAATAACAACCCGATAAAAAAAACCACCCTCTTGTTAAAGCAGTTGCAGTGGTGCAGTGGGTCTGTCTGTTAACTGGAAGGTTGGTGGTTTGAGCCCACCCAGGGATGGCTGTGGCAGGATTCCTGCATCGCGGGGCGTTGGATTAGATGACCCTTAGGATCCCTTCCAATTCTATGATTCTGTGATTCTATACACCAATTGTGAACATATTTTCCAAATGTGTAGTTTGGCTCCTGATGCTTACCTCCAGGGGCAGCCTGTCCCATTTCATGAAAGAGGAATGTGCTATCTCCTGCCGCCACCCCCAGTCGCCGCATTTCCTGCAGCCATGCCTCACCCCCACCCCACCACTGCCACCACCAAAAAACCCCCAAAACCCTCTTGCCAAAATGTGTGTATACACACACATAAATAATACTTAGAGTAAGTTGCTTCCAATATAGGCATATGGAGCATAACCAAGGGTTAGTCATTTTCAGCAGCCTCTACGTTGGGGCTCTAATGTTATTCTGACCCCCAAGTTCCATTAATTTCAATGGGAGTCGTGTTACCCCAAACATGCTTATAAGGATATAAGTGCAACTCAAGCCACTCGGAGCTGCAACCTTCTGTTTCAGCATTTAAATGCCCGCTGACAACTTTTCGACTCCACCAGGCAAATAAGAATGCATCTTTCCACAATGATTAATTGATGTCTGTTTTTTACTGTATGGTTTTTACTGCCTTATTTTATGTTTGCTTTTGTTGTGAACCATTTTGATATATTTTATAAAATAGCAGTATACAGTGGAGCCTCAGTTGTCGAACGTAATCCGTTCTGGAAGACCATTCAACTTCTGAAACGTTCGACAACCAAGGCGCAATTGCCGGTCGGCAAAATCCATTGAAAAAATGGAGAAACATGCCTCAGAAGCCGTTCAACTTCCGAGGTGCATTCGAAAATGGAAGCATTCACTTCCAGGTTGTCGGCATTCGGAAGCCGAAACGCTCGCCGAAACATATTTTTATAGATAAATAAGTGCTAGGAAGCTATTTCAGTTCTATGAACTATGAGGAAAGATTTACTTAAATTGCAAATCCATAGATTATAGATTTTGGAAACAAACAAAAAGCTCAAATGATTTCTGTATTTTCCTTGGACTAGATGACCCTCCAGGTCCCTTCCAACTCTACAGTTCTATGATTTTTTGAAGTAACAATGTAATTGCCTAACAACTGAAAAAGAACTGCAGGAAACAAGTAACAACAAGAAAATGAACATGCAAAGAATATCAGTTTCCATAGATCTAGTCAAACACAACAGTGAATCATCTGGCAGTGCATTAAAAGGCACAAAGCTCCCTTTCTGGGATTATTGATGAGGTAGTTAAAGCATTTTTCTTTGTTTAATGTTTTGCCTTGGATGACACTGTCACATTCTGGGCTTGATGAAATGTTTGTTATATATGTTTAAATAAGGAAGTTGCTGCAATTAAAATCAAAGGGGTCGATCCAAATTAAATCATGCTTTGAGTTGGAATCGTTAAAATCAACAGGACGTACATGAGTCATCATGACTAACTTAAGTCCTACTGGTTTCAGTAGGTGCATTCTAAACTAAGGTTACCAGACGTCCCCGTTTCCCGGGGACAGTCCCTGGATTTACAAATCAGTCCCCATACAAAATCAGTTGAAGTTGAAAAGTGTCCCCAGATTCGCTGAAAAAAATCTGGTAACCTTACTCTAAACATGAGTCCTGTATGCATACAATCCAATGCCAGGAAAGCAAAGTCAGTCAATTAAGAATTAATGACTCAAGTGAGACAATGAAGCTTTAATGACAACAACCATTAATGTGCACCAGAGCCAGCTCAGCCATTAGGCAGACTGAGGCAGCTGCCTCAGGTGGCAGAAGCCCCCAAGGCAGGAGCCCCGCAGTCTCACCACCTCCTTCACCACTGGTGCAGAAGTGGCAGCGGTATTGGCACTTACTTTGGGTGAAATTGCATCCAAAAACATTGTAGAGATCCTGCCCGAAATTGGTCGGTGGAGAAGCGAAGGTGGCAGGTAAGGCGGCGGCAGGGCAGGGGAAGGTGGCACTTCCAGGATGCTCTGTCCCCAATGTGCACAGTGTTTTATAGAGTAACAATAAAAGTAGGCCTGGCATCAGCACTTGATAGTGGTGTAGTGGAGGGAGAACCCTGAGGAATACAGCTCCAGAACTTGTTTCAGAGCAGGAATAATTATGTTATCCGTGAGAGTGACACTGTAATTGAATGACAGAATCATGGAGTTGGAAGGGACCCCAAGTGTCTTCTAGTCCAACCCCTGCAATGCAGGAATCTCAGCTAAATCCATGACAGGATGGCATCCATGACAGATGGCTATCCAACCTCTACTTAAAAACCTCCAGTGAAGGAGAGCTCACAACCTCCTGAGGGAGTCCGTTCCACTGTCAAACATCCCTTACTGTAAGGTTACCAGATTTTTTTCAATGAATCCGGGGACATTTTTCAACTTCAATGAATTTTGTCAGGAGACTGATTTGTAAATCCGGGGACTGTCCCCGGGAAATGGGGACGTCTGGTAACCTTACCTTACTGTCAGAAACGTCTTCCTGATGTTTAGTTGTAATATCCTTTCTTGTTACTTGAAGCCATTGGTTTGAGTCCTACCCTCCAGAGCAGGAGAAAACAAGCTTGCTTCATATTATTGATGGACCTTCCTTACACTGACAACTGAAGAGTCAGAGAATACAAAAGAAGCTGAATGCTTCTTTCTGTTTCTTTGTGAGGATTCTTACTTCTTGCTAATTGTATGCCTTTATGATTAAAACATAAAGGTTGTGTGTCTGTGGGCTGAAGGCCTTTTGTTAAAGGTAAGAATATTCACATGTTGAACCTCTGCAGCCACAATACTTGATCAGGGATGGACACACATATCTCCCCAGCTGAAATGCAGCCTGCTGACAGTTGCGTCACCCTTTGTCGGATCACAGAAACCGAACAGCCAAGTGGCTCCGGTTGGCAACGCTGCTGGAAATAAAATTCACCAGATGCCATTCAGAACTGAGTAGCTGCTTGACTTCTTGTCCAAGAAGTACCACGGCGTAAGTTTCCTTGCTTGCAAGGGATAGGGAAGAACTGGCAGCTGCAGCACTTTTGCTGACAGGCAGGCGGAAGTGTTCATGGGCACTGGAGGGCAGTCAGTGCTGGTACCAGGCCACGAAAGGCAGCCCAAACCTGGAGCTGAGCCCGACAAAACTTGAGGTTCCCGTTCCAATGAACGTACATAATCTGAAATTCAATATGGGAAGACAATAGAGGGAGAGGAAGGAATATTTCTAACTCTGTAAATTGAATCATGGATTCCCAACTCTTGAAAAAAAGAACCAACGTCTCATAAAAAGCCCCATGCCTCTCTTTATTATTTAATTTTATTTAAACAATTTACATACCACTACAATACTCTCTATGTGGTTTGCAAGGATACAGTACAGTGGTACCTCAGGTTACATACGCTTCAGGTTACATACGCTTCAGGTTACAGACTCCGCTAACCCAGAAATAGTGCTTCAGGTTAAGAACTTTGCTTCAGGATAAGAACAGAAATCAGGCTCCGGCGGTGTGGGGGCAGCAGGAGGCCCCATTAGCTAAAGTGGTGCTTCAGGTTAAAAACAGTTTCGGGTTAAGTATGGACCTCCAGAACGAATTAAGTACTTAACCCGAGGTTGTTGTTGTTTAGTCATTTAGTCGTGTCCGACTCTTCGTGACCCCATGGACCAGAGCACGCCAGGCACTCCTGTCTTCCACTGTCTCCCACAGTCTTCCACTGTGGCTCCCGCAGTGGTATCCGAGGTACCACTGTACAAAAAAAAAATAAAAAAAAAAAAAATCAGTTAAAGATATAGTATAGAATCAAATTCCAATTAAAATGCCTGCTGGGATTTTTAAAAACCTTTTGGATGATCTCTTTATTCAGAGTTTCCTCTGTAGGGTACTCCTGACTTTATGTGGGGGTCATCTGAATCCAGAGGTAGGCCTTCTGCTGTCCAACCATTCTTTGCAGCTGAGTGCCTCTGGGTGCAAGTGAGCTCTGAGAACACTGTGACTGCTTGGAAATTTACTGCCTAGGTAGAAAACTAGTTCCTCACTTATTGCTTAGCTCACGTATGAAGTAAGCGGCACTGCCACCAAGTGGCATTTATTTAAAAGGCACAGAAATATTTGAAATTGTGACACTTTTACAACATGAAGATTTCTCAACCTGCCAGGAAAAGCATGGACTTCCTTCATTAAATACCCGTGGTATCATGAGTGTCTTTTTCACCCTGGATGCATCAGAAATGGTACATCACATCCTCAGTGTATGCCCCTCGGTCTTCCAGCACTGCGGTCTTATTCATGTTTACTCAAAAGTATGCCCCGTTGGGGGAGGGGGAGGGGACAACCTTGCAAACAGGACTTGTTTGTTTTCTCTTGAAAGTGAAGGGTTACAGCAACAAACAATTGAGCATGCACAAAGCTGGCAAACTTTCGTTTCTTGTTCCTGCCAGTCATGCAAACTAGGCAGGGATAGTTTGTAATCAATCTTGGTTTAAATTATTAAAATATTCAAGTTTGTTGGATAGAAGTCAGGGCTCAAAATGTACTTGGGGGCTTGCTAGATTTGATTTATGAACTATTTTTGAGTTTTGGTGGCACCATGAGGCCTGAAGGCATATTAAATTAATGTATGTAATTATATGAAGTAAATTGCTTCTTTGTTTATTAGGGAAAATGCATTGCAAATATCTCAGAAGAAGAAAAAGTAAGAATAATAGAATCTGAGAGTTGGAAGGGAGCCAAGGGCCATCTAGTCCAACCCCCTGAAATGCAGAAATCTCAGCTAAAGCATCCACGACAGATTAGCATCCAACTTCGCTCAAAAACCTCAAAGGAAGGAATCTGTTCCCCTGCCAAACAGCTTTTACTGTCAGAAAGTTTTTCCGAATGTTTAGTTGGACTCTCCTTTCTTGTAACTTGAGAAATTGGATTATTTATTATGTATTCTATGAATTTTGGGGATAGATTAATTGACATTGATTTTTCAGAGTTTCATTGTACAACCTTATACACATCTACATATGCTTTTGTAAATGCATACAGTGGTACCTTGGCTTATGAACTTAATCCGTTCTGGAGGTCCGTTCTTAAACCGAAGCATTCTTAAACCAAGGTGTGCTTTCCCATTGCAGCAGGGGACTCAACTTACAAATGGAACACACTCAACAGGAAGCGAAACATGTTCTTATTCCAAGGCAAAGTTGACAAACCAAAACACCTACTTCATGGTTTGCAGTGTTCTTAATCCAAGTTGTTCATAAGCTAAGCTGTTCTTAAACCAAGTACCACTGTACAGTATATGATTGCAACCTTGACAGCATTACTCACAAGTTGTTTTCAGCAGCATGGTAACCTGATATTTCAGGACGAACATGACAGTTTTCACATCTTATATCTTTGTGGAGAATAGTACTCTTAAACTCTTAGTGTTTAAAAAAACCATACAAATTACTAGATTGTAATGGGTGGGTATATAGTTTTGTAATGAAACTATTTTTTGCTTGCAAAGTCAGTGATCTAATTGTGCAGTAACTTTACCTGACAGCAGAGGTCACTCTTGTTTCTCAAAATGAGAAACCTCATTCTAAATAAGCTATACTGTATTACTTTAGCTTCATAATTTTGAGACCTGGGTGTCCCCTACTCCTCTGATACTTTCCACTCTCTGAAGAAGTGGGACATTCATGAACAGCAGACAAATTGTGTCTGGTTCACACACAACCTTACTGCAGTGGCATGCATGTATGGTTCTTGGTTCTGGTTCCAACCACATAGAAAGATGGGAGTGGGGGATCCCATATTAAAAGCAAAAGGAGGAGCATGTGTAAGTGCAGCTAAATGTTCCACAGTTGCCAGTTGCTTATTGCCTTGCAGCCCCTCTCTTTTATCAAGTGCTTTTCTCTTTTCATGACCATTTTTTCTGTATTGGTGCCCTGACCTATGGGGGTAGGGATAGGATTTTGCACTCCTTACACACAAAACCTTTTTGGCCTCTAGTCACTCTTTCTAGTGTGATTTACATAGTTCTCTGTTTAAATGCACAGTGCTGATTTTGTCACATCTAATCTGGCTCTAAGCTGACCTGATTCCTAAACAACCTAGATTTAACCTACCCGAGCAACAATCTCTGCCACAACCTCAGGTGCTCCCAGGCATAAAAACAAGCCCATAGAAGACACAGATATCATAGAAATGCTGTACTTGGAATGATGGCTCTCAGTAAGGCACGTAAATGAAATCGGCCAAACACAAACAACTTATATATAGAACATGTATGTATACATTGCCATCATCATTCTGATTATGGTATGCTGCAAGCAGAAAATATGAAAAGACCAGATCTCAGAGGTACAGGATGAGTTAAGGCATGTAATGAAAACTTCTTAAGATAGTAATGAGGAACCTGGGGTACTCCAGATGTCATTGGAATACAACTCCCATCATTCCTGACTATTGGTCATGCTGGCTGGGGGGTGATAGGAGTTGGACTCCAACAACATCTGGAGGGCCACAGGTTCCCCATCCCTGCCTTAGGAGACCTTGAAGACCTTTCTTTGAATTCTATTCCAATTGCAGTCTGAGCTTCAATGGCCTTGTGAAAGTCCTTTACTTGCCCAGATTCCTCATATTTATTATTTATTAAATTTGCATACCTTCATCTAGAGATCATAGGGCAGTTCACAACATATGTAAAGTTTTATCAATAACCTATATGAATGGTGTACACTCAGAGTGTTGAAGAAATGATAGCAAAGCAATATAACAGGCACCCAATACTGCATATTCATTAGGTTTGTGGTGTAGAAAGAGTTATCGGATGTTTAGGTAAGTCACTCTCTTACAGCCCACATAGGGCTGCTATCCTCACAGGGTTGTTGTAAGGATGTATTGATTAAAGAACTGAGTGCAGTGCAAAATGAAATGGAGAAAATAAAACATAAAAAACTCCCAAACTTTCTTTTCCATCATTTGAGTGGCTTTCTTTTAGGTCAGATTTTTAAAGCACAAAATTCAAAGATGCCTGAGCTGTACTGAATAAATTATTTTGTTTGCATGGGAGGCATAGATGGCATGTGTTATGACTGTTCACGCTGACATTTCAGGAAAAAGCTATTGTCTGCTCTAGTAAACATGAGGGAAAAGCAGTACAAATTCATACAGCCGCCTAAAACAATGTTTCAGAATCATAGAAGATAACCCCAAGGGTCATCTAATTCAACCCCCTGCAATGCAGGAATCTCAGCTTAAGCATCCATGAGAGATGACCATCCAACCTCTGCTTAAAAACCTCCAAAAAAGGAGAGAGATTTTTTGCAGGTTCGAAAAGGACACGGTAATGCACTAAAAAGTGTGGTATAAGGATTGAATGACAGGAAAATGCATAACCTCCTCACAAACAAATCAGAATGAATACTCATTAAAGAGTGGACATTGTATAACCTCCATACAAGCTTTGTGCAGGCAAATCAGGATGAATGCACTATAAGCAAGTTATGTAGAGGAGCATACAAACAAATAGCTATTTCATCCTGTTCTCACATTTGGTCAAGCAGGTTTGACGGTGCTTTTTTTGAAGAAATATAACACCTGTTTTGAAAGTCAAAAGTGGGATTAAAGTAGCAATCCTGCTTTCTATTTTTATATGTTTGGTTGGTGGTAGAAAACCATCTAATATTGATGCTAAGCACAAATCACTAATATGACTACTAGCTCTGCACTTTTAATATTCTGTATGTATGCAATATTATGCATATGAGACTTCAAAGAAACTAATCTCGTATTTGAAGAGATGCATGCTCTGAAGTGTTCAGACAGTTGCAATAAAGTAAATAATAACTGTAATCGTGAGTTCTTTCGTGATGCTGCTAGGCAGCAACCCACAAAGCAGCCACTAGCATCAATGTTCTCTTAGTATACTATATACAGGTATTGAAAAAAGTCCACAGGTCCAAATCTCTGTGCAAAATTAGAATTTGAGATCACCCCTCACACTGCTTTTTATAAACACCCTATCCACCAACAATTCTAACTTCCCCACCAATTTTGCAAGATTGGGCACTCACATATAAAATACAGACTTCACTTCCCTTTCTAATTTTAGAAAGATGTGTTTGTATTCCTTATGTAAGTCTCAGTAATTCATCCAAAGAAGAAGTGAAAATGGAAGATTATTTCATTGTGCTTGGCTGACTCATACAGACCGCTCACCATTAACAGGTGTGCTGTGGCAAACTGCATGCGGTAGGCATAGCTTGGTATCTCTTACCGTTTTGGATACTGAAACAGATTCTTCTGTTGCATGGGCTTTTAAGGAGCAGATGTTGGAGAGAGGTGGCTCATCTCCTGCCTTTTTTTGCTTATGCTCCCCTTTCTAACAAACAATGTGCTTCCTTTCACAACTTCTCAATTTATTTTGATGCAGACACAACCAGGAGGCTTTTTCGTTACCTTCTTCTCTCTTTTTAGCTGACAAATAGAACTACTTGGCACCATCCAAAACCAGAGCTGAGCTACCACATGTCTCCCGGTATTTTATCTGAATCAAAGATTACTTCCAGCCTAGCCCTTTGCTTGTAATCTCCAGCTGTTTGGGAGGGGGTGCTGTTTTCTGGTGTGACGTACAGGGTTAAGCAGATAACCAGAGAAGATGAAATGTGCCTGTTTCTCTGGGCAAAATGGATTGAAAATCCAACCGATGCCACCTTTGTAAATGCTGAATAAAAATGATAAAGCTGCCTCACAAGAAATTCCAAAAATTGTTCATTAAAAAGGTAAGTTTCTCAGTGGGGTTTTTTGTGCATGTTTTTGTTGCCTTGATCCACTAAAAGTTTTGACAATTGCTTTGGTTTGATGTGATAATAAATACAAAGGCTCAGAGACATAGAACATCATTCACTCAAGTTCTGCAGCATGTGACATAGTGCAAAACTGGTTTATTGCTTGCAAACATAATCCCCCCCCCCCATTCTGGCTAAGGTGTTTGGGGAAATAGTATGTATTCCAATAAAAGTAATTTTTGTTCCTTTTGACTGTAATGCCTTTATCAGAAAGATGGTACATAATATTCATTTCACCAAGTGATATATAATGATAGAAGAAGAAATGTAAGGGGAAACCCTGGGAAGAGAAAGGAAGATTACACTCGTTTTAGTGTTTTATTGGGGCATGTTCCTCCGATGTTGGTGGGTGTGCAGGAAGTAAGCAAGAGTAAAAAATGTGCAGTAATTATATTCAGCTCTGATAGATAATTGCAGGTGATTTAACATGGGGATTAAATTGTGCCTTATTAGTTACTATATCTGGAACTTTGTTACTCCTATAATTGCCCTTTTTAAATATCTTAATTTCATGCAGAGAGAAGTGTGCACTATTACTAGAAAAAGTTTTTTAAAGCATATATTCTTCGCATTTCCACCTTTATCTTCATCTTCCTGTACTTGATGATTTCATGTTATTTTAAAAAATATTGTAATAACCATGGCAGGTAAGACAAGGTATGAAGCAGTGGCAAAAACTTTGAAGTTTGGGCCCCTTTATGAGCATTTTCAAGTGCCACTGAGTAAGCAAGGAAACATTTGCAGCATCCATTTAAAGGACAGCTTATGCCCCTGCTGAAATCTATTATTTCTTCTTCCTCTTGGCGCATACATCCATTCCTGTTAATTCAGTGAGTGTAAGTTTCTGTTCCAAGGACAGAATTGGGTTTTTTGTTTGTTTTTGTAGAAGCAGTATACATGGAGTGCAATGTATCCAAACCATAAAAAACAGAGGAACCTGTATACACAGAGTAACTAGAAGTAATGAAACTGCACCAATGATATCAATCACTGACCCCTCCCACATTCCATCATGGACAAGACTTCATTAACCATATACTTTAATCTCTTCATTACTTAAATTGGCTGTTATACTGTTGAATCTCTCTCTCTCTCTCTCTCTCTCTCTCTCTCTCTCTCTCCCTCTCCACACACACACACACACACACACACACACACACACACACGTATTTTAAGAGACTTTAGTCTCTCCTTTTTCTCCCAAGGAGCTGGTTCATCTCCCTAATTAGTGTCACCATCACCACTACCAATCTCTTAGACTGCTGTTGTATCTGCACATTAAAGTTTGAATTTTAGTGAATTTAAACGCACAATTTGGTGGTCCTGGGATTGACTTGGGGTGGCAGAGATTAGATAGGAAAACAGGAAATTTCTGGTCACAGGAAAACCAGGGGGATGGGGGATGGAGAGAATCAGCACTATATTGGATCAAGGCCATAATATATAACCATGGATATCTCATCAAACAGTCTCACACATTTTGATTGCTGGCATTTATAACGTTCAAAGCATGTAGATAACCTTTTAAAATAGTATGCATGAGAAGGGAATATTTAATTCTTCACCCTTCAAATTTTTATTTTGTGCAGTCTCTGATATGTGTAGTTTGTGTTAGTGTGGCTCACTGCTGAGCAACTGTTTTGGTCAGATAAAGTGAATGTGGGTGTAACAGAAAAACGCTCAGCATTATTCAGAGTGGAAAAAGCAGCTAGATTATTGGTGATGCTTGGTGTCCCATAGCAACCTGTTCTCTTGTGAAAAGGTGTATCTATGGGCTACTGTATAATCACACACTGGGATATATATTCATCAGGGCCCTGTTCACACCATGTGGTTTGTTTGTTTTTATCAGACATGCTAGAAGGGAATAATTTTTTCCCCTTTCCTCAGGAAAAAAAGACTTATTTATGCCAGTCCAACGTGAAAAAGCATAAATATGCAGCAGTGTCATACAGCAGTGCATACAGTCACACTTTACATTCAGACATATACACAGAGTCTGTGTAGAAATATAACATTTTCAAAGCCATTTCTTCTACACCATCCTAGCATCGGTAATCCCAATTTGCTTTGGAAGCAGGATAAACATACTAATGTAAGGAGCCAAGGGTGAGTCTGCAAGTGAGAATATCTGAGGCCTGGGACACTCAAGGCACCTACTTTGGTTTGAGAGTTCAAGTAGGCTTAAAATCCCACGAAGGAACTTCTCATTTCCTCAGCTGCTTCCACCCGCAAATGTATCTCTCTCCTAGCTCTTGTACCAAGGTGCTATGCTCATGGCTACTCTTTTTCCATAGGGATATTTCCAATGCCACATAGAGGTAATGCCAGTCTGCCTTTCCGTGATTCAAAATAGTGACAGGAGTCTCTGAGTAGTTCTGTGCTCTCAGCACTGTCGTGAATCTTCACACTGGTATGCCAGGCATTGTCTGAGGCAACCCCAAAGCCACCCAATAGCAGATGGCCTAGTGGGGCTGTGGGGCTCATCTGACCTCCAGTTGGTTACTCAACTGCTGCTTATGAAGAGGATTGGTTCTGTTGGTGCATCTGCACTATTCTGACCCCACTCCTGTCTCCTCTCCCGCTTATCTCCCAGTAAGTAGCAGCACATATGACTGGCATTCAGGCGAGGACTGCCACCCCTTCATGCTGCCCACCTTACCAAAGCTAAGCAAGTCTGAGTCTGATCAGTGCCCAGCTGTGTGGGTGACTTGTCTTGGGTTCCATGAGAGGATAGAGGTGTTATACAAATTTAATGACACAAATAAGCCATTTATGTTATAAATTGTAACTTAGTAACTGCATTAAGGGAAATTTTTAAAAGCCGGCAAGAAACACTTGAAGTTAAGTGTTATAAGGAAGGACAGAAAAATGATTGATGAAAACATATTTTCATTTTTTAAATTGGAGGGTGAAAAATTATGAAAAATGTAAACTATGTTGTTGGCTGTTTCTCATTTGCATTTATGTAGTGCAGCTAATATTCAGCCAGCACTTTATAAATATGCATATCCGAATGTCTTCTCTGAAATGTTAGAAAGGGGAGGGGAATAACCTTATATATTCCTCCTCAAGAATATAGGAGGATTTTATGTTGCCGGATTATTGCTTTGTAATGGCTTGTAAGAAATAATCTCCATCTGATCTGACTACTATCACCAGTGGAAGTTTTTGTCCTTAGAGAACATATGCTTGAGTCATCGATACAAGGGGAAGGAGGAATGAAGAGAGAAAGAAAAAGAGAGATAAGCCTTCCATTGCTTTCAGCTTTATATATCTGTTAGACGTCTCTGAGCATCCACCCATTTCATATGAGAATCATATACATGGGCAAGGTATTTCTGTTCTATTGAAATTGATCCCTTTTCTTGTTTTTCCACAATTGCATGGATGTGGTAGAATGAAAAACGTTTCTACTAATTTCTACTTAAAACTGCTCATATGCTTCCTTTTGCACTTATTTTTGCTGTTTGTCAGTGCCTGCTGCTTCTTGTAGCCATTTGTGAGGTACTTGTTTATGTGTGAGAGAGGAAGAAAATCTGAAGAAGAGAAAAGACATCGATAGATTCCTATGCAATTCTGATCCAAGTTTTGAACATGAGTGCAGTTAACACTCTTTACCTGGTACTCCGAAATTAAAGTGAGGGTTGTAGGAAATGTTGGTTTTAAGATTTAACTCGAGTTAATATGATTCAGCTCGCAACTATGTAAAAGGGAAATGTGCTTCATTCGTGAAAAATTATATATGATTTATGATTAGCATCAGTATTTAAACAGCAAAAGCCCTCAAAACTGCAGATTGCTTAATTTTCTCATTAAGCCAGGCTACCCCAACCATCTAGGCAGGTGAACTACCTGCCTGTGGTGCCAAAATTCCAAGGCTTTCTGCTTCACCTGCCTAGGAATTTTGGAGAGACAGAAATAGCCACTGCCTGTACTTCTAGATGTGGCAATAAGACAGTCTAACAGCTGGTGGGCTGGGTGATATGCCCCATATTACAGCCAAAGACACTGAGAGCTATCTGATCACAGATGCAAAAAGGAGGATGTAATAATGTAACAGAGATTTAAAAGTGAAAATGAAAATACTACATTCATGGAAGAATGCAGCCGCATAACTTTTATTTAGGGCTGGTTCCCACAACATTGTAAGACAAACTATGGCTTACTGAGACTGCAAACATGTGGACACCCTGAGAGGAACTCACAGCTGCCTTGCTCCTCCCCAATCCTTCTTACGACTGTGCCATGCCCAACTAAGCCAAGGTTTGTTTTGTGTGTCTTCCAAACTAGGACTTGGAGTTAAGTTCTGTCCTTACTAACCACAAGCTGTAGCTAGCCTTGGCTGCAGATCAGAGAGAACTTAACCACAAGCCTCTTTTCAGCTTCACCACAAAGCATGGTCTCAGAGTTTGGCTTTTAGGGTTGTGTGAACCAGTTTAATGTCCTGTCTGCCTTTCTTCCTGTCTTGGCTCTTATTTAAAATCCCACTATCATTGCTAATTTGTTATTTCTGCACCTTATATGAACATAGGGACTATAACTGCCTAGCAACAAACAGTATTCACTTTCAAACATCAGTCTTATTCACTGTCCTAAAATGAATTTTTGAATGCATGGCTATCTCTGAGATTAGGATCAAGCACAATATTTTGAAATTGTTATTATGTGTAGCTTCTTTATGATATAAACAGGATTATTCTTGTTTGTTTACAATTCATTCTGTTAGGATTTAGGATTTCAATATGCCTGCTTGCCTTGAATAGCTTTGTGTGTGGAGAGAGAGAGAAAGAGGATTTCAGGGTGAAATTAGTCCTTATATATATTATATATATATATATTATTTATACTATTTGAATCCAGCCATTCTCACCATAAAATGGCAGCTCATATTCTCCTGGATTCTTAGGGTACATGTTCATAGTAATTGAGTATTTGCATTCATTTTCAGGACCTAACACTATTCTCTTTACTATCTGCCTGCACCTAACAAATGGCTGATGCTTATGTGAATATGCACACATCATATTTAAAGTACAGTCACATGTTTCTACTCAAGGGTACATTACATATCCCTGAATGAAGATGATTGTGTCCATCTTTTAGTAGTTGCAACATTATATATATATTTGGATGTTGTCAGACTCAAAACTCCCATCAACCCAGCCAGCATGGCTGATGGGAGCTGTAGTTCAACAACACCCATAATATCCATATTGGCACAGATTAGCTATCTCTGCTCTAGAAGGATCAAAGTGTATATGCAAGAAAGTTACTGAGGTTGCAGTCCTATCCCTACTAACTGTCAGGGATCTAGCAATAATCCCAGTTGAATGCATTGGGACTTCTGAACAGATATATGGAGGTGTTGCTATAAGACATTTTCAAAGGAGGATATTTGGTGTGAGAAATAATAATATATATTATTTTGGGGGTTTCATGTTTTCTTTTTTCTCTCAGTTCATCTAATGTCACCATTTTGTTCCTAAGCTATTAGTAATAATTTGTTTTGGTAATTTCCAACCCATCTCATTTTGTGAGTAGCCTGTTATGTTTTAATGGTCCACATAGATGTGTATGTGTGCCTGGACAGATTTAATTAGGAAAAAGCTTTTAGCAGGAACTCATGAACTCTGTTGCATCATCTGATTTTTATCCAACTTCCTTTCACTGCATTTTATGGATAATTTACACTAAGGGCTCGTCCACACTTTGGTTTGGTCCACTTTCTCCGAGAAAACCTGCTGTTTACCACTGAATTGGAACAAATGTCAGTGGGACAAAAGAGAGACCTCCCAGACCTGTGGCGAGAAGTCAAGGACCAAACAGAAGAAATTGCAGGACAAAGGGAAGTGTGGATGAACCCTAAGCAGGCATTTTGGTTATTCTGAGCCTGAAAGCTAGACCTTTAAGCTAACTCTCCTGTGCAGCCGCTGCTGCCATCCTGTTGGGAAAATGCCTCAGACATATAATGCATTAGATCAATAAGGAATTGCTGCCTAAGTGATGACAGGTACTACATTTCTGTCCTCATTTTATTTAAAGATGTTGGTCTGAAAAGAAAATGATAAAAGTAAGCAATTTCAGTAGCTGGATTCATCTCTGAAACCTTTTACAGATACCAGCCCACGAGAGCTATAGAGAACTGAAATACAAAATGTCTCTTCAGAATTGTTACTCATTTTGGTGCCTCCGTTTTTGAATGCCTTTCTTTGGAAAGCTTAGGCCTTCTATTTGTCTATTCAACACTGTCATCTGTCACTGAGAGAAAAGTATTTTCCCTCTTAGTCAAACCTACTGGTGTTATGAGGGATTTCCAAAAAAAATAGGCCTGGTAGCAAGTAGAATCATAGAATCATAGAATCATAGAGTTGGAAGAGACCACAAGGGCCATCGAGTCCAACCCCCTGCCAAGCAGGAAACACCATCAGAGTAGTAGGTCCTCTGTTTGGAGAAGATGGAAAAATGCTGCTGGATGACAGAAAGAAAGTGGAACTGCTCAACACTTACTTTGCCCAAAAGGAAAGGAGAGCCTAATTTGGTGATAACAGAATAAACAATGTAAGGGGGGAGCTGCAGCCCAAGATAAAAAAGAGGTAGTAGGGAGCATTTGGAAGTGAATTCAAACCTCCAGGGCCTGATGAGCTGCACCCAAGGGTACTAAAGGAGCTTGTCGGTGTAATCTCAGAGGCTTTGTCTATGATCTTTGAGAATTCTTGGAGAACAGGCGAGGTCCCTACAGACTGGAGGTAGGCAAATGTTGTTCTCATCTTCAAAAATGGGGGGGGGGGGGGAGAGAAGAAGACCCAAGTAACTACAGTGGTACCTTGGGTTATGGATGCTTCAGGTTACAGATGCTTCAGGTTACACACTCCGCTAACCCAGAAATATTACCTTGGGTTAAGAACTATGCTTCAGGATAAGAACAGAAATCGTGCTCCGGCGGCGTGGTGGCAGAGGGAGGCCCCATTAGCTAAAGTGGTGCTTCAGGTTAAGAACAGTTTCAGGTTAAGAACGGACCTCCAGAACGAATTAAGTTCTTAACCTGAGGTACCACTGTGTTGACTGCTGAGCTTGACATCGATACCAGGAAAGGTCCTAGAACAGATAATAAAATGGTTGGTCTGTGAGCACTTAGAAAAGGATACTGTGGTTACAAAGACCCAGCATGTGTTTCTCAAAAACAGGTCATGCCAGACAAATATCATTTCTTATTTTAATAGAGTTATGAGCTTAGATGATCAGGGGGTTGCTGTGGATGTAGTGTATCTTGATTTCTGAAAGGCTTTTGACAAAGCCCCCCATAATATTATTGCAGAGATGCTAGTAAAATATGGACCGGAAGGGGTAACAGTTAGGTGGATTAGTAGCTGGTTGACTAACTAAACCCCAAGAGTGCTCACCAATGTTTCCTAATCATCCCGTAAAAAATGACAAGTGGGGTGCCATAGGATTCTGTCCTGGGCCCGTTGTTGTTCAACATCTTTATAAATGACTTGGATGAAGATATTGAAAGATGCTCATCAAATTTGCAGATGATGCCAAACTGGGAGGGATAGCTAATGCCTCAGAAGACAGAATCAGAATTCAAAATTACCTTAACAGATTGGAGAACTGGGCACAAGCCAACAAAATGAATTTCAATAGGGCCAAATGTAAGATTCTGCACTTAGGCAGGAATAATCAGATGTGCAAATATAGGTTGGGGGACATCTGGCTTACTAGCAGTACATGAGAAAAGGATCTAGGGGTCTTGGTGGACCACAAGCTTAACATGAGTCAACAGTGTGATGCAGCAGCAAAAAAGCTAATGTTCTCCCATTCCTCAGGTTGGATCCCTATTACTCATATTTCCTGTTAGATAATATAATATTACTAACTTTGTTCTAAAGTTACAATGTTAGTTCATCAGCATAGCACTTCTCTAGCATTTGTTTCATCCTCCTAAGAGAAAAATAAATTGCACCTGTACTTATTTTCCCCTGACTTATTTTTTAAAGGAGATGTAGCCAATTTTTGTTATTATGGCATTCCAGTTCATTTTGTCTTGGCATTCAGAATGATCTCCCATCAGTATCACTTCTTTTCTCATGACTTAATATTTTTCCATTGTATGAGAGCACATTTGTCCTTTCATGCAATCTAACAAAATAACAACCCTATATCCCAGTAAGCCGGGGAAAGAGGTACACCAGTACACCAGCACAATTGCCTGCCATATGCTACAATCACCCAGCCCAGAACAGAATTGGGAAATATGCTGCTCTGCATAGCACCAAATGGAGCAATAGCAGCCATACCATGGCAGTGTCCCTACCAGTAAAGGCCAGCATGACAGTGTTGCAGAGGAGATGAGTCCAAGTTGTGGAGATAATGTGGTTGAAATTTAGAGGAAGTCTCCCCAGTTATTTCCCCTATTTCCCTCTTGCCCCATCAAGCACATACCACCCTTGAGGTATTTTCATGTATCATTGTACAATATTCTGAAATCCATTGGGACAAAGGACAGTTGTTGTTGGACTACAACTCCCATCATCTCTGATCATCGGCAGGACTGCTGAGGCTGATGGGAGTTGGGAATCCAATAACATCTGGAGGGGACAATGTAAGCTACCCTTAGTGCTGGGGTGGGAAGATGTAATGGGAGATAGCCTCCTGTGTCCTGCTGCTAGTATAATATAATAAACACAACAATGTATTTGCTATACAATAAACAACACTACAATACAATACAATACAATACAGTACAATACAATACACAACAATAAAATGGAGAGGCAGCAAATTATAAAATGACACAGTACCTTCCATTCCACTTTGAAAACCACTTTGGCATAGTCAAGAAGACACCAGCCACTGAAGATCATTGGTATTCTGGTCCTCAGAGGTTCAACTCTGCTTATACCATCCATTGTTAATAATAATAATAACAACAACAACAACAACAACAACAACAACAACAACAACAACAATTTTATTATTTATACCCTGCCCATCTGGCTAGGTTCCCCCAGCCACTCTGGGTAACTTCCAACAAAACATTAAAATACAATAATTCATCAGACATTAAAAGCTTCCCTAAACAGGGCTGCCTTCAGATGTCTTCTAAAAGTTGAATAGTTGTTAATTTCTTTGACATCTGATGGGAGGGTGTTCCACAGGGCAGGCGCCACTACCAAGAAGGCCTTCTGCCTGGTTCCCTGTAACCTCACTTCTTGCAGTGAGGGAACCGCCAGAAGGCCCTCAGAGCTGGACCTCAGTGTCTGGGCAGAACGATGGGGGTGGAGACGCTCCTTCAGGTATACAGTTCTGACCATGTGATTTATTTGACCACTTCCAGATGGCTTGTTTGTTGAGCAAAAATCCTGATTTGTTTATGGTGAAGTTATGTGACATTACTTCAAGTGTTATCCTGCAGTGCATTTCTGCATTATTTTCCTTATTGCAGTAAGTCAGATTTGGGGTAAAGTGGATTTGTTGTACAAGAGCTCCCAAACAACTTTAATTGCACAACCTGAATTTGCCAATGTGATTGAATCCCAGCCCCCAAATAGTGACAGTCTGGAAGCACCCATAGAGCACAGCAGTGAATTTTAAGCCTCAAGTCTGTAACTATAAATGCTAGTTTATGCACATTAGTGCTATATCCATAATTGCTTTGACAGCTGGCTTGGGCTTTCCTGTGCTTCCAAACTGTGATACAGTGTAAATGTTAATTGACTGTACAGTTTCTGAATGATGTAAAAATTCTTTTAGAATAATGTTTATAACATTAATATTAATATTAATATACCCTATACTCGGAGTTCTCAGAGCGGTTCACAGAATAAACTCAAAATATAAAACAGCAAAATACATAATCAAAATAAAAACAACAACAACCCAATAACCCCCTCCCCCCCAAAAACCCCACATTTTAAAAGGGCATAGGATGTCAATCAAATCCACCAAAGGCCTGGTTAAAAAGAAATGCTTTTGCCTGGTGCCTAAAGGTGTACAGTGGTACCTCGGGTTAAGAACTTAATTCGTCCTGGAGGTCCGTTCTTAACCTGAAAGTGTTCTTAACCTGAGGTACCACTTTAGCTAATGGGGCCTCCCGCTGCCGCCGTGCGATTTCTGTTCTCATCCTGAAGCAAACTTCTTAACCTGAGGTACTATTTCTGGGTTAGCAGAGTCTGTAACCTGAAGCGTCTGTACCCTGAAGGGTCTGTAACCCGAGGTACCACTGTATAATGAAAGTGCCAGGCGAACTTCCCTGGGGGGAGCATTGCACAGATAGGGAGCCTCTGCAGAAAAGGCCTGTTCTCATGTTGCCACCATCTGGAACTCTCTAGGAGGAGACACACGAAGAAGGGCATATTTGTCATTGGTTGGTAGTTGAAATGCTACCTTAAAACTGTAAACCTGAAGTACCGGTAATAATAACTATAGAAATGTATGTTGTCAGTTTTATAGTGCTATATTAACTGCCCAGCAGAACAAAGCTCCAAAACACATATAAAATCCTTTAATTCTCTTTAAATCCAGACAAATCTGCAAGACTGTGAGTAGTCTTTTAAAACTGTATCAGAGAAGTCACACATGGAATTTTGTCAGCCTGATAGTTCTTCATTAAGTGTTTGCATATCTGTTCTTCTCTATCACTATAGACACTAAAGTTACCGTAAATTCCTTTTATTTCTGACTCTCTTGTAATTAACTATTATATACCCTAAGATCACCAATTTCCTACCGATGGTGAGGTTATAGTTTCAGCTGTGTAACAGCATTGAGATTCAAAAGCATTTCCTATGATTAGGTATTGCTCTGTGTGGAGATCTAGCTCTGTGGACTTCATATGCAAAAGTTTACTGGTTCAATTCCTGGTTATAGACTCCCAGGAGAACAGATGCTGATGCCTGGAGATCAGCAGCAAGATACCTCTAAGCAGTGTGTGTGAAAGCTATCAGTCTGTCTGCCACACTTCAGTTAGCCTTGAGTGCTTGCACAAACAACAAAGTACTCTTACATCAAAGTTGCCCATCACCAAGTTCACACTTTTAAACTCACAGTTGTAGAATAATGGGAGCAAAATAATTTGGTGTTATGACATGTGTGTTGTTATGTGATCTGTGTTCCTTGGCTGGGGCTTACAGACACTTGGTGCTTTGCTGTGATTGGCTATAGGGTCAGTGCCAGAATATTCTCTTCTGGTCTGGCTTATCGTCTGTAGGAGATAGAGGGAGGCAGTTGCTTGAGGCTCTCCACTGGCTCTTTTTCTTAATTTTTTTGGTGTAAAGTTTTCCTGGAATCATGGGTACAACTGGGAGTGACTTGAGCAAGTCCTCATGAAAGTTCATAAGCATTTTAGTGGAAATTTCTCCCAACGTACATATTTTTACACAGGTTTTGACTAATGTACACGTTTCTGAAAGCAATTTATCCAATATTTTCATTTTATGCACACTTCCCCCAATATATACATTTTTGAAACATTGCTTCAGGTGTGTGTATGTCACCTTGAGCTCTTTGGATAAAAAGTGGGATGTAAATGTAATAATAATGAAATAATTCTTTAGTTGGCAAACTGCATTGCTAAATTCAGAGGTGTGCAAATTTTGAAGGATAGCTGTGCTTTGGCTAGGGCATTAGTTTGAGAAGTGTGAATTAGGTGGTTTCTCAATAGCCACTAGCCATGACGGCTATGCTCTGCCTCCACTGTTGGAGGCAATAATGCTTCTGAATACCAGTTGCTGGATACTGCAGGAGGTGCTCAGATCCCACTTGCAGATTTCCCATAGGCATCTGGTTGACCACTGTGAGAACAGGATGCTGGAGTAGATGGACCATTGGCTTGCTCCAGCAGGCTCTTCTTCTGTTCAAGAAAATGCAAACAATTTCTCCCCCATTCCTGGAACAAGCAATGCATTCTGATTTCAGTCTACCCTGCAACACTTAATCACTTCCCATTTCCTTTCTTAAGCCGGTGGTACCCCACAGGCATGGGAGTTCCACTGGTGCAACCTTCCCCCTGTGCAGCTGTATCATAACTTTGGCATAACTTTGTATTCTGCCAGCCCAGGGGGGATTTCACAACCACTCTGCCACAAGAGGGCATAACTCCAGGGTAAGATGGTTCTGCTAGACAAGAATGCTGTGAGCTGAAATAGTTGTTAAATAGATATAGATGTGTATTAGACAATGTTTGTAGTTACTCATGTGAAAAAGAATTAAAAATGTTGCAAAGTATTAGTTGAAACAATATTTATCTTTGAGTATGTGCAGTTGGCCTTTGACTCTACGGAGATTAAAAATAAATAAATCCCAGTGGAACATCTATTTCTTGGTACAGTTACTGGTGTTCAGTCGTTTTAGTGTGCTTTTAACACTCACTCACTCCTGTTTGCTTTTGAGGGAGGTTTAAATGTGTGCTTTGATGCCTGATTTATTTTAAAGCTATGTGTTATGTCCTTTTAGCAGTCACAGACAGATTTAGCAATGGTGCTATTTTAAGATACGATTTATACTGCAGCTTGGACTGATCATTATCATCTCCCTCGTCATTCTACTCCTTCTCTTATGAGGGTAGTATTTGTGTGTTCATTATGCATATCAGGTTAATTTAAGGGTGTGTGTACAACACAGGCTTTAAAACTAGCTTAATAATTCCCTCTTCCCAGGGAAGCTGTAGCTCTTTGTGAAGGCCTAGGAATCTCTCAAAGAACATTCCCTGCACCATGGTTGGAAAACTAATAACAGTAAAACTGGTAAAATACCAATATAGGTTTCATATGCTCTTACCACTATGTTTAAGCCACCTTAAATTACTCAGTGTGGTGGGTACTGCTGTTTGGTAAACTGTTGGTTTGGTACAGCTCAGCACATTGATTGGGTGGTATTAATTATGCCAGGGATAGGCAGAAAGTAAATTGTAGCACATTGGTGGGTTATTAGCCAATCATAGTTGGCTACCTAGTTCCTCACTAGTTGTTGGGATTGTTCTAAAGAATGCTGGATCTTGGTTTGATCCAGCAAGGCATTCCATATATGCTTAAGAAAGAGGAAAGACTAGGAACCACTTAATGCAAACTACTTGAATTTTAACTGATGAAATCCTAAGTATGCTTTCCAAATGTCACACACTGATGGACAACAGGGATTATCCCCCCCCATCAATAACACCAAATCAGCTTTAATTGTGTAACCTGAATTTGCTGGTATGCAGTTGAATCAATCCATAATAGCAACAACTTAGAAGTGCTGGCAGTTAAAAGAGAATGGGAATATTTACGAGAGATTTTTGTACTGTGACTGACACTCTCCATGCTAGATTATTATTATTATTACATGGGTTATATGTTTCTCCAAAACAAATAATTTGGATTGTAGTGGACTATTATCAAAACGTTCCCGAACATTATTTATACAATATATAAAAGTTAACACTCTCAGCAATCAATGAAAGTCCTCTGCAAAAGCTTCCATGGGCTGATCATGTTCATTTCATCTTTCAATCATGGGAAAAACTCTTGACAAACTAAAGAGATAAGTATCTCAGGTGTTTAAGTGATAACTGGCAATTGGCTTGTACAGTTGGAATGGTTTATAATTAAGTTTATTGCAGATTTTAGTAATTTTCCACAGTACTGTGTTGGGGCATTGTTGGTGTATAATGTGCACTTAAGTTGAACCAATGCTTCAGGCTGATAACACTGGCTAGACTTTGCTCTTTGAGGATCCGGATATTTTCTTCTGTTTCGATGTTTACAAAGTACAAATGCACAGCTAACTAGGTTCAGAGTGCCAGAAAAGATTTCTGTTTGTGTAACAAAAATGCTCCCACATAGAACACCCACACAATATATTATCAAATATATATATTGTTTCCTTTTATGCAGCGGATGTACTGGAAGCCACAATAGACATTTCCTCTATGCTACCATCGTTAAAGAAAAATGCTAATTAAGTAGTATTTATCCTGTTATCATGGATGAACTGATCTGGACCCTGCAATCAGCATCTGAGGCTCTTCTTTGTGTGCCTCCTCCATGAGAGGATGGCAACAGGAGAACGGGCCTTTTCTGTGGTGATTGTTTGTGGAATGCTCTCCCCAGGGAGGCTCACCTGGTGACTCATTACATATCTTTAGGCCCCAAGAGAAAATGCTTTTCTATAACCAGACCTCCGGCTGATTAACATTCTGTGGCCTTTTAAATGTGATTGTGGGAGGGGAGTTATTTGTTCATTTTTGTTTTATTATGTTCTCATTTTGTATTTTTATGTTGTGAACTGCCTTGAGATCTTTGGAAGAATGCAAATTTTTAATAATAATAATAATACCACCAGTTTCAGAAAATAGACTTTAATTTAATCATTTAATCCCAATATAATATGAGTTAAGGGTCTGATGTTTTTATTTTGTTCATTATTAAACACTTATGAATATTGCTTTATCGAATAAGACTGAAAAGTCTGGTTAGTTGCTGGAGTCTGAATCCTTCTCCAGAGTGGAGCCTTCTTTCTGCTGGAGCTCAACACTCTGCTGCAAATAAACTGTATTCTTTTTTTGGAAGCCACATCCATTGGCAATTATCAGCAGGTGCTTAATAAGCAACAGACACATGACAGCTTATTTAAATGAATTGATTACCAAAAAATATCACATTCTCCACCGTTTCCCACACAATCCCCGCCCCCTGCCAGCAATAAGCATAGGGAAATGCGCTTGAGTAGGCTAAACATGCCAGTCTCCCCAGCCTTAGTACATCAAACTTACAAGACATGAGCTGCAATGTCAAATTCCCTTTCCTCTGGAAGAGAACACCCAGTGGGCAACTAATAAATAACAGGTGCATAATGACCCATCTGGGTGAATTATTTACAACCCTTCCTACTCCACACATTACCATCTGATTATATAATAAACAGCATGAAATTCTCTCCTTGGGGACCAGTTTATTCACACAAACTATTTCACTGGCTGCAGAAATGCATACTAACAAGCAAGTCAACAGACCTAGGTAGGAGTCTTAGGCCATTTCTTGAAAGCCTCTGGTGGTGTGGTTAAAATAACAGTGGCATCACATGGGGAAGGGTAGCGACCCCAGTCACATTTTTTGAAAGGGTGCATTTTGCTCCATGCCGTTCTGCCAGTTCTGCGCCACTAGACCCCTGCTTGCTTGTGGCCCTTGGTGGGCGCAACAGTCATGACCCGAGGAGCGCACTCATGCTGCCCTGCCAATCCTTCACCACTTTGCGATGCTGCAGGGCTGCATGAGGGGGATGCAACAGGCATGCACCCTTCCTGTTCAGGGCCCATGCCTGCTGTGTCCTCCTCACACAGACCTGCAGCATCCTAAAACAGTGTGGGGCTGGCAGGGCAGCATGAGTGTGCCCTTTGGGGGCCTATCTGTTGTGCCCGCCCAGAGCCACGGGCAGGCAGGGGTGCAGCGTGGTCATGCTTGGCTCTGGTGGGTGGTGGGGTCACTCCAGTGGTGTGGGCAGCATGGATTAGACACAGGCTTCGTTTACCCTCCACACCTCAGCCCCCAGGCACACGCTCCATCCCGGGGGGGTGCATGTGCATGCCCAGGAAAATAAGTGCCTAGTGGTGAGCAGAAACAGAGGAACTCCTCCTTATCACACCAGCTAGATTTTAAGAGATACTTTGTCATATGACTTGATCGTTATACTCAGATTCAAGATTACGTTAACTGATTGGAGAACTGGGTCAAAACTAACAAAATGAATTTCAATAGGGACAAATGTCAGGTTCTGCAGTTAGGTAGAAATAATCTGCTACACAAATATAAGGAGGAACACCTGGCTTACCAGTGTTACATGTGAAAAGGATCTAGGGGTATTAACATGAGTCAACAGGGTAATGCAGCAGCCGAAAAAGCTCATGCTATTCTAGGCTGCATCAACAGAAGTCTAGTATCCAGATCAAGGGAAGTCATAATTTACAACTGGGATGGAGAACCTGTGGCCTACCTGCACTGCCCCACTGACCTCTGCTGAAAGGTGTGGTTAAAGAAGCAACATAATGAATAGAAATGTTACCTCTATAGTATCTTCTTTTAGTGCCTTGCTAAGGTAAAAAGGCACTAAAGGAAGAGACACCTAATTTTAACCCCTTCCAAGACAATTAGAAAGGCCCACACACTCTTACAGAGGTTCAGGTTCTCTTCATCTCCAGTGACCCAAGGACACTGCCTTGCCACCCACAATTGAAGTTGATGGCGCCGTGGGGCATGTGCAAGTGATGATGTCATGCGCATATGTCCCGCACTGTGCTTGCACTGTGCACACATGACATGCTGATGTTAGTCATGCATGTCACACAATGCGCTGTGTTGTATACATGCAATGGGGTATGTACCACCATGTGGGCTCTAAGCATGTTGCATGGTATGTGTGTACGGCCACTGCAGCTTTTTTGGGGAAGCAGCCCCCTGCTTGAAAATTTTGGGGGGCCCTCAGCCCCCTGCCCTCCCAGATGGTACCTATGCCCATGGCTACTAAAGAAGGGGCATTCTTCACAAATCTGACATGAACCCTGTACTACTTCTCATGTTCTAAAATCAGGATGCCAACACCAGTGACACCAATACTCGCGATCCCGTTGAATAACATTATTGTTAGTGCTGTGAAGCTCTTGAATAGAATGTCCTTCATATACTATTAGTATATGTATTCTGAATCAATAATTCAGATCCATTATTTCAGCTATTGATTCATAATAATTAAAGGCACGATAAGTTTGCTCTGTGTTTGTTTTTAGCTTCCCAGGTTTTACAGGTCTGCTTTCACAAATGAATTATTTAATGGTTTAAAAATAACGTTCTCTGTGACATTGTGAAGTGTTGGATCAAAGGATTAATATAATTTTTGCTGTGGAATTCAAGAAAAGGACCCTAGTTGGTTCATAACATCGGCTGTTCAAGAAAGAGAGCTTTCAGTGTTTTTCAGAGATGAAGTGTTTTAGTCAATGATTTTAGTCATAATGATTACGCAAAATCTGTTGATCATGAGCTGTACACATTAAGTGTTTGCAACGTGGTCCTCTTGGATAGGGAGCGGTATGTGTATCCCTATAACTTTCACTGACCTCCAAGGGAAGAGGAACATTTTTATGTCCTGGTAGATGGAGTTGTACATGAGGTCAGATCCCTTGCTGCCAAATAGATCAAATCTAAAATTCCAGTCAAGTGAGAGCTCACTAGTACAGCATGGATAAAAACATAGACTGGAACTATATTTTGCATTTCTCCCCGAGAAGCATGCCACTCAATAAACCCTTGTTCTTTTGAACAATGCAGCTATGTTTGGAGCCTCTTGGACTGTCTGTATCTCTGAATTGCTGTTTCCACTTAATTTGAATATTGAGTTGGAGGATCAGGAACCCCTAAGTCCCAGGAGCCAGACAGAGATACTAGAGGGCCTCATTCAGCCCTTGGGGTGGAAGTCCCCACCCCTGCTCTGTCCCAAAGGAAAGTCAGCCACCAACTTATCTATACATTGCTACCAACAGGCATAACTGATTAAAAATCTCCACCCAGTGTCTTTGCTGCAAATTTTTGGTGGTGTGTGTGTGGAAATGGGAGAGAGAACAAGAGAAAGAGAGAGAAAGAGATGTACATTTATACTTACTGGTTTACCATAACTTCTACCGCACATGGCCGCAAATAGATATCATTCTAAACAAACAGTTAATTGCTTTCTTTTGGATGACATTTATAACCAGCTGCTGTTTATTTAGCACTTGACATGTAGGAGACTTTTGGATAGAAGATGCTGATAAAACCATTACCTCAGTACACAAGCTTATATGAGTAATAATTCTTGATTTGGGGCATGTGATTGACAAAATCCCTGTGATTTATGCAAACTGTTTAAAACTATCTGCAACTCTTCTGATAACTTTGCACACATTTTCATGTTACTAATGTGATACTTACGCTTGAAAGAATGTAGGGTTTCTTTAGGAAACCACCGAAATGTCCATGAAAATCTGGACATATGGCAGCCCTAAAGAATGGTAAGTTTCCTTTGGAATTACAAGGAGGAGGAAAACAACCATGGGCTGTTCCAGCTGGAGCTGAAATCTACTGAATATTGTAGCATAGTTGCCAAACCAGAATTAAGTGAAAATGAGCCCCAGGAAGCCTTGGGCTTCATGCTCTCCCATTCCTACCTCATTGCAAGGAAGGGCCTAGAAGTTTTCACTTCCATTTCCCCCTGAACCATAGCTTGTCATATTATCCAAAGTCAACTAAAAGTGGCCTATATTAACTATGGTTTGTTTGAAACAAGCCAATTTCAAATCATGGTTTAGCATGATGTTCAGATCAGTGGCAACTGAGGACAGTGGATTTTGTGGAGTGTGTGTAAACATGAAAGTGAGCTGTGATTAACTGGCTGGATCTGATTTTGGAAGGGATGTGGGCTGTCATCTGTTCTCAAGGAGGCAATAGTTAGACTTCTGCAGACTCATGCAAAAAACCTTTACCAACCTAGCTACCTATATTCTCCAGCCTCTTCATTCTGTGCAAGGTGACTGAGTTGTCAGGATTGTGACTCCAAGCATTCCTTGATCAAGCAATCTTCCTTGATCAATTCCAGTCTGCAAGGTTATCTGCATCTGATAACCTGATACAGGGGAACCCCTTCTTGTGGTTTCTCCTATATCATTTGGTGGCCTTTGAGGTTTTAAAACTGTGATTTTATTACGTCATCTGCAAAAATCTAGGTGGCATCTTTGGAAAGGCTTTTGATTGATTCCACTTAATTCCTCTCAGGACTTAGCCAGAGGGTTGCCTGTTTCACATCACAGCAATTACAGCGTAGTCCTGGAAATATTTCAGAGAAGTAGCGAATTTTAAAACAGTTTGTTGTAGTGACGGGAAAGCTCTCAATTTGGTTTGGGACCAGCAATTATGAATAAAAGTGAATAATACATGCGAGGGGAACGGAGTGCCAGTCCTATTGTGTGACACACCCACCCATTCCCTGCTTCCCACTGTAGCACTGCAGTATGAATGAGAAGGGTGGGAGGGAAGGAAGGAGAAATACTTTCCCCCTTCCCTTTCTGCCACCACTATGCTGCAGCAGCTAGGAAAATGAGTGTGTGGGTGAGAGTATAAATGGAAGGAATTATTTTGTAGCTTATGTTAGAATGCATACCAGAGAAGCACTCAAAAGCTATAATATATGTACAGGCTAGGCCAAATATCCCATCCACTTCTGCAAGATTCCCTCTGTGAAAAGAGGGATAGTTGGAGGCACTGAAGCATGAGTGAAGAGGGGAGAAGATTTTAAGAAACTGAGCAATATATACTTTAGTACATACCGTTTCCCCGTATTTTTATATCTTAAGAAAATAATTGCACTTTTTCCCCATTAGGGGAATTCTCTAATGTTTGTCTATCTTACATGATATATTAAATTATATAAATGAAAATGCTCTCCTTTCCTTCATTCTAGACCAGCTGAAATCTCCACATAAGGCTTCAAGCCAGGGATAGTGATTAGCCAAATGTCTTTTGGTGATGATAATATTCCTATTCATCATCTCAGATTATGTCCTGAGAATATTAAACATCAGTATGTGGGGAAGCCCACACCTTTTTTATAGGGTTTTGGTGTTTTGTTTTGTTTTTTGTTATTTTTATCATAGTGTTTGATGATCAGGCCACTATCACTGGTTTTGAAACTTAAATTAATATTGGTCACAAAATCATAATGTGCTGGTTATCTCACCCTTTGTTTTATTCTGGTTGTCAGACTGAGCTGCTACTAAAATGATAAATCTCAGCTCCTTTACTGCCTCATCTTTTCATCCGTCTTCCTTCCTTCATCATTTTTATAGATGTTTTGGGACTGTGATTATGAGCATTCAGAATACAATGAAATCGCTTTCATTTGCAGATTTGGATGGCAGGAAATCACTCTACGATGAAAATCGGTAGCCCTGCCTCCAGACAATTTGAGATGATTTGTGGTGGTGAATCTGCAACTTTGATTTAGAGCTGTTTTCTATTCCACGGATCAAGCGGATTAGTAGTAGCCCAACTTATTTAAAGCCTCATTCCTCATGGCATGACAATAGGCAGCTGAGTGGAATTTGCACAAATTCAGCAAGTTTCTAATCCTGTACAACATATTTTGGCTGGAAGAGACTCATTTAATTACTACCAATTTTGCTGTCTTATGTAGTCAGCCCCTAATTTGCACATGTATATAGCCTATATTAAAGTTTACAAAATAGCTATTTTCTTAAGAGTGCTCTCCTATCCCCACACGGCACACAAGCTAAATGCACAACATCAATGAAAAGTATAAACTTCTCTTGATGCTAGGTCAGTCTTTAACCTAGGCATAGGCAACCTCGGCCCACCAGATGTTTTGGGACTACAGCTCCCATGATCCCTAGCTAACAGTGGTCAGGGATGATGGGAATTGTAGTCGCAAAACATCTGGTGGGCCGAGGTTGCCTATGCCTGCTTTAACCGTTCCAAGAAAAATGTTGCTATGCCAGTACTAAGGGTGCTGATCTGTAGATCTCAGTGAGGTTGGTATGGGAGAAAGTGCTCCTTCAATTGATTGCCCTTATGGGGCTGGAAAGGAATGTTCCGTGCCAGTTTGAGCGAGTTAGAATCTGATAGAGTTTGAAGGGGCGCACACATTGCTTTTTTCACAATGCAATCTGCCCTTGGGGAAGTTCGATTTATTATTGACTGTATTACCTTTGGATCAAGTTGACAGAGTCTTTGTGGTTGTTACTTTTAGTGTCACAACTCTAAAGCAGGGGTCAAGCACCCCAAATGTTGCTGGACTACAACTCCAGTGATCCCTAATAATCACTTGTTATGCTGGCTGAAGCTGAGAGGAGTTAGAGTCAAACCACTCCTGTTCTAAAGCAGCAGTGAAGGAACATCAAGGTTAAGGATATGCAAAAGATGCTGGACTCCTCAGCGAGTTATGGGGAGACAGAGTGCCAGCCTAAATCCTCCATCTTCCTCCAGATTTTGATGGAACTTGGAGCTTTCCATGGTGCTGCAGTCTCTGGTCTGCCTTTCCTTATGGGTCCCTTCTGTAGACAGGTCAGAACAACAGCATTTAATTCAACTTTTAAAACAGCAGTCCTATGCATGGTTACCTTAGCTCTGTTTATTGAAGTGAGAAGTACTTCAAATACAATACACACAGGATTTGACTGCACAACTATATTAGTAATTCTATTACTAATATAGTTACTAATTCTATTACTAATATATTACTAATATAGCAAAGCACCAACGATCTCATAAATTATATACTTGTGGGCCCCTGTCTCTTCATTTTCAGTTTCATGAATAAGCTAGATGAGAAAGTGCTACATCATAATGCATACTGCACCCACTCTTTTTTAAAGAAAAAAGAGTGGTTAATGCAAAAGAAAAGAAAAGAAAAAAGAGTGGTTAGTGCAATTTGGGATAAAAAACAACAGCCTTCAGATTTATTGTATAGCTATTTCTGGATCTTTACAATTGCCGCTAGATGCTGTAATTTTAGTTACATGCACAAAATTCAGCATTATGTAGGCCAGAGGTGGGGAGCCTTTTTCAGCCTGATGGATGCATTTCCACGTGGGCAGGCTCTCGGGGCAGCATTCTAGAGGTGTATGGGGACCAGAGGCAAAAGTGGGTGGGACAGGAACTGATGCCCATACTTTTGTTGAGTAGTGCACATACATTGCATCAATATAGCATCCATTTGTCATTCAAAACATAAAAGGATGTGGTGGGATTGTTGGGGTCCCCCCAACTTTCTCCTGCAACTCCCACCTCACACCCAGAAATTGTGACTTTTTAAAAAAAAAAATTGACACTTAAGTTGCACTATCCAGACTGCAACAGAAAGGAAGCATCCTCTTGCTAGCCAAAATCAGAAAGCTTTATATACCCTTCACACATCCTACACATAAACTCTGTCAAAATTTGAGTGCTTTAAGTTGCTTCAAGTTGCTTTGACTGACATTCTTCACACTTTTGTATGCTTTGGAAGGCGGAAGTGCAGGGGAGCATCACTACTGGTCCTTAAATGAATTTTTCTGACTTCATTGAAGACTCTTGGGCACTGGCAATGATTGCCAAATGCTCTAGAAGTCCAGGGAAGGAGGAAGTCTGGCAAGAAATGCTGTAGTAGCAGTGCACTTTCACTTTCAGACAAATATGGCAATGCTAGGCATATGTCTAAAGTTTGCATCCCCCCTCCCACTTCACAAAGCAAACTTGAAGTCAAGAGTACTTTTAATGTTACATAGTTCACATCAATGGCTTGCAGCTTCATTGGTTTATGACTAATGCTAGATGGTCCATTGATCCTTTTATTCCAAGACTCCAAGTGAGACAAAACAGATGGAAACCAAGGGAGAAGCTTCGTATTGATCGATGCAACATTTCACGTTGTGAGGGCCTTTGGTGGTAGTGATTAGGCACAACCTACATCTGGTTATGCTATTCATTGAAATGGACATGACAGAGTATAGAACGGGGTTCCTGAATTGACTCAGAGAACTGCTTTAAAAAACATTTTTAGTCATTCAAGAGGACTGTATTAATCACGAGAATACATTGTTATAATTTTAATGCAGCATTTTCTAAATTAATTCTCTCTTAACCTTCTCTCTGCACCAGCACAGGTCTCAGCTTCTCTATATTAACTCTCCTTTATTTTCACCACCCTGGAGTATTCTTCATTCTATACATCAGCATATGTTATTATTTGTTTGTATTATTACTACATTTATATCCTGTATCTTCCTCCAAAGGGGTCCAGGGCAACACAGGTCTATACCCCTATCTCAGTTGCTTCCTTCTTTTTCCATTTTCCTTCCTCACATTTTCCTGCGACTCTCTAGAGATGGGAAAGAACTGCAAACAACTAGTATCCGGAATCCTTATGAGGAGCATAGGGACACTGCAGGCTGTCTTTTACCAAGCAGAGATTTTTTTCCACTCTTAAATTCATTTTTCCACATCAGTTTGTGATTAGAAAAAGAGAAGCTCTCATGAACACACATCAGCATATTTGTGTTCATTTTGCCCAGTATATACACATTTCTGTGGAATTTTGTTTCTGTGAAACACACGTTTGCAAAGCAATCTTCCCCAATGCAATGCATTCTTGTAGGCTGTTTACGTTCATTTCTATGAACACTTTACCAAAGTATATGCATTTTTGCACATGTTACTCAGCTGAAGAACTGCACTGCAAAATTCAGAGAGGTGAATTTTGAGGGATGCCTTGTTTTGGTTCTTGTTTTGTTTTGTAAAGTCCAAATTTGATACCTGAAAATGAAAACTGAACCAGCTTCTGCCCATCCCTAAAACCATTGACCCATCTAGCCCAGTATTGTCTATCATGTCTGGCAAAAACTCTCCAGGTTGTCTTCCACCCCTACTTGGAGATGCCAGGAATTGTACCTGGGACCTTCCAAATGCACATATGCACAGATAGTTAGAGAGAAAAATTATTTAGATTGCCCAGGCCTGTTTTATAAGAAACAATAATGTGTTTATTTACTAATTTATTTTCATTGTAAGGACTGACCCATGGAAAAATTTGTAGTCTAACCAAACCAGGAAAGGGAACCCCTGAATCTGCTAGAATTAATCACATCACATATTTATTAGAAGCTTGAAAACTCAGCAAGATCTGTCTATTCACATGATATGAAAGAAATCCTTAAACAGCAAGGAAGAGGAGACAAAACTTAAGGATGTGTTGGCCATGTTTGCACGTTTGAAGCCTACACTGTTACAATATTTTATTTCCAAATACCATGCAAGACCTGATTGTTTTGGAACTTGTTTCCAATGCAAGCATTCAACACAAGCCTTTGATAGGTGAAGAAATAATAGAAGGAGAAGGTAGCTCTTTTCACATGGTTGGAAGCCATGCAGGCTGAATGCATGGAGCCTGCTTGTGCCTGTTGTTCTTACTAATGACCACCATACATTCAATGGTTCTGTGATGGCCTTGATGCTTTAAAGTGTTTTGTTTTGGTGTTGATTAATGATTTCATGGGCAAGGCTACTAGGCGTAAGTGCCTTTGTGTACATTCTGCATTGAAGGAAATCTGCAGTTATTTTACTCTAATCAATCTATGTAGAGGAGGTGGCATATATATTGTATACTATATAGTTTTCAACCATCTTTATTACGTTGGGCTACAAACAGTGTTTTTACTAGGGAACCAGTTTCCATTTTTGAATTCTCATAGGGAAAAGTGGCAGATTGTGCTGTTAGCATCAAATATTACTCTTCATATGCTACTTCCTTCTCTTTATTGATTTTAGTGAATAAACTGGGGATTTATGCATGCTGCTCGAAAATGAAAGGGTTCCTCTTCTCCTCTTACGTCTACTTTGATGTTTATACCGAGGTTGGGTTAAAAAAAACCATTAAAGTGGAGCAAACGGTCCAAGTATGACATCTCCAGGAATATCCAGGTGCAATTAGTGTTCCTAGATCTGACGCTGGAAAAAACACCATGTGTTTTAATGAGAGTAGATCCTACACAGATGTTAATTGCAAATCTACTTTCAGTGATTAAGACTGAAATTAGAAAATGCGACCTCTCTCTCTTAGCAGGAGGCAGATTTGGATGCAAACTCTCTCATTATTTGCTTAGCTGGGACATCTGTCTGCTGCATGTATATAATTAATGTTGCCAGAGAGTGTGTGGCTGCACATTCTCAGTGCAAAACTGTGGGCAGATGTGCTTGATAAATAGAGGTTCTTAATGTCACTGGATTCTAACAAAAGCTGGTGTCTGGCATGGAATAAGAGGAAGCCAACTAATGAAAAATGACCCAAAATATGACATCTCATCTTAAACATTTCAGTTGGATTCTCTCCAGTTTTACTGACGTCATGGGATATCATATATCCTGATATTCCAAGAAAATGAATAGGAGACTGCTATCTACTGTTTGTGGGAGCTGTTTTTCCAGTTCTATTTTCAGCTTAAAAGCCAGCAATTTTCTACTAAAGTTGGTCTCTCTTTTTTAAAAAACACAAACAAACCTATCCTGTCACAGTTATTGCAATCTGGCATTGCAATAGGGTATAGCTACTACACCAGCACCTGCAAGCTTGTTCTGCATTTCAGAGTGTGCAATAGGATGGCATTTTCTGTGCGGATCTTTTGTTTCATATGCTTCCCACACATCATAGTGTCTTTACTCCTTTCCATTTGGATGAAATCTGACTGCAAGGTAGAGCTTGTGGCTATGCCTCATCATGTCACTGCATTGCATGCTTGGCGTGCAGCATAGCGTAGCAGTAAAACAGCCCACATCCAGAAAGTGCTTTAGAAAATGTGTTAATGGTGTCAGCATGTTAAAATATGTAGTAGGCTTAAGGGAGCTGTGTAGGATGGTTAAAGCACTGCTGCATTCTTTTTCTGTCACCCTCAACACAGTTTTTTTCTGGTATGGGTACCTGCTTTTAACATGTGGACGTGAATACAAATAAAAAGTGACAGTGTAGCTTGTCCACTCATGCTCTGCAACGGGCCATTTGGATTATAGGCATTGCCAAGATGCCTGGTTTTGTTTTTTAGTAGTTGCAAACATTGTGGTGTAAAGCTTGAACAGCAGACCTTTGGTTCAGGGTTATTCCATATGGAGAAAGGCTGTAGCTCAGTGGTAGAGTATCTGCTTTGCATGCAGAAGATCCATGGGTCAATCTCTGGCATCTCCAGGTAGAGTAAAACCCTGTCTGAAACCGTGGAAAGACATTGTTGTTGTTGTTTGAATTTATATACCACCCTATACCCAGAGGTCTCAGGGCAGTTCACAGAACAATCATGGTCATTTGCTGGGAGAAAGCATGCCAGCAACATAGGTAGCTAGAGGATGAAGTGATACCATGGTTTCTAGGTCAGTGGTTGGCAGATGACTGAGCAGGTCAAACAATGTTCCACCTGGCCCTATAATGAAGCTTCAGACACTGGTGTGATTCCACATTCTTTGCAATATGTACCCTTAATGACCAATCTGCTCAAAGGCTGCCCAGGCTGCCCAGTGCATACATGGCCTTTTAGGGCTCACAGGAGTTTGGGAAGAAAGGATTCCACCATTTGCTGCAGTTTGACCCATGGCCCCTACTGCCAGTCACTTTTCATCCCTTCCTTGGGACTCTTGCCTCTGTCCTTGCTTCGTTATCCTCCACAGTCACTCAGATTTGATTCCATATGTAAGCTGGGCTGGTTGCGTCTCAATTCAGTTCAAATCATATTCATATTTCTTTGCTTTCAGGCCAGTGAAGCAGGACTAGTGATGTGAGGTGAGAATATTCTCCAGAGAATATTCTCGAGAATGTTCTCCGCTAGAAGATTCTCTAGAGAATATTCTCCACAAACTTAAATTCTAATGTAAGAACCAGTTTTACAAAAGTGGATGCAGTGGTTTTGTGGAAGCAACATGCTTTGGTTCAAAGCTTAGCAGAGTGGCTGTGGACATTTTAAATATGCCACTAACGACAGCCGCAACAGAACGTAGTTATTCATTCAGCAAAAAGGAATAGGCTTACTGTAGACAGAGCAGGAAAGCTTACATATGTAGCTCATAGCTTAAAACTCCTAGAAGAGAACACAGCTTCTAACAAGCTCATTGAATTTTACACAACCATCAACTTTGTTCTATGATCTCGTGGAACTGAAAGCTCTGTTACCAGTGGAGACGAAGATGGTGACTTATTCTCTTAAGATGTTTGAGGAGTCAATATAAATTTATCAACATTTGAGACTTGTTACTTAAAGCCTATTTTTTTAAAAATAAATTTCTTTCTTGTGACAATTTATCAGTTATAATTTAAATAGGTTGTGTGTTGCCTTACTTGTCTAAGCAGATAGTAATTTGCATTTCTGATGTTATGTAACTTGTCATTACTGATTATTTGTGTTTTATTTTCTGGAAATAATAGCATTTATTTTGAACTTTATATTGATTTTATTAGTGTTGCACTGAAAATACTGTACCATATAGATATGCTTATTAAAGAACATACTCATGTAGCAGACTTGAGTATTTTTATATTCCTTTTACTTTAAAAGCTACATTTCATACATACACAACATAATTAGAGTTCAAAGTTGATGGTAAATATATGGTTAGTGGCAGGCTTAGTGATTAACGTGAGTCATTCACATTGAATTTTCAGTTTCAAGTTTGGTGCAAAAAAAATCAAAGAATGTGAATTCACTGCATCGCACCATTGAATAAAAGTATCTGTTCAGTTTTTGGTTGCCATCTGAACAAGTTTACCCATGAGTAAATATGTATATTAACTAATCATATCATTTTCAATGCATTAAAATTATATCATTTTCAATGCATTAAAATGAATATTCTCCTATTTTAAATGAAAATTCTCTAATATTCTCATTAATCGAGGATATTCTCGAGAATATTCTCCAAAAGATTATTCTTGAGAATTTAACATCACTAAGCAGCACAGTCTTGCTTTGCCTCTATCCTTGGTTTATGGTGTATTAATCACACAAATAGGTCTGAGGAGAGGGAGAGGAATGATGAAATGGCTGCTTATATCATAAAGGCAGAGGCAGCTTCCTAAATCAAAGGAAAAGAGCAGCACTCTCTGGTGCAGTTCCTGGAAGAAAGGGGTCTTCAGGAGTGCCCTCAGGTGAGCACTTTCCCAAATTAACTGGCATTTTCCCTTCCCTCTCAGCTTTAAAGGTACCCCTCCTGCCCATCCAAGCAAATCAGTTCAGGGGAAGAAAATGGACAGGCTCATTTGGCAATTATTATTAATATTGACAAATTGCATTGCTGCATAATATAAAGACAGCATGTAATCATTGGCTGCAGTGCAACACAGTTTAAAGTGCTCTACAATGCAGTGGATTGTAGCTACGATCCTGGTCCCCCATACCTGAGAGTAAGCTTCATTGCATTCTGAGTAAATGTGGTTAGGACTGAGCTTATAAAAGGAAAAGAACTGGTGACCCCAAAAAGGAGACGATAGTATCAACTTGTTACTACCAGTAAAGGGTTCACATCATCTAGAGAATCAGTTCTTTTGCAGGTGCATCATAATTTCCCCCTCCTCACCCCCAGCATTTTATCAGTGCATATATGTGGATCAGTGACTCAGAAGGGGCGTAAAAATGAAAATGAATTGAAGGAACAGAAAGCCGCAACTCACAGTACATGCTCCAAATCCAGAGTTAACTTTCAAAATTCTCCTGAATTTAACTAGAGGATTTGAACAAAGGGCAGAGAAAACCAAGGAGTTGAATGTGGGAAGTCTTCTCACCCCTATATTTTACAGGCTTTGATTAAAATTCTAGCCTTTGCCATATAACATGGAAAAGGGAAAGTCCTCATACTATGTAGTAGCCGCCATATTGTTGTTTTAATGCTCTAGGCCAGGGGTAGCCGTTGTGATGCGCTCTAGCTGCTGTTGCACTCCAGCTTCCCTTCATCCCTGACCATTAGCCATACAGTCTGGGGCTGTTTGTAGTCTAACAACATCTGGAGGGCACCCCTACTCTAGACTAATGGAGATGAAGGCAGGCAGCAAACGAATTCTTGAAGTAGAGGAAGACAGCAAAGGTCGTAAGTGACTTTGTGGGTCGTAAGAATCAGGGCCGTCATGTGCAATAATACATGTTGCAACCAACTTCTGTTATATGCTGTCTGTAAAATACAGTAAAGTAGTGTTTGCACTGTATATATTATATATAACAATTCGTGTTTTTAAGTTGTCAGATTCTTTAAGTGAAGCATTAAGGCTATGCATTGTGTTGAGCAACTTGAGGAATTACGGCCTATTGGAAGTGCAGGATTAGGCAGCCAGTGATCTGCCATTAGATCCATGCATTTATTCCCCCCCCCCAATGCTGTTCCCCTCACCCTGTTGTTTATGCAGTTAGTTATTATAATCTCTCCATCAACAGGTTTGTGGCATATTATTTTATAGCTATTAAGCAGCACACTTCCTGCTGAACTTAAACTTGATAATACTTCAGTAGCAATTGCCTAGTGAATGGCAGGAGATATAGGACAACTTGCTATTTTTGTCTTAAGACTCACAATTTATCATTTTGTGATTGAAAGCCATATTTTTTTTTCCCACCCACTAGTGCCGTATCTTAGGGGAGGGTTGTAGAAGGGGCGTGTGGGAAGCAAACCCACCAACATTTCACTCCACTACTTCCAGAATCAGGAGAAATTGAGAGATTTGTCTTAGCTGCAGGGAAAATCGTGGGGCGGGGGGGGGGAGAGAGCAAGAGAGAGCAAGAGCCCCCTTCAGAGCTGGGGATTATGGGGGGGGTGGGACCTTACATTTTGTTTTGTTTTTTAATCTCACAGCCTATTCAATAAATGAAGATAGGCACACTCAAGTCCATTAAATGAATGGCTTTAGGTGCACATAACTCTGCAGGACTTCTTGCTGTGTCAAGATGGTTGCTAAAACTGTGCTCTTGATAAAGGATTACCCCCACAAAAAATGGGCTTACAATAAATTGTATTTTGTAGCACCTGGAGTCCCCCCACCCCCACTTTTTGTACCTGTCTGCATAAGAATGGGATGTGAGACTACATAGAAATCAAGATAATTATTACTTGTTAGAGCCTAAGCTTCACTGGCATAAGCGAGACTTCCTTCCGAGTAAAACGGTTAGCATTAAACTGAAAAGCTGCCTGCCATGCTCACTCCTCTGATTAGATCAGAGGTTTTCAACCTTTTGGGGTCCATGGCTCCCTTGACTAACTGCATTCTTTCTGCGGCACCCCTATGGGGCTCAGGAGCCCAGTTATGGCACCCCTTGCCTGCAGAGGTGGCAGCCCCTCACACTTTTCAAACACCCTCCCTTGTGGAGTGTTCCCTCAGTCTGCTCTCTTCTCCCCTCTCTTTGGAAGTCCTCTGGGCAGCTGCAGCTGCTGCCCCTGGTCTCTGAACTGCCCCCCGCCCCAAAGAGAGGTATCTTCTCACACAGGGGCCTAGGTAGCACCCCCTGGCCAGCCCCAGAGGCACAATTCGCCTAGGGAGCTTGTAGTCAGAGCTGCTGCAACAAGTAGTGTGCAAGTCTTTGCGAGGCAGAGATGTGAGAGGGCATCAGAGGAAGGGAGGAAAGGAGAGAGGGACAGAGGCCAGGGTTGCCCACAGCACCCCTGACCATCATTCAAGGCACCCCAGGGCACACTGGCTGAAAACAGCTGGATTAGATATATTGGGGCTCCTCCAGAGAAACTACCTGTTTGCTGAACATTCATCCTGATTTAGAATCAGAATTGTAGAGTTGGAAGGAACCCTAAGGGTCATCTAGCCCAACCCCCTGCAGTGCAGCTAACACAAAGTTTGTGCAGAGGTTCTATGGTGGTCTTCCATTCTTACTTGTTTGCAGGGCAGTTGTAGTACCGTGAACATTTATTACATGCTTGCAGGGTGTTTATACATCTTCCCATCAATTGTTTATTCATCCCACACTTTTCTGTGCAAAAAGTCTCAGTTTTTCAAGTGGATTTGTTGCACTAGGGCAGTGGAACACTTTTAAATGTGCAAACCTAAGTTTCCGATATTTTGCTGAATGCCTCCTGCAAAATAGTGACAGTCGGGAGGCATCCTTGGTTTGCGAGGATAATAATCTAATTACTAACTTGTCTCCTTGCAACAACCACTGTAGAAAAGGTTCCCCTAGAGATGTTGGGAATGCCTTCCTTTAGCAGCCAATTTACACCTATAAGGAACAGAGAGTTTGCTATTGCAAAATGCCACTCTCAGACTTCAAAGCCATCATGCCCTTCCTCTCCTTCCCCAGCCCTGCACACTTTAGTTCAAAGCCAACAGCTGTGTAGCTCTCTTTCCTTTTGCCATTAGCCATTTGCTATATCATTCTCTTCTCTCAGTGGGTGTGGAGAAGCAGGGAGAAGCTGAACTTTCCAGTAGTAAAAACATCTGATTTGCACTGATGCTTTTGGGAACAAAGTTCAGAGGAGAAATGTTAGCATTTTCTTTTAAGGTATGCTTTTGTCAGTTTCTTTATTATAACCTGGTGGAAACATAACTGCTGATGATCACATACATTGTTAACATGCCATTTTGCTTTGCTATAAAGTGAAAGAAATCAAGATTATAAAGGCTTATATATAAGTTAGTAAGCAATAGTTGTATGGTGTCTGTTCTAGAGGTTTGGCTTGCATAGATATAGTGAAACACACACTCATAAGCTGTTACTTTTATAACTGACTATTGAAGGATTGTGTTTACCCTAAGACTACTCTGAAAGTAGTTGGTGTCCCGGCTAAACTGGAGCAGCTGTGAGTTGGCGGGAGAGTGCTAGAGTCCTGTCTAGTAGTCAAATTGTGTGGGATCAATTCCAATCTGTTACCTCCGAGGATGTGGACAGGCTGCTTGGACGAGTGAAACTAACCACCTGTCTCCTTGACCCTTGCCCATCCTGGCTTATAAAAGCTAGCCGGGAAGGGCTGGGCGATGGGCTTCGTGGGGTGGTGAATGCTTCCCTCCGTGAGGGAGCCTTCCCAGACCCGCTGAAAGAGGCGGTTATTAAACCTCTTCTTAAAAAACCATCTTTAGATGCGGCCACGATGGCCAACTATCGCCCAGTCTCAAATCTTCCATTCTTGGGCAAGGTGATTGAGCAAGTGGTTGCTGAACAACTCCAGGCACGCCTGGAAGAAGCGGACCATTTGGATCCCTTCCTGTCAGGATTCAGGCCTCATCACGGGACTGAAACTGCCTTGGTCGCACTGGTCGATGATCTCCGGCGGGCTAGGGACAAAGGTGAGAGCTGTTTCCTAGTTCTGCTGGATCTCTCAGCAGCGTTTGATACCATCGACCATAACATCCTTCTGGACCGTCTTGACGGGCTGGGAGCTGGGGGCACTGTTATACAGTGGTTCCGGTCCTTCCTCCTGGGCCGTGTTCAGAAAGTGGTGGTGGGGGATGAGTTTTCAGAACCCTGGGCTCTCACTTGTGAGGTGCCTCAGGGTTCTGTCCTCTCCCCCATGCTTTTCAACATCTACATGCAGCTGTTGGGAGAGATCATCAGGGGGTTTGGGCTGGGTGTTCATCAGTATGCGGATGATACCCAGCTCTACCTCTCTTTCAAATCAGAACCAGTGAAGGCGGTGACGGTCCTGTGTGAGTGTCTGGAGGCGGTTGGAGGATGGATGGCGGCAAACAGATTGAGATTGAATCCTGACAAGACAGAAGTACTGTTTCTGGGGGACAGGAGGCGGGTAGGTGTGGAGGATTCCCTTTTCCTGAATGGGGTAACTGTGCCCCTGAAGGACCAGGTGCGCAGCCTTGGAGTCATTTTGGACTCACAGCTGTCCATGGAGGCACAGGTTAAATCCGTGTCCAGGGCACCTGTGTACCAGCTCCATCTGGTACGTAGGCTGAGACCCTATCTGCCCGCGGACTGCCTTGCCAGAGTGGTGCATGCTCTGGTTATCTCCCACTTGGACTACTGCAATGCGCTCTAAGTGCTACCTTTGAAGGTGACCTGAAAGCTACAACTAATCCAGAATGCAGCAGCCAGACTGGTGACTGGGAGCGGCCGCTGAGACCATATAACACCGGTCTTGAAAGACCTACATTGGCTCCCAGTACGTTTCCGAGCACAATTCAAAGTGTTGGTGCTGACCTTTAAAGCCCTAAACGGCCTCGGTCCAGTATACCTGAAGGAGCATCTCCATCTCCATCGTTCTACCCGGACACTGAGGTCCAGCACCGAGGGCCTTCTGGCGGTTCCCTCGCTGCGAGAAGCCAAGTTACAGGGAACCAGGCAGAGGGCCTTCTCGGTAGTGGCGCCCTCCCTGTGGAACGCCCTCCCACCAGATGTCAAAGAGAACAACAACTACCAGACTTTTAGAAGACATCTGAAGGCAGCCCTGTTCAGGGAAGCTTTTAATGTTTGATGTATCACAGTATTTTAATATTCTTTTGGAAGCCGCCCAGAGTGGCTGGGGAAACCCAGCCAGATGGGCGGGGTATAAATAATGAATTATTATTATTATTATTATTATTATTATTATTATTATTATTATTATTTGCTGAAATATGTGAAAAGGCTGTTCTGTATTTGGCATTGTCCACAAACTAATTTAATTTAAATCCATTTGGCCACTTCCTTTCTTTTTCTTTCCATTAAGACAAGTTCAAAGACAATAACTCTTCTTGATCGAATGTTTGCAACTCAGGAAATATTAAACCCTAGATGTAAAGAAGCGTTTAGGTTTTGCTCCAAGGTATTAAACTGAAGAATTCACTTGCTTTTATCAGACAGTCCAAATACAAGTGATATACACTTTACTGAGAGCAAGTCACATCAATGTCAGTGTGAATTAGTAGTGTGCTCAGAACTGCAGATTTATATCCTGATCCTATCCAACTCAGGCTATGTACACATTGGCAGCTTACCGCACAGTAAGGTTGCTTCCCCCCCACTGAATATTAAATCACATACCGGGGGTGGGGGTAGAATATCTTCACCCAATGAATGTTACCTGTTTGGTTTCCATGCCCCTGCAACTCCCCCAATTTCTTTCCAATGAAACTGATATCTGTGCATGCCCTACCATGTGCAATGACTGTCTCAGATATGCATACCCCATGTTAACTGTGGCTTATGTTTTCAAATTGGATGGAAGATGGTTTGAGGGGAAACACACCAAACAGCAGTATTTCTCAAGAAACTACAGGATAGATATGGATTGTGGCTAACATTGTGTGTACACAGCTTCAAACACCAGTAGTGGGTGTACCCTGGAGCCAAAGTAAATGCCACTGTGTGCATGGTCTTAGCAGTGAGACATTTCAATAGGTAATGTAGATTACATTTTGCAGCCTTAATCTTATGGTGATTATTTTTGAGCCAAATTTTATCCCAAAATATTAGGCAGGTGTTCCTCAGAGTTAAAAAAAAAACACCCCACAAACAAGATCATAATCCAGCTAAGAGTTACAGCATTCACCTAAGCATCTTTGCTCATAAGTAAGTCTCATTGATTTAAATGGGACTTGATTTCTAGATGAGTGTGCTTGTGAATGATGGCCTTAGACATTCTAACAGTGTGCTGGATTGTGGCCCATCTTGTGTCTACAAACATTAATAAATTTCAGAAGATTTTTTTTTCAGTAACCTTACAAAAGAGAACCTCATTAATTACAGTTTATCCACAGATGGCGTCAAAAAGAGATTCTGGTGTTCCACTCCAAAATTGCACAGGTATTGTCATACCAAACCCTTACCTGCTTCTGAGTAATGAAACTCTTACTTAACAAAATAAAACAAAAAAGCTAACTTGAACACTGTACAATAAATTCTGCAGTACAAAAATGTAGTGTGTGTTTGTGTGTTGAAATTAAACCATGCTTAATTAAAAAATCTCAAGAAAGGAAAATATGCCATTTTGTGAACGAAGAAGCCGCCATAGAAACCCGAACCGTATAACAGGTCAGGCAGTGTTTTCCTAGTCAGTTGGCAACCTACTCCTGAGTACGTTGGTAAACAGAAGCATTCTAACTCTTGAATGCAATATTCTTCCTGTTGGTAATTTCTAATGTATACAATGAATTATGCTATAGAGCAGCTATCTTCATCCTGCTTCTCTACTGCATCTACTACTGCTTTTATTGTTGTTTTCACAGTGCAACAAGGTAGGATAAAACTCTGCAGCAAAGTCAACATTGCATCTCTATTGCCAGAAGAAACGATACAAAAAACCTCACACTGCACATGATCTACGTACTTATTTAAAGTTACACTGTCTAATGGTTGCACAAATCAAATTTTTGTTCCACCTGTGAAATTACCAAGGGTATACTTAATTCATCGGAAAAGATGTCAGAGACTGTCAAAAACTCAATGTGGTTTCTTGTCAGGTCTTTCCACACTAGTACAATGCTAGGCAAAGTAATCAGACACCAGGTTTTTTTTAAATATTGTGCTCTATATTCTTTCCAATCTATTTCTCCAGCTAGTTGGATGATGACGCAGACATGTAGCAGATGTTGAAATCTCCTCTGTGCTTTATTGAATCAAATATATATATATAAGTCCTTTCTAAGTGGACAGAAATAGGTCTGTGATAAATTGAATAAACTGGAGCATATGTGGTTATCATGGTTACTTGAGATGGGTATGGAGACTGTTGACTGATTGGATTTCAACTACCACAATCCCTTTTAAAATCTCCTACCCATTTAGAACCCCAGATTGTCAGAACATGTTTCTTTCCCCTACAGTGATTCTATCTAAGGACAGATGGATGAAGGTGGTTTTTTAAAATCGCCAAATATATTACTAATATTTGATAATTAAGACCACATAGCTCCCAAAAGAAGATAATTCTCCTGCAAGTCTCAGATGAGAAGGAGACCGGAGGGTGGGGGTGCCATTCAATACATTAACATTGATCTTAGAAGCCTAATAATAATAATAATAATAATAATAATAATAATAATAATTTATTTATACCCCACCCATCTGGCTGGGCTTCCCCAGCCACTCTGGGTGGCTTCCAAAAAAATATTAAAATACTATAGCCTGATTTGGGTCAGTTGACTCCCCTGCCTCCAGCAGGCTCTTGTGCCCCAGTGTTGAAGAGTGTCCCCCATCTTTCGAGCCTACATTTCAAAGGACTGCGCCTTATTTGAAGGCATCCTATATTTGACATGTTGCCAAGCAGCAGCAATGCACTCCCCCTGGAAGTGAAATGAGGGAGGGGGAGACAAGGTCAGGGTGGACCAGCAGAGCCAATCCAGTGCATCTGCCAGCACACCTGTGTAGCCCCAAGCTCACTGTCACCTCTTCTGGGAGGCTAGTGCTGCAGCTCCATCCCACCAGGTAAGCTGCTCCTGCTGTCTGGTCCAAGTCCAGTTTAATGAACCTTAAGGAGGGAGACCCAGGGGGCTGGATGTTGCCCTTTAACAGGTAGCACCCTGACAGCAGACTAAGCAGGCAAAGCAGACTAAGCATGGGTCACAGGTTTTCCCATGATTGTGAGTTGTATGATTTTCTATTTACATTTTAGTCTCAATTTACATGTGTAAAATTTATTGAAATCTGCATTCTCTTTTGTCACCTTTTTTTTTAGAGGGGATGGAGAGCAGGACATACAAATGGATGATGGTGCCAGGATGGGGCATTTCCGTTTGTGAACTGCTTTGAATCAAGTTGTCTTAGGTTCCAATCCATAAATAATAGGGGGAAAGATCTTAAGTAAGTGTATATGATGTTCCTACTCCTTGGTGTGGTGCCAGTCTGGCAGGTGCATTACAGAGCAGAATAAGGATCTGCATGTGGGCACTTCTAACATAGTAGTTCCTGCATCTACAGTATATATCAAACTGACAGTTTTATGAGCAAGGCACTCTGTGTAACCAAAACGGAAATACGGATACGCCTAAGGGCTGCCTCCACAAGTGATTTATCTGCAGTAACTACGTAGCATGAATAGTGATGGCCAGCAACTTGGATGGCATGGGGAAAAAGCAGACAAATTTGTGGCAAATAAGACTATCAATGGCTACTCAGGTATCAGAAGCTGCATGCCTCTGAATATTCATTCATTGTTGGAAATCACATGTGGGAAGAGTTTCAGGTTGGCCACTGTGGGAACAGGATGCTGAATTAGATGGGCATTTGGTCTGATCTGGTAGGGCTCTGCTAAAATATCAGCTGCGGTATCAGCATCTGTTTCCCTAAAGAATTATTCCTAATAACTTCTCTGATAGGAGTATAGCATCTAGATCAAGGGAAGTAATAGTGCCACTGTATTCTGCTCTGGTCAGACCTCACCTGGAGTACTGTGTCCAGTTCTGGGCACCACAGTTCAAGAAGGACACTGACAAACTGGAACATGTCCAGAGGAGGGCAACCAAAATGGTCAAAGGCCTGGAAATGATGCCTTATGAGGAACGGCTAAGGGAGCTGGACATGTTTAGCCTGGAGAAGAGGAGGTTAAGGGGTGATATGATAGCCATGTTCAAATATATAAAAGGGTGTCATATAGAGGAGGGAGAAAGGTTGTTTTCTGCTGCTCCAGAAAAGCGTACACGGAGCAATGGATCCAAACTACAAGAAAGAAGATTCCACCTAAACATTAGGAAGAACTTCCTGACAGTAAGAGCTGTTTGACAGTGGAATTTGCTGCCAAGGAGTGTGGTGGAGTCTCCTACTTTGGAGGTCTTTAAGCAGAGGCTTGACAACCATATGTCAGGAGTGCTCTGATGGTGTTTCCTGCTTGGCAGGGGGTTGGACTCGATGGCCCTTGTGGTCTCTTCCAACTCTATGATTCTATGATAAGTGAGCCTCAGCCTACAGATGACTTACAAATAAGTATCTGCCTCTTCCTCTTCCTCATCTCTTTTTTTATGTCCTGTCTATCAGGCTGTACAATGTATGATCCAATCTTATGCATGTATACTTGGAACTAAGGATTGTGGCCTAAACTCCAATGCACTTTGGTAGGATAATTTTTAATGCTTAACAATAATCAAACAGGTAAATTTGTGTTCTTGTTATCATCTGCCAAAAAATGCTTAAGGCAAGGCTTATGTGGGTGGAAAGTGGCTTTTAAATATCCCTTTAAAGTTTAATTTAGGGCATTTTGTTTTTTAAAAGGCTAGGAAAGCAATGTATATTGTTCCTGCAATGGCAAACCATCAGCCTCTCTCTGGGCCTTTGGGGATCTGCTTTTCACAGGCTACGGAATGTGTATAGAGAGCCTATATGGCCTATATGGCATTATGGAGAGGAAGGGTGGGATATAAATTCAATAAATTATTGTTACATCTAAATTTTTGCAAATGATCTCTGAGTAGGTAACATGAGGCTCTCCACTTTTGAATCCTGAGAGCCAATTGTTATTCCTTGCCTTAAATCACAAACATCTCAAGGCAACTTACATCAATATAACAAAGGCATACAATAAGACTTAAACAGAGTAAAGGTGATAATATATACATATCCAAAGGTTAAATCACCCACAGTCTTTCTTCGCTGGGCCAGTACTGAAAAGACCCTTCCTCCTTCTTGTAGCCACCCCTTGTACTATAGCAATGCAGTTCTCAGCCAGAGCCCACTCTTAGGATATGTGCACCCTTCTCTGCTTGTAGCAGAGGGAGAAATTTTTTTTGCAACCCAGAATAATTCATGCTTGTCCTCAGCATGCTTTGTTCAATCTAGATTGATTGTAGATCCTCCTTGCCTGACAAGTAGTTGGGCATGGTTGCTTGGTATGTGTTTGAAAACGCTTCCCTTTATAAGATCACACATTTGAAAACCCTCCTTTTGTGATCTTGGTGTTCGTTCAACAACAATGTCATTGGGCAGATGTGGATACACCCCTCCATTGCCAGGACCACATACATCTGCTTTCAAATGGACACACTGCAGGGCAATGTAGAATTGATCTGTGAGAAGGTTTTATTTTGGGGATGAAACCAGTTTGTCAATAAGTGCTTCTCAGGGGCAAAAAATATGCAATAGATCTATATTGTTTATGGACTACATGGAAAAAACAAATAGTTTCCATTTTTTTCAAGAAAAATGTGTCATGTGTACAGAGTCTTAAGTGTGCCTTTGGGCACACAGTGGATATCTGCCTAGGACTGGGGCATGCCTAGAAGGAGCAAACCTGACATGTTTCCATACTGGCCATGCCACTCTAGGTCTTCTGGCTCTCCTCTTTTCTCCTCTGACCCTACAGATACTCATGATCACACCTGAGCCTCGGTCTAATTGTGTAAACAGGTTCTAATAATGCACTATAGAATGGCATTTCCTTCTGCTTCTTTCTACTGCATTGTACACAGTACCGTGTGTGTGTGCTTTCTATCATTTTTAGCCATGTTTTCTAGTTCAGTAAGATCTTAAAATTGCTTATGGCTGTTCCAGGTTTTGTTCCATCAGGAAGTTGTTCTCTATTTCTCCATTCTGTTCCTTAATACTAATATCACATGTGACTGTACAGACCCTTGCTAACACCACCAGATAAAATGCTAAGAAGTTTTATTTATTAGAAGATTTGCACGTGGTGCTTTATTAATAGCGTTATTAATTATAGCTATCCATCAAATGGTAGTCTTTATAGCCAATATTTTCCTGATTGATTAAGACTACACCCAATATTTTTGATGGAAAAAGTTACCACTTTCAACAACTTTTGCTAATCAGCTTCCCCTCACTCTGTGATTGATTTCAACCCTTGACATCAGCCATGGAGACAGGGTGTGGTGCCAATCAATGGAGTTGTGACATTCTCCAAAGATGAGAACTTCCTTGAACATACATGTCTTATTCCAAGCGAAAACAAATCAACGAAAGCTCCTGTTTGGTTTTGCAGGCGTTATCTTTGATTTCCCCCTATTCTGCTTGGAGAAACATAAAACTGGTCAGCCTGTAGCTCTAGAGTTTTTCATTAGTTTACTTTAGAAACAATCGCCCATCTGGAATGGTCATCCTGAGGTCACTTTTATTAGGAATCTTAAATCCCACGTTACATTGAAGGCTTCAACGGAGGTAGGAGAATGCCCAGAACAACTTTCCTGTTGAAAACAGGACTCTAACAATGGATTTCTGATGCAAAAGTAAGCTCTCCATGGCATATTGTGCCAGGCTGAGCTAAATGACAATACGCTGAAGCTATTGCTGGATGCTGCCCATTGACTTGCAGGGGTCAGCACTGTTCTAGGACTACATGCTCTGTCACCAAGCGGTAGCTGTTCCCCAGAAGCCACACTGCTCTGTACTAAAATTGCCAGCATGTTATTTACCCCTGACCCCCCCCCCCATTTCTCACTTTATGCATATCCATTTATTGATTTCTGTCCCCTCTCCTTCTGTGGTGGTAGAAGTTCCTCTGAGGGGAGTCAATCAATTAGTTACTAACATGAATCCCTAATCTCAGTTTTTTGCAATGTAAATTGCTCCAATCATTGTTTGTCTGTAACTACATTGAAGCAATTTCCAATTTAATTTATTTTTGGCTTGTCCCTGTTTATTGGAACCCTGTTGATTGGAACCCCATCACATATGCCTTGGGTATATTTTATTGTCTGCAAATAAAGTCTGTGTAGGACTTTTGCTGGGATATAAAACAGTCTTCATCCTCCTGCATAGGCAAAATCTTCAAATTTACAATTTTCATTTTTTGTATTATACTTGTATTCAGTCATAAATCACACCTGATTTGCCAGATCAAAATAATAGTAGCAGCAGCTTCAAAATTGTACATTAATAATAATAATTGCAAAACAATTGACGGTTTTAAATTGTATGGGATCAAAGACCGTAGTGCCTTTCTGACCACAGAGAGGCATTAAAACTACTGTTTCAACAGCTGGAGCCAGTTTGTCCAGGAATTCTTTAACAAGACTTAGTTGTGATTTCTGTATTGCAGGGGGTCAACCTGGATGACCCCTGTAGATGACTCTACAGTCTCATGATTCTAAGACAGGATGGACACATGCTGTTGTCCAAACACTTTAACCATGCCCTCAAGTGAGGTAATCAGGAATTGACCCAAGAAGATGCTAATTACATATGAAGATATTTCTTGTGTGCACACATTCTAGTACAGTAAGTGGTGCATGAATATGATGGACAAGAAGTGGAAGTTGTATTGGGGTTTCATGAGACTAGAACTTATAATATCTTTCTGGCAAATGGCAGTTGACCAGCATAATCAGCTGAGACAACAAAGAGGAGTGCCTATAGGTGTCATAAGACATAATTAGCAACTTTCACACATGATAGATTCCTCTTTTTAAGGCTGAATGATTGGTGGCAGTGGCCTCTGGGAACTATCTTCAGCATTGTGTTGTCATCTACATGTATCTGACCATCCCAACTGAGTCATAAATAAGTCATCAGAGAAATTCAGTGTCAGTGTGGGAAGGAGGCGTCCCCATATTGTAACCTTTTAGCCTGGAGACGGAATATTAGCAAGATGGAGGTGCAATATTAGTTTGGTGGAACAAATGTGGGGAAGAACTTTGGAAATTTTAAAACATTAAAGAAATTTCCTACCCCATCAGCTAAGATAGACAGAAATGTTCCCATGAGAAATTGCCAGCATGGGCTTCCAGAAGAAGAAAAAGAAACCTTCAAGTTCCTCATTCAGTGGAGTGGCCATTTTGGCAACTGTTACTGCTGGATTACGGAAACTGTGGCCCTCCAGACTCCAACTCCCATGAGCCTCAGCCAGCACGACCAGTAGTCGGAGAAGATGTAAATTAGAATCCAAGAACATCTGGAGGGCCACAGGGTCCCCTTCTTTGCAACAGCAACAGCTCTTTGGTGATACCAGTGCTCATTTAGACATTTAATGTCGCAAGAACATAATAGCAGCAATGTTTTATAATTTATGTACCTGACTCATTTCAGAGCTTGGTCCTTCGGATGCAAATGTCAGCTGGCCCCCCAAGTGTTGCTCTTCCACCCAAACCCTTTGGGCACTCCTTTGCATTTTTAACATCCCTTTAATATCACTGCCATGCAGACTATCGGGATGATTAAAGAGGATGGCTTTTAAGTGCCTCTAAGTGCATTTAAGGTGAAACTGTGGTTCTGAAAAGTCAAGGTGGTGGTATGCAGCTGGTGAGTACTGGAATGTGAGCCTGTATGTAGAGATCAGATGGAATCTTTTAGTTCTGTAGCAAGGCAAATGAAGAAATCTGATGTTTCAAGGTCTTGAGTGTTCTCTCTAAAACTGAACCATTTTTTTTTCTTTGTGGGGGCGGGGTTGGTTGAAACTCTAGAAAAGTCATAAAGGAGGAAAGACATTCACAACAGCAGTTAGAAATAAAGGCTTGGGAAGCTGCATCTCTTCTGCAGCAGCCTGATGTGACTGACTGACTGACTGACAGGAGAAATCTCCTAGGAGAATCTCCTTTGTCGAGCAGCTCATCTTTTCCCAAATCGGACCAGGATAATTATAGCTCTCCCTCGCTCTGCTGCAGTTTGCAAGCAGCTTAGGGCGGGAGTGGAGTGCAGCAGGGCGCCTGCTTCCACCGCGCGATCCGGGAGAGCCAGGAAATTGACAAAAGACCTGCTTTAACCAAGAGGACAACTAATAGGCACATTTAATATTTATCTCCCATCTGCAAGGGCTGGGGATTTGGAGCTTATAATGCGGGCAGCAAGAGCCCGGCTCCGATTGGACGTAGTAGCGGGACCGAAGGCGAGGGAGGGGCGCGGAGAGGCAGCGAGTTGGGCTCGCAGTTGCAGCGAGGCAATGTAAACACCGGCGGCGGAGGCGGAGCGAAAAAGGCGCTTCATCTGCTCCGGGCAGCGAGCCGCGGGCGGCGGGGGCGCTTCTGGAGATGCGCCTCGGAGGGGCTTAGCTCTCTATCTCTCTCTCCCCGGGACTGGATGAATCCCCGAAGGGAGCTCCCTTCTCCTGGCTGCCCAAGTGAGGAAGGCTCGCCCTCCGCTTCTCCTCCCCGGATGGATCTAACGCGGGAGTGTGCCGGGCTGCCCTAGCCGCGCGCGGCCACTGCGGCTACTCGGTCGGCTCCGGTGCTGCCTGCTGCCCTTCCAGACGCCGGGGCAATGGAAATGAGCATGAAGAAGTTCACAGTGCGCAGGTTCTTCTCGGTCTACCTCCGCAAGAAGTCTCGCTCCAAGAGCTCGAGTCTCAGTAGATTTGAGGTAACCAAAAAATTATAATACCCGGCGCGGTCTTAACTTCACCGGCGTCTGACCAAATGCTCGATGTTCCAAGTTCCAAAAGATAGTTTTTTCTCTCTCTCTCCCTCTTGGGCTCATTGCTGCGGAATTTGCTAGTGACGTTGCTGGTGCAAGAGTCTTAGGACAAGGGAAAAATTGTGTGAATTAGCCTTTTAAAAAATGGTTTCATTTGTTTATCAGAAGTAATTTCACTTTCCAGCTGAAGGGTGGAAGGTAGTGTTGGGGAACGTTAAAACCAACGAAGTAGACCCCATGGGGAAACCATTTTCTCAGTTTTACAACTGTTTCCCTAAAGGTGTGGTCTCTTACTCATTTTATTCCACCCTCCTTCCAAGGAGCTCAGGGGAGCACACGCAGTTCTCCTGCCCTGCCCCCAAGTAATCCTCACAACAACCTTGTGAGGTAGATTAGGCTGGGAGTGGCCCAAGGTCACCCAGTGAACTTTATGGCCCAGTGGAGAGCTGAACTGAGTTCTCCCCAGTCCTGCTTCCAGACTTTTAACCACTCGCTCTGTTCCCACGGTGCTGCAGTTTTAGCCTGTCTACAGATAGCTGTCCCCTCAAGACCTCTCTTATTTGTGCATGGTAAGGCTAAGGTAGGTTTGTGCTTCAGGCGGAAATAAATAAGACTCCTGTGGAATTTGGAAGCCTTCCGAGTCCAGTGGCAGGCAGCATCTCCATCCTTTTGGGTCATGTCAGTCTTTGAAGCCAGTGGTGCATCTGTTCATTTTGCAACTAGTGTAAGCTGGTACAAGAGATTGTAAAGATTGCTAAGACCCAGTTTCACATACATTAGCACAAACGGCATAAAAAATCTACAGCACAAAGCCCAGGCGCAAGTCCTACTCAGTAAGGACCCAAGTAGAGTATGCACAGGATTGCAGCTGGACAAGACATGCCAGTACATGCCTACTGACATGCCAGTACATGCCTCAGCAAGTTCAGTTGAACTTTCTCCCTGGTAAAGATAAGTGTACACTGGTACCTCGGGTTAAGAACTTAATTTATTCTGGAGGTCCGTTCTTAACCTGAAACTGTTCTTAACCTGAGGTACCACTTTAGCTAATGAGGCCTCCCGCCACCGCCGCGCCGCCACCGCGTGATTTCTGTTCTCATTCTGAAGCAAAGTTCTTAACCCAAGGTACTATTTCTGGGTTAGCGGAGTCTGTAACCTGAAGTGTCTGTAAGCCGAGGTATCATTGTATCTTAAACAGGGTTGTGGCTTTAAAAAGGTTTTCTGCTCTGCTTTTCCAATTCCTCTCTCTTGATCCCAACTACTGCAACTGAGAGTTTTGCTAAGGAACTGTGTTTGATTCTATGGAGGTGTTCCTTGCTCATGGTCGCGCTGTTTGAAAATGGATTTTCTTTTGCTGGTCTCTATAAGCTGTGGGTTAAACCACAGAGCTTAGTACTTGCCAGTCAGAAGGTCGGTGGTTCAAATCCCCACGACGGGGTGAGCTCCCGTTGCTCGGTCCCTGCTCCTGCCAACCTAGCAGTTCGAAAGCACGTCAAAGTGCAAGTAGATAAATAGGTACCGCCCCGGCGGGAAGGTAAACGGCGTTTCTGTGTGCTGCTCTGGTTCTCCAGAAGTGGCTTAGTCATGCTGGCCACATGACCTGGAAGCTGTACGCCGGCTCCCTTGGCCAATAAAGCGAGATGAACACCGCAACTCCAGAGTCAGTCACTACTGGACCTAATGGTCAGGGGTCCCTTTATCTTTATAAGCTGGCAGCCTTGATAAGTACCTGCATTCAGACAATGCAGTACTGCATTTCCTCTGAGAAGAAACTATTCTTCCAAGAGAGAAGTGAACCTTCAAGAGGAGGGGGGGAATGTTTAAGGGGAATTAAGAGCTAAAGGAAGTGGGAACACTGAAATTTTCTGTGTTGGGGTGGATCAGATTTCTCTGTTCTTTCTTGATGCTGCTTTCTGGCTCTCCACTTAGAACAATATATCTGCATTTTAAAAGCAATTGAAATACAACATAAAACAAAGGATTGCTAAAGTTAAGGCAGGGAAAGCCCACCCCAGTGGTCAGTATTGAACAAAAAGATCTTTTAACAACATTAAATAATGTAAAACTATTTTCAGAACAAGCAGAATGTGCACCTTTTAATTTTTGCTGATCTTAGCAATGCTGGCATGCTTCATAGTTAAAATTGCAAAAGCTGCCTTAGGGAAACCATGACCATCCACACCTTCCTTCACTGTCAAGGCACACGTACATCTTTGCCCCAGTTGGACAGCTGCTTGATGGGGTTGATGCCAAGTAAATGCCAGCAGTTTTCAGAAGTGGACATCTTCTGAGAAGGCTACCATATGGATTCAGGGCAAGTGAATGGCAATTGGTCATCTATTTTAGCACCCAGTAGGGCTCAAGAGGTGAATGAATGAATCTGTTTATTATGGTCACTGACCAGAGATGTTCAAGAGGTGATTTTTTAAAAAGAAAAAGGTGCAAGAATTCTTTCTATTTGACTGTGTTACTTAGGAATACTTTGTTACAATAGTATTTAATGTTTTTGTTGTCACCTGATTGTGGCAGTGGATTCCTCACCCTCCACTGGGGTGGCTCCAATACTCTCAGTTGTTTTTATAGTAATGTGGGATAGAAATATTGGGAACAGAGAAGCAATGTGTTTAATAATAATAATAATAATTTAGTTGTACCCTGCCCATCTGGCTGGGTTTCCCCAGCCACTCTGGGCGGCTCCCAACCAAATATTAAAAACACAATACATCATTAAACATTAAAAACATCCCTAAACCGGGCTGCCTTCAGATGTCTTTTAAAAGTCAGATAGTTGCTTATTTCCTTGACATCTCATGGGAGGGTGTTCCACAGGGCAGGCACCACTGCCGAGAAGGCCCTCTGCCTAGTTCCCTGTAACCTCACTTCTCACAGTGAGGGAACCGCCAGAAGGCCCTCGGCGCCTACAATTCTTTGTAGGAAAAAAGTTACATGTTCAAATGGGGCTTAGTTATGAGAACACATGTGTGTCTAATATTACTTATAGTTTAGTTACTAGGTGGCACTGAACTTAATTGTATTTGTTCCTGAGATCATCCTACATATGTGAGGACTGGACAGTAGTTAATGTAACACTAGTTTTGTTTGGGTTTTTTTAAGATTGGAGGGGGGGGGGTAGAAATTACAGTCCAGTTAGCTTAATGTCTGTTCTGGCAAAAATGTCTGGAAATCATTATTAAAGATAGGCTGAGTGGATAGGTGATAAAATGGCAAATGCAATTCAATTGCAAACATGTGCAAAGTGATACATGTTGAGGCAATGAATCCTAATTCTACCCATAAGCTCATGGGGTCTGAACTTGGTGTGTCTTGGCCAGGAATGAGTCCTTGGGGTTGTAGTGGGTAGTTCTATGAAGATGTTGACCCAGTGTGCTTCAGCTGTGATAAGGGCAGATTCCATGGTTAAGGATTATTAGGAAAGGAGTTGAGATTAAAACTGCCACTATCATAACGTTGCTATACAAATCTGTAGTGCAGCCACATTTGGAATACTGTCTACCGTTCTGGTTGCCTCACCTCACAAAGGATATTGTAGCATTGGAAAAGGTTCAGAAAAGGGCAACCAACTTGATCGAGGGGGTGGTGCGACTCCCCTGTGAGGAAAGGTTGCAGTGTTTGGTACTTTTTGGTTTAGAGAAAACACAAGTAAGAGGTGACATAATAAAAAGTTTACAAAATTATGCATGGCATGGAGAATGTGGATGTAGAAAGGTTTTTCATAGTGCTAGAGCTTATGGGCATCCAGTGAAGCTGAATGTTGGAAGATTCAGGACAGATGAAAGAAACTACTTCACACTGCACATAGTTAAAACAATTGAATTTGCTCCCAACTTGGATCACATCAGAAGAGGGTTAGAGAAACTCATGGAGGATAGGGCTATCATTGGCTACTAGCCACAATGGCTCTCTCCTTCTTCTTCCATAATTGCCTTTGAATACGAGTTGCTGGGGATTACAGGTGGGGAAAGTGAGGTTGTGCTGAGTTTCTGCTTGTGGGTTTCCTATAGGCACCTGGTTGGTCACTGTAAGAACAGGATGTTGGACTAGATGGACCTTTGGCCTGATCCTGCAGGGCTCTTCTTATGTTCTTTTTGAGTAGAGTTGGGAGTTTCCTCTTGCTGTTCTGTTCTCGTTTAAGAGACAATGAAGCTCTTGTCTAGCTTCCTGAATGGTGTTCTCTGTAAGCCTTCTGTGACATGGTGTCAGAAGTCTAAGTTTTAAACCTATGGATTCCAAACCAGACAAGGAAAATGGCATTGTTCCATGCACCAAGGCTCCTCAGCTTTCGTGATCCTGAAGCATGGGCTGAATAGAAAGAAAGAGTTGCTTGCTTTAGCCTAGCTGCAGAAAGAGAGAAAAATAGTGCAAGTGCGTTCCATCCTTTATGGTATGGGGAAAGAAGCCAGCAACATTTATACATTATTTTCCTTTGCTGAAAAAGGACACAAACACAAGAAGGAGAGTCTTCTGTCCAAGTCTGATGCCCTATCCTGAAAGGAATGTTGTTTATCAGAGGCCTCCTTCTATCATTGGGTTCAGAATCCTGGAGAAACTTGGTTCATTTGATAGAGTCCTGCATGAACAAACTGAATGCTAAGAGATGGCTGTTTTAAAAAAAGAATACATTTCAAATTGATTGATGTTTGGAATTCTAGACCAAGGGCTTCCTGAAAGAATGCAGTTAATCAGAGAGCATAGCCCTTCACAAAGCTACATAGACAGCAAGGAAATGTCAGTTGATCAAAACTCAATAGGAAGCAAAGGCAGCTTGGGAGTGACTTGGAAGAGATTATTTATCCACTCCAAAACATTAGAAGCAGTTGCACCTGCCATTTTGAAATGGATATTTTACACCTTCTGTCTCTGCAAAAGCATCTCAAGTGGGAGCCTCAAAACAGCAGTCTGACCATTTTGAGTATTGGTGGTGATGTTGATGGGGAGGATTGCATTCTTTGTTTGTTGGTTGGTCTGTTAAATTAATATCCCACTCTTCCTCCCAAAGGAGCCCAGGGCAGCAAGCACACAAGCAAAATAACAATGAAAGCATTTAAAAACAATTCCAAAACAGATGCAAATTGGGAAAGATCTTCACTTAGAAGGCTTGTTGAAAGAGGAAGGTCTTCAGTTGGTGCTGAAAAGACAACAGAGACAGTGACTTTCAGACAGCATGCACAAGTTGTGGAGAAGTTCAAGGCGTTGTGTGGTGGTGGTGGTGGGGGGGTTGACCAACAAGAGAAGTACAGTGCCGGGAATATTGAAAAATAGGTCAATTTGACACTCTGTGTCATACCCAAATAGTGCAAGAAGTAACCGCTACACTGGACAGGTATTTTTTATTAGGCTTTGTATTTTGTAAAGCCCCTGACCCTCAATGAAGAATAAACATTACAATTTGTGAGACAACAGTTAATTTCAAAATGTGTTGGTGTCATTGTTGGTGCTATTTCAAAAGATTCTGGAACTCTTGCATAAGGCAGAAACTGTTCTGCGCAGCCCAACAGGTATCCTGTTCTGTCTTGTATGCCTTGCCAGACAAACAAGCTATGTTTAGGGAAGCTTTTAATGTTTAATAGATTATTGTATTTTAATATTCTGTTGGAAGCCGCCCAGAGTGGCTGGGGAAACCCAGCCAGATGGGCGGGGTATAAATAATAAATTATTATTATTATTATTATTATTATTATTATTATTATTATTATTATTATTATTAATTTTGAAGAGAAGCAGGTTAGGTTCACCGTGTGTGTGATTTGAGAGCATAGCCTGCATGATTTCCTCAGTCATGGAGTAGCTGCCTGGATGAGACTAATGAAAACATTGGGAGAAGTAGAGGTCTTCAGAGACAGTGGTGAGCTAAAAAAGTGATATTGTTTTAAGACCTGATGTCAAATTGTATGGTGTTCAGACATCATACAGAGTCCCTACTCCATTGGTAGGCAAACTAAGGCCCGGGGGCTGGATCTGGCCCAATCGCCTTCTAAATCCGGCTCATGGACGGTCCTGAAATCAGCATGTTTTTCATGAGTAGAATGTGTCCTTTTATTTAAAATGCACCTCTGGGTTATTTGTGGGGCCTGCCTGGTGTTTTTACATGAGTAGAATGTGTGCTTTTATTTAAAATGCATCTCTGGGTTATTTGTGGGGCATAGAAATTCATTCATTTTCCCCCCTCCAAAATATAGTCTGGCCCCCCACAAAGTCTGTGGACAGTGGACCAGCCCCCTGCTGAAAAAGTTTGCTTTTCAAACTGTTTGCAAAATGCAACTATTTTTCCCTCTGCCTACCTCATCACCCGCTCAAATTCTTCTGAAACTCTGGCCTTTTGTCTCTGCTATCTCTCTCTGTCTCTCATCTCAGGGAGAGGCTTTCTCCATTTGCTGTCGGGCCCAGTGAGTCTTTGTTAATGGTCTTCTTAATGGGACATAACTCATTTTTTGTGCTCTTTTAATGGTGCATCTCTCCAGGCAGCCAGCCTAGCTTAGAAAACAAAACAAAAAACCACATGGTTTATTTTTAACATGCTAAAGTGAATGTCTGGCACCTTCTCTTAATTCTAACATTTACTAAATCTAGGACACATGGGTGTCTTGGACCCACAAACTCTGGCATCCAAAGTCTATAACAATATTTTCCAAATTTGATGTCTTAAGCAGGTTTAACCAGAGCATTAAATTGGCTACTACTTTGTGGGAGATTTGTTTTCAATGCTTCCTACTTGGAATCACACAAGTGCCTCTGGTTTTTTTTCAAAGGAAGGTGGTGGAAATGCTTAGATACATAAAAGGAGTTATTGGGCCATGCCCAGCACTGCAACTCCACTGGCAGAAGTTCAGTGTGTGCAACAGAACTTCTTCCTCTCCTGTCCCCTCCAGCCACCCTGCCCACCCTCAGAATTGGCTTTGAAGGATTGTGAGACCATTGGGAGTGGATTTTGGTGGTGCACAGTGGGAGGAGAGGAAACAGAAGCCCAGTGGCACCAGTGGATCTCCACTGGCACAGGATAGGAAACAACCCATTGTCTTCATGGACTTCGTCCTAATAATTGGCATGCTAGTGGAAGAAGATAACCAAGCTCAAGTCTTTATAGCAGGGTGAGGAATTGAGAAACAGTCCTGAAGTCTAGGAAATCTTGTTATTCTTCCAAGTCAATGAGTCAGGGGGAATAAAAGAAACTAAACTTCCAGAGTTCATGTTGGAACAGCTTAGAGTGCAAGAACAGTGTTAGAAGCAGCCTTTGGTTTTAACATCTATGGTTCTTTTCCTTTAACCCCATCTCATAGCTCAGTAAGTTTGTGAAAGCATGGAGAAGGGGCAAAAAGAGAAATGGGCAAACTGTGCCAATGCTTTACAAGCCAAGGCAAAAATTTCTACCGAGCCAACATTTGGTTTGGATATTTCTGAACTGGGGATGTTTGGGGAGTTAGGAGCAAATCAAAAGTCATTTTCTATCCCTAGTTTGAGCCACTTCCCATATGGCTGGTATAATACATAGCTCAGTCCTATGTTAATTAAATCTGAACTTTGCAGAGGAATGCCAGTAGACAGTATCATTATGATTCCCTGTTACTCCACAGTTTTACAGTATAGGCTGCAGATTATTGTTTGGCTTTCACCCTATTTGATTTCTGCAGAGTCTTAATGGTGATGTCAATGCAGCATTCATTAAGACTCTAAAAAAATTAAAACTCCAAACAATGAGCACATAGTTACTTCACTCTGTTACATTGACTTGCATGGCACCCACAGACATTTGAATGGTATGATGCCCAGATATACACAATGTATTCAATTTATTTTAGCATGAGAGACCCTGTGGCATCTATTAGAGCAAAAGCAAAACAGGACTATTAGAAAGCAAAAAGGAAGCCAGATGCATATGACTAAAGACATGCTCATTCAGCATTGTGGTCTAACCAAAACAATAAACTTCAAAACACATCTAACACCAAATCCATGAACAAATTTGCAAGCCAGGGAATTAAAATTCTTCTAATTTTTGTAGGAACACTGCCTACATATTATGAAACTCAAATGTCTGAAAAATCCCAGGGTGTCTAAAAAATCTTTTGGACATACCTGTTCATAATGGGCATCTTGCTCTTGCAAATGTAATGTGTTTGCTTCCATTTTCCCATTTCCTTCATGGCCTGTGAGCTGATCATATAAATTCCACTACAATAGATGTATGATATGTTTAAATAACTAGAGTGCAGAATTGACTTAACCTGACTGTGTATATCCAATTCTGCATTTCTGATTGTTTTCAGTGATTAAGTGGCAGCGTTGCCCAAATGTTGGCCTATTTTCTCTTTACTTTTAAGCAGTAGTGGCTTGGAAATCCAAATAAAAGTTCTAGCCCAGGACGGTCCAGCCTTTCAGACCAAGTGGGCCACAAGAGTACCTCGACACAGAACCCAAGGGCCACACATTGAATTAAATTTCCATTTTGTAAATTAAAGTGTTTGCAATATAGTTAATGTTGTGTAATATACACAATATATATAATTAAATACACAAATAATAAATTTAATATGTTTATTTGTTAAACAGCATTTAATACACAAACATATGTATGTGCTTTCATTAGCAACCCAACATTGATTCACTGTCAGGATAAAGAGGTGGGGTACAGTGGTGCCTCGCAAGACGAAATTAATTGGTTCCGCAAGTTTTTTCTTCTTGCGAGTTTTTCGTCTTGCGAAGCACGGTTTCCCATAGGAATGCATTGAAAATCAATTAATGCGTTCCTAGGGAAACCGCTTGCCAGGCTGGTGGTGCGGAGAAGGGCTTTTCTCCGCACCGCAAGCCTTCAGGACAGGTACGGGAACAGAGGGGAAGGCGCGCAGCGCTTTCCCTCTGTTCCCGGGGCTTGCGTGGGAGGAGGGTTTTTCCTCCCCACCGCAAACATTCAGAACAGCATTCTGAATGTTGGCGGTGGGAAGGAAAACCCTCCTCCCACCCCAAGTCTTCAGGAAAGCCATCCGATGCCGCGCGGCAGCATCGGAGCTTCGTTCCGATGCCGCGCGGCGGGAGGAGGCATTCCCCCCCCCCGCCGCCCGGCATCGGAGCTTCGTTCCGATGCCGCGCTGCGGGAGGAGGCGTCCCCCCCCGCCGCCCGGCATCGGAGCTTCGTTCCGATGCCGCGCGGCGGGAGGAGGCGTTCCCCCCCCGCCGCCCGGCATCGGAGCTTCGTTCCGATGCCGCGCGGCGGGAGGAGGCGTTCCCCCCCCGCCGCCCGGCATCGGAGCTTCGTTCCGATGCCGCGCGGCGGGAGGAGGCGTTCCCCCCCCGCCGCCCGGCATCGGAGCTTCGTTCCGATGCCGCGCGGCGGGAGGAGGTCCGAGGACAGTGGGGAAGACGCGCTGCGCTTCCCCGCTGTCCCGGAGATTTCCCTATGGGCTGTCGTCTTGCGAGGCAAGCCCATAGAGAAATTGGTTTTGCGAAGCGCCTCCAAAACGGAAAACCCTTTCATCTAGCGGGTTTTCCGTCTTGCGAGGCGTTCGTCTTGCGGGGTACCACTGTATAAATAAATATAAGCTCTCTGCTCACCTCTCAGAGACAGCAGCACAGCCAAAGGGCCTGCAGCCAAAGGGCCTCCCATGCAAGTCAGGCCAGGCATGGGGAGAGGAGCTGCTGTCCCAGGAGCACCCATGCTCAAACTGCCCAATTCATGGGAGGCCCTTGCTCACGCTGCCCTGGGCAAGGTTAGAGGGTGAGGAGGGAGAGGGCTGACCCATTTGTCCTCACGGGGTCTGAGCACCATTTGCTGTTGGTTTTCTTCCGTGCCTCACAAGAACAGCAAGGCACTTTAAGATGTCTTGAATGTTGCTGAGAGCCACATGTGCAGTGGCTCTCCAGGGTTTGACTGGGGTTTCCCCCCAGCCGTACATGGAGAAGCTGAGGATTGAACCCAGGCCTTCTGCATGCAGAACAAGTATTTTACCTCTGAGCTGTGACTCTTTCTAGGGAGGATGACAGAGACAGCATCTAGTGTGGTCCAGTGTGGTTAGAATGTCCTCCACTCACCTCATTTGCAAGCTAAGTTAACCTCATGGGTGTAGCCAGGATTTATTGGGGGGGGGCAGACTTTATGTTGGGGGAAGTATAACCGAGAGATCTGTGACACAATTGGTCAGTATTTTATTTTTAAAGTATTTTTATTTATTTACTTGGTTTGAGGGGTGGCAGCTGCCCCTGCCCCTGCCCCTCCCTGCAACACCCCTAGCCCTCCTCCTCTGCCCTACGTTTTCTCCTTATGTTGACAATGTCCTACCTTCATTGGTGTTCTGGCTGATGATGCACCGCCAGCAAAATCATGGTGCAATTCCACCATATATTCACTGGGCTTGACACAGCATAACATTCTTGTTTGTGTTTTAACTGTTGTAAAATGTTTTTGCTCTTTTTTATTGTTGATCTCTTTGCCACCCTGGGCTCCTTGGAGAGGAAAGGAGGGTTATAAATAAAAGAACTAATGAATAATAAAAATAAATCATAAGTTTCTCCCTCTACCAGCACAGAGGGACTTGGGTGGCTAGCTGCAGAAGAGGACAGGGCTGCTTTACCTTAGTTGCGTGTAACTTCCAAGTGTAACTTGTATGATAACCTGCTCAAATTCCCTCTTCTACCCAATCATTAAAGGTGCAGCAGCTCTCTCCTCTTTTGCATGTGGCCAAACTAGATGAATTTAATAGCAATCTTATCTCTGCCCAACAAGTCTAGGATAAACTTGCATTGTTTATTATTTTACTCTTTACCCATTTTATTTCCCATTCATTGTAAACATTTGTTTCTCTAAAGAAAACTCACTAAATGCTAAGATAGCAGCTCTTTTTTGTTTACTTTTTAGTGAGGAATCCTCACAAGCAATTAGCCATACATTTATATAAAAAGAGGCAGAATTCATAAATGAAATGGTATCTGCATGTAGATCTTTAAATTATTCTCAGACCAGTTTCATATTTCAAGACCAATGCCTATTTTATGAATCGCCTTTTCCCTTTGCGGCGGAACAATCAATGTTCCCTGTTGCATTATAATACTGAATCTCTTTGCATAAACTTTGTTGTTGCTGCTAACTAAGAGAGAAGAGGGAAATGTTGTAGGCATGACTACAACATAGACAAGGTGTGACAGACCTAATAGATTGCTCTTGGAATAAAAATGAAGAATTTACTTGACAAAATTGGCCTCAATAAATGACAAGAAAATCGAGGCACATAGCCCATGAATATCTAGAATAAAATGAAAATTTGGTTTTACATTTTTAATCGCCCCCCACCATTTGTTTATATCAAAATGTACAGTTCTACAGAATTGAAATATCCCATATTGTGTGGGTTCCTGTGGCTTCAGAAGCTTTGTTGATGTTGTAGACCAGATCATGCATGCATAGAGATCTCTTGTGCTGACATAACATTAGAACACCACATCGGCACAGTATGCATCTGTGTATTTACAGCACAGCTGCAGGTCTGATGAAACCACTAGCATTATAACAGAAGCCTATAGGATGCTGGCTTGGAGCCATAAACTGAACAACACATCTATGCGTGCAAGTTATTCTTAAAATCCAACATCATGTCTATTAATCTTACATTCTGACCAGAAGTGATATTTAAAAGACCCTCTCTATTAGTTTTCAATGATGGGGGAAGCTCACATAGGGGGCCCTTGGCAGCCACCCATTTAAATGTGCCTGGCAAAACTGCTGGTGCTCAGAAAATGTTAGCATGGTCGCATTTGTGGATTTAAGATTTCTCTTTTTGGATGCTAACAGGATAAAGGAATTACACTCTGGTTTACATTGGCTCTGCAATCCAGCAGACTCTGAAACTGTAATCTTGCAAACACTAAGAGGAAAATGAAGCAAGAAGTAGTTGCCAATTAAATCTGAGAACAATAGCTAAAACATGTGTCATTTCCTTCTCAAGCAAGATAAATGGTTTAGTGCAGCACAGGGGTCACAATATATACCTTAAATTGAGGGAGATTTGGGTGTAGTTCTGCACTGCACAATTCCTTTTTGCATTTAGACAAACATGCGCCAAACCCAGCAGCATATAAAGCAGCATGTGGGGTCCAGTATAGGGCAACACTTTACTGGGCCACTTTTTACATGAGGAAAGGCATGACCCAGCTTGTTTTCCCAAAAGGAGATATATTTGTGATGACTCACAGGTGTCTCAAGATGTCAGGAAACAGCAATTGGGAACAGAAAGCAGCTATACGCCAACTGGCTCCACAATAATGGAAGCAGTCGGGCACACGCCAGAACAAACCTAACCAGATATTGTACTTAAAAGGACTATTTAATATATATGCCAACATTCTGTCATACTCTAGTGCATGGGTCAGCAAACTAAGGTCCGCAGGCCGGATCAGCCCCAATTGGCTTCTAGATCCGGCCCGCGGATGGTCCAGGAATTGCCGTGTGGATCGCCAGCGTGCGTGTTCTTTCCCTCTCCCTCCCTCTTCCTCACACGGTGCCAGCGCCAGCACCTCCTCCCTCCCTCCTCCTGGCTTTTCCGCACCCTGCCTAGAGGAGGAAGGGGGCTGGGCTTTGTTGGTGCCAGCAGCAGCAGCGCTCGAGCAGCCGCCATTTTAAGCAGCCCTTCTCTGGAGCCCCCCCAATATCATTCCCCTCCTCCCCCAAATAGTCCGGCCCCCTACAAGGTCTGAAGAACAGTGGACCAGCCTGCTGCTGAAAAAGTTTGCTGACCCCTGCTCTAGTGTGATCAAGAAACAACTCAAGACAAGGCTTTGCAAACAGGAGCAGGTTTAATACTCAGTTGTGAGAGTCAAAGGAGTCACTAAGGGCAGGGAGCAGATTAAATGGGTGATGCACGTCCTTTTACTTTCTTCCATATAAGTGAATGGTTGATATTCACTTCTAAGGGGGAAAGTGGAGAGCTAGAAGACTTATATATCATGTTACAAAAGCCCGGCGCCTATCCCTCTCTCTTCCAAGCCGTGTGTCCCTTTGGAGAATAGAAGACATTGTAGCACCCTGCTTGTGGTTAACGCTTAGCTGGAATGAAATATTCAACACAGCAATAGAGAAATTAAAATAATAATTTATTTGTCAGACAAATAAATGAGAGGCACAGTGGTATATGGTTACCAAGCTCTGGCCTGGTCTCCTGTCATCATGGCCAGCACTTATATTCCCTCAGTCCAGCCCCCTTGCTCCTCCTTTGGCTGCCTCTGTCCAATCAGCCTGGTTGAATTTCCTATTGGCTGATTGCTATAACCAATCCTAAAAGATACACCCATTTCCTATTGCCTTTTATGGGATACAAAAAGCTATATATTCTTCTATCTATAAATGACAAATAAGTAGTCATATATCTTACATTTGTCTCAACAAGGAACCTTAATTACCAGCTCACCTCTTGCCCTCCTTGCCCTATTGCCCTCCAAAACAGATGGTTAATAGTTTTAAATTTTTATCTTAAGCAGATGTCAGGGATCTTGGGTTCACATTCTCATGCATCATCATGAAAGATCTCCTTTTTGGAGGTCTTTAAACAATGGCCTGACAACCATATATCAGGAGTGCTTGATGGCGTCTCCTGTCTGGCAGGGGGCTGGGCTCATCTGCCCCTCTGGTCTCCTACAGCAATATGACTCTATGAAATAAGAATTTAACATTTATTTATTTCTAGATCCTTTGCATAATTACATTTAAGCCAGCATATTTCATACATTATCATAGATAGCTTTTTAGAAGAATAAACCTTCTCAAAGGAAAGGGTGGACCAGTTTACAGCCTCAAAATAAAATAGGAAAAAAGCCTCTTCTGTTTACACTCTTCTCCAGCCAGTTGCTTTCTTTTCCATCTGCTCTTGGCCTTTAACCTTAGAAGATATGGCTCAAGTTTAAGGCACATGGTTTTATTTTACTGTTTACCAACCATTAATTATGTAGGGTCAGTGTAACCTTGGTCTCAGCCTGTAATTCCTTTTTTTACGACTTTGAGAATTGTTTTCTGCTATAAATCAGGGGGCCCCCTTGTCCAGGAGGATAAACATCTTGCCAAAGTACTTAGGCAGTTGGTCTTCTGCCTGGCATAACATTTGAAAATCTTTAAGCTCATTTTAAAATACAGACCCTAATCAAACTATAAGCCTTGATAAAAATGCAGGCTATGGTTAGATACCTCATTCCCCCCTTTCAAGCTCAAGGACCTTCATCCCAAGTGTCCTTGATAGCTTGACCTTCATCATATTCCTGAGGTAAAGCTCTATATAGGGCCATGATATGAGGTAGAGTTTCATTCGAAATCATCTTGCTAATTGTACTTCTAAAACATGAAATGATACATGGCACCATACATAAAACCATTATTACTACCGTCAAGAAAAACAAGCAAGACAATAGTATCCCTTTGAGTCCCGCAACATTAGGTAACCAGTTGGTGAGCCATCCCATATCCCATCCTTCCCATGTTTGTACTGGGACATGTGCTATACTCTCCATCTTTGTGGCCAACACACGGATTGCCTCACCATTATCAGAAATGTTAAAGCAACAGGCATTCCCTGTCAAGTTCAAGACTCCACATAGGCCTCCCTGCCTGGCAAGTACATAATCCATTCCCATTTTCAGCTGCAAAATGGCGGCTCTACTTTCATCCAGCTGTTGTGCAATAAGTCTCAAACTCTGGGCCGTTGCATTGGTTACAAGTTCCACTACTGCTTGTAATCGAATTATTCTGTTTAGATTATAAATAGGATCCCGTGCCCCTTGTATGAGCTCACCAGGATTCCAGGAGGCAGGATCATAATAGGCTATAATGCGCTCTGGTGGCCAATCATCAGTATCGCTCCAACTTTGGGTACTTCCTCCTGCTATACGAGAAATATCAGCGTTTCTTTGTGTACGCTTGGCCGAATCAGTGGGCATAATCCACATTGGTGGTAATATCCATCCCAGGAAACAAGTCCCACTCCATTTGGAAGGGAGTTGCTTGTATGCCCATTCTCCACATATCCACCACAACCATCGGGTCTGAGGTTTTTGGTATGTGGAGGACATAAGGCGAAATATCAAAAGGGGTAGAGAGTTCACAGTGCAGTATGTTAGATTGCCTTTCTCTGTCACAGTTATGTTCCATACCACTTTCCATGCATGAATAAAAGGAGGTGCACAGGGCAAGGTATTCCGAGTTCGATAGGTAGTACCATTTGCCCAGGTTTGACTATTCTTAATATAATCCCAAGTATAGTGACAATGAGAAGAGCCTACCATGGTAGGATCAGCTGCCTCTGATGATTTATGTACACAGAATTCCCCTTGTACAGGTATAACTCGTAGTGGTTTAGATGAGTTCCATCCGGGGAAATTCTGTACTTCTGTTTGGTGTGGCATTTCGCTTACCATACCAATGGCATTTAATGGTATCGGTAATAAGGGCATACCTCCCTCTGAATCATCTGGCCCAAGAGAGCAAACAAGGCAATTGGTCCTATTTGCAACATTGGCTGCCATCTCAGCTAAGCCTACCCACATATTGTGGTCATGGCGGAATCCATATTTAGCAAATTTGGTCAGATTCAAGGACCCCCTTCCCAAGGGATCAGGATTAATAATAAAATCATGTTGGTGTGTAGTATATGCATTCCTTCCACAAAATATTACCTTATTGTGATAGCATAAAAATATTAGCCCCAATATAATTCCCCCAGTGACAGAAATGGGGAACCACCAAGACCAAAACATATATCCCAAGGATCCCCAATGAGTAATATCCTTGATAATTGTTCCACAAAGGGGGGGGGCAGTCAATTAATTGTATAAGAGAATCTTTCCTTTCACAATCGCTGGTTCAGATGCTCCTCAAGCTTCAGGCGTGCGCAGGTCAGCCAGCTTCCAGGTTGTGGCTGCAGCAGGCCGGTCGTCTAATGTTGCCCGTGACCTAGCCCGTTCCCGGTAGGGCTAGATACAGGGGTTTTTGGAGAGAGTCAGTTTAAGAGGATTAGAGGGGTCACCTTTGCACGTCCAACTGCCTTCGGACTTCTTCAAACGGGAGTGATGAATCCAGGGGGTCACCTCAGCTACCTTCACCGCTGTTGGAGTAGAGAGCAAGACGGTGTAAGGTCCACGCCACTTAGGTGCAAGTGGATCTCGTTTCCACTCTTTCACCCATACGCTATCGCCAGCCTGGAACTGATGAATCGGCTCGGCAATGCTGCACGGCGTGCGCTCGAGGGCCCACCTGTTAAGAGAAACAAAAACACGGGAGAGAGATTGCACTTGTTCCTGTGTCACATGGTCTCCTATTTGTTTGAGGTCAGCTGGAATATCCTGAACAAAGGAGGGCGGCCTCCCATACAGGAGCTCAAAAGGTGACAACTTAAGTCTTTTTGTGGGTGCACACCGAACACGAAACAGTGTTATGGGTAACACATCTACCCATCCCAATCCTGTTTCCTGGGTTAATTTTGCCAATTGGGTTTTCAGAGTCCGATTCATTCTTTCAGTTTCCCCTGAACTTTGAGGCCTATATGCTGCATGCAGTCTCCATTTCACTTGTAGGACTCGACATACTTCTTGTACTACTTGATCAATGAACGCTGGCCCATTATCACTTCCAATGCATCTAGGTAACCCAAACCTCGGGATCAATTCAGTGAGGAGTCTCTTAGTTACCTCTCGTGCCTTTTCAGTTCGGGTGGGAAAAGCTTCAACCCATCCGGTAAGAGTATCTACAAACACAAGGAGATACTTGAATCCCTTAGAAGGGACCAGCTCTGTGAAGTCCACAATTAGGCTTTTCATGGGGACATATCCCACATGTTGGATTCCAGGAGGTTGTACCGGTCCCTGCCTGGGATTGTTTTTAGCACAAAGAACACATTTCTGTGAAATGCAAGTTGCTAATTGTGATAGGTTAATAATATACAACTTCCGACTGAGACTCTCTCTGGTTGCAGTACCGCCAAGGTGAGTAGATTCATGATAATTTCTTACAATTGTGCTTGCTAGGTGATGAGGTACATAAATCCTATTGTCCGGCAGGATCATCCAACCGTCCTTCACAACCGCTCCTTCCTGTTCAGCCCACTTCCTCTCTTCTGGGGTATAGTGAGGTTTAACTTCTTCTGGAACTACCTCTGGTATGAGGGCTGCTATAAATCCTCCCACAGGCTTTTGGGCTGCCTCTCGGGCTGCTTTGTCAGCAGCATGATTTCCTCTGGTTATTGGATCCCTTCCTCGTCCATGACCTTTGCAGTGCATTACAGCAATCTGTTCTGGAGCCCATACTGCTTCCAACAGGATTTCTACTTCAGGTCCATATTTCAAGGCCTTCCCGTGGGCTCCTATTAGACCTCTTTCTTTCCATAGAGCACCATGTGCATGCAGGGTTAAGAAGGCATATTTAGAATCAGTATAGATGTTTGCCTTACATCCGGCTGCCAATTGCAGAGCTCTAGTTAAACCTATAAGTTCAGCTTTTTGTGCTGAGGTGCCAGCAGGCAAAGCTTCAGCTTCCACAACTTCCTCATTGGTGACCACAGCATATCCTGCTCGTCTGGCATCTTCATGCAGGTAACTGCTACCATCAGTATAATACACAACATCTGGATTTTTCAATGGTTCATCTTTCAGATCGGGTCTACTGGAATAAACTTCATCCATTATTTGGAGACAATCATGTGATTCTTCATCATCTACCTCTGGTAGGGGCAGCAAAGTTGCTGGATTGAGCATATTCACTACTCGTAGATGAATCCTGGGATTTTCACACAATAGGCCTTGGTATCTAGCCATCCTTGGGTTCGTTAGCCAATAACCACCCTTATATTCCATGAGTGTCAGAACAGCATGAGGTACATTCACATACATTGTCTGGCCGAAGGTAAATTTATCAGCTTCTTTGACAAGGCTTGCAGTGGCCGCTACTGCCCTTAGGCATGGAGGCCATCCTTTTGCTACTGAGTCCAATTGTTTTGACAAATAAGCTACTGGACGATTCCAACTTCCTAATCTCTGGGTCAGGACTGCCGCTGCAATCCCATTCTGTTCATGTACATACAGCTGAAAGGGTTTTTCCGAATTAGGCAGTCCAAGGGCTGGGGCCTCCATAAGTCGTTGTTTGATAACTAAAAAGGCTTGTTGTTGCTCAGGTCCCCATACGAATGGGTCCTTTTCTGCACCTCGAGTGCTTTCATGTAAGGGCTTGGCCAGACTGCTGAAATCAGGTATCCATAGTCTACAAAACCCTGCTGTTCCCAGGAATCCTCTGAGTTGTTTCCTTGTGGTAGGTTCCTTGATAAGGCAAATAGCTTCTTTCCTCTCTGGCCTCAATGCTCGTTGTTGGTGTGAGATGTCAAAGCCCAAATATTTGACCTTTTCTAAACATAACTGTGCCTTTTTCTGGGAAACTCGGTAGCCAGCTTCCCAGAGCAAGTGGAGCAGTTCCTCTGTCCCTTCTTTACAGGTATCAAAATCCTTTGCTGCTAGTATAAGGTCATCTACATATTTCAGAACCACCTTTTCTCCAGGTATTGAGGGGTAACTTGTTAGATCCTTCGCCAAGGCAGTGCCAAATAAAGTTGGGGAATTTTTGAATCCCTGGGGCAATCTCGTCCAGGTTAGCTGGCCTTTTGTTCCTGTTAAAGGGTCTTCCCACTGGAAGGCAAATATAGGTTGGCTCTGTGGTGCCAGCCGGCAACAGAAGAATGCATCTTTCAAGTCCAATACAGTAAAAAATGTTGCTTCTGGTGGGATCAAACTCAGCAGGGTATATGGGTTTGGTACATTTGGGTGCAAGGTCTCGATAGCCTGGTTTACGAGCCTCAAGTCCTGTACTGGCCTGTATTCATCTGTCCCAGGTTTCCGAACAGGCAATAGAGGTGTGTTCCATTCTGATTGGCAGGGCTTAAGCAGACCATATTTTAATAGGCGGTCCAAATGTTTCTGGATGCCCTCTGCTGCTCGCCGGGGTAAAGGATATCGCTTTACAGATACAGGGGTAGCCATAGGTTTTAAGGTTACTACAATTGGAGCTATATTCTTAGCCATTCCTGGTGGGCTATTTTCGGCCCATACTCCTGGTGGCACCTGTAGGGTTCGGAGGAGCTTGTTTAACTCTGTATCCAATGTGGGTTGGACTTGCAGGGCTGACATTAGGTGCCATGATTGTTCCTTAGGTACTGAGAGGGAAATTATTCCTGCTGCCTTTGATGGCAGTTTCATTTCTGGACCTCGAGGAGTGAAGGTGATTTGGGCCTGCAATTTGGACAGCATATCTCTACCTAAGAGAGGTATTGGACACTCAGGTATATACAAAAACTGATGGGTTAAACGATGTCCCCCAATCTGGCATTCCAAAGGTTGGAGGAAAGACCTCTTAGCTGACTGACCAGTGGCACTTTTAATGACTACACTTTTGGATGCCTTTTTCTGCAATAGTTCTGGGAGTACTGAGTATTCAGCCCCAGTATCAATCATAAAGTCTATTAAATGGCTCCCTAATTGAATCGTGACCGTGGGCTCCTGGAAGCCTAACTTTATGGAGTCCGGTCGTTCCTAGTCTTGGGTAAAATCCTCCTCTGCCAGTCCAATGACATTGTCCCTACTCCGTCCTTGTCCAGGTCTCTGATATCTTCCATCTCGGATCATTCCCCGTCCCCGTCCCTGGTTTCTTGGGCCGGAGCCGGAGCCTGGGCCTGGGCCTGGGCCTGGGCCTGGGCCTGGGCCTGGCCCGGGCGTACTTCTTCCAACTTCAGGGGTTCAGGACACTCCCGCTTCCAATGACCCTCCTTCTTGCAATTTGCACATTGATTCCTTCCCAGTGGTGGATTCCTTCCCCGCCCTCTCCCTCCATTTAAGGGGCGGTAGTCTTGCTTCACTGCTGTGGCTAACATCACCATCTTTTCCTTCTGCCACTTCTTCTTCTCTTACTTCTCAGCCTCATCCCTATTCCGATAAACTCGGCGTGCAATGGCCATAATTTGGCTCATCAGCATCCCTTCCCATCCTTCTGATTTCTGAATTTTCTTACGAATGTCAGAAGCGCACTGGGCCACAAATGTAGCAGTAATCATTCTGCTGTTTTCAGGGGCTTCAGGGTCAAAAGGAGTCCATATACGATAGGCTTCCTGCAGCCTCTCTAAAAAGTCTCCTGGACTCTCATTTGGTCTCTGTTCTACTTCTGAGACTTTAGACATATTAGTGGGCTTCTGGCATGCCCTGCGGATACCTTGCACAAGCGTCTGGCGGTAGGTGGTAAGCCTGGCCAGATGAATTGCATTGTTTGGATCCCAATTAGGATCTTCCAAGGGAAAGTTGTCTTGGAGATGACGGTCAATATTAAAAATATTTCCCACTCTGGCCTGCTCACGCAAATATATCTGTGCCTTTTCAATTAAGTCTCTCCTTTCCTCAGTGGTGAACAGAGTATTCAGGAGCTGGCGGCAATCTGTCCAAGTAGGACTATGAGTATTTATTATTGAAGTCACCAAGTCCATCATAGCCTGAGGTTTTTCTGCAAAAGATGGGGTGTGTGTTTTCCAATTCATCAGATCCGTAGTTGTGAATAGAATGTACTGGAGGGTTGAAGTTCGAGGTGGCCGTGGTCCGAGTTGCCCGTTAACCAGCACAGGCTCCTCAAGTGCATCATATACTCTTCTGAGAGGGGCTACTACGTGATCTTTCTCTTCGCTTTGCTCTAGGGGCCTCAAATCATAGGGGATGGTATTTGTCCCAAGGCGTTCTTTTAGCAGCCTTATACGCCTGGCTGTATTGCTTGCTGACCGATTAAGGTCTCCCTGTAACTTCTGTAATAATTCTCTAGGACTTGGATGTACAGGGGTTTGGGGTAGGCAATCAGTTGTTCCACTAAAAGAGACTGTAGATGGAGTTCTACTGGGACTCACAGGTGGAATAACCACTTCTGCTTGGGCTTTATTATAGGCCTCCAATGCCTCCTGAAGATATTTATCATAATCTATCAAGGAATCAAGTTCTGTGACTCCAGCCCCATTATTCATTCCACTTTCTTGCCTTGGGGTTACAACTGGTGGAGTGTTTGGATTAGGCTCCCTTCGATGTGGAGCATAGGGTGGAGGTGGAAGCAGCTCTTCCTCTGGTCCCTCAAAAATGGGTTTGAGTTTATTTGGCAAGATTCCTTTCCTAGCTTCGGCTTTTACAGCCAATAATTTGCATCGTTTGACCTTGCATTCCCTTATCCATGGAGGATTTTTATTTAATGTGCTCAGCCAAGAATCTATATATGAAAATTGTTCTGGGCACCCTCCAGTTTCTTTGGCGATGTTAGACCAAAGTTTGCTTACTAAATTTATATCAAAGGTTCCCTGAGATGGCCATTCAGTATTTTGCTTCGGCCACTCTAATTCACATAACGTTCTCAGGCGCTCTGGCGTCATTTTGACTCCATACGCCCCTGAGAAGGCTTTCTTAAAATTATTTAACATACATTCAAGAGGTGTATTTTCCCCCTTTGAACCCCCAACTCCCATTGTATGGCCCTGTGAAGTATCCACTCAGTCACTCACACACACGCTTCGTGAGATTCCTTGCCCAGTGAAGTCGCCTTACTGGGAACCGAAGTACTACCCACTCCACACTCAGGTCAGCTACAAATTGTACTTTCTCACACATACAATGCGTTGGATACTTCACCACACACTCTACCTCCCAACCTTTCCCTTTCCTTACACCAGATCACCATCTGATGTACCCGACCACCTAGCGTACTCAGTTCCCCTTTACTGAGACGCAGAAGTTTGATCAAGACTTCTCTTCCTCCCAATTAATTGGAGGGCCAAAAACCCCTTAGTGCACTTACCCTTAGTTGGTTGCCTGTTTATTTCTCTGGTTCCCCCCGGTCCGTCGCCGTCGGTGGGCAGGGTATCAGACAGACGAGACTTCTGCGTTCCCCTGGGAAAAAACTTCCCAGTGCGCGCTGGGTAGGCAAAGAGTGGTCCTCTCTCTTGTACCCTGCCCAGTAAGGCGAAGGGGCTGCGTTCCAGCAGACCACTTATCCGAGTCACAGGCACCATAAAATGTAGCACCCTGCTTGTGGTTAACGCTTAGCTGGAATGAAATATTCAACACAGCAATAGAGAAATTAAAATAATAATTTATTTGTCAGACAAATAAATGAGAGGCACAGTGGTATATGGTTACCAAGCTCTGGCCTGGTCTCCTGTCATCATGGCCAGCACTTATATTCCCTCAGTCCAGCCCCCTTGCTCCTCCTTTGGCTGCCTCTGTCCAATCAGCCTGGTTGAATTTCCTATTGGCTGATTGCTATAACCAATCCTAAAAGATACACCCATTTCCTATTGCCTTTTATGGGATACAAAAAGCTATATATTCTTCTATCTGTAAATGACAAATAAGTAGTCATATATCTTACATTTGTCTCAACAAGGAACCTTAATTACCAGCTCACCTCTTGCCCTCCTTGCCCTATTGCCCTCCAAAACAGATGGTTAATAGTTTTAAATTTTTATCTTAAGCAGATGTCAGGGATCTTGGGTTCACATTCTCATGCATCATCATGAAAGATCTCCTTTTTGGAGGTCTTTAAACAATGGCCTGACAACCATATATCAGGAGTGCTTGATGGCGTCTCCTGTCTGGCAGGGGGCTGGGCTCATCTGCCCCTCTGGTCTCCTACAGCAATATGACTCTATGAAATAAGAATTTAACATTTCTTTCTTTCTAGATCCTTTGCATAATTACATTTAAGCCAGCATATTTCATACATTATCATAGATAGCTTTTTAGAAGAATAAACCTTCTCAAAGGAAAGGGTGGACCAGTTTACAGCCTCAAAATAAAATAGGAAAAAAGCCTCTTCTGTTTACACTCTTCTCCAGCCAGTTGCTTTCTTTTCCATCTGCTCTTGGCCTTTAACCTTAGAAGATATGGCTCAAGTTTAAGGCACATGGTTTTATTTTACTGTTTACCAACCATTAATTATGTAGGGTCAGTGTAACCTTGGTCTCAGCCTGTAATTCCTTTTTTTACGACTTTGAGAATTGTTTTCTGCTATAAATCAGGGGGCCCCCTTGTCCAGGAGGATAAACATCTTGCCAAAGTACTTAGGCAGTTGGTCTTCTGCCTGGCATAACATTTGAAAATCTTTAAGCTCATTTTAAAATACAGACCCTAATCAAACTATAAGCCTTGATAAAAATGCAGGCTATGGTTAGATACCTCAACATGGCGGAGACTGTGGTGCTTTAAGAAATAATGGTTTTATTCACATATTTACACCTTCAGTCTGCCTGGAAGGGGTCCAGATCTTACATCATGGCCCAGAGTATTGCAGGCAGTCCTTCCTTCTTCCTTGCCAAGATGAATCTCTTTCTTCTTCCCAGAAGTCCCTTGCCCTCTCCCCCCCCCCAGTAGTTACCCTGGCAACCTTCCAAATCTCCAGTCTCTGGTCACACCTGGTGCTAGAAGTGCCACTGTCTTGTTAACGACCCACAATGGCTCTCTTAATGGCCCTAGTTTGGCCAGGCTACCTGGGAATTCCTTTGCAGTTTATATTCTCCATTCATATCACCAATAACCCAAAATCCTAGCATTTATTAATTTTAGTATTTAGGGGTACATCCCCAGTTCTGTAACTATATGTACACACACACACACACACACACACACACACACGCACCGGTATATATATATATATCTCGTATTTTTCGCTCTATAACACGCACCCAACCATAACACGCACATAGTTTTTAGAGGAGGAAAACAAGAAAAAAAATATTCTAAACGAAACAGTGGATGTATGATTTTTGTGGTTCATGCTGTGGCCACAGACATGTGATCTGACAGTGAGTTTGGGGTAGCCCAATGCAAAAATCCTGAGGATCCATGTGGATCCATGCTTTGTAACCACGTTTTTGCACCACTGGGGCCCCAGGCAACAGTGGGTGCGTGATTTTTTGGGTGCAAGCTGTAGCCATGGACATGCTATCTGATCTGATGGTGAATTTGGGGTGACCCAGTGCAAAAATCCTGAGGATCCATGTGGATCCGTGCTTTGTAACCACGTTTTTGCACCACTGCGGCCCCAGGCAACAGTGGGTGCGTGATTTTTTTGGTGCAAGCTGTAGCCATGGACATGCTATCTGATCTGATGGTGAATTTGGGGTGACCCAGTGCAAAAATCCTGAGGATCCATGTGGATCCTTGCTTTGTAACCACGTTTTAAGTGGGGAGGGAAGGAAAAGCACTAAAGAAACAAGGGGTGGGGTGGGTGGAGAAGGATACTATTAATAATGCAGAAGAGGAGTATAAGAGGAGAAGGCTCCTCTCCTCTCCCGCTTTGCTCCTTTAAAGCAAGCAGGCTCTGTCCCTCTCTCCTCCCCACTCAGCGGCTCTTCTCCCGCTTTGCTGTTTCAAAGCGAGCCTTGGAGGAGGGAAGGAAGGGGAACCATGGATCCTCTGCTCACGACTGCAGCAGATCCCCCCGTCATCTGTAGGCATTCACTCCATAACACGCACAGACATTTCCCCTTACTTTCTAGGAGGAAAAAAGTGAGTGTTATGGTGCAAAAAATACGGTATATATATATATATATATATATATATATATATATATATATATATATATATATATATATATGCTTTCGTAGATTTTCACGGGTACAGGAATGTAGGTTTTGGTGTCTTCGGGTGTCTTCCCGTGTAAGAGTTGGGGTGTCTAGGCGACGTTTCGACGAGGTCTCACTCGTCATCTTCAGGCTGGTGCTTTCGGCTTCTTGTTACTAGAACAGAGCAGGATCTCAGTGTTTGAGTTCCTATAAATACTGTTGAGGGGGTGTGGTGTATAGCCTCCAACGTTCTGGGCAGATAGGAAGTTCCTAGGTTAATGTGCCTTTTCTTCTTTTGTTCATTAATTACTTGAGGGATATCTTGAGTGATTACTTGAGTGATATTCTGAGTACCACTTAGGAGGGTCATTAGGTGTGGATTAGTTGCTAAAGCTTTCGTGTCTTGACCTCTTGACCTTGTGAAGAGTTTTTCTGAGAAGATGGTTGTACTGCACTTAGTTGTGCTCTGGCTTGGCTTCGTGTATAGGGGCGAGCTGTGGTTTTGTGCCCTGTGCCAGCCAGATCTGTGTAGGGATTGCAGGGGGGTGCAGCATCCGGAGGTGCCACTATGGTTTGGCTACTGGATGGTGTCTGTAATTTATCTGTGGAGAGGGTCTGGGTTTGGGTCTGGTGTGGTTGATTGGAGATGGCGTTCTGTGTGCCTCTGGTTCTGGTGTCGGTTTTTGTGGGGAGGGCTAATTTCCAGATGTCTGGCAGGCGGGACGTGTCGTCACGCTTGTTCATGTTGTGAGGGTGTTTCTCTATCTCGATGGCTTCCATGATTATTCTCTTGTGGTGATGTTCCATGTTAAAGAGCAATTTGGAATCTGCAAAATTAATTTTGTGTCCTGTTTCTTTCATGTGTTGGTAAAGAGAGGAAGTTTTTTCTTCTTTTTTGACGGCATTCTTGTGTTCTGCGATACGTGCATTTATTCGTCTGTTTGTTTGCCCAATGTACGTGGCTGGGCAGACTTTGCAGGGTATTTCATAGACCCCTTGGTTTTCTAACTGGATTTTATCTTTTGGGTTTCTGAGGATATTGGCTATTTTTTGGTTGGTGCAAAAGGCTGTTTTGATATTGTGTTTATGGAGGATTTTGCTAATTTTATCTGTAGTGCCCTTGATATAAGGAAGGAGGGCCATGCCATTGTTTTCTTCTGTGTCTTGGTTTTTGGGGGGTGTTTCTTTTTGGATTAGCTTCGTAACCCTGTTTTGCTGGTATCCGTTGGCGATTAACACATTTGAGAGATTCTGTAACTCAGTTGTCAAGTGGTCTTTGTCAGCCAGGCGTTTGGTTCTGGAGATGAGAGTCTTGGCTACGGAGTTTATTTGTGCAGGGTGGTGGTGTGATTGTGCATGTAAGTAGCGGTTGGTGTGTGTTTTTTTCCGGTAGATAGTGTGTCCTAGGGAGCCATCAGGTTTTTTGTAGATTAGGACGTCAAGGAAGGGAAGTTGGTTGTTGGCTTCTATTTCCATAGTGAATTGTATTTTGGGGTGTAGGCTGTTGAGATGTGTGAGGAAGCTATCTAGTTTTTCCTTCCCGTGTGGCCAAATTACAAAGGTGTCGTCAACATATCTGAGCCAAAGTTTGGGTTTGTGTTCTGACTTGTCTAAAGCATTGGTTTCAAAGTGTTCCATGTACAGATTTGCGATGACCGGTGAGAGGGGTGATCCCATAGGTGCTCCTTCTATCTGTTTGTATCTTTGTCCATTGTGGATGAAGTACGTGTTGGTTAGGCAGTGGTTGGTCAGGTCCAGGATGTATTCGGGGGGATTGTATTTGTTTTGAATGGCTGTCAAGGCTTCATTAATGGGCACTTGTGTGAAGAGAGATACAACATCGAAGCTCACAAGTAGGTCATCGGGATGTAGGTTTTGCTTCTTTATTGTTTCTATGAACTGGAAGGAGTTTGTAACGTGTGAAGCGATAGATTCTGCATAGGGCTGAAGTTGCTTAGCGAGAAATTTAGCGAGATTTTGTAGAGGTGAGCCTATGGAGCTGACTATTGGTCTGAGTGGTGTTCCTTCTTTGTGTATCTTGGGGAGACCGTAGAGTTTGGGGCATCTGGATGATTTTTCTCTGGGGATGATTCTTAGCTGGATTTCTTCACTGATAGGAGAGGCTTTTATTTTGGATTTGGTGGTTTTTTCCAGATAGGTGGTGGGATCTGTTTTTATAGGTTGGTAGGTAGGGTCTTGGAGTAGATTTGATAGTTTTGCTTGGTAGTCCGATGTGTTCATCACAACAGTGGCATTACCTTTGTCTGCTGGGAGAATGATTATGTTGTTGTCTTTCCTCAGGTTGGTGAGTGCTTTCTGTTCTTCTTTGTGTAAATTGCTTCTGGGTGGTTTGCTGGAGCAGAGGATGTTGGTGACTTCAAGTCTGATTTTATTGGCTTCATCTGGGTTGATTTTGGTTAGGCTAGCTTCGACTCCGCATATGATGTTTTCCGTGGGGATGCGTCTCGGGGCGACTGCAAAGTTGAAACCTTTGGAGAGTACTTTGGTTTCAGTTGAGGTGAGGATCCTGTCTGATATGTTATGTACTGTTTGTTTCATGGGTTGTTGTGGAGGGTGGCTGGGCTTCTGGCGTTTCTCTAGTTTGTGGAGTTTGTTGGTGTGTATGTCTGTCTTATGTGAGGACTCTGTTTCAGCTCTCCAAACGGCTAGTTGTTTGCATTTGTCCCAGAGTGCAGGGTGGATTTTGTTACAGAGTTTGAGGTGAAGAGTGAGCAGATCTTTGTTGGTTTGGTTTAGTAGGTATCTTTTCTTATGTAGTTCGTTTCTGATTAGGGATAGTTCAGTTCGTTTCAGGATCCTTTCGGTAGCTGGGGTTTTAGAGTGGAATTTAAGTTGGAAGCATGTGGGAATTAAGTTGTTGTCTCGGCAGTTGCGTAGGAACAAGAGATCACATAAGATGGTGGCTCTTCGGATTTCTAGTTTCTCGTAGGTTCTTGTCAGCTGGAAGGTTTCCTCCCCGTAGAGGTGAGATATTTGCTTTCGTAGATTTTCACGGGTACAGGAATGTAGGTTTTGGTGTCTTCGGGTGTCTTCCCGTGTAAGAGTTGGGGTGTCTAGGCGACGTTTCGACGAGGTCTCACTCGTCATCTTCAGGCTGGTGCTTTCGGCTTCTTGTTACTAGAACTAGCCGTTTGGAGAGCTGAAACAGAGTCCTCACATAAGACAGACATACACACCAACAAACTCCACAAACTAGAGAAACGCCAGAAGCCCAGCCACCCTCCACAACAACCCATGAAACAAACAGTACATAACATATCAGACAGGATCCTCACCTCAACTGAAACCAAAGTACTCTCCAAAGGTTTCAACTTTGCAGTCGCCCCGAGACGCATCCCCACGGAAAACATCATATGCGGAGTCGAAGCTAGCCTAACCAAAATCAACCCAGATGAAGCCAATAAAATCAGACTTGAAGTCACCAACATCCTCTGCTCCAGCAAACCACCCAGAAGCAATTTACACAAAGAAGAACAGAAAGCACTCACCAACCTGAGGAAAGACAACAACATAATCATTCTCCCAGCAGACAAAGGTAATGCCACTGTTGTGATGAACACATCGGACTACCAAGCAAAACTATCAAATCTACTCCAAGACCCTACCTACCAACCTATAAAAACAGATCCCACCACCTATCTGGAAAAAACCACCAAATCCAAAATAAAAGCCTCTCCTATCAGTGAAGAAATCCAGCTAAGAATCATCCCCAGAGAAAAATCATCCAGATGCCCCAAACTCTACGGTCTCCCCAAGATACACAAAGAAGGAACACCACTCAGACCAATAGTCAGCTCCATAGGCTCACCTCTACAAAATCTCGCTAAATTTCTCGCTAAGCAACTTCAGCCCTATGCAGAATCTATCGCTTCACACGTTACAAACTCCTTCCAGTTCATAGAAACAATAAAGAAGCAAAACCTACATCCCGATGACCTACTTGTGAGCTTCGATGTTGTATCTCTCTTCACACAAGTGCCCATTAATGAAGCCTTGACAGCCATTCAAAACAAATACAATCCCCCCGAATACATCCTGGACCTGACCAACCACTGCCTAACCAACACGTACTTCATCCACAATGGACAAAGATACAAACAGATAGAAGGAGCACCTATGGGATCACCCCTCTCACCGGTCATCGCAAATCTGTACATGGAACACTTTGAAACCAATGCTTTAGACAAGTCAGAACACAAACCCAAACTTTGGCTCAGATATGTTGACGACACCTTTGTAATTTGGCCACACGGGAAGGAAAAACTAGATAGCTTCCTCACACATCTCAACAGCCTACACCCCAAAATACAATTCACTATGGAAATAGAAGCCAACAACCAACTTCCCTTCCTTGACGTCCTAATCTACAAAAAACCTGATGGCTCCCTAGGACACACTATCTACCGGAAAAAAACACACACCAACCGCTACTTACATGCACAATCACACCACCACCCTGCACAAATAAACTCCGTAGCCAAGACTCTCATCTCCAGAACCAAACGCCTGGCTGACAAAGACCACTTGACAACTGAGTTACAGAATCTCTCAAATGTGTTAATCGCCAACGGATACCAGCAAAACAGGGTTACGAAGCTAATCCAAAAAGAAACACCCCCCAAAAACCAAGACACAGAAGAAAACAATGGCATGGCCCTCCTTCCTTATATCAAGGGCACTACAGATAAAATTAGCAAAATCCTCCATAAACACAATATCAAAACAGCCTTTTGCACCAACCAAAAAATAGCCAATATCCTCAGAAACCCAAAAGATAAAATCCAGTTAGAAAACCAAGGGGTCTATGAAATACCCTGCAAAGTCTGCCCAGCCACGTACATTGGGCAAACAAACAGACGAATAAATGCACGTATCGCAGAACACAAGAATGCCGTCAAAAAAGAAGAAAAAACTTCCTCTCTTTACCAACACATGAAAGAAACAGGACACGAAATTAATTTTGCAGATTCCAAATTGCTCTTTAACATGGAACATCACCACAAGAGAATAATCATGGAAGCCATCGAGATAGAGAAACACCCTCACAACATGAACAAGCGTGACGACACGTCCCGCCTGCCAGACATCTGGAAATTAGCCCTCCCCACAAAAACCGACACCAGAACCAGAGGCACACAGAACGCCATCTCCAATCAACCACACCAGACCCAAACCCAGACCCTCTCCACAGATAAATTACAGACACCATCCAGTAGCCAAACCATAGTGGCACCTCCGGATGCTGCACCCCCCTGCAATCCCTACACAGATCTGGCTGGCACAGGGCACAAAACCACAGCTCGCCCCTATACACGAAGCCAAGCCAGAGCACAACTAAGTGCAGTACAACCATCTTCTCAGAAAAACTCTTCACAAGGTCAAGAGGTCAAGACACGAAAGCTTTAGCAACTAATCCACACCTAATGACCCTCCTAAGTGGTACTCAGAATATCACTCAAGTAATCACTCAAGATATCCCTCAAGTAATTAATGAACAAAAGAAGAAAAGGCACATTAACCTAGGAACTTCCTATCTGCCCAGAACGTTGGAGGCTATACACCACACCCCCTCAACAGTATTTATAGGAACTCAAACACTGAGATCCTGCTCTGTTCTAGTAACAAGAAGCCGAAAGCACCAGCCTGAAGATGACGAGTGAGACCTCGTCGAAACGTCGCCTAGACACCCCAACTCTTACACGGGAAGACACCCGAAGACACCAAAACCTATATATATATATATATATATATATATATATATATATATATAACACCACACATTTTATTTCCTTTTAGATTTACAAAGAACTAAAGAACTCATACAAAAATGCATCGTGTAAGGACTGGCTAAATAAGTTACACTGAAATTATAGACTAGATATAAGGCAGAATGGCTGACGTAGTTAGATTCATTTGGCAAATCTGCACACGCATTCTCTAAGCACTTCTTAATCTTAAACAACCATTTAATCAGACAATGACAGAATTTTGCATGCAACAATACAGCCACAATAATTAGTACATTCCATTATGTTTTCTTTCTTATGGAGAGGCCAAATTAATGGTGCTATCTGTTTCTCTGGCATTTTATTTCTCTAGATGTTGCAGACGAGAATACTAATGTTTTTCTCATTAACAACATTTTTTATTTAAACTTTCTTTTGTCTTGGTCCTCTGCAGAATAACTTGGAAAAAAGTCCTACTGAGTACAGTGGCATTTACTCCCAAATCCATGTACATAGGACTGCAGCAGCTGTTTCTCTTTTTTACTTGACAATTCCAAAGCCAAGTTTATTTATTATAGAATAAACTGAACCATGAAGTTAGAGGGGTCTAGTAAGCTGCATGATGAAGGAATCCCAGATCATGAGCATTCCCAACATGGGAATGAAGGTCTTCTGCATGTAGACCTCCAGCAAACGAGAGCTACCCTTCACCTCCCACTCACCACGAACTAGTGATCAAATTGCTCTTACTGTTAAGATGGTTCTCTTGATGATCAGCTGATATCTACCCTGTAACCAAAGTCCATTAAATCTAGTCCCACCATTGCACTTGACTTAATGCTGCTGATGTTTTAGTCACTTTTTTGTCTAGCATGCAAAACATCAGATTAAAGCATCTTTGCTGTCAACTCAAAATATACTTTTTCAGATTAACAGATAGCTTTGAGTTGCAATTACTAAAGTGGGATGGGATTGTTAGCGACTTGGGGTTGGAGAAGGGTAGGGTTGGATTTCTGAGGTTAGTCATCTAGCATTGCCCACCATATTATTTCATGTGAATGAAGGGGTTGGTTTGAAAACATGGGTACGTACCATACGGGCATCATTCTACAATACTATTCATCCAAGAGACTCCTAATATTGTGAAACTTCACTTGCTTCACAGTGTTTTGTACCTGCTGTTAATTTGTGCTACTTAATGAATTTTCTGCGCAGTTGTTTCAACAGCCAGAACACTGTGCTATGCAGCCTCTAAAGCTGTTTTTTATTATTTAAACTGCAATCCTAAATTCCCCACCCCCAGGCTTGTGGGGCTTTATAAAGTGGGTGGGGACCTCTCCCATATCCACAGCCCTGCTACACATGGCAGCTGGGGTGGAAGTAGGGGAGCAGGCAGACCAGGCCCAAAACAGTCGCAGGATCTGACAGATTAAGGGCTGGCTCAGCCCTGCCCCCTCCCATCCCTGGAAGGATCCCACCCACATACTTCCACCTGCACATTCATCAGGTGGAAGCGAGAGCTCTGCACCAGTTGACACTACCATCCTGTCCAAACCCGGCACAATAGGAGTTTGGAATGCTCTGTCATTTACTGTATTTTTATCTTGTTTTTCAGACAGTTGTTGTGAATTCCCCTTGTGAATGTTCTTTCATGATAGCAGTTGATGGCTCTTTTTCAGGCAAGGGCCATAGTTCAGTAGTAGAACACCTGCTTTGCATGCAGAAGGTCAAAGTTTTGATCACTGGCATCTCCAGGTAGGGCTGGGAGGGGAACCCTGCCCCAAATCTTGGAGAGCTGCTGAATGTTGACAATACAGTGGTACCTCTAGATACGAACTTAATTCGTTCCGGAGGTTTGTTCTTAACTTGAAACTGTTCTTAACTAGAGGTGAGATTTCGCTAATGGGGCCTCTTGCCGCTGCGCCGCCAGCACACGATTTCTGTTCTCATCCTAGGGCAAAGTTCTCCACTCGAGGTAACTCTTCCAGGTTAGCAGAGTTTGTAACCTGAAGTGTTTGTAACTCGAGGTACCACTGTACTACGCTAGATAGACCAATGGCCTCACTTGGTATAAACAGTTTCCCGTGTTTCCACTGAATGGATTAGCTGCATGGGAAAGGGTTTCCAGACAGCTACCAGAAACAGTGAGTAACATGTAAAGCAACCCTGGAAACTAAAGGGAGAATGCAGTGGAACCTGTAAAGATGGGGGGGAGGCAATAGGAAAAGAGGCACAGCAGTGGCTTGTATAAGGCAGCTTTCTGTGTTCCTTTGGCCAATGGGTGAGGCCAGAGTGTCCTTGCTTCTGCAGTTCCAGGGCAACTGGTGGACAGAGCAGAGTAGTTTTTTTCGAAGGAAGGAGAAGGGGAAACTAAGTTCCTTGTAGCTCTCCCTTCTTGGGCTGATGGTTGAGACTGGGAACTCCCTCTTGCCATAATGTCCTTTCCATTGTTCCTTGATTCCTCGGCCTCATGGCAGAGGCCACTGCAGTATCAGGGAAAGGAGTAGCTTGCTTCTCTATGGATCCACCATATTATCAGGCTAAGGTTCTACACAACTGGTTATAAATAGGATTCTTTGTAAGGAAACCTCCTCTGCTGAGTCTGATATGACAAGCATATTTAAAGGTAAGAACCAAGTAGGAGGATTGCATCAGCAGCTATGGATAAATCACTGTTTGTAGTAAATTCAGTTCTATCTCTGGTGTTGGCTCCAAACTAAGCTAGATCATTGCTAGAGTTGCCTTAGCAACCCTTATTTGTTCAGGCATGTATTTTGGTAACAGTACCAACAACTAGAGGAGGACTTTCTGAAGCAAAATAAAGCTGGCAAGGGATTTCAATGGTTATATCAACCTACTACCTGCAGCTCTCTTGACTGTTTTCCTGACTTCTGGGAGCTCCAAGATTAACCAGTGGTTCCTGCTCTTCAGATTCTCCAGAGATTGAGTTTTCCCTCTACCATGCTGTAGTGCACATATGTCAGTCTTAAGCAAGATCCATAACTCCCCGTTCATGTGTTGTCCCCCCCCCCCCAGGGAGAATGCTTAAATAGGGCATTTAAGGTATATCCCATTGAGTTCAGCAACTAATAATACTGAGTTATGTCTGCTTAATCAGAATATTGTGAAAGTGATTGCTGAGTCTTTCCCATTAACCACATGCAGCCATGACCAACTGAACCTTTCTTTGTAGGTGTGCATTCAGAATTCTAGCTTTTTAAGTGCTGTATAAGTAAGAACTATTGTCAAGCTGTCATTGAGAAACAAATTGCTTCATTCCTTTTGTGAAACCCAGGATTCACTGATGCAGTGGTGTCTAATTGAATTTTTATAGTGCCAGAACAATAGCACTGACAAACAATAGTTCTCAGAGTTTTGATCTGTCACCCATGCATCTTAACACACTCTCAGCTATTCTTCAAGCTAAGGAGAAAGGACTGATGAGCAAATGATATAAGGAACAGCCTTTGTCTAAATCAGTGTATCCTCTAGTGTTTCAAACAGAAGTCCTTTTTCCAGCCTGTTTCTGTGAGATGCAAGATTTCTTCTTTGGCAATTGCTCATAGCCGAATAAGATTGACTTCCATGAATACAGTCTTAACAGTGAGTCCATAAGTGACTGTAAAGGCCAATTCTGGATACACACATCCTTCCACAGTGGGGGCATGGGTTTCTGGGCAGGAGTTGGTCATGGTGAGGGTTTGCCAAACATGCCTTCTTCTTAGAATGTTTCTCCCGTTCATCCTAAGTTTGAGCGTCTTCAAAGCCCATGGCACCTTTGGTAAAGGCTGTTCTCCAATTGGAGCGCTCACAGGCCAGTGTTTCCCAATTGTCAGTGTTTATACTACATTTTTAAAATTGCCTTGAGAGAGTCTTTAAACCTCTTTTGTTGACCACCAGCATTGCGCTTTTCATTTTTATGTTTGGAATAGAGTAGTTGCTTTGGAAGAGACAATAATAAGGCATCTGAACAGTATGAACAGTCCAACGAAGTTGTTGATGAAGAATCATTGCTTCGACACTGGTGATTTTTGCTTCTTCTAGTACACTAGCATTAGTTTGCATGTCTTCCCAAGTGTAATGTAAAATACAATACAATAGTACAATAGCTTTGTAAACAAGCATTTTGGTTTCCCTGCAAATGTCCTGGTCCTCAAACACTCTGTGCTTCAATTGGGGGAAAGCTGCACTCGCAGAGCTCAGGCAATGCTGGATTTCGGCATCAGTGTTGGTGGAAAGATAACTGCCCAGGTAGGAGACGTGATTGATACTTTCCAATGTTACACCATTGAGTTGGATTTGTGGTGCTGTAGCACTTTGGGTCTTTGGATGTTGAGCAATAGGCGAAGCTTTTCATAAGCTTCTGCGAAGATATTTGGGGTGGTTTGGCGGTCATCCTCTGAGTGTGCACATACTACGTAGTCATCAGCATACTGAAGCTCTATGACGGAAGTTATGGTAGCCTTACTCTTTGCTTTCAGCCTACTCAGATTAAAGAGCTTTCCATCTGTTCAAGATTTGATTTCTACGCCAGTGAGGAGTTTCCCTTCTACAATGTGTAGGATCATGGCAATGAAAATAAGAAATAGAGTTGGGGTGATAACACAACCCTGTTTAGCACCTGATCCCACTGTGAATGGTTCATTTTGAGAGCCATTGTTATCTGTGATTGTTGCTGTCATGGAGGAGCCGGAGGATATTCAAGACAAGACAATAGTGGGTTCAATGGAAAAGGTGGTTACTCTTTTCCTTTAGACCACATAAGCAAGGCTGTGGGCAGGGCTTGTCATCTAAGCAGCCCAGGACCTCCATACACACTGCCCAGGCTTTCACCACGGGGAGGTCACTTAGGTGCTGCTAACACAATGGTTTGACTTCACCCCCAGAGGTGCACTCCATTGTCTCTTGAGACAGATGGATGGCAACAACTATGCCACAGTAAATTGAATTAATGTTTGTAGAGGTAGATTTATCAATTCTCCTTAGCAATGTAACTCAAGAATATAACTCTCTTATTATGAGCTGTGTTCATCATATTAGCATATTATGATATAAATTCTTTTGGGGTAGTCTTCTTTCTTCATGTTTGGTTTTTTCCCAATTTAGAATTGAATACATGGACATTTGATTAGGGTGAGGAAATAGGATGCTACTGTGGCAGTATTGAACTGGCAAAGCTGAATCAATTTTATTGACTCCTAATTACATATCATTTCAACCCCCTTGGCATCTTCTTCTTATGGCTTAGATCCAGGAACATAAGAAGAGTCCTGTTGGATCAGAGCAAAGGCCTATGTTGTCCAGCATCCATTTTCCACAGTGTCCAGACAGTTATCAAAGGGAAGCTTATAAATAAGTCATGATGGCAGATGCACCCATGGTTAGGAGTCCTAAGGGGAAGGGGAAGCATTTGTCTGTTGGGGTAAATGGAAAAACATTGCCCGGATGGCATATTTTTAATTATTTGTATGTAATGTTCAAAGTCCATATACAATGAGGAAATTTATATTCCAAGCTTCAGAAGCAGTAATTTACAGGACAAAAAGTGTAACCCACAGTGATGCCCGGTCGTGCAGAGCCAAACTTTGTTTGCCAGTTCTGTTAGGCCACATCCATCCTCTTCTTGCTGAAGCCATTTCCGATTTGGTAAAGAGAGCCTCTGCCTTAGAGATGTGAAAATAACTCACTACAGAATTGCTAAATAGCTGGTGTGTGCAGTTTTGAAAAAAATGTTCATCTATTTCAGCATTTTTAGGAGCTCTGAGGTGAAGCAAGTTTGCTCTAGAATAGATGTTCATTATCAATAATTTGTGATTGAGGTTGGACTCTCATCATCAGAATATTGGATTTTGCCTGTGAAATAGCCAGAAAGATGTGTGCTAGTAAGTTATCATGAACAAACTGGAGTCACATCAGCAGCTAAGCTATTCCACTTGAAATTATTTATGATTACTTGTTGGATGTTGTTCAGGTAAATGGTGAAGTGGGGGAATATGGTTGTGGGTGTTTCCTATTGATGAATGGATCTGTTCTTTTGAACAGTAAGGAATCTTTTTGAAAGAAAGAAAGAAAGAAAGAAAGAAAGAAAGAAAGAGAAAGAAAGAATTGCATAGTTCTCTGGCTATTGATCAGCAGCCAGAGAACTTAGCTTTTAGTGAAATTGCATTAGAGGGGAAAGAGTGCACTTTGACATAACCTTTCTGTTGAGTTCTTTAACTGCTTTGAAATGAAACCCCATTTATTTTTATTTATTTAAAAAAAAACATTGGCCAAGCTCTTTTTTGTTCGGTATATTTGTTATCTTAAAAAAATATGGAATTCAGTTCTGTTTGTTTGTTTGTTTGTTTTTAAATACTATTTAAACCTATTTTACAAAAGCATTTTGTTTAGCAGGAGCATATATAAAACTGCAATTAGTACAAAGATCCAAAGAATCCATATTTCCAATGTCTGTCACTATTAAAATCAGAGTTTTGACAGCCCTGAAAGGATACATGCAACCAAGTATATACATTCCCAGTGATAGTAGCTGTATAGGGTGAATCCATATACGAACACGGAAATAACAAATAAATCAAGCGAAGTAGAAAATTCAGAGACAAGAGAACATAAGGTCATTTCAGCAGATTTGATTCCAGATCAAGAATCATTTTTTGCATAAAGGAAAGGATGGTTTAAGATGGGTATGGGGAACCTCAGACTGAGGGACTGAATGCAGCTCTCCAAGATTTTCTGTCTCCCCACAACACTCTTCCTAGGCTCTGCTCTCTGTCTTCCTTGGGTGCTGTCGCCCCGTCGGAATGTGAGCTTGAACTGTGATAATTTCTCTTGTTTGCCTGGTTGGAAGAAACTTCTGATTTTTTTAGCATAGCCTATTTGTACATAAGTAAGTCACATATGTTGCTTCATCTACTTTTTGCCTCTGGCCCTGCCCACAACTGTCATGTGACTCCCAGAAGGCTTCCACAAGGGAATGTGTCGCTCAAGCTGAAGATGGTTCCTCATTCCTCCTGATTTAAGGTGAAGTCCCTATTGCTTTGAAGTAAATGGTGTTTTCATTTTGACAGCTGTGAATTGTAACAATCTGTAACGTATTGTCGGTTATATGCAAATTTCTGGATTTTGATTTCCAATTGATTATTGTTTTTCCTGTGCCAGTGAGGTAGATGAGAATCTAGATGTAGATGATCAAAGAATCAAAGAATTGTAGAGTTGGGAGGGACCATGAGGGTCATGTAGTCCAACCCCCTGCAGTACAGGAATCTTTTGCCCTATATGGGGCTCAAACCCGTGACCCTGAGATTAAGAGTCTTATGCTCTACTGGCTGAGCTATCCTTTAAGAGTTGCTACCGTTGTAAAATAATAATAATAAAAAAATCAGGTTGCAACCCAAATTTCATATATCAATGAATCCTTCAGGATACTTTTCAGATCTTTCCTCTCAGCAGCCACAAGTGGGGAAGGTGCCCACCCCTCAGCTTGCCCCTGATAGGGCAGTTTCGAACTTCATGATGGAGGCTGGCCAGGGAGGCCTTCCAATAGCCAGTCTCCATGGCAAAATCATTTTGCTCTCTGGGGGTGTGAGGGGCTGCTGTGCCAGGCTGCAACCACCCCCCACCTTCTGACCAGGTAAGCGGCCATTATCCGCCAACTCTCTAAACCACATTTTAAAGGGGATATTTTATTGCTGTCTTACATTAGAGATAAACTCTAAGTTCTAGGGTTTTTTTTAAATTCAAGAGTGCAAGGAAATTACATATTCATCAACATGTCAATCAAGGTGAAGGTACGCAGGATTTTGCATAAATGACACAACACAAATGACTCTTGAGAGACTGCATTATAAAATGCAAGAATTCTGCATCAATACAACCAATATTATTCTTCTCACACCCTTTTTTAAGTCCCTACTCTGGCCTCTTGTCCATTCCCATATCCTGCTTCCCCGGCATTTATCTCCCAACCCTCCTATCCCAATATATCCCTGTCTGTGATATTCACTGCTCCTGTTCCACCACCCATGGTCATCTGAGGGACCCTTTATCCTTCTTAAATGTATCTTCCCTTTCTGTCCCTAATGTCTAGAACTTTATCCCAGAACAACTACATGATACCAGAGCTCTCTCCCTTCTTCCCTTCTTCAAAACCTGTCTACTTCATGAAGACTTTTATCTTTTCCCCCTCATCTTCCATAGAAATGAAGCCTAAGGAGTTATAAGTAGCATCTTCTCATTTACTTCACCTTTTGTAAATGGTAACCATTGGGTCAGTTTAGCAATAAATGAAAACATACTGGCATGCATGCTATAGATGTATAATGCTATTATGTTAATCATCTATACAGTTTACAGGAAAATTAAGATATTTACTATGGATCCTTTTGGCTGCTGCAGAGAGTTATGCTGTTCTGTAGTTGCTACTGTAGATTTATGAACTGAAGCAGCAAGCTTCAGTAGTACTGAAGCAAGCCATCAAACTAAATCCAGAATATTTGAAGTCGGCTATCATGCCTCTCCTTAAATCTTCAAAGCCCCATTGTGCCTCTGGCTTGCAAGGAGACCCTCTCTGGAGCCTGTAAGGATGTCCCCTTTGGACTCTGGGAGAGTCTTCTTGTGAGCCAAATGCACAGCGGGGCTTTGCTGAGGCTGGTCAGGTCTCTCACCCCATTTCCGGAGCCCAGATGAGAGCTGCTAGAACACTGTTCCAGCGTGTTCTAGCTGAAAAAAACGCCCTGGAAACACAGAGGCCATTTTTGTCTGGAGCTTTATAGTAAATATTTGTATTTTCCTAATATTATGAAAGTGTATGTATGAATAACTTCTCTAGGTCTAATTAAATCTCATCTGGGATTATGGAAAGCTGCATTGGTTTGCTTTCAGACTCCAGCTATTGTTATTATGTAAGTTCAATCTGATTTTTCTGATGGTTCACCTCAGCTGTCCCATCCTTCTGAAGCAGTTTGTTTGTTAATTCAATAAAGGCAGCACATTGTGTACATTCCCAGCCCCCCACAGGGTGAATATTGACATGATGCTGTTAAATTGTTAGTAAAAATGGGCACGCAAACTTCTTCAGAGAATGGAAAGATTGTATTATTGACCACTCTGCATAGTATGTCTGCTTTCCCTTGGAGATCACAACTCTTTAAGCAAGCAGTTTTAAGTCATTTTGAGAATGTTTTTTAAAATGTTCCTTTTGGGGGGAAATGATTAGAAAATACAATCAGTATTTTTCATCCAGGCTTTTGCATAGGATACAATTTTGGTGGATGGTGACCTTCTGTTACATACAGTTTTATGCCTGAAGCACTTTTTAAGCACTGGCAATGATTAACATTTGAGTAGTGCTGTGACGAGCTGCTCAGGTGCCCACGGGACGGGGTGAGCTGGGCAGGGCGTGCTGCGCAGAGTCCATCCACGGCCTCCCCCTCAGCTATAGGGTGCCTGAGGGAGAGGCAGCGGGCAGTCGCAAGCCCCACACTGCCGTTTTGGGCAGTGTGGAGCCTGCAGGTGCCCGAGTCACTGTGTCACTCCTAGGAGAAACACATGGCCCAGGCATGCTGCATCCCCCCCCCCCCCGCAGTGTGGTGCCCAGTGCACATAGTCGCTGCCCGCCCCCCCAGGTACGCCTCTGCATTTGTGTTAAATTGCTAAGTAGATTGTTTTGCACTTCCTTTTGCCTTTCCTCTAGTTATGATTCTGTTCCTCCTTCCAAAACCCCCAGCGGTCAGCGTTCTCAGAGATTATTCATGTGGTCTTTGACCCTCATCCTCCCCACAATACCCTCTATTTAATGTTATCATATTGCCTTTTTTACCAGGATGATAGGAGTACATTTCAAAATTTGACTTCCTTCCCCCTCTTTCTGTGGTTCCTTAACTTATTTTTAATATTTTCTGCATATCCAAATTAATTTAATTTGATCATTTATTCGTCTACTTTAAATATATACTCTTATAAATCATTTCCATTCTTTTATAAACAGTTTGTTATCTTGATTTCTTATTTTTTCAGTAAATTTCGCCATTTCTGCATATTCCATAGGTTTTTGTATCCATAATTTCATTCTTCTGAGGCATAGTTAAATAAACAACACTTACAGGAAAATGCATCATAATCCCCTTTCCTTTTCAGCTCTCCATCCTAGTCTGCTTTACAGTTGTTAATTTAAACACACATGATACTCATCAGCAGCACATGATCTGGTCAGATAAGGTTAAACTGCCAAAAGCCATGAAAAGGGGTACACAAAGCTTAATTTGTGTCCTTAATCCCTCTTACTGCTGTGCCTGGCAAATATATTTAAAAGACTGTATCCATACCCTGATTCTTTAGGCAGCAGATTGTCTCTTTGGGAAACAGTTTTAGGATTTTGTACATGTATGTTTCCATCTATGTCAAAGTGTTTTGACAGTTTAGTAGTAGTTTATACCTGGCTGCAATGTTTGCCCAATTCATCAGTTAGATTGACTGGTAAAAAAACCTTTCGATTGGCTGAAAAGGCGTCCAACTGATATTAAACAGAAAGTAGTGGCTTACAAGGTTCTGAAACACTTCAAAATACAATTGTTAAAAAACCACCAAAACTAGTATTTGAAGATTTTTTTCAAGAACAGCACAAACCAGAATGTAATCTCCCATATGCAATCTCCCAAGGAGGGAGTTCCAAAAGTGTGGAGCCACCACTGAGAGAGCTCTGTCCCAGCCTAATAGCTCTTGCTGGCAGATCAAAGAGGCCTCTCCTTGTTTATCTCAGTGCTTGGGCAAGCTCATTCCATTGTAGGTGGTTTTTCAGATAGGATGGTCCCAAACTCTTTGTGGCTTAAAAGACCAATACCAGCAACTTCAGTTGGGACCAGCAAAATAGGTAGCCAGTGTAACAGATGCAGATAGGTATACTGGGCCAGATGAACTGCATCCAAGAGTATTAAAAGAACTGGCAGATGTGATCTCAGAACCACTGGCAGTCATCTTTGAGAATTCCTGGAGAACAGGCGAAGTCCCGGCAGACTGGAGGAGGGCAAATGTTGTCCCTATTTTCAAAAAGGGGAAAAGAGAGGACCCAAATGATTACCGCCCAGTCAGTCTGACATCAATACCAGGGAAGATTCTGGAGCAGATCATTAAGCAAACAGTCTGTGAGCACCTAGAAAGGAATGCTGTGATCACCAATAGTCAGCATGGATTTCTGAAAAATAAGTAATGTCAGACTAACCTGATCTCGTTTTTTGACAGAATTACAAGCCTGGTAGATGAAGGGAACGCAGTGGATGTAGCCTACCTTGATTTCAGCAAGGCATTTGACAAGGTGCCCCATGATATTTTTGTAAAGAAGCTGGTAAAATGCGGTCTTGACTATGCTAACACTCAGTGGATTTGTAACTGGCTGACTGACTGAACCCAAAGGGTGCTCATCAATGGTTCCTCTTCATCCTGGAGAAGAGTGACTAGTGGGGTGCCACAGGGTTCTGTCTTGGGCCCGGTCTTATTCAACATCTTTATCAACGACTTGGATGATGGACTCAAGGGCATCCTGATCAAATTTGCAGATGACACCAAACTGGGAGGGGTGGTTAACACAGGATCACACTTCAAAACGACCTTGACAAATTAGAGAACTGGGCCAAAACAAACAAGATGAATTTTAACAGGGAGAAATGTAAAGTATTGCACTTGGGCAAAAAAAATGAGAGGCACAAATACAAGATAGGGGACACCTGGCTTGAGAGCAGTACACGTGAAAAGGATCTAGGAGTCTTGGTTGACCACAAACTTGACATGAGCCAACAGTGTGACGCGGCAGCTAAAAAAGCCAATGCAATTCTGGGCTGCATCAATAGGAGTATAGCATCTAGATCAAGGGAAGTAATAGTGCCACTGTATTCTGCTCTGGTCAGACCTCACCTGGAGTACTGTGTCCAGTTCTGGGCACCACAGTTCAAGAAGGACACTGACAAACTGGAACGTGTCCAGAGGAGGGCAACCAAAATGGTCAAAGGCCTGGAAACGATGCCTTATGAGGAACGGCTAAGGGAGCTGGGCATGTTTAGCCTGGAGAAGAGGAGGTTAAGGGGTGATATGATAGCCATGTTCAAATATATAAAAGGATGTCACATAGAGGAGGGAGAAAGGTTGTTTTCTGCTGCTCCAGAGAAGCGGACACGAAGCAATGGATCCAAACTACAAGAAAGAAGATTCCACCTAAACATTAGGAAGAACTTCCTGACAGTAAGAGCTGTTCGACAGTGGAATTTGCTGCCAAGGAGTGTGGTGGAGTCTCCTACTTTGGAGGTCTTTAAGCAGAGGCTTGACAACCATATGTCAGGAGTGCTCTGATGGTGTTTCCTGCTTGGCAGGGGGTTGGACTCGATGGCCCTTGTGGCCTCTTCCAACTCTATGATTCTATGATTCTATGACTGTGATCTTGAGCTCCTTGAGTTCCTATAAGCATCCCAGCTACTGCATTCTGTACCAACTGCAATTTCCAAATCTTCTTTAAGGATAGCCCTCTAGTATAATCTATCTTGTATAAGTACTTATAACCTGTATAAAAATTGCAGGATGAGATGCCTCTTCTAAAATGCTTGCTGCTGTGACATAAATGCAGTTTATTTCCATGTATGTTTTAGAATTAGGATGTTGGAGGTCATTCTGAAATCTGAAGTGAACCAGCCACAGCTGGTTTTGAATTTGATAGATTTCACAGGCTTCCATGTTACAGTGTATTAAATTTATCCAATGTTTCCTTTTTTGGGGGGGGGGGTTCAGAAAAAAGCCAACCATGATTCATAAATAACACCTCTTTTCAATGCTAATAATATAATATAAGTAAGGATATAACAGAATGAACTGTCATCTTGTTCTCTTATACTTGTGAACATGTTTTTTAATATATAAAAGAGCTTCATATAATCACAAGTCAGATGAAAGCTTGGGTGATTAAGTGCACAATGCATGTCTACTCAAAAGTAAATCCCACTGAGCTCAGTGGGGCTTACACCCAGGTAAATGGTTATAGGGATGCTCTCCCAGAGTGCCCAGGAACAGATTTCACTGACTCCCCCTGCACTGTGATAACAAAAATAGCACTATCTTTATTGAATTCCTTCCTGAGGCAAAATCCAGATTGATGTTGGTGCATAAAAATAATTGTAGGAATGATTTGGCCTTGAGTGCCCAGTGGAGGGGATTGGCATTCATTTTTTATGAGCCTTCATAAGGCCACTGTTTTCCCATTGGTGATTGATCGCCATTATGTAATGGCACCGTTTAATACACACTTGTCAGGGTGGCTGAGGAAGGTCAGTTCAATTGTGGCTGCCACTGTTTAGTAGGTCCTAGAAAGGTTGCAGACTAGATTATTTCATATAAAGAAGCCAGCAGCTTTTTAATTTGTTTACTGGCTCTTGGGGAGCTGGTTGCCCTTTCTTTCTCCTTTTGAAGCCTGAAGAAACTATGCTGTGATTCTGAAGTCATGCTGCTCCTATTGACTGATGCCCACAGCACACAGTGCCATTTAATGAACTCGTGTTAAAAGGCATGGGGGGGGGGCCTTAAGTCTCATTTGGCACAAAGATCTGGTTTTGGTGGCATTATCAGTGAACACCCAACACAGCCCAGGGTCAAATCTCCTCCTCCTGGGTAAGCTCAACTTACCCAGGGTCCTGATATCATCATGATTAGCATTCCCCCATCCTTGCCAGCGGCAGCCAGTGTCAGGAGGTGGAGAAATGTACATTGCAGTGATATTAGGACACTATGTACTTTTGTATTGTACTTCATGCTAGGGATGGCTGACTGTCAATTTCAGTTCCTCATTTTTCCAGTCTTATGTTCAGTTCTCCACATTTCCAGTTTGCAGCATTTCTCTTTTTTTGCAGAGGGTGGGTGGGGAGTCCTCATGAAAGTTCATCAGCATTTTAGATTTGTAGAATCATAGAATTGTAGAGTTGGAAGGGACCACGAGGGTCATCTAGTCCACCCCTTGCAATGTAGGAATCTTTTGCCCAATCGAATTTAGGATTCAAACACATGACCCTGAGATTAAGAGTTTAGTGTGAATATTTCAATATACACAAATTTGTATACAGTGTTTCCTACTAGGTGCCTTTTTGCCAAGCAATCTTCCCTACAATAATGCATTTTTGTATGTTACTTTCACTAATATGTACGTTTATATGCACATTTTACCCTTTCTGTTCATATTACTTGATTGGAAGACTGCACGGCAGAATTTGGAAAAGCATGAATTTCAATGGATGGCTGCGCTTTGGTTCACATATTATTTTGAAAAGTATGCATTCTTTAAGTTTGCCTTAAAACATGAACCAAATTGAATTTCTTCCCCTTCTCTCCTTTACACACAGCTGTTCTCTGCAGAAACTTTTTGTCCCGTATTTGACTTTTTAAAAAACCCACACACCTGTGTTTACAATCTGTTGTTCTATTCAATTGCTGAGGTTTACATTTAACATAGTAAAGAAGGGGAGCAAAGTGGGGGCAGAATCTGTGAGTATAATATTGTTAAGCTTTGTTGTAAGACTTCTATTTTTATTACACCCCACAATAGAATTACCTCATATAAATTGTTGGAGTTTATTCAGCAATTCTCCTTAGGTTTTGATGCCTCAGGCACTGACAATTTGTTAGGATATCTCCTCATGCCAAGAGGTTTCCGTAACTGGAAGAAGAGAGCCAACTGCTGATTAAGACTGCTGAATTACTTCACTTCCATAGATTTGAAATAGCAGGTTCCATTGCTATTATGGCCAAAGCAAGAACACCAGCAATTCTAGGAGTGGCTTTTTAGCATAACTGCAGAGCAGGGTTGTATTTAAACCCAAGTTCCTTGATTTAAATACAACCGATTACAGGATCATTTATATCTCAAAATTAATAATTCCAGTCTAACTCAGGGCATTTATGTTAGCCTGACTGAACGTTTTCCCCTCAGCTTTTGTTAAGGGCAGATATTTAAACATCCCTAGAAATGATAGACATTGTGAATATTATTTGAATGTGCCGGACACTGTAGAACATATTATTTTCTACTGTCCATTGTACAACCAGCTACGTAAATGCATGTTATTCCCCTTTTTGGGTAGTTTAACATCATGGCACAATGAAAATATCAGATTCTACCTGTCTGATATTAACCCGGAGGAAACTGCAAAGGTGGCTGAGTTTCTGTCAATAGTATCTCTTAGAGTGGTGAATGGCACAGTTTAGTGGGAAGACACTCCAATGAAAACTTATTTTACTATATATCTTATATGACTGTTTGTTTGTATGTATTTTATTTTTTTTGTATATGAATGTTTTAAGATAGTTGATATCTGTGATATAATAAAGGTTTGGAGAAAGAAAGAAAGAAAGCATAATTGCCCGTATGCCAATAACACTGACTGACTTACATAATAGACTTGGAAGTGCAATCACTCTGCATTATTTAAAGTAAGCAAGCTTCGTCAGTTCAAACGAATAATGCAGCTGAAATTATGCCGTTGGTGCTAGCAGTACTGCACTCATTTATACCCTTAAATGCATGCAAAATTCATTCACATTAAAGTATAATATGTATAAAAAAGAATCAATATTGCTGACAACTATTTGTAATGCTAAACTTCCATAAAATGCATGCAGTCCATCTCCCCGCCCCCCCCCCCACTTATTTTCAGGAATAGGCAGTTTTTGCCCTTTATCTGTGCTGGTATTTCTCTCAGAGTGAAAGACCTTTTACCTTTCTGGTCTTTATTTGTTTATTTAAAAAATGATTCCAATTTTCCAAATGGGATATACCGTATTTTTCGCTCTATAACACGCACCCGACCATAACATGCACGTAGTTTTTAGAGGAGGAAAATCCGTAGGCATGCCACCCATAGGCATTCCCTCCATAACACGCACAGACATTTCCCCTTACTTTCTAGGAGGAAAAAAGTGAGTGTTATGGTGCAAAAAATACGGTAGTTCCTGGGGCAAGAATAATTTATAGAGTTTTTACATTAAAGTAATGAGTACAGCCAGGAAAATGACAAAATCCAGGTGAGGCGACTCCACACATGTCACCTTAAAAGCTAAGCAGATTTATTGTGGCATGAACTGTGGGATTACAGTACAACCTTTTTTTGTGGGAGAGGCTTTTGTAGCAAATCTCTTAGTCCTTAAAATTCCATGACACTCCACCAGGAAGATGGAATGGAAAGAGAATTTCTGGCTGAACGAGTGCTGAGACTCAGCATCCTTAATTCTTCACCAGCATGCATAAACTCCTAAAAATTTAGCTGGGGAAATTAACTAACCTTTCACATTGGTTTGATAACCTCATGTTCTTAAGGGGAAATCATTACTCCTGGTGAGCATCCTGCACTTTGTACAGAAAGTGGAGAATACCGAACACACATTTTTAGCCCTGGACAGTTCTCGTATTTTCCCCTGTGTCACTTCTTCTGAAACAACAAAGTTGACACAGTTGCTGTATTTAGTATGGTGACCATTTCAATTGGGATGGCTTTCTAGTCCAGAAGCTCATATGACAAAATTAGGCTGCATTCCTGTACATACAAACTTTGGAGTAAGTCCCACTGAATTCAGTAGGACTTTCTTCTAAGCCAGCATGAATAGGATTGTGATGTTAATTATTGGTCATCTTCACTTTGTTGAACAGTGGTAGACACTGGCTTCCATTGTGCAGTATTAGTTACTGGTAAATGTCTGTTATGGGCTTTTTGAAACTGAAACTTATTTTTAATGAAATATGGCATAATTAATTTGATTACTGCAATTCCACTGAATTTGCTAATAAGGCTAGTACCAAATGGTCTGCAAAAAACAAACCAACCAAAGCAATTGGAACACCTGCTTGTACTTGAACACTTGCTTCTAGTTAGCGTGGGAATGGAAAGGAGTATATTTTTCATTAAAAATAAATGCATTGATGCCAAGTCCAGCTATACTAGATAAGGCAAATAAGAGCCCTGGTTAAGCTAGGAACCGGAGACAAACACTTAATAGAATATGACATTCAGTATTAGGCTTTGCTGTCTGCATTGCATATGAGGATTAATTTTTCATGTGCTTCCTGACTCACTTTGTTTTTCTTCCCTATCTGATAGAACTGTCTTACTCCTTTAACACAGTTCAGAACCTTTAAGCACAGTTTTGCATACTCGTTTACTTTTGTGGGTTTCAAGGAAGGAGAACTGTCTTCACATTTCTAGCAAAGCAATGCAAGCAGCTTGCTTTTATTTATTTTCTTTAAAAACACCCAGTTTACTTAAGTGTGTTTTAAGGCTCCGTTGTGTGATTTACTGTTTCATTTGCTGGAATGCGTAGGATTGTGGGTTCAAGTGTTCCTACAGAGAGAGAGAGATGAAACGTCCTATGAGCCATGCACATCAGAGACTTTGCCAGCTTTAGGTATAAGTAGGAAGGGTTTGCCAAGCACAGAGGCTGCTGGGAGAGCAGCTCTGTGTTTTTGTTCCCTAATGCAGGATGCTGGAGCAACTGAGGCAAGTTGCTGCTTGTATGGTTGTAGCTTCCATGGCATGCAGGATCAGCTTTTCTGGCTCTGTAAGATATAGAAGGCAAGTGAGTGAGTCAGCCAATTCTGTTCTTCAGTTTTCACTACCAGGAATTCCATATAGTTTAGGGTATTTCAGAATTAAGATCATGTGTCTTGACAGAGACCTGAAAATGAATTTGCATAGAGTATATGCTGCTCATGGTCAGCCACAGTGGAAAATTGATGTGGGCTCTGGGTATCCCAGTCTAATACCTTCTTCCACATCATTGGCTACTTCAGGAGTTCTCAAAACTTTCTATCTCTTGGGCCCACTTGACATACCTGAAAATTGCTGAGTCACAAAAGGGTGGTTAAGGAGCAAAGCCAGTCACAAAATGCTGGCAGATGCAGGCACGTTTGGCATAATCAGCTGGCCATTGCTAACAACAGTTTCTACTGATATTTACTCAGTCCTTGGAAATGGGGAAATTCTTTGCCACATCATTTTTCTTGTACCACAGAGCTCCTCCAAACAAGTACAGACATTTGCTCTGGAGGTACCAGTACTAGCTTCACCATTTTAGGCAGATCCTAAGGCTCTAAGCAGAGAAGGCTTGGTTTTTTTATATTTTCCCCTCCCACCCTCACATCTCTTAAAGTATCTTTATCCATTTCCTGTAATTTCTGCTCCCATTCTTCATCCGCACTCATATTGCACCTGATCCCCTCACCCCAATCCTTCACCGCCACCAGTTTCTTCCATCCATCCTCCTTGGTCCTTTACATTTACTTCTCCTTCTGATAACAGTTTCCTCTCTTAACGCTTCATTTTTATTCCCAGTTTATTAATTTCCTTCAAATGGTGATAACTTTTTGCCTCTCTATTTCCCATCAACAACTCTTCTGAGCCTTTCCTTCTGAAGAGAGAAACCTTCTTTCTCTCATCCACAAACAGATCAAATTCTCTGTCTCCTGACTATCTCTACTCAGCATGCAAGGAGTGGGTGGTGGTGGTTCAATCCAAAGGCTGCAGCATTTTTAGGGGGTGAGGCAGGCAAGTGAGGTGTCAATGAGCAGGCTGTGACATTGAGGCCCATCTGAAAGTGGCCCAAGGCCCATTGATTGGTCCTGGCCTGCTATCTGAGCAACGCTGAGTTAGTTTATAAAAAAAGGAGATTCAAAAATAAATTATTCCATTAAGGGATACACAAAACAGTTTGGCCCTATTATCACCCACTCAAGTGGTTCTCGGGGATCATATTAAAGCACTATTAACAAAAAAGAAAGATACTGTGTCATAGTCATCACTCCTTCAAGAACAGTGCAATCATTTCTTTCTCCTCCACCACCTCCTCCATTTTTTCCCTAATCACAAAATTATATGTCTATATAGAAAAGTGTTTTCTATTTAGTCTTTGTAGTTCATGGCATTTCGTTGTGTTCTATCAACCGCTTTTGAGCCTAGGGCACCTTCATTTAACCAAGGCAATAGTTACTCAGCTTGGTCAGCACTTTTAAACTGCATTATATCACAGTCTGTGCTGTGTCAGAGCCTGCAGTGGAACAGAGGCATTACTCAGCAAATGTTTGCTGGAACTCTGAGACATAACTGCAAATTAAGCACAAATGTGGTCAGTTAATGAGACAGTTTATTCAAAGATGGTTGCACTATCTGGCAGATAACAGACAAGTTCACCCAGTGAGGGGCCCAGGTTGATTTGTTAACCGAAAGGATCCAGTTGTCTGGCTCTGGTGAAACGGAGCCCAAGGACGAATCAGGGGGGCGCACAGCCAGTAAGCCATCTGGAGGAGAGGAGAGGCAAGAAACAGGCAGGAAGGTTCAGTACAGAACAGGAATCCCAAAGGTAGCTCTCTCAGAACCCACAACAGAGCCCAGGAAGCAAAGCATATGCTCAGCCTCAGCTGATCCCTTTGTGCTCCATGGCACTGACTACTCTTCTCAGGCTTTGCTGAGGCAAGCAGAGTCACAAAAGGGCAGCCCTCTGGCTTGGAACCCTGCCTGGATTGATGAGCCAGATTGATGGGGAATAAGGTCCTTTGGGGTGAAGATGTTGGCCCTTTCATGGAAACTTTATGACTTGCAGGCTCAGGGTTCTGATACTCAGGAGCCCTGGACTCAGGGGGTCCCTGGTTGTTAAGCTCAGCCTCAGCTGTGAGACTCATGTCCTGTGTCTCCTCAGAGAGCAACCACTGGTACCTTAACCCTCTGTGTCCATGGTCTAGGTTGCTACTGAATGTCAAGATAATGACACTGGCCATGTCACAGAACAGATTTAAACGTTTTGCTTAGAAAAATCAGTGTTTGTTAAAGCCTTCTTACGTAAATTAACTACGTATTACCACTACGACTGGATGTGTACATCTTTTTTAAAAACCTCATAATTCATAGCAAATCTCCCAACTTTGATACCTTGTACTAGATTCTACGCTATGAAAAGTTGTATTTGTTCCTGATTACATCAGCAGCAATAATGAAGTGTGTGGCTATTGTATACGTGGAAGATATGGTCCCTCACTCAAAAAGTGAGGGTGCCTGAAATGAATCAGGCTGGAAGTGACTGTCACAAATTGTAATTTGCAGGTAGAAACCTGAGTAGAGCCCCTTCCGCAGATGAATGATAGAAGGTATCAAATTTCCCTTCCATTATTTATTAGCATTGCAATATTTCTATGATTAGTTTGTCCTTTGTATTGAACACAGACTAAGAAAATTTAAAACCCTTCACCAAAGCATAATTCGCTGGACTTCCGTGGAACAAAGCCTTCATGCAGTAATCTTTTCAGCCTTTATTTTCCTTCTAAAATGGCATTCCGCAGAGTCATTAAAAACAATGGTTCTACCACTTTATCATAGTTGACCCTTCCCATCTTGACTAGCTTGTTGTAATGGCCAACTGCTGTGCTCCCTAGTAATTGTTTACTCTGGCTGGTGAAGGTTGGGATCAGCCTTTACATATCCTGTGAACCCAAAGGAGCCAGATACTGCTGTGCTGATGTACAGAGAAAGATCAAGCTCACTCACAACAGAAATGCATTGTGGCTATTTCATATCATTTCAACTATGTGTCAAGTTATATTTAAAAAAATAGGACCTAACCTCACCTAAATAAAACATCCGGTCTATTAAAATGAACATCCTTTTAAAAGTTATTTTCCACTGAGTTTCTTGTGCCTGTATGCCCATTATAATTCACTCCAAACCTGTGTTAAGGGTTTTGATTTGTTATTTTTCCTCGCAATGTGCCTTCAGGGCCCCTACTGCATTTAAGCTAGTTTGGGTCTTTATCTGCCTCATCAAGGATAAAGAAGACATGGCAGCTTTGTCCTGTTGGCTGTCTGAGTCACTACACAGCTGTGAACTGGTCCTTCAGCAGATATCTCTTGTCATTGTGCAAATATCAGGCCCTGGAACATGAGAAGGAAATAAATTTCCTGGAATATATAGTACAATTTCTGAAAGAAGGCTGCTATGTGATTCATTTCAGAGACCAATATATTTAATCAATGAGTAGCAGGTGACTGTAATCTACTGGATGGCATTTTCTTTCTAGAAAAAGGGTGCATGGTCTGCTTGAATCACTGATTTGACCTGTGAAGAAAAGTGACACTGCTCTTGCAAGTGGCTTCTTCCTCATTCATTACGCCAACGTGGTGTAGTGGTTAAGAGCAGTAGACTCATAATCTGGTGAACCGGGTTCGTGTCTCCGCTCCTCCACATGCAGCTGCTGGGTGACTTTGGGCCAGTCACACTTCTTTGAAGTCTCTCAGCCCCACTCACCTCACAGAGTGTTTGTTGTGCAGGAGGAAGGGAAAGGAGAATGTTAGCTGCTTTGAGACTCCTTCGGGTAGTGATAAAGTGGGATATCAAACCCAAACTACTACTACTACTACTACTACTACTACTTCTTCTTCTTCTTCTTCTTCTTCTTCTTCTTCTTCTTCTTCTTCTTCTTCTTCTTCTTCTTCTTCTTCTTCCTCCTCCTCCGGTGTACTAACTTGGTGCTTCTTTTATTTCTCCATACATATGGCAAGTAAGATTTCTGGCAGAACTCTCTTACCCCCCCCCCCTGCAACATGAGCAGGTTCAAGTTGTGAAATTAAATCCCACCCCCCCCCCAGTGGTATTGTTTTCTAGAGGGTGACTTGAACAATTCTATCTGCAGAATTTTGCATGACAAATTACTGTGCCTTTACATTAGTGCACACGGCGGGGGGGGGAGACACAAAAAATCTAAGGGTGGCATATTGGGTAGTAAGCATATTTGTTGTGGAAACTTTAACCAACTGCTGCTGCTCTGGCACAAGAATCTGGCAAGTCAGGAAGTCTCTACTGAACCATAGCTTTCTGTTCTGTCTGAGCTGGGAAACTATGGTAGAGCTGCCATATGTTCAAGATTCATCTGTCGGAAATAGCTTTGGGGGGAAATTTCCAAAAATTGTTAGCAATGTCCGGCAAAACCCAGGCGTATGGCAACCCATGACTTTTGGACTAATTTTGGACTAATTTCCCTAAAAATATCTCAAAAATACATTTAAAACTTCATTTTTTTGAGATTTTGAAAAGAAAAAAAAGCTAAAAGACTTTGCCCCCCTCCCCCCCTCCCAAAAGCTCAAAACTTTGCCAAAACAGCTCTACAACTTTAGTGTCTGGATTTTCACTTTTTGAAATATGGCAACCCTAAACTATGGTGAATAGCTTTGTAGCAAGCCAGAAAAGTAAACCAAGGTGTGAGGTTAGCTTAATATCCTGGCCTGTTCCAGAGCTGGCTAATCATAGTATTCTGGTTCTGAGACTATGATTAATGAGATATTTCCTGGTTTGATAGCAGCTGATGTGAAGGATAGAGTACTACTGCTCTATGTGCAAGCAAAAGGCTCAAGCCTATCTCAGGTTCATGTGATCATCCAAACTGGCTCAATATCTTGTTATTCTCCAAGAAGTGGGAGGTAAAATGAGTGTATGAAAGAACAAAAAAAGCTTGGAGATTTGAAAACATGCATATGTCTCTGTGCAAACTGTGCAATCTGGTCTCATGATTGGAAATAGCTGTCAAGGAAATGAAACATGTCCAGGCTTCTTTGAGGATATATTTAATAGTTTAGAAAGGTATTTCATTTTTTGCACCTCTCAGGTGTCCTTGTAGGTATTTCATTTCGGTGTTTACTTAGTTCGGTGCTGGAATTGTGAGGCATTTAAGTTTTTTCTATTTCTGCAATTGGAGTGGGAAAGAAGGAATGAGAAAGGGCATTTCATTTTCCCCAAAGGAAGTGTGGCAAATGGGCTACCCACTTAGGTTAATTATCACCTCCAAATGCAAAAGGTACTTTCTAAAAAGTTATTTTAAATTGTAGATCACTGCATTTAGTAATAAAGGCAGTTAGCGAAACGGAAACGTGTGTGCCCTTTATGCACTCTGCTATTTTATTTTGGGAGCGTGAGGGAGCCCTATCTTCTCTTTTTCCTGATCTAGGTCAGAATAGGAAGCATATCTGTAGCCACAGAGACCCTGGGAAGGGGAAGAGGAAAAGGCTATACAAAAGAGCTAATTCTATTATTTCAAATAAGCATAAGGAAGGCATCAAATCTTTGAAACTGTAGACATCATTGCCTAGACTCCGTAGCCGCCTTTTGTAGGCTGTATTGCAGAAGAAATTAGATGTTATGAGGCACGATGTGCCACAGTTTCGGTTATACTGGTTTCGTGTAAAGTGTGTCGTGTTACAGTACAGTTGTAACTAGAGGTGTGGAATAAATTTATTTCAGTTTGCATATAAAGCTGAATTTATCAAATACATTGTTTTTGAAATAATATGAGAACTGAAAAAAAGCCGTCCATTAAAATCCACAGTTATCTGAATTTTGTAATGCAGTTCTCCAACCAAATAGCATTCAAAGAAATTCATGTATTAGAGGAAAGTGTGCACAAAAAGAAATATATTATTTATTTATTCACTGCATTTATGTACTTCCTTGGGTGCCTTGGCAGAAAGGCAGTATGTAAATGCAATGGATAAGTAGTACTAAATTATTACTAAGACAAACAGTATAACATGTAAAATTGGCGACTGTGGGGAGGGAGAGACAGTCCAACTGGAACATGCCTGGATGTTGTATTTTCATTGTGAAATACTTGTCTAGCAACTTCATATTTATTGAAGAGGTGATAGACAGGTCTGGATGATTAAGAGGGGATAATTATTGTTCCACTTGTACTTCATCTTGCTGATTAGCTGCCGCAGACAGTGACACCCAGTTCTCACTTAAAATCTGTCGTTGCGGAATATATTTGACATTTCCCCCTCTACTAGTGCTGTCATCAACAAACCTTATATAATAAACACCTGCATTTGCTCTATTTAAAAGTATGGGTTGTTTTCCTCATTTATTTAGAATGGTACTCCATGCAAGACTATCTCTCCTAGAGTACTAAGAATTTAGAGCAGTAGTCAGCAGCTGGATTGACCAGATGGTCAGTTCTTTGCAGCAAGTGAGGGTAAGGAGCCAATGCCTTTCCTTCCTAACTTACTGATGTTCATAACACACATGGGCTGGTGATCATCCAAGGGCCATCTTAAAGGATTGATTGTGACTGATGCTAATCTCTGCACTCCACCACGTCTGGCCCAACAAGTTGTAAACATTGGCAAGCCAGAAGTGGCATAGTGCAGTGATGATGACCAGTCACCAGGGATGATGTTGTTGTTTATTCAATTTATACATGCCCTATACCCACAAACAAGACCACAGCATATAAAATCAAACCAGAAACAATAATCCAGTAACCCCCCCCCCAAAAAAAGAACCGCATTCTAAAAGGGTATTGGATGTCAATAAGATCAACCAAAGGCCTGGTTAAAAAGGAATGTTTTTCCTGGCACCTAAAAGTGTATAATGAAGGCGCCAGGCAAACTTCCCTGGGGAGAGCATTCCATAGACGGGGAGCCACTGCAGTAAAGGCCCGTTCTCGTGTTGCCACCCTCCAGACCTCTCGAGGAGGCAGCACACGAAGGAGGGCCTCAGAAGATGATCGCAGGGTCCAGGTAGGTACATATGGAAAGAGGCGGTCCTTGAGGTGTTGCAGTCCTGAGCTGTTTAAGGCTTTATAGGTCAAATCCAGCACTTTGAATTGCCTCCTCCATCAGCATATAGAGTGGGGAAGTAGCTGCAGAAGGAAGAAGGAACCCCTTTACAAAGGGGTTGGAGGAATACTTATCTTTGTCACAGTGTGGCAAGAAGCAGGGTCATATTTTCAGGCTGAGAAGCCTACAGGAAGCAAAGGATTGCTGGCACAGAGAAAGTCAGGACAAAACGGGAGCACAGGGAGAGGAGAAATGGAAGTGGGGAAGAAGTACTGGAATAAGGAGGATGCGTGTAGGAAAAGAGGAGGACCTGATGTTGAACTCAGGCCCAGATTTCCTGCTTAAAGGAACAAGGGATTCAACAAGCATCTTCAAAAGGACGGTTTGGGGCTCTAAAATGTATGCCAGTCCTGTCCATCTTGCACACTCTCCTCACTTACACTGAAAATCTCTACAACCAGATTTAACCACAGACTGCCTATTGCCTATCATAGCAATTGCTAAATGTTGCTGTTCCAGAAAATGAAATTTGCTTGTCACTGTGGGCTAGGAATAAGAGGATGTTGTAAAGAAAAGAAGGGCTGCTGACATCGTGGAATTTACAGAACACGCTTATAGCTGTTTTTCTGTCTCTCTTGCCTCTCTTAAAAAAATTATTATTGTTTTTTAAGTGTTTCCAAATTGTTATGGAACCACAGCAACAAGTAAACAAATAACAAAAATTCAGTAATATATCCAACTAAAGGCAGGTCATACGAAACCAAAACATACTAAGTAATGCCCAATCTAAAATCATTCTCTCCTGCCTTGCTGACAAATTCTTCTTCACCAGTCCCTCCATCTTCAGAACCAATTATTCATTCCCCCTTGGCATTTTCTCCTGTTGTTGCTCTTCACAGAACTTCATTTACTCACCATAGAGAGTGCTTTATTTAGATGATGCTTTGCTGAAGTATGTTTCTTGCTGCAACAAAAGAGCTAAAGACACTACTGCATTCCCCCGCTGAAATCAAATCTCCACAACAAGACTTAGCACAAAGAGCTACAAGTCATGGCACAGTAGCCGATTGCTGGCTCACTTAATTGGCAAGGACAGTGGCACTCTTTGTGCGTCAATGGGCACGAACAACATTGATCACAAGAGGTCTTATGTTTGGGAGAAAATTTGTCCATTTAATTCAGTTTGCCCGATGACATGCTGGCCTTTGCTCTGTGGCAGTTTTGACTTAAAGCAGTTTCAACTAAGGCTGTCATCACAAAAGATTCCATTGTGGCTGGAGTCAGATGTTCCTGAGTTATGTTCTCACCCAGCAAGTGATAGCAGCACGTCGGTTTTACAAGCAGCTGAGAAAGTGGAGCACTTTTCAGCTTAGCATCCTACTCCTAAACATGATTACTGACAATTAAGGTACTAAGTAGCCATTGCTCTCATCATGTAATTAAAATCAGGAGGGATGTGTTCACTAGCTGCACCCTCTCCATTAAATCCCTGTTGCCCAGCCCTGCTGCCTGCCACACTCATAGAGGGCCCTGAACATGCTAGGCTCTAAATAAGCACAAGGAGCCCCCACGATGACTCCCCACTGCAAATATTTGCCCTCCAATGTGTGGAGGGCAGTGGGACCAAGTGAGGAGATTTGATGGAGGAGATGGAAGTAATGTGCCTCCCCACCCCCATCATCTTGTGAACAGGGTCAGGTCTCAGTGACTTCAGATAACCAGGCTTAGGACAACAGCTATGGTGTTGCCCTTTTTTGAAGGGGAAAAAATGTTTTAACACAGTAAATCCAGCTTTGTTTGTCATGGGTTGGAGTTAAATTTACTCAGTGATTCAATAGCCTGTTTGCACTGGATGTCTCTCTGAAGTCTGAATATATAAATCCAGAACACCTGGGATATCTATCTGTCCTCTTATTCCATGGACTCTGAACAAGGAATTAGTACCTCAAGAAGTCCATAAAACCTCTTGTGCTGCCATGCAGTGGAGCTGTCCAAAAAAGCTGCAGTCCAGTAGGACTTGAGAGCCAGTGTGCTGTAGTGTTTAAGAGTGGTAGTCTCGTAATCTGGTGAACTGGCTTCGCGTCTCCGCTCCTCCACATGCAGCTGCTGGGTGACCTTGGGCTAGTCACACTTCTTTGAAGTCTCTCAGCCTCACTCACATCACAGAGTGTTTGTTGTGCGGAAGGAAGGAAAAGGAGAACGTTAGCCACTTTGAGAGTCCTTAGGTTAGTGATAAAGCGGGAGATGAAATCCAAACTTTTCTTCATGATGGAAAGGAGCAAGAAGGGTATGCAAGCAGTAAGGCAAAATGTGTTGAAGAGATCAAAGTAGCCGTGGATCCCAAGGGAGAAAGCTGCAACGTTTCCTAACTTGAAGCGGCTGCATATGGTGGCTAGGAGAATGAGCTCTCAGTCTGCAAGGACTTGGTTCAGATTTCATTTCCGTAATGAACTCACTGTGGAGGGTTGGTTCTACTATTAGGTAAATGTTATCAAACATTTTCATTGACTAATATTTAAGAAATGGATATTCTAATACAATGAAAATATGCTGTTTATTACATGAATCATGAGAGACAAATGGTAATTTAAACTCAAGATGCTAATTAATTTGAGGATGTACGTAATCAATTGATGTAATTCATTTGAGAATTTGTCAAATGCACCTATCTTTTTACTGATACAAACACAAAATACATCCAGAAGGGTGATGTGGAATCTTTCAGATTATGAAAGTCAACAAAGTTCTCTTTTGGAAATCAGGTTTTACAATTCTTCTGCATTTTGTTTACTTTGATTAATAAAGGAAAATGAAAATCTGCTAATTGAGTGTTCATTGTGCAAGAAATTTTGTAGCAGCTTGTAATGGAATATCATAAATTCAAATACCTTTGCTTTGGCAGAATGATGAGGTTAAGGCATTTAGCTAAATGGCTGTGGGGGAAAACCCTGCTACATAAATCCACCAAGCTACATAAACATGGTGAAAGTATCTGTAAATCTTCTGGAATATTTAGACCTCACTCCAAAAACACTTGGACAACCTGAGCATTAAGCGTTCTCTGTTTGTTGTGAGTGTGCTTCCAGGCTTCTGCAAAACAACCTTCTCTCTAGGTCTTTGTATAACTTGAGAGCAGAAGGTGCTTGTCTTGTATGGTCTCTGATGGCTGGTAATTATTCCTGGCAAGCCACTGGAATTCAGGTCACAGCCCCTCTGCCTAGGTAGTTGCTGAAGGGAACAGTTTTACAGCTTCTGTTTTGTCACAAAAAGAGCTCTTGCAGTGGCTTGCCAGGAAGCTGTCTTGAGGGGCTGCTGCTGTTTGGAGGGACTGGTGCTATTTTAGGAACTAGCACTGCTTACGTGCCTGCTCCTCCTCACCCCCAACCTTTACATTTGTAAATAAAGAGATATTATCAAAACAAATCTCACAAGCTTCCAGGACTCCTGCATCACGAGAATCCTGGCACTTGCAAATCCCAACTTTCCTGTCCCACACTAATATATGCGTAGGGTCCTCTCAAAGGTAAGGCATACCACCCTGGAATATGGTAGGGACCCCCACACACCCTGAAGCTTGCCAGATGGTGTTGGTGGCAGATGGCAGCATGGACAGGCATCACTTTCTCCTCTTTTCTGCACTAAGGCACTGGGCAGGCACTGCTCAAAGCAACCTTCAGCCATTCCTCAGAATGCCCCTGGTCAGGCCCTTGGGCCCCACCATGTTGCTGTGCCTGTTCATTGCTGTGTCAGCTCAGGCTGATGCAGTTCTGTTTCCCTTCTCCTTTCTCTCTATCTGAAGGAAATTGGAAACTTTTGCTTTTGATTCTAAACAAACCACAGTTTCCTATGACATTGAAACTCTGGGACCTACAGTTTGCTTAAATTATAGATAACAAGGACAAGGCAGGATCAAACCATCCCCCAAAGAGGGGGGAAAATGCATAATGAAAAAAGAAATAAAAGAGTGTTAATTCATATGTATAGGTACAGATTTAAAAATAATTACTGTAATTTAAATAGAAATACAGTACACACAAATACCCCATAGTGAAATGAGCCAGCCTTTCAGCTTTCAGTAAGAACTTACTGTGTAAGGCCAGCCCATCTCTACAATACACTAACTTACAATAATTATATGATTCTATATAGATGTTGCTGCATAAAATTCCATGCACAAATGATAATCCAGCTGTAGGGCACAAGTGAGCTGCAGCCTTCATCAGATAACTTTCCAACGTAGCAGATGTTGATTTCTTCTCCTCAGTTTTAAAAACTTTCCCTCTGTTTAGAATGTGGAAGCTACTACCCTTTCTTTAGCGCTCAGGCAGGGGCAGAGGAAGAGGTGCGATGGGTGTGGGCCACCCTGGGTGTCACCACTGAGGGGGTGACAAATTGCCGGGCTGCACTTACTGTGGGGCCTGCAGCGCACCCAAGCTACGTGTCTCTCCTGAGGGAGACGCAGTGGCTTGGGTGCACGCAGGCTCTGCGCTGCCCAAACAGTCCGCCCACTGCCTCTCCCCCAGCTGTAGGGCAGTTGAGTGGGAGGAGGTAGGCAGACTCTGGAGGCCGCCGGTTCGCCCTGCTCCTATGGGCGGCTCACCCCGTCCCAAGGCACCCGAGCGACTTCCTCCGCCACTGCATTCAGGTAGTTGCATTGTCTTATCAAATGAACTTTTTAAAGTATCAGGAGCAAAGAAGTGCATAATAAGTGGAAAAGTTCAAACTGTGGAGGTAAAAGGGAGGAAGGCTGCTTTTTTATCTTTTATTTATCTGGGCTGATGCTGCCTCTGCAAATGCCAGCAAAAAACAGATAGTGCTGTGTCCTTGTTTTCCTGATGACCACTGTAATTTGCAGATTTCTTTGTATGGAGAGATGAGTGTAGGCAACATCTCTTTCTACTTCCTGGAGAGTATGAAGCAATATTTTCTCTCCGTTGCCTACTATAATCAAGGTTTCTTTCATCCACCTTTATAACCGAAAATATTACAGTTTGAACCAATGGGTTCAAATTACATTAAAGGAGATTCCACATTAGGAAATTCCACATTAGGAAGAACCTTCTGACACTAAGAACTGTTCTACAGTGAAATGGACTATAGCTCAGAAGGTGATAGAAGTTTTTAAACAGAAGTTGGATGGGCCTCTGCCAGGGATTCTTTAATTCTGATTCCTGCATTGCATGGGGTTGTGCTAGATAACCCTTTGGGTACCTTACAATTCTTTGATTCTATAGAGATGAACACGTGTGATGTCTGCTGGGAGGCATTCTGAGGCCCAAGTGCTCTAAGAATGCAGTAGCATAAAAATGTACCTATTCTTTCCCTGTTCCTAGTTTTAACAAAATATGTGATCTGTGCTCGGCTGATTGGCTGAGCCCAACAGCTTCAGGAACTGATTCTTTTGTTTCAATTTACAGGTTCTCTTTTTAGCTAGCTATATATCCTAGGTAGAAGTAAGACAGAGTTTGATGTCTCACATTCAGACTCAATATATTCTGCAAAAAAAAATGTGTGAAAAAGAGAGGGTGTTAATAGTTTTAGGAGTAGGATTCTTGGTCTCTCAGTAAAAAAACGAAAAGAAATAATGTTAGAATGTTAGAATAAGTGATATAATTTGTTTTATCCATGCTAAGAAGTGTGCTTTGCTTTGTTTCTCTCTTATTCACAGGAAGAAGGTATTGTGAAGGAGATAGACATCAGTCATCATGTAAAAGAAGGTTTTGAAAAGGCAGACCCATCACAGTTTGAGTTGCTGAAAGTGTTGGGGCAAGGCTCCTATGGAAAGGTAAGATTTTACAATGTGCAATATGCTAAGGTGCAATCTGGAATCAGCACTAAATTCAAGAAACAACTTGATCCTTAGCTCATACTCTCTTAAGATCTGCTTTGGAGATTCCAAGGGAGAAACAGTCAATGAGGTTTGAGTAACTTTCCCCCTCTTTTTAGTCTCTTCCAAAGCAGTAAGATGCACTGGAAGGAAATATGCTCATCTTCCCTCCTTCGTACTTAGCACGTTTAACTTAAATTTGTAAGTACTATGAGTCCTCAACACTTCATCAGGTCACTTTGGGCAAAACAGATACTACAGTTGATGCATGGCTGCCATCAAAGCATTAGCACTATGTCATCGCCTCTTCCACTCTTCCTTGGTAAGGCAAAATGGATAAGGGGGTGTCATTGCACTGTCTTGTACAAGCGGTAACCAACTGCGTGGGATAGGGAAATTTACAGCACGCTGATGTTGACATGTCGCCATGTATTTTATGTTCTGCTCATAGGCGCCGACTCCATGGGGCCTGAGGGGGCCCGAGCCCCCTCAAAAATTCGTTTGGGGGGGCTCAGCCCCCCCCAATAATCTCGGGCGACCCTCCAGCAGAGCGCCACCGCCGCCCCTCCCCCAGCCCAAAACGCACAGGGTCGGGCTGCATGCCTCCTGCCCTCCCTCCCGAGCAAAAGCTCCACCCAATTTCCTTCGGAGCTGATTAATAGGCGCAGCACGCTCTCCCCTATTCGCTCACGAGGAGGTGGTGCCACTTTATCTGCATATTCATGAGCTTATTTATTATTCATGAGCTTTCGCGGGCTCCCCCAATATTTTTTATAAGTCGGCGCCCCTGGTTCTGCTCCCTAGCCCCACTCTGAAAACTGTCCAACGCACTGATTGAGCCTGTCAGTCCAGGTCTGCCCTGTGCCATGATACAGCAGGGCTGCCTGACCATGGAAACTGAATGGCTCCTTCCACCCATGCCTTGTGGGAGGCACAATGTGGTCTTGCAGTGGAAAGGGAGACAAGCCGGGTCTTGGGTGTGATCCTGCCTGTGTATAATCTGTTCTGATTCCTGCCCCGCTTCCATCCTCATTTGCCTTTTCAAATCCAATCCCTCTTTAAAGATAAGTAATATGTTTACTATGCAGCCACAACCGTATGATCTCCAATACAATGGCTAATGTTCCTGCCCCTGGCCAAACCACTGCAGTGTGTGTGTGTGTTAAAATGGCTCCACAAAAGAGTTCCGCTTCTTTCTTTCTTTTTAGTTGATGGAGTTATAGGAAATTATTTTGCAGATCATGGTTCCCTTTAAAAGCAATAAGGCATAGTGGTGTTTTGAATCATAGAATCATAGAGTTGGAAGAGACCACAAGGGCCATCGAGTTCAACCCCCTGCCAAGCAGGAAACACCATCAGAGCACTCCTGACATATGGTTGTCAAGCCTCTGCTTAAAGACCTCCAAAGTAGGAGACTCCACCACACTCCTTGGCAGCAAATTCCACTGTCGAACAGCTCTCACTGTCAGGAAGTTCTTCCTAATGTTTAGGTGGAATCTTCTTTCTTGTAGTTTGGATCCATTGCTCCGTGTCCGCTTCTCTGGAGCAGCAGAAAACAACCTTTCTCCCTCCTCTATATGACATCCTTTTATATATTTGGACATGGCTATCATATCACCCCTTAACCTCCTCTTCTCCAGGCTAAACATGCCCAGCTCCTTTAGCCGTTCCTCATAAGGCATCGTTTCCAGGCCTTTGACCATTTTGGTTGCCCTCCTCTGGACATGTTCCAGTTTGTCAGTGTCCTTCTTGAACTGTGGTGCCCAGAACTGGACACAGTACTCCAGGTGAGGTCTGACCAGAGCAGAATACAGTGGCACTATTACTTCCCTTGATCTAGATGCTATACTCCTATTGATGCCGCCCAGAATTGCATTGGCTTTTTTAGCTGCCGCGTCACACTGTTGGCTCATGTCAAGTTTGTGGTCAACTAAGACTCCTAGATCCTTTTCACATGTACTGCTCTCAAGCCAGGTGTCACCCATCTTGTATTTGTGCCTCTCATTTTTTTTGCCCAAGTGCAATACTTTACATTTCTCCCTGTTAAAGTTCATCTTGTTTGTTTTGGCCCAGTTCTCTAATCTGTCAAGGTTGTTTTGAAGTGTGATCCTCTCCTCTGGGGTGTTAGCCACCCCTCCCAGTTTGGTGTCATCTGCAAATTTGATCAGGATGCCCTTGAGTCCATCATCCAAGTCATTGATAAAGATGTTGAATAAGACCGGGCCCAAGACAGAACCCTGTGGCACCCCACTAGTCACTCTTCTCCAGGATGAAGAGGAACCATTGATGAGCACCCTTTGGGTTCGATCAGTCAGCCAGTTACAAATCCACTGAGTGTTAGCATAGTCAAGACCGCAATTTACCAGCTTCTTTACAAGAATATCATGGGGCACCTTGTCGAATGCCTTGCTGAAATCAAGGTAGGCTACATCCACTGCGTTCCCTTCATCTACCAGGCTTGTAATTCTGTCAAAAAACGAGATCAGGTTAGTCTGACATGACTTATTTTTCAGAAATCCATGCTGACTATTGATGATTACAGCATTCCTTTCTAGGTGCTCACAGACTGTTTGCTTAATGATCTACTCCAGAATCTTCCCTGGTATTGATGTCAGACTGACTGGGCGATAATCATTCGGGTCCTCTCTTTTCCCCTTTTTGAAAATAGGGACAACATTTGCCCTCCTCCAGTCTGCCGGGACTTCGCCTGTTCTCCAGGAATTCTCAAAGATGATTGCCAGTGGTTCTGAGATCACATCTGCCAGTTCTTTTAATACTCTTGGATGCAGTTCATCTGGCCCTGGAGACTTGAATAGCCAAGTATTCTTGTACTACCTCCTTAGTTGTTCTGGGCTATGTTTCCTCTGCTGAATCATTTGCTCCAAATTCTTCAGGTCGGGCATTGTTTTCTTTATTGGAGAAGACTGAGGCAAAGAAGGCATTGAGGAGATCAGCCCTTTCTGTGTCCCCTGTTTGCATTTCACCATCTTCTCCTCTGAGTGACCCCACTGTTTCTTTGTTCTTCCTTTTGCTACGGACATACCCATAAAAGCCTTTTTTGTTGCTTTTAACCTCTCTAGCAAGCCTGAGTTCATTCTGTGCTTTAGCTTTTCTGACTTTGTGTCTACATGTGCTGGCTATTTGTTTGAATTCCTCTTTGGTGGTTTCCCCCCTTTTCCATTTTTTGTACACATCCTTTTTTAATCTTAACTCAGTTAAAAGTTCTTTAGATAGCCACCCTGGCTTCTTTAGGCACCTTCCATGTTTCCATCTCATTGGTATTGCCTGAAGTTGTGCTTTTACTATCTCCCTCTTAACAAACTCCCAGCCATCATGAACTCCCTTTCCTTTTAGTATTACTGTCCATGGGATCTCACCCAGCACTTCCCTAAGTTTTATGAAATCGGCTTTCTTAAAGTCAAGAAATTGAGTCCTAGTATGCTTGGCTGCTCCTTTCCGCTGTATAGTAAACTTCAGAAGAGCATGATCACTCGCGCCTAATGATCTTTCCACTTCTACCCCACTAACCAGGTCATCAGCATTGGTTAGGACCAGATCTAAAATGGCTGTTCCTCTTGAAAGAGAACACATTGTCATTTGTTGTATTTTTCTGCAGTTTTATAATTATTTTCATGTTCTCTTAGCACACAGTGTTCCCTGTCTGACTCATCTGTTTTGAGGGGAATACAATAAAATCTGATAATACACTCTATATCAGGGAACAGCTAACAAATGACTAGTAACTAACACTGAAGGCCTTTTCCACATTCTTTAGCAACCTAGCTCTCTTCAGATGTTGTTGCACTACAGCACCCAGCAGCCTCACCGACAAGGCCAATGGTCTGGAATAATGGGAGTTGTGCTTGAACACATGAAGGGCACCAGGTTGGGAATGGTTTTTATGAAATGAGGTTACACATTTACTGTACTTGAAATTTAATCAGTATTACTTTCCAGTGCATGAATGCTACAAAAACAATTCATGTAAACATGTTTCAGATTTTTGTTTTAAGTTGGTTAACTTTGCTGTGTTAAATGTGCATTCTGTAGTTGACCTCCTTTGTAATGCTTTCTTTTGAAATCTTTAAGATAATATTTTAGTTTGCTGTTAATTATGCTGCTTGGAATGTATATATTTGACTTTCTTTAGTAATGTTTTATTCTGGATTTTTTTTTGATGTTTTAATATAGGTTATTGCTTTGGAGGGTATTTTTCTTAAAAACATAAAGGGGCATAGAAATGAAATGAACAACAACAAAAATAAACATACATTAATCTATTGCTTTTTGTGCTTTTTTCACTTCAGGTGTTTTTAGTGAGGAAAGTTAAAGGATCTGATGCTGGGCAATTGTATGCAATGAAGGTACTTAAGAAAGCAACTCTGAAAGGTAGGAAGTTTAATTGGGCTCCAAATGTATGTACAATACAGCCTGCTGTTAATAGGCAAAATATTTTGTTGCATTTGAAGTTGCTGTATGTATTCCTATGGCATAAAACAGCACATCATTCTAGATACTACATTATGGGTTTGGATCTTTTATTTATCTAAATCAAGATAGGTAGCTGTGGATAAAGCAGGCTAGCCGTATAGCTTTCTGCTTATCATGTATGACAAAGGAAGGTGGACATTGAAACATTTAGCAGGTGTTTTGAAACCTTCCTTCTATCTCCCTTTATAATCTCCGCTTATAGTATTTACGTTTATTTTAGGCTTACTGATGAACAAATGGCACTGATTCCTGGTTTGTTATTTGGTGTATTGCCTCCTTCCTGTGGAGAGGCGGTGGGCTGTTTCTTTCTCATAGTTCCCTTGTTGTGCACAGACTAATTAACTTTACCCCATGCCTATGCCATCCCTGAGTGTGACAGCATTGATTACGCCTCAGGTCTACATCTTTTAATTCAGTCTTGAAGGGCATGATGACACCCACAATGAAGTTGCAGGTGAAAAGAAGTTCCCCTTTCTCTCCCTGAAAATATAAACTGATGGAAGCCTCTGATGTGGTATCATCACATCACCCTGCTCCACGTTCTTGGCTGCTGCTTAGGGGCAGGGCGAGGAAGCAATGAAACAATGATGATGCATGTCACATGATTCCATTACTGTGAACACATTGCACCAGTCCTTTCTTACCTGCATTGGTCTTTGATTTGCTCCTGGGCCCAATTTCATGCACTCTTTTTGACCTACAAAGCCCTACATGACTTGAGATCTTGAGATGTTAGGTAAATCATCACTTTGTCAACAATTGCCTGTACCCTAGAGACACCTGTAATTAAGATGTCATCATTTTTTATTGTGTTTTATGGAGTCCATGATTTTTGTCAGCCGCTTTGAGTTTCTTTTATAAGTGGGGTATTTCTGAAAAGTAAGTAAGTAAGTAAGTAAATAGGTTTCAACACTAGTCATTATGATTTAGAAAGCTTTGCACCCAACATCATGTCAGGTAAAACTCTCTGTTCTCACCATTACACACAAACAGATATACAAAGCTTTTTTGCTTCTGTGCAATTGCATATCTGGGACTTTTAAAGAATATTGCCAATCAGCCCATACCTGCTTCCATTTATTTTAAGCTGGGAGTAAGAATGAATAGAAAACCACCCCTCTCTTAGTTTTAATTAAACCTAGGAATATTCGCCAAGCATCCTTTTTTCACTTTATTTATATCAGTAATTAAAAAGCACCACACTAATATAAGGACTACTTTGCATCTTTATATAAGCAGATGCAAAAGATAATAACTATTCATTGCCTTCCCCCCAAAACAGGGGTAGCCTGCATGAATGTTGTTGGACTACAACTCCCATCAGCCCCGACCATTGACCATGCTGCCTGAGGCTGATGGGAGTTGGAGTCCACCAATATCTGGAAGGCACCACATTGGCTTCCCAGGCCCTAAAAGAACACACAAATTGGTCAACAAGCGTCAGTATTGTCTGCACCAGCCATAAATGGTAGCTGAGGTATTTTGGGGTGCCAAATTGCAGGCCCAGCTATAGAAAAATAATGGCTTCTTCTCTTCTTTTCTTTTTTAATAATATTTATTAAAGGTTTTAAACAATACATCACCAAACACATAAAACACCATCACCAACATACAAAAAGGAAAAAAGACACAAAACAAATAACATAATTAAATTTCAATAAGACCAAATTTCCATAACTTTTCTTTTGGACTTCCTCACATCTCCCTTTCCTGCGTTCCCATTTATGGAGTTATATTCAGCAGTTCTTCACCTTCTTTCAAATCTTATTCTGTAGTTTTCAAATATTATGTCTCCAATTTTAAACTTTATTATCAAATAATTAGAAATTTAAATTTGACATAATATTAATCAAAGCTTCAATTTTGTTCTTATAGTTCACTTGTTTTCATGCAACTTTCCACTAAGTTACTAATGCCAGATTATTTCCTATCCTGCATTATCTTAACATTCATACAATTTACAATACTTTTGCAAGTAGTCCTTGAACTTTTTCCGGTCCTCTTCCACTGTCTCTTCTCCCAGGTCCCGGATTCTGCCAGTCATTTCTGCCAATTCCATATAGTCTATCAGTTGCGTCTGCCATTCTTCCAGCGTGGGCAAATCTTGTGTCTTCCAATGCTTTGCGATGAGTATTCTTGCTGCAGTTGTCGCATACATAAAGAAAGTTCTGTCCTTTTTTGACACCATTTGGCCGACAATGCCCAAAAGGAAAACCTCTGGTTTCTTAAGGAAGGTATATTTAAATACCTTTTTTAGTTCATTATAGATCATTTCCCAGAAGGCCTTGACCCTTGGGCACGTCCACCAAAGGTGAAAGAATGTTCCTTCAGTTTCTTTACATTTCCAACACTTATTATCTGGCAAATGGTATATTTTTGCAAGCTTGACTGGGGTCATGTACCACCTATATATCATTTTCATAATATTTTCTTTCAAGGCATTACATGCCGTGAATTTAACACCGGTGGTCCACAATCGTTCCCAGTCAGCAAACATAATGTTATAGCCAATGTCCTGCGCCCATTTTATCATAGCTGATTTCACCGTTTCGTCCTGTGTGTTCCATTTTAACAGCAAGTTATACATTCTTGAAAATACCTTAGTTTTAGGTTCTAACAATTCTGTTTCTAATTTCGATTTTTCCACCTGGAAGCCTGTTTTTTGTCCAAATTGAAAGCCTCCCTGATCTGAGCATAGTGTAGCCAATCTCGCAGTTTATCTTTTAATTTCTCAAAACTCTGCAGTCTCCAAGTGTCTCCGTCTTTTTCTAGTATTTCCCAATGTTTCGGCCATTTGGCCTCCATATTGAGTCTTTTCTGAGCTTTAGCTTCCATTGGTGACAGCCACCTTGGGGTCTTATTTTCTAATAAATCTTTATATTTTGTCCAAACATTAAACACTGCCTTCCTGACAATATGGTTCTTGAAAGCTCTGTGAGCTTTTACCTTGTCGTACCACAAATATGCATGCCACCCAAAAGCATTGTTGAACCCTTCCAAATCCAAGATATCAGTGTTCTCAAGAAGTAGCCAATCTTTCAACCAGCAGAAAGCTGCTGATTCGTAATACAACTTTAAGTCTGGCAGGGCAAACCCCCCTCTTTCCTTAGCATCAGTTAATATTTTAAATTTTATTCTGGGCTTTTTGCCCTGCCAGACAAATTTAGAAATGTCTCTCTGCCACCTCCTGAAACACTCCACCTTGTCCACAATCTGTAAGGTCTGAAACAAAAACAGCATTTTTGGCAATACATTCATCTTTATAGCAGCAATTCGACCCAACAAGGAAAGCTTCAGTCTTGACCAACTTTCTAAGTCCTTTTTAATTTCTGACCAACACTTTTCATAGTTATCCTTAAATAGGTTCAGATTTTTGGCTGTCATATTTACCCCTAGGTATTTTACCTTTTTAACCACATTTAAGTCTGTCTCTTTCTGAAACCTCTCTATTTCTGCAGCTGTCAAATTTTTTTCCAAAACCTTAGTTTTCTGCTTGTTTAGTTTAAATCCCGCCACCCAATAATGGCTTCTTCTTTTCTCTGACAAAAGGAAGGAGCATCTCTGACTTGCCAGTTTGTTGCCTCCACTGCCTGAAGATATACTTGCATTTTGTATTCACAATGGCCAAACAGCATAACCAAAGAAAGCCACATACTGACTATGATGGGGTGGGGGGAAATTGAATCATGAGGTGGGGGGAAGAGTGGCACTCTGTCTGCTGTAGATACGGTAACTCAGTCTGAGTAACAAAGATAATACTATTTGCCCTTACAGAAAATAAAATGTTGTTCAGTTTCCCATTTTATTCTTGTTAGTAACTGGGGTTCAGGGCGAGGTCACTGAGTCTGTTTTATCTTTTCTCACCACAGAGCATGTGAACCAAGAAATAATTTCCTACTTGCTAAATATGTGTGAATCATTTTCCCCACCATTACAATAAGGCTTATTTATAGCACTAGAGAGATGAGTTTAGTATGCAAGTGTGTGGTAGTATATTTCTGTTGAATGCATAAATTTAAATAAATGTTTCAACAGCAGTAGCCATTTCTGGAATTGGTTATATCTGGTAAAACTGTGGTCCTAATAACATGTGATGTTATGGTCACCATGTTGAACACCATGTTTGTCGTGTAGTTCAGCACGTGGATCAGGTGCCTTTGACCACATCACAACAGCCTCAGTCTCCTGACCAAGGATAATAACATCTACCAAAACCCATTTCCTAGTGGTGATGGGAGATCCAGAATGTATCTTAAAGTCCTGGTGGGTTCAGGAGTTTGTAGGCAAATGGACAGCAGGGGAGAGCACATGGTGGGAGTCTAGAATGGTAGATAAGGTATCAGGATTCTGTACTGTGGAGCTAGAAGCGATTGGAAGGTCAGCAAGCATATAGCTCAGATGTTGCTGCCATACTGATAAGATGTCTGAATGGAGTCTGAAATATTGCTGAAAGGTCCTGTCCCCACCTTTCTCAATAGGATGATTATAACATTGTATCCAGGGCCGGATTTAGGTTTGATGAGGCCCTTTATAAGTAAGTAAAATATTTAATATAATTATCATATTTATATATAGTATTATAGTAGCAAGTGGGGGTAATAGGGAACTGTACTAGTAAATAATAATACAATAATACAGGCCTACTAAATAATAAAGATGAAAATTTTTCTAAAGTAATTTTATAATGGGATCAAAACAAATAAATTATGTATTACATGAAATCACTCAGTAGGCAGAAGACTCATACCCTTAGTCTATGCTGCCCGATCTTGTAAAAAGTCTACAAGCTCTTTAATATTAGATAACAGGTACAACAGCTTGACCTACATTCAACTGTGCTGCATTTCAGTCTGCAGCTGCATGCTACATGTTGCCATGCGACCAGTCCATGCAGAATGTAGGCACCCTATATATAGAAATGAGCAAACCAGTGATATTTTAGGGAGCAGGCTAGCAGGCGGGGCCCATGACTTACATCACAGGAGCCGATGCAACACAAAACACTGTTGCTATATATAGGTTTTATTTTATTTGTTTTTTTTATCTTAGATTTTGGAAATGTACATCCAATTTTTTTCCTTAATTTTTTTGGGGGGCCCCCAAGAGAGTGGGCCCTAAGCTATAGCTTGTTTAGCTTATAAGTAAATCTGGCACTGATCGTATCTGTGGGGGTGGGGCCTTTTCAGACCAAGGGTCACATTCCTTAATAGCAGCCACCCAGGGGGCCACATGCCAGTGGTGGGTAGGGCAGCAAGTGGACTCTTATTTTGTACTGTAGCCTGCACACAGTCTTATATGCCAGATTGGAAGGCCTGAAAGGCATTTGCTACCTCTCCTTCCTCTGCCCAGCGGTGAGGTTCCTCACCCTTGCACTACTGGGATTCCTTCAGAAAGGATTTTTTATCCTTCAGAAATTTTAATGTGGCCCTCATTTCAAGGTTCAGTGTGTTTTTGCCTGGAATGCTATTCTTAAAAGTGCATTTCAAATTTCATACCCAACTTGGTTTTGGCGGTAGCAATTACTTCAAAAAGCCAAAGTAGGCTTTAAGAGGAGGCCGCCTGAACACTTATACCCCGCCTCACACACTGAGATCCTCTACAGGAGCGTCTTTGGTTATCCCCCAAGTTTGTGAGGCTCAGTACAAATCCATTCCTTCAGTGCCATCAGCCTAGCCTTGTGGAATGCTCTTCCAACAGAGTTTCAGCAGGCGCCCTCAGGGTTAACTTTTAGACCATTGCTGAAAACTTTTCTAAGTTTCTTATGCAGACAGTTGAAAGAGGGAGACACCTTTTCTTTACCTTTAGCCAGTGATCTGTGAATCTGGTTGTGTGTTTGTGTGTGTGTTGTTATACACAGCTTTAATTTTTGATGGAATTGTGGCATAAAAGGTGTTTTTGTTGTTGTTTCAATGAGCTGCATGGAACTTCTCTTTATATATGTGATGGCTTACAAGATTTGTCACCACCAGCTGTCAAGTGAAAAGGATGATAGCATTCATTGGATGAAGCATTAAAGTGTTAGGAGCACAATAGTTTTCAGTGCTGAAAATGCCACTATTCCTACCTAAGTGGCAGTTGACACTTGGGGGAACAGAGCAACGCATGGAGCACTTAAATCTGCAACTTTCCAGGAACACTATTAGATTAAAGTAATTTTATTGCTATGTGCTGAATCATGTACCTAAGTGGTGTCCGCCCTTTTCTTCTCCCATGTGATAGAAGGCACTTAATGAGAAGGGTGAGTCAGAAAGCTGGGAAATAAATATCTTCTCAGCAACATATTGGGAAACTTGTTCTTTGAGTTCCTGGATGTTCAGGTGCCCTGTGATTCTGGGTTTCTTTAGTTTTTATTGCATCGTGCAGTCAATGGTTTATTCTAAGGCATGTGGTTTGGAGCTGTAGTGACTTTCCATTGGGGAATGCTCATCAGCAGGGGCTCTGATAGGGGGTAGACCAGGAAGCCTGTGCCCCGCCCAGTTAGGCCTTCACATCTCTGTCCTTTATTATTATTTTTAGTTTGCTTATGGTAAACTTCCTCTCTGACAGTACGTCTAAATTTTTATACAGGCAACCCCCAATTTGTGCGGAGGTTGCATTCCAAGTCATCATGTGTGATGCTGGAACATGCATATGGCTGCTATGCCCCATCCCCACCCCACCCCATTCCCAGCCACTTCCGGCTTGCCACAATTAGGATATATTAAAGAGAATAATCATTCTGCATGGCTTTGAGAATGTACGTGTGCTAATTTGGATGTGTGTGTGTTTTTAACATCCTCTTCAAAACTTATGGTCAAGACTGCACTAGAGTAACCTTCTGAGCCAAACTGTGGCGATTGTTAGCAATAGCTGACAATATTATCAATGAAAGGTTAATAGAATAATTGAACTGGAAAGGACCTCGAGGGTCATCTTGTCCAACCCCTGCAATGAAAGAACTGCAGCATGCTGTTCCCCTCCAATTTGAAACCAGGCAAGATCCTGCTTAGCTTTGCAAATGTGCTAGCAGTTTTCTTGCTGCACCACTGTTCATTGTAGATGAAATGTTTGAGCTACCAAAATTGATATGATACACAGTATTTTAAACTTGGGTGAGGTGGGAACAGAAGGTAGATGAGGATCTACTGGTAGATTTAGGGGTGGTTTTTATTGATCAGCAAGGGTTTCTGACTAATAATAGTTTAACAAAAGCAAGAACAAAAAGACTCCGTGCACAAATTAGGTTGCTGAAACAAAGAAAGACGGTAAGGATCAGGAGTGGATTTGTGCGCGAAAGTGCTGTCAGATCCTTCTGGTCATAAAAACCAATTCCTGGCTCAGAGGATACCCTGCTCCTTAATTCCAAACTCTCTTGCACCGCCATTTTGAATCTTGTTGATGGATTTCAAGGTTCTAGTAAAAACCCAAGAACAAAACAGTTCCCTTAAGCCTGAATTTTGCTGCCCCTGTTTTAAACCAAAACTCCTAAGACTTGTAAAAAGCCTGAAATCGTGATTTCAATTGTGCATTTTTTTAGATTTTCTATTTAAAAGCTTTTCATTCATTCACAATAACTCTGGTGTAGTGCTAACTATGCAAGTGCTACTATTCAGTGAAAAATGGCAGGGAGTAATGTAATCAAGGCAATGGTACGGGCTCCACTGTGAATCCATTTCTGCTCTATTCTGATTGCTTTAACGCTGAATGACCCCATTACAACCACTGAGATTGCTTAGCAGGGATTTTAAATCAGAAACCAGCAGAATTCCTGTCAGGCAGCACCATGTCATTTTTTGGCATCAAAGGGCAGTTGTTATGACAGCTTAATTAAAGGTTTAAGGAAGTATTTTGAATTACCCACTCCCAGAAGCACTAAATTAGTTCAGAATTAAGCATGTATTACCATGTCAGAAGTTGAGTGGAAATGCCTAAGTTCTTGTTAGCAATAAACTCAAAGGCTGTTGGCGGGAGCATTGTAACCTAGTCTAATGGCAGTTATTTTGGCTTTTTCTCATTCCCCATTATCCTTCATCCTCAGCTGTGTTGAGAAATCGGCTGTTTTTGGTCTTTAGGAATGTGTCATATGAATGACCCTGATGTAGACCATATTGCCATGTTGGCAGATTTCCTGTATAGAAACGTATTGATTGGTGTGATTTGATGTGTGTGTGAGAGAGAGGAGGGGATATGGGGAGAAGAAACAACATAGGGAGCTGCCCTAGGCAAGTCACATCATGTTCCCACACGGCCCAGTAATATCTCTTCTGATTGGCTACAGCTTTAAAGAATCATAGGCAGAGATCTTTTACATATCAATTGCTACCTGATCCTTTTAGCTGGAAGTGTACGAGATTTATCCTGTGACCACCTTCAGGCAAAACATGCTCTCTGCTGATGAGCTATGGCCACCTCCCAAATCCTTCTTACCTTTCTGCTTTTTCTCCTTTCCTCACCTCTCTTCCCTGCACACCCACTATTCCTTTTGCTTTTATTACTAAAAGCAAGAATCTCGTAATAGCAGACCAACATGATGATATTATATAAGAACAACATTGCTAAGATTGGAAAGAGCACCGTAAGAATACCATTTGCTGAGGTTATTCTGTGGAAGTTGGATTCTGTTACATAAGATCATTGTTTGCTGAGCTATTAAAAGAGGAAAGCTACATCTGTGACGTGAAACTTTGTTCCTAAACTATGGCCATCACTTTATCATTGATTCCGCTCCCCCCCCCCCCCGGTGCCTTTTGAACAGATGGTGCTCCATGGTTTGGGGTTATTGTGATGCTGCATCCCTGCAATTTAAGATTCATAAGGAGTAATCCTTTTCTGTTGTATCAGCACTTGTTTTCTAATATCTGAAGGGTATCTTCATAGGACACTGTCTCTCCAGCAATTAATTGCAATTGCTCTGCAAGAAGACAGACGTGAATATGTTTCTGTATCTTATATAGCATTATCAGGATAGTGCTTTTTCACAGCTATGCTATTAGGTCTTGAATGACAAACACACAAAATTTAAAGGAAGTGTTGCCAACCCACAAGGAACTAATGGCCTGGCTAGTTTTGATGCTCCTGGGCCAGATTCCATATAAGAATTGGCTCTGAAAGAGAGAAAGCCCCAGTTTCCCTGCATTTTGCACTAATGCATAAGGGAAGCCCGAAAGCTTATGTGACTGTGCACAGCACCAACCCATTCACACATTTGAATTGGCTGCAGTGCTGCTCAGCCTTGGCTTCTCACCATATCAATTCAATCCTAAGCATGTTTATCTGGATGCATATCCCCTGCTCACTCCATAGCAGGTTTATTTAGGCTTGTTTAGGGTATACATTTGTATAGCACTAAACATGTTGTTATTGTAGAGCACTGTCAGAGGACACCCCTGTATTTGAAGGGCTGTCCAGTCCAAGTCTGCTTTAAAAATAAAGAACCCTGAGAAGAGAGAGCAGAAGGGGCCTTGAAGTTGCCCATCAATGGGTAGCACCTGTGCATCAGACTGAGCAAGCACACACATCACCTGATCGCAATGGTGAGATGTTCTGTATTTCTAATTAAATTATAATATTTGGATGGGATACAGCTAATGAGTCCTTTCATCAGAAACCCCATGCAAGGACTCCTGCTTGTACAACAGAGCTTTCCCCTCTCTCCTCCCCCTGTATCCCCCCGAAATTGTTTTTTGCAGGAGGTCAGGAGAACCCCTAGAACAGTACATTGGGGGAGGAGAAGAGGGATCTTTCCATTGGGCAAGCTGAAATGCTTGTCCTGGTGGAACAATTGCCTTTGTGCAATGTTGAATTCATCCCATTATTCCTAACTTTGAATCTGTAGTGTATAAAGTACCATTTGCAAATACTGTGCAAATAGGTCTCCTTTGGGTTATGATGCCTTTCGACATTTCCTTTTTTTTCTGTAATGCATTAGTGTCCATTCTATATAGTTGCAACAGGCAGGAAAGCAGCTCGTCCTTCTGAGGCTGTGTGGCTGAAACAATTTTATCTGCAACAGACTTCCCAGGGGGGAAAACAACAACTTGGGAATCACAGCTCAAGCTTTTGGAGATCTTCTGTGGGGTCTGTTTTGTACTGCTTTCAAGCATCCTGTGAAATTCTGTTTCCTTTGACAATGTGAAGCAAAGACAATTAGAGAGCTGTGTTCTATCCAGGCATGCCTTCTTAAAGATGTTACTTTCAGAGTGGGCTGCGGGTGAGAGAAGCAAAGGCAGAACATGTCAGTCTTCTTCACTCAAGTAACATTCATTTTCCCTGACAATGTCCTTTCATACAACTGACAATACTTTGGCTTTTCATTAGTCATTGTTTAATCTGCCTGTTCCTTAATAGCAGCGGTGCAATGATATAACGATTCAATTTGCATGATCCCACTTTCTCCAGCCTCTGTAATCCTTAACCAAGGGAGCAGTGAGCGTTTATTACAGGAGATGTAATGAGGGAAGGAGGAATTTAAAATGAAGATAAGAAAATTCTAGAAGCGTGGCCTTGTTAACTTATCAAAACAGCCAGGAGTTCTTGTCTTCCAAATGCTATGTTTCAGCCAGGCCTGCCATGTTTTTCAGATTCCTGTTGTCAAGGGTGCTTCCCAGCCAAAGGAATGCAGATAGTTAAGTATTTATTGTCAAAGATAACACTTACAGTCGGTTCTTCAGTTGACGAAAGGCAGCAGTCAGTGGGTGGGGTTTTCATTTTTACTACCTAGCCCAGGCTAGAAAGGTCTGCCAGTTGCTCTATGACCCTGTTAAGACATTGTGCTTTTTCTATCTCAGCTGCATGACTGCTAACCATGGTCCTGAACCAGAATCTTAGTCCTTGTCCAAGGTCCTTGCCTTGCTATCTGATTCAAAATCCTGAGCATACCCATTTCCATCCCTCTTCGGCCATTATCTTCCTTTTGGAGTGTACATCACCATTGACCTTGGCACCTATGGCTACTGGGTTGTCTTCCCAGGGACCATCAGGTGGCCAAGTCTGTTTCTTTTAAAAGTACATTAAATGAGTTTGTTCTTTGCACAAAGGCTTCTATCTCCCCCCAAAATCTTTTCTTTTGGAAACCACACAGTAGGCAGAAATCCAACAGACACATTCTCATGGTGAGGCAAATCATACATGATAAACTGAAGACACAGCCTCTGTTAGGAACAAATGGGCCAAACATAGCTCTGGCTCACAGAGAAAGTTATAACCAGTAGTATATTTTTCTACACAGGTCCATAATTCTCTCAGCCAGAACTGTGTCAAAGAGTCAATTACCTCTTAGGATTTAGAAGTTAGTTAAAGCTTGATAGTTAGGTTTAACGTCTTTATCCCTATGAAATAATCACAGGCTAGTAAGTCTCCTGAATGTTTTCCATTTAGTACAAACCATATGAAAATGTTTAATTTCTAAATCCTACGAGCTAACAAAGCTTAAAACAATAGACTTATGTTTAAGCTATGAATAATTACAGATCCCGTAGCCAGTGTTTATGATGTTGTGAAAACCACCATCACCAACATAATCTAATATAATTGTAGCTTGGGGACATCACCTTGACCTGTTTCGTAATTGCTGAATGTTTAAGTTTCCTTGGCTCAAACCTCAAGACAAGCCATTAGTCTTTCAGTCTGTCTGCAGTATACGGATACTAATAATATTGGTTTGCTTTGTAGAATTCTTGTAAGGATTTCTGAGAGTCCAAGTAGACATAATATCAGGTGAACTATGATAGGATCCCCCACTCCTTTTAATCAGTTTACTAGCAACAACAGGGGGGAATCTTATTGGAGACCCTCCACAAGAAAACAACAATACACCTCTCTGCAGTGGCGTAGCGTGGGTTGTCAGCACCCGGCGCAAGGCAAGTAATTTGCGCCCCCTAACCCATGGATTTGTGCCCCCTAACCCGTGGATTTGCGCCCCCTAACCCTAACCCCCAGATGTTGCGCCCGGTGCGGCCGGCCCCCCCTGCACCCCCACGCTATGCCACTGCCTCTCTGAAACTATTTGACTTATGAGGGGAAATGTACAGGTCCCATTTGAGTACTTCAACTAAAATGATGTCCTCATGTATACCTGGTCTAAGTAAAGCAACAAAAATAAGAATACACTAGAGAAGAAAATCAAATTAAACACAATGTTATGTTAATTTGTATTGTCTAATACAGAGGGATAACTTGAGGGGTATGGTTGGGATTTAATCTAACATGAGGAAGAACTCACCTGACGCAATAAGATGCCAGTTCTGATACACACTGGATGAGGAAATTCCTGTAAACCTTTTGCAAACTCCCCCCCAATATGTTCTTTTAAGCTTTAAAGATACATTATGAAAGTCCAAAGTGCTGCACCGTGAGTGTTGGGGAAGGCCGCTCCCTCCTCAGGCTAATTCCACCTGGCCTAGGGGGCCGGGCCCAGGCTCACCTCCGCCACAGCTTTAAGGACACTAGTGCTGCTGCAGCAAGTGTTAAACATGTTTTTATATATTTTAAAGTGTTTTAAAGGTGCTTTTACTTTTTACTTTGTTGTACCACCGTGAACAGTGGTTTTTATCTATGTATTTTTATTTTGTTCCGTTTTATTTTGGTTTGGGGTTGAATATTGAGTGGGGTGGGGATTGGTTTTGTTTAGGTATAATTGGTTTTGGTTTGTTTTTATTTTGTAAATGGAGGCTAGTATGAGGCTTGGGATTGCTACCGTGGAGGGGCGAGGGAGGTATGGCGGTGGGGGCAGATGTTATAGGCGAAGGGGATCGAGATATGGATATGCTTGTACCTCTTCCAATCTGCACCCCATCCCGAGGGACGAGGGTAGGGTGAGCAAGGATTGCTCACCTCCATCACTGGTGTTGTGCAATGCCAGGTCTATAGGCAACAAAACCCCCACCCTGCGAGATTTCTTTACCTTGCAGGGGGTCGACCTGGCTTGTGTGACGGAGACCTGGGTGCACGAAGGGGAAACTGTTACCTTACGAGAGATGGCGCCCCCGGGTTTCTCCGTCCTCCACCAGTCACGGACTGTGGGCCGGGGGGGAGGGGTGGCATTATTAATCCGGGAAGATTGTTCTTTCAGGGCTCTACCATCGCCATCGACCCCCGGCATTGAATGTGTTGGCCTAGTGTGGGGCTCCGAGGAGAGCTTGGCTGTCTGGCTGGTGTACCGGCCACCTAGCGCACCAGCAGCCACCTTGTCAGGCCTGCTGGAGGCGGTGGCTGGCTGGGCCTTGGAGTTCCCTAACCTATTGGTATTGGGGGACTTCAACATCCATGCTGATGCCACCCCCTCCTCACAGGCTCTGGACCTGGTGTCTTTCATGGCGACACTAGGGCTCTCCCAGTTGGTTTCGGGCCCCACACATCAAGCAGGCCACACGCTGGATTTGATCTTTGGCGTCGGTATAGATGTGATCATGTCTCCTTCGATGAAGGTGCCATGGTCTGATCACTACGCTCTGAAAGCCAGGATTGACTTTCCACCCCCACCCTGCTTAGGTGGCGAGCCAATTTGGGCTTGCCTGCAGAGGCTGATGGACTCTGATAGATTCCGTCAAGCCTTGTGGGACCTTGCTCCCCCTGGCGACTCATTGACTGAGCTTGTTGAGGGCTGGAATATCCAGCTCCTGGCAGCCATAGATGAGATCGCACCTAAGCGCCCTCTGCGACCCCGCAGAAACTGGGCTCCCTGGTTTACCGAGGAGCTTCGGAAAATGAAGTGTGACCTCAGACGGCTAGAGCAAGTATGGCGGGGTGCCCGTGACGGAGCCTCAAGAACATCTTATAGGGTTTTTATGAAAACCTATGAGATGGCAGTGAAGGCCGCTAAGAAGTCCTACTTCTCGGCCTCCATTGCATCCGCTAGCTCTCGCCTGGCGCAATTATTTAGTATAATTAGGTCTTTAACGTCCCTTGAAGGACAGCCAAATTTAAATAACAATCTGACACACCGCTGTGAGGCATTTGCGAGCTTTTTTGCGGAGAAGGTCCTGTTGCTCTGCCATGACCTCCCTGCCAATTTGGATACAATAAAGGAACTGGAGGCCCCTCGACTGTCCTCGGGTCCAGTATTGGACCACTTTGACCAGATATCCCCAGCCGATGTGGACAGACTCCTCCGAGCTGAAAAGCCCACCACCTGTCCTCTTGACCCGTGCCCGTCTTGGCTGATTAGAGCATGTCCAGACAAGGTGCGGGCCCCCCTGGGGGATATCATCAATTTGTCTCTTGGCACCGGGATATTCCCAGGGGAACTGAAGGAGGCAGTGGTGCGCCCGCTCTTAAAGAAAACATTAGATCGCTTAGATCTATCCAATTATCGACGGTTTCGAATCTTCCATTCCTGGGTAAGGTTGCTGAACAGCTTGGCAGGTTTCTGGATGAAACATCGGCTCTGGATCCATTCCAGTCCGGCTTCTGCGCTGGTCATGGGACCGAGACGGCTCTGGTCACCCTAACAGATGATCTCCGCAGGCAGCTGGATCGAGGCGGGTCGGGGCTGCTGATTATTCTAGACCTGTCAGCAGCCTTTGACATGGTCGATCACGGATTCCTGGACCACCGCCTTGCCGACGTGGGGATCCAGGGCACAGTCCTTCAATGGCTGCACTCGTTTCTCTCTGGTCGGGGACAGAGGGTGGCGCTTGGGGGGGAATTGTCATCGCGCCACTCCTTGGTGTGTGGAGTGCCTCAGGATGCAATACTCTCCCCGATGCTTTTTAACATCTTTATGCGCCCCCTCGCCCAGCTTGTCTGGAATTTTGGGCTGGGTTGCCATCAGTATGCCGATGACACCCAACTCTATCTGTTGATGGATGGCCATCCTGACTCGGCCCCAGACACACTGACCAGATGTTTGGAAGCTGTGGCTGGATGGTTACGTGGGAGCCGGTTGAAGTTAAATCCTTCGAAGACAGAGGTCCTCTGGCTGGGACGGGACGATATGGGATTGAAGGGGCAACTCTCGTCTCTTGCGGGGGTGCAATTAGTGCCAGCACCGTCCGTTAAGAGTTTGGGTGCAATCTTCGATACCTCCCTCTCTATGGAGGCGCAGATTACAGCTACAACAAAGGCGGCATTTTTTCATCTCCGCCAAGCTAAGCAGTTGGCTCCTTATCTCTCTTGCCCTGAACAAGCCACTGTGATCCATGCGACGGTCACCTCCAGACTGGATTATTGTAACTCACTCTACGTGGGGCTGCCCTTGAGACTGATCCAGCGGGTGCAGAATGCCGCGGCGAGACTCCTTATGGGGTCTTCGCTGCGAGATCACATTCATCCGGTACTATATCAGCTGCACTGGCTCCCGGTGGAGTACAGGATCAGGTTTAAGGTGCTGGTTTTAACCTTTAAAGCACTATACGGCCTAGGACCCTCGTACTTACGGGACCGCATCTCCTAGTATGCCCCACAGAGGAACCTACGGTCTGCAAATAAAAATAGCCTGAAGGTCCCAGGCCACAGAGAGGTTAGGCTGGCCTCAACTAGAGCCAGGGCTTTCTCGGCTGCGGCTCCAATCTGGTGGAACGCTCTGTCACAAGAGACTACGGCCCTGCGGGACCTGACATCTTTCCGCAGGGTCTGCAAGACAGAGTTGTTCCACCAGGCCTTTGGTTAGGGTGCAGCCTGACCCCCTCCTCTGGCAACCTGCACAGAATTTTGCTTAACGGTTGCCATCAATTTGATTTTATTTAATTTTTATAATGAAATGTTTTTAAAATGTTGGATTATTTGATTGTTTGATTATTTGATTGTTGTTAGCCGCCCTGAGCCCGGCTTCAGCTGGGGAGGGCGGGATATAAATAAAATTTATGATGATGATGATGATGATGATGATGATGATGATGATTAATACTTCTTCTTAATTAGTGAGCCTATCGTGATTTCTGCAAGACGTATGGCCAATTATTATTGTCATTAGGCAACGCAGAGAGTTGGCACCTTCCCATATTATTTGTTTGTTTGTTTGTTTGTTTGTTTGTTTGTTTGTTTGTTTTTAGGAAGGGGGATTTTTTAATGGAAGGCATGTGGCTCAGAAGTGCATATGCTGAATATTAATTCTCTTTTCTCCTGCTAATTCTTTCTGGTTATTCATGTTAGCAAGCCATTACAGAAAACCTAGGAGTGTTATTTCTTTATACAGTCTGCCATTTTCAAAAGTAAAAGTAGCAAATCCTCATCTGTCCCCAAATCATCTCACCTGCCCCCTCTTCTTTTTCATGAGCTCAATCCTTCCGTTACCAGCATCATTTGGGTAACAAATGCTTCAGATGTCAAACAAACCTCTTTATTATAACGATTTGCTTATTTGCTTGTTTTCTTTTTAATAAGACCAAGCAAACAACAAAAGACAAGACCTATATAACTCACCTTACCCTAGCTAGCCCATCCAACAGAGAAAAAACAAATGACAACAAAAGTGGGCTACAGTGATGTCAGACAGAAGACAGAAATCTTGCAAGCTTTTTTTGTTTTATTGTTTCTTAAGTTCATTACTAACAGTGAATAAGTACAAATACAATATTAGGCAAGCTTTGCAGCTTCACAGTTTTTAGTTTTTAGTAAAAGCAAGTAAAATAACCATGCTAAATTAGATCACTCTCCAGGACATCAGAAGATGTTCCAACACAAACATGGAAATTTTCCAGTGCAAATTAGGAACATTTTCCAATTCAGATTTTTTCTGGGAAACCCATGTCATTGGTAGGCTACCAGAATAAGCAGTCAGAGTGGGATTTTTTTAGAAGAAGAAGAAGAAGAAGAGTTTGGATTTGATATCCCGCCTTTCACTCCCCTTCAGGAGTCTCAAAGCGGCTAACATTCTCCTTTCCCTTCCTCCCCCACAACAAACACTCTGTGAGGTGAGTGGGGCTGAGAGACTTCACAGAAGTGTGACTGGCCCAAGGTCACCCAGCAGCTGCAGGTGGAGGAGCGGAGACACGAACCCGGTTTCCCAGATTACATGACTACCGCTCTTAACCACTACACCACACTGGCTCTCTGGCTTTTAAAAAAGAAAGAAAGAAAATACAATAGCCAGGCGTGCAAGAAAAACAAAGAAAAGAGGGTACTAGAAGAGCGGTCATGGGGGAAGTGCAACGGCAGAGGAATTAAAGCAACATGTGATGTCACTGCTCAAATCTTGACAAATATATGAAGAATGTCAGGGTGTCCAAACAAACTTAAGGTAGTTAGTGATAAGCTTACATTTTATTCTGGTAACCAGCAGGAAATGTCTATGGTAGGGATGGGGAACGTGTTGCCCTCCAGACTCCAACACCCATCAGCCTCAGCCAGCATGGGATGATGGGAGTTTGTCTGGAAGCATCTCAAAAGGCATGGGTTCTCCATCTGGGCTCTAGAGAAAGCCTCCCTGTTGGTTTTCATCAGATGCCTTGCAAATGCTCAGCAGATTGTTTTCTTTATGCCGCTCAGTTGGTCTGTACTGTTATCCTGCTGTTCTACTTTTCGTGTTACTGTAGTTTTCAGGGTTTGGTCATCTTTTGTAAAGCTGTTGTTTAGCAGTCTCAGAAATTCAATGAATCATTGTTTTAATAAAGTTTCTATTAAGGCCCATAACAAACTTGACTGGACATCAACCTTTCCAAGCTGTGTTATCTCTGTAAAATTCTGCTGCTTGCAGGCTTTAGTAATTTTTAATTGGTAGATTAATCAAATAAAGTCTCAATTGATTTGTCAGTGTGAGTCAATTTAAACCAGAAAATTAGTAATTTCTTGCTAATACATTTTTTTTAGGTATCATGCATTGCCACCAAAATGCCAATGTCTGCAATGCATCCATTTGGATTTTGGCTGGTTTTACTGCAATATGGGTGGGCAAAGCTTGAATCAGTTATTGAGTCTGTAACCCTACGCACTCATACTTGGAAGTAAGCGGCATGAAACTCAGTGGGATTTATTTACAAGTAACCATGCTGTAAATCAGGGGTGTCAAACTCAAATTCATCGGGGGCCACATCAACAGTTTGGTCACCCTCAACGGGCCGGTTGTATCTGTAGGACTTTATCAAAGTTATTTTTCCTTAGGCACTGGTGTGTGTTGTCTTGAACCTATACACTATTTAATATACCTATTCCAGTACGATTTTAAATAAGAATAGAAGAAGAAATAATAATGATTTTTTAAAAAGATGACGAGATGGGCTTCCAGGCAGACTGGAGCTCCAACGGGGAGGAGACAGGAGCCTGTCTCAACAGAGCAGAGCAGAAGCAAATGTTGCCTCCCCCCGCCCTCCCGCCGCACTCAGGAGTCGGAGGATACGGAGCTGCAGTTTGGGCAGCAGCAGTTTCTTCCTTGCAAGGGAGCCCCAGCGGCACCGCGAGCGCAGGTGGCCAGGATGTCCTGCTGGGGCCCCGAGCTGCTGCAGTTGCTCCCGGGGAGGGGGCTATCTGCCAAGTCCTCCGGCCCGGAGAAAGCCGATGTGTTGGTGTGGGGAGGGGGGCGGTGTTTCGTAGCCAGGCCCCCGCAGCCAAGTTGCTGGCAGGCTCCCACTTTGCTCCAGCCGCCCAGATGCTGGCGCGGTCCTCTTCGGGGTGGGAGGCGCCCCTGCTTTGCGGTGTGGCACACTGCCCGCCCGCCTCCCTCCACCCCACTCTGCGCAGCTGAACCGGCAGCAGCTTCGCCTCTTCCAGCCCAGCGGGGGCGCGCCGCCTGCGGCAACACCTGCGCTGGGTCCCCGCTCTCCACTTGCCTCCGCCGTTCCCTTCCCCGCCTGCCGGCCCCGCTACTTATCCACCAGGGCGACACCCAGCCAGCCCCTGGCCCCGCCGCCCGCGCCCCCAGCCATCTCCTCGCCAGCTGCAGTGCCGCAGTGGCCTCTTCTTGCGGCCCGAGCAAGCCGCGTCCAAAGTGTGGCTCTCACTCCCTGCCCTCGCTGCCAGCCTCCGCGGCTCTCTTGGGCTCCAAAAGTTGCCGCGTGCGCAACCCGCCCCCTCAAGCAGCTGCGCCTGGGAGGCTTCGAGGGGCGGAGGCAGCCGGCTCCGAGCTCGGCTTCGCGGGACCGCCTCCTCCGCAGCGAGCCCCGGACTGGACCGAGTGAGCAGAAAGCCTCTTTGCCCGGCCCGCGAGGCAGGCGAAAGTTGTGGGACCGGCCGGTAGGCAGCGCCGACGGGGCGCTTCGGTTGGAGCCCTGTCTGCAAGCAGGCAGGGAAGGCTGTTTGCGTGGGTCACTTTTTAGAAAGGCAGAGAGCCTCCGCCGGAGTGCGGACCCTAAAATCTGGGTCGGGACCAGTAAAAAGGATGAGAAGCTCGCTTCCTCGCCCTTGATGCCACGGGCCACATGACGAGGTCTGGCGGGCCGGATTTGGCCCGCGGGCCTTGTGTTTGACACCCGTGCTGTAAATATTTGTTCATAACTTAGGGTGATCCTGCATTCCGTTATGAGTATGTCATCCCTACTGATATCAGAGCGACTTTTGCATGCTCACTCTTGGTCAGGAATACAGACAAAGACTGAACCAATTGACACACTTTGATGTTAAGCACCTATACTGATTTCTTGGTTACACTTTTAATCTTACCCTTCCTTCAAGGAGCTGAGGACAGTGTACATTGGTCCCTCTCCTTTTTTCTGTACTACAACACTGTGTGGAAGGTTGTGGAAGCAACTTCCTAACCACTCATAGAATCACATAGCTTAGGGTTAACATATTTCAAAAAGTGAAAATGCAGACACAAAAGTTGTTGAACTATTTTTGCAAAACCGCAACAAAATGTCAAACGGACAGTTTAAGTGGAAAAATTGCTACTTAAGTTCCCTCTGGATTAAAATGAGTTGCAATTGAGTTAAAATTGTTGGAAACAAAGTAACAACAATAAGTTGGAGGATTGTTGGAGAAAGATTACCAAGTAACCAGATTCCCTCTAGGGGGAATTCTGTGAAATTACAATGGCTGTGGACGGAAAGTTACTAGTGGAAATCGAAAGAATGTTTCATCTGGTGGGAGTCTTACAAGAGCAGAGTCTGGCTATGAATAAACAACTTATGACCTTGACTTCTGGAACAAGCAGCTCTGCTGAATGTATTGAGGACCAGGATGAGAAAGATTCCACAGCTGAATTGGAAATGATATCTAAAGAAGTGGAAGAGACTAAACAAGAAAAAGAGAAAGTAAAGTTGGAAAGCACCAACCAGGAGCTGACATCTGTGGAATATAAACAAGGAGACTTTTGGATTACATCTAACACAAATCTGCGAAAGATGCAAAAGATGAAGGAGGAGGCCCCGGGAGTTTATGCAACACAGGAATTTAAAATAAAGAAATATGATGGGGGCCTCCACTTTGACTTTGATTCTGAAGATGCAGACTTTGTGGAAATTTTCCAGCAGCTGTTTCCAAATGTTCTTGTGGGAAGAGAATATGGTTGGATGGTGACAGAACTTTTTCGAGATTCGACGACCGACATAAAGGATTACCAACAAGACCGGCGGAGAGGGACTGAAAGAGACTTGAAAGCCTCGGACGTGAGGAACCCAGGCTAAGAACTGATATTTTGGATATGTATTGGGAAGGGATGAAAACCGGGGATGGGAGGGAGGGAAGAATAGAATTGTAAAAACACTCAAGACCTTTGGGTTTAGTTAATATGACTTTTATTTAAGACAAATTGGGAAATCAATGGAAGAGAACTTGAGTCCAACTTAGAAAAAATTTACTTTTCTTTATAAAAGAGGTAATTTTAAGATGATTAAGAAGAGAAATACCAATTTGCTGACACAATTTTGGGAATGGGGATGCATGAAGGGGGGTGGGGGGAAGTCAGGGAACAAGGTTAGGAAAGTAGGATTTTCTGAAATTATACATGTTTTTGTCTTTTGTCTTTTTGTGTGTGTATTTGTCTCTATAAAAGGTGAAAAACCAATAAAAATTTCTATAAAAAAAACAAAAACAAAATGCCCATTTTGAGCTATTTTTTTTTAAGGAAAACGGCAACAATGACACTGACAACATGGCTTTCCCAGACATTTTGCCGATTTCCGCCTGGACACTGCTTCTGACTACAGTATTCCGGGTATGTCCAGGAAATTCTGGACGCATAGCAACCCTAACTTAGTTAAAGGTACTATTTTTGCTAACATATGTACAATGTACATATGTCCAATGCAAGACCAACACACACACACACAAATCTAGTAGTGATGCTTTTTGGCAGTTTGTTGTGTATGTTAGAGATGACACTTTTGGATATATGCAGCTATATAAGGTGGGTTTAAAGCTGCCCTTGTGTGGCTTGCAGTATGGTAAATGAGTGTCCAAGTCCATCCAAATTCTTATCAGAAAGGAAAGTATTATTGGGACCATATGATATAATCTAATGACTAAAGGTAAAGGACCCCTGACAGTTAAGTCCAGTTGTGAAGGACTCGGGGGTTGTGGCGCTCATCTCGCTTTACTGGCCAAGGGACCCGACTTTTATCTGCAGACAGTTTTTCCGAGTCATGTGGCCAGCATGACTAAGCCGCTTCTGGTAAAACCAGAGCAGCACATGGAAATGCAGTTTACCTTCCTGCCAGAGTGGTACCTATTTATCTACTTGCACTTTGACGTGCTTTCAAACTGCTACGTTGGCAGGAGCTGGGACTGAGCAACGGGAGCTCACCTCATCGCAGGGATTCAAACCGCCAGCCTCCGATCGGCAAGCCCTAGGTTCAGTGGTTTATACCACAGTGCCACCTGCGTCCCATCTAATTAGAATCTTGCAAATTCATCTGAAATGTGGTTAAGACATTCCTGCTATACATATTCTGCGTCATTTCTTAAAATTAGTTTGAACCCAATAGACATTCCCTTATTAGATTTCTCTCATGGGCTCTGCTCACTTGATCCATCACAGTCATGACTGTTAGCCCAAGAAAATAAGACTCGTCTCCTCTGCCCTAGCCTCTGACTTTTCTTCTTACTCATTGTGTTTTTATCAAAACTGCATCCAGGAGGTGGTTTTCCGTGAGTCATCCTTACTAGTAACATTAGGTCTGGACAAATATTTGAATACACTTAGGACTGATCTGTGGTTAATACCTGCTGCTATGATTATATATTGTTCCCCAAGTTGTGAGCAGTTTCAGAAACCATGCTATAACTTTTGGTGAAAGCATAGAAGGTTTGAGAGTGTCTTTGTAAGATTTGCTTTATATACAAATATACAACAAGCAGGACATAATGGGAGCAAGCCGTTTACTCAGACTAATCTGCAGTCCTGGATCCATTTACCTAGAAATTAGCCTCAGTGGACTCAGTGGGGTTTAGTTCTGAATTTGTGCAGCCCTCAAAAGTACAACAAAGTTCTAACTAGTAATTCTTAGCTTGCTCGCTCTCTAGCTGTATTTAAAATGTCTTTTCATTGCCTGTGTCTCTTCTCAGCCAGTCTCAAAGCTCTGATGGGTATCTTATTCCAAAATCTAAAGAGTGCTTTCCAGGTATTAGGAGACTGCTGTCACTAGCTTCCATTAGCTTTCACTAGTCAAAAAAAACCACCCTAGACTATTAACAAATAATCAGCCTAACAAACAGATATTTTCATGGCAGGCCCGGATGCAGTGAAGCTGTGAGTGGGGGGGTGGGGCAGGTGGCAAATAACATAGAGCCATGTGTTGGACTGAAATTAGGCCACAACTTTATTGACAGCAGAAGAATAGGTTTGGCATAGGCAATGGGCAGAGATTCCTTAATCACCCAATCCACTTGCTGGGTGATCTGCTGTTAGCCAACCAATGTGGGTTCGCCAGTGTTGGGGTCCTCTACAGTATGAACCTCTTCCAGTAGACCCCATTCAGCCAATGGTAGGGGGTGCTATGGCTCTAAAACGGGGTTCTGGACAGAAAACACCACACTCTAGAATCCCTTAAGGGGATCCATCTATAGACTTGGGCTGGATGTCCCTTTCTTCTCCTTGGTTCCTCAGCATCTAGCCCAGTGCCTCTCCTGCCATCTTCAGTTGTGATGATTGCTATGAGGCGAGTGAAAATCCATGGGACCAAAGCCAGTCCGCCTGTGGACAGAATTCCTCCTCAACCCTGAAACCAGCAACCAACGTCTGTCCATAGCAATGTCATTGGACAGCAAATTCATTCCTGCAACGCAGCATGAAGTGCAGTAAAAATGAAAGTGTGGGTGGGTGGGAAAGTCTGGCATGACTGAGATGAGGAGAGCAGGTATGGTCTGCCTTTTATAACCCAGGGGCAGACTTGTCTTCTGTCCAGTCCATTCCCAAGGCCCCACCCCTGGGAGCCCTGGGAGCCCATCATGGCAGCTGACTGGCTTCCCAAAGTCCCATTGTCCCTGTCCTCCAGCCAGCTGGAAGCGTACAGAGCTGCTTCTAACCATGCAAGAGACCTCTGATGTTCCCCCGCTGTGCCATGCTGGGCTGCAAATGGTGCTGCCTGATAAGTTGGGGAATTGGGAATTATTCTACTGCCACTGCCATTGTGTGTTTCTAGCAAGAAAAATCAAGCTGTAAACTCCCTGTTTATCAAGAAAGGCAAGTACCTATGGCCTGTCATACAAAAGAAGAGTTATGCACCTGCAGGATAGAATTGTATGCACATAAAAAGCTCTTCTTCCCATTTGCACTGGAGCAGCTCACACTGCTCCATTTTCCTAAGTGACTTGGCTCTTCAGCAGAGGGAACCTGCTACCAACGATGGCAGCAAACGGCTCCAGCTGTATGTGCAGCACATGCCTGCCTTTGATTCCTTGCCTGCCTGCTCCATTGAGGGGATAGCAACACGCATACAAAACTAAAACGAGCTATTCGTGATTATGCTGCAGCACAGCAGCCGATCTAACCGTACAACGTGAGTCTCTTGAACCGTGGGGTATCCTGATGTTTTATTGTTCTCTCTTTACAGTCCGAGATCGTGTCCGATCAAAAATGGAAAGAGACATTTTGGCAGAAGTGAATCATCCTTTCATTGTAAAACTTCATTATGGTAAGATTTCTCTATAAATCAATTCCTAATCGCCTTGGGATATTTTCCACTGGATCCCTTGCTATTCAAATTCATTATCTATGTGTGGTTTTTGATTGCCTACTTATATAGATCATATTTATCCAGTCAAGGGTACCCAGTACTAGAACCCTTTTCCCCCAAATGTTAAAAGTGTGGCTGTTACTGTAACAACATGGTGAATACCTTATTTATTTTAAGAGCACTTTATTTTTATGTTACCAGCGTACCTGGTCTATTCTACAGGAGGTTCAGGAGGTATTTTAACCTCCCAACAGCATTGTGGAGCAGAATTGCATGAGAGATAGTGGGTTACACTAATCTACCCAGAGACTTGAATAATGGAATGAGCATTAAGTTGCCACCTGCAATATTCTGTCCCCATCAACAGAAGGTGATGGTGATGCTTTTCTGTCTCTTTTCCATCATAGATATCAAGGGAGCGCAGGCAGAGTTACTAGGTAGTCTCCCATCTTGGCACTGACCAAAGCCAGATGTGTTTAGCTTCAGCAAAGTTGCTGTATCAAGTGCCTTCTAGCCATGCCCTGACTGAAAGGCCATTATCTGTGATAATAGACTTTCATAGCTGCTGTTATGCAAAAAGTGGAAGAAGCACCCAATGGCACTATGGTCCCTGCCAAAACAAAACATACCTATTATCCCCTTCCCATAAAACTCCTTCATGCTTTCACTGAACGTGTACAGGTCCAACATATCTGAATATCCTACTGTCTTTTTCTACTGTAGCATTTCAAACAGAAGGAAAGCTATATCTTATACTAGATTTCCTACGAGGTGGGGACCTTTTCACCAGACTTTCCAAAGAGGTGAGTCCAACAGATTAATGTGTTTTGTTTGAAAAACAAACCAAAGTAATTCTATACTGGTAGCTGTGTCTCTTAGCAAATTCCTTCCTTCTAGTTTCTCATATATTTAGTTATTTTTATTTTCATTACATTTATATTCCACCTTTCCATTAAGGAGCTCAAAGTGGTGGATCTGGTTCTCCCCATTACCATTTTATCCTCACAACAACCCTGCAATCCTCTTATCCTGAATACATCCAACACATAGCATCATGGCACTTTATAGCATTTATCTTTAGGGTTCATTTTTATTTGCACTGGATCAAACATGCTGTAATCTGCCCATATACTTGAGGATAAGGCAAGGTCACAACAAAGCTCAGCAAATGCTTTGTTGCTGAGCCACACCCTGAAACATCAAGAGTGCATCTTCCCATTTACATCATTCTTGGAGCCAAAGCACAGCAGTTTGTTGGGAAGACCTGCCATGCCCATCAGCCAAGGGTGCCAACGGCTATCAAAGCACCATCTGCAAAGCAATGGAGCAGCTGGAGAGAGGTGCAATGCCTCCTGCTAAACACTTGCTGGCAGCAGAAATGCAGCGCTGTTGATCATCGCAGAGCACTGGCCATCCTTCAGTCACAGCCATTTATTCGTTCTAGCACTCAAACACATTTTATACTTCAGACACACCTTGGCATCTGCCACAAAGGAAAATTGTGCTTGTTCCTCCCCATCCCTCTAAAATGTGAATATTCAAACTTCAAAATCAATAGATGATGCTACCAGTTTTTTTAGCCTTGGTACTGGCTGTTGGCAGGAAACCTTTTATTTTGGCAGGAAAACATTAATTGCTCAACTGGGCAGAACAGGGGACTATTCCGTTTTTTAAAAACTGGTTTTCTTAGTGCAAAATATTTATATATTTTAGATAGCATTTTCTGTTCCAGTCTTAATTAATTTCTCTCTTTGGGCAATATCCAACCAAGCCATACTCAGAGTAGAGCCAATGGACTTGTGTTATTTATTTATGCCCTTTGTTTTCAGAGGGTCTTCCTCAGACTATGACGAAGGGTGGTGATCATCCTTTCTGTCTCTGCCAATACACAAGTCTGTCTTCCTGTTGCTCCTTCCTTTCTTTCCTGCTGCCTCTTCATTCTTTATTCCTCTTCCAGGGCTGATAGATGTGTTGCTCATTGTCTGGCTGGAAACCCTGTCCCTGTGCAGGTGATCCATGCAGTGGGAACATAGGGAGCTGCCTTGTATGGAGTTAGGCAATTGGCTCTCATAGCTCTGTCATTGCCCACACCGGCAGGCAGTGGCTGTCCAGGGTTTCAGACTGGGAGTCTTCCCCAGCGCTACCCAGAGATGCCAAGGATTGAACCTGGGCCATTGTGCATATAGTGCAGGTGCTCTATGACTCAGCTACAGTCCCTTTTCCCAGTAGCATCTCAGTGCCTGCATACCAAAAGCTAATCTTGTGCTAAGCTAAGTCATCGCCTGCATGCATTTTCAGCAATAAGCATAGGTGCGAAGTAACATGTTAAGTCCTCCCCTATTGAATGCTGCTTGAGTAAGGGAAGTCAACTCTTCCATGATGACCTGAGTGCACCAAGGCAAAGTGAATGGGAGTACATCAGGCTGACACCATGCGCCACTTAAAAAAAAAATACAGTATTCTTCTTTTTCTAACCTGCTCATGCAGCTTTTTGGAGTCTGCTGTCTGGGTGAGCCGTAATGACTACTCAATTCTAAATCCTGCCTGAAGAGCTGTGCCAGCCACAAGAGTCATTGCCTTGAAGCGGATGGCCTTTTAAAGTCACTTCCAGGGAGCAATTCCTTTGACCGTGGGTGAACTGCCTGTCCGTCCTCTTCCTGTGGCTTTCGATATGCTCTGCAAGCAAGGTCATGGAAGTGTAACACACAGCCATCCTGCCATTATCCCCAGAACACAGAAATGAAGTCTTTGTCTTTCTATAAAGAATCAATGTTAGCGCTATTGGGAAATGTGCGGTTAAGCATTATTTCCCTCCCTCTTCTTTCTTCTTTTAAAGCAGGGGCCTACCGGTTGCTCCTTACAAGGATTTAGCCATGGTCCCTTTAGTAATAAGAAAAACCTTAGTTTGTATTTAGTAATAAGTAATTTAGTAATAATAAAAACCTCCCAACATATTAGTTGGGATAAGGAGGATTAATTATAATACTGGGAAGTAGAACTTTACATACGTTGTGGAAACACTGAAATAATGTTGCTGTTGGTTGTTGTTGTTTTTTAAAAAAAGAATGTAGTTATGGAGAAAAGCACATTTTCATTTTAAAAATGAAAATGTGGCCTTTTCACTATGGCTCATTTTAGGTTAGCCAAAAGAGCAATTTCAAGAAGACTGATTTAATTCATATTTGATAGATTTGTCGTATAAAAAACCCGAAAAAAAACTTGAGAGAGATTAGCAAATAATCAGCCCAGTTCATATGTAATACTAGACCATGGTTATAGTTTGTGCTTACCTGGAGCAAGACAAACTATCAGCTTGGTTTTGGATGTCATGCTAAGTTAAACCATTACTTTACTCACAGCAACAGAAAGAAGAACAAAGTGGTCACCATCTCTTCTATAGGAACCTACATATTTGTACTAATTGCAAACCAGATCAGTGTTTTGGGGACGGTCATAAAATTTGATTCATTTTATAGGATACCTACAGACTCCAAAATGACCATCTGTAAGTGGGAAATAACATCACCTATTCTGCTTTTGTTTCTAGGGTTATTCAGCTCTCACATGTTAGCGATAAACTTATTTTGTAAAATTTTGGTTGCAATCATATCTACACTTCTTAGAACTCATGATTTCTGGGTAGACATGGATTTATGATGGACTGGAACTTTTGGATGTGAGGAACAGGACAGTATCCCAAATTTGATATAAATATAAATGTCCAAAATCCAATATTTGAATTGATTTTGGTAAATCAAAATGGATTTAGCAGAATCCAGTTTTTGGCTTTTGAATTGTTAGCCTGTTTTCCATTTGGCTTATAATCAGTTGATTTTGTTGGACCAATATATTGTCATAGTATCCTAGCAAAAGTATCGATATAAATAAATCCACTTGTGCATTAAAAATATACTGCTTTTTCTGCTTCTCTCTAGGTTATGTTTACAGAAGAAGATGTTAAGTTCTACTTAGCTGAGCTGGCCTTGGCTTTAGATCATCTCCATGGTCTTGGTATTATTTACAGGGATTTGAAACCAGAAAAGTAAGTTGGGGCAGAAATGCATGTGGGAAGATTTTTAAATGGGGTTACTCTGTTTGGATCACAAAATGCCTGTGAGACCCTGCATCAATTTCCTCATGAAATGTATGTCTCTTGGAGTGATATTCTCATTTATCTGAATAGCTTAGAGAACATCCTGAAAGTTCAGAGGATAAGAAACTGTGTCTATAGTGGGGAGTGAGAATAGGGTGAGTGGGTAAGAAAGCCAACTTGCTCAACTGGGGTGAAAACAGGACACAACTGTATTGAATAACCAACTTCAAATGGCAAATCAGTTAGCATTTAAGGTGCCTCAAAACTCTGCTGTTGTTGCAGCAACAGTAGACTAATGCGGTTGCCCCTCTGGAAATTATTACACATTTAAATACTTTGACATTAGTGGGCAAGGGTGCCTGCGAGATAAAAAAACGTCTAACCTAACTCTCATGGTTGTTGTGGAGATTAAACGAGGTGCAGAAGAACCATGTATTCCATCTTGAGCTCCTTGGAGGAAAGGGTACCCCAAACTCAGTTGCTGACCCCCTTGCTTTTGCCAGGGCCATACCAGCCAATTTTCCATTGGGTTAATAACATCCCCAGGGACTACATTCCTCTCTCCTTCCAGGAAAACTTAGTGGGGGCATACAAGGCAGAAAAACAAATAGCAATTCAGATTCAGTTTCTCCCTTGCTTATGGAAGATATGTTCTCTCTCTTTCTCTTCCGTGTTAGATACAGATAAGGGGATTTTAGAACAGCATTGTTGTCTTAAATGAAGATTTGTTGAGCAGCAAGGATTGTATACTCTTTTTGTGGTGTACAACTCTTATGCGCACGGCTTTGTCAGAAGAAGCAAGCTTTGTCAGAAAGGCAATAGAGAGATAGTAGTTGAATAATAGTAGTGACAACTGTCAGTATTCATTATTCATTTATTCTCCGCAACAGTCTGTTCCCAGCCCACAAATGTTCTACCGAGTATCACTTCCTTTCAAATTACATTTCACTGCAAAATACAACAATGTGGGAGTGAGAGTTATTGTTGCAGTTTTCAAAAGATTTTATTTTTTTTTAAAAAAAATGATAGGGGGAATCAAACACAGTCCTTTTTTTACCCTTGCCCAAATGGATGAATAGAAAGGAATGTGAAGAATAAGCTCATTGGATGGGGTGGGAAAGAAGCAAATGGCAAGCTACTTGTTGCATTTTCCCTTTACCTTGTAATCCTGGGGCCCATCCATTAGATCAGGAGTGGGGAACCTCCAGGCCCTTGGGAATCTTCTCCAGGCACACTTCTCACCAGCCCTCTCCACATCCTCATTGACTGCTTTTGCCTGGCTAGCATGGAAAATAGCAGAAAAAATTACAGTGCCCCACAGAAATCACAGACTGTGTGTGCAGACCCATCATTTTGAGCCAGGGATTTTTCAGTGGTGGCTCCAAAAGTGTGGGATATCATTCCATATTATATTAAACAGTCCCCATTCCTGGATATTTTCAAGCAGACCTTTAAAACCTTGCCTTAAAGGAAAGTAATTGTGGTTGTGGCTCTGATTGTTTGGCCTGGTCCTGATGGTTTTCTTAATCCATATTTTTGATGTTGAATTGATAGTTTAATAATATGGTATTGTTTTACTGAGATGTTTCCAAAGGTTCTCTATTGTATTTATTACTGAATTTTATGTGAACAACCTCACAGAATGTTTGAATAACTTGATTGGAACCTTAAACACCCATTTTTAATAATAATAATAATAATAATAATAATAATAATAATAATAATAATAATAATGGGGCAGGACATTCACATGCAAGTTTATGGATCACTGAAGGAAAATTATCAACATAATAAATTACACAATGGGATGGTACACTATATACTTTGTCTGTCTTACGGGCACAACTATGAGATAGTGTAATGTTATTTCCACTTTAGAGATGCAGACCTGAGGCTGAGACACGGTGGCTAGTTCAGGATCCAAGCCTGGTCCTCTTCCATTGATCTGCATTTGTTCATGCGGAGACTTTTACAATACACAAATATAAGAGGGAGATTTAATGGATGCCTGTGGTTTTCTTCACACTGAATTGCTTAAGGTTCTATGCACTAATTATGCATCTTCTGACTTTATTTAATATGTTTTCCATTTGTCCTAAACTTTTCTATGCATCATCTTCCAGCATACTTCTAGATGAAGAAGGACACATTAAGATTACAGGTGTGTAGCATCCCCCACACCCCATGTAGCAGCTCCATCTTTTTGCATTCTACCTGTCATTTCCTCCTGGTGATGAATAGACACTGAGATACATGCTTGAACTTTCACTGGCTTCCTGATCTCTTTTGGCACGATTTAAGGTTTAGCTTTAAAGCCTAATTAAATCCCATCTCCTTTGTAATCCATTGCAATGAAAATTAATAGATGCCGTTCTAATGGCCTTGTTTTCTGATGTTTTAATCTAGGTTTTAAGTTTAGCACGTTGTTGTTTTACTTCTTCTTGGTAAGCTGCTTTGAGAAACTGAAATTAAATAAACAATCTCTCAGATGCAGCAAAGCTGCCCCCTAAATAATAGCAATTTTGCATCAGGTTCAGAAAACGGATAGGATTTGGGGGGTGCTCCTCAGTTGTGGAACTCCTTCCCATTGCAGATTTACTAAAATTCACTCCTTGCCACTGCAGACCACTTGCATTGCAAGGCTATTCCAAGCCCACTTTAATTTGATGGCAGCATCTGCTAATGCTGAACCTCCAGGGCCACCAACTGAGCGCAACACTCAAAACTTAGAAGAAGTTTATAAAGTTTATATTTCAGCTTCTAAGATTTACATGTGGCTTCTGGTTTTAAATTCTCTTCCCTTTGTTCATTTCTTGGTTCTTCTAGAAAAGAGACTAATAATTTTTACTAAAAAAAACTAGAGCTGGATCGGGTTCTGTGTCTTGACTGGTGTATTTAAAGTGACTGCAAGTGTCTTTATATCACATACTCAATTTCTTTCTTTTTTTTAAATCTGCCTTTATTTAGATTTTGGCCTGAGCAAGGAAGCCATCGATCATGACAAGAGAGCATATTCATTCTGCGGGACAATAGAGTACATGGCCCCAGAGGTGGTCAACCGGCGAGGCCACACTCAAAGCGCAGACTGGTGGTCCTTCGGTGTCCTAATGGTAATGAGACAATCCTTATTTTGGGATTGACTGCTTTAGCCTGGTCCCCTTTGGCAGTGGCTGTGCTATTTCCTATCAAACCATTATTAAGCTACTTCTAAGAAGCACATTTATGAGTTTGAGTTTCTTCACCATCCCCATGATATCAGCATTGGGAAACGAAATCATCTCAGGCACTTATCATTGCTATGAAGCAGTTTTATCCTGAGCGTTTAGTATTTTAGCTTCTTTCGCCGAGAGTCTGCCGTTTTCCCCATTGCATCCACCTCAACTGAGGCTGTCCACACTTCTTTGTACTTCTTTATATATTATCCAATCCCAAGGGAAGGAAAGTAGTTGAGTTTTTGCTGCAGCTTCTATTCATTAGAGAAGCACAGCCTCATAATCCATAACATGCTGTTGCTAGGAAACTGGAGAGCCTTAGTATACTGCCAGATGAATTAGTGCAAAAAGAGAGGTCAAGAAAGAGAGAAATTAAGTAACCCTTACTTGGTCTCCTCAGGATTATGAAGTGGCTGTTCACTTACTCTGAAATTAGAACTTCATATTGAAGGAACTGGAGGCAAAAGATTCCTGCACTGCAGGGGGTTGGACCAGATGACCCTTGTGCTCCCCTCCAACTGTACAATTCTATTATTCTTTGTCTGTGTGGGGAGTAAAATGGGGCTTCTCAGTCTCCTACAAGATATACAGACACCAACAGGGCCTGCCCAAGGCATTTTGTTACCTGAGGAAAAGGACAAGATGGTGTCTCCCACCACCATTCCACAAAAGAAGCTAACCAGACTGGCAACTGAACTTCAACAGTGGCAATGTTGATGGGAAGCAGGCTAGCTTGGAGGGCACAGGGCTGGCTGTATGCCACACACAACTTTGTCCTCCTCTAACAGAGGGGAACGCCCCAAAAGAATGGCAGGGCGTGGTGGCAGCAAACACAGGCACTCCACCATCATCTGCTTGAGGCAGCTGCCTAACTCTGCCGAATGGTAGGGCTGGCCCTGGACACCAAGGAGAAGTTAAGACACAGAGCTGATGAAGAGCGATTTGGTGTCAGCTGAAACCCCCAGAATATGCTCACATCTATATTTGAATTCTGTTCTGTCTGCGGTGATTACAGGAGACAGCCTCTATATATGCAGTCAGCAGAATGAAGGTCTGTTTTAGGACACATATCATTTCACAGGTTTATTTAACCCAGAATAATAACATTTCCCAAAATCCAGTATTCACCATCAAACACCAGTCACAGGGCTAATTCACACAGTTATTTTCCCCTGCTTCCTTTTTATAAAGAAGATGAACGTGTCATAATGAGGCAACAAAGCAATTTTTGTGTGACAATGGGAGTCCAGCTGATGCTCTCTGTACAGCCTTACGTTTCTTCTCTCCTATCTGTAAGTCACAAAATAACTTTCTGAAAGGGTAGTGTGCACTAACCTCTCACCTGCAGGTTGCTGCTGTGTGTCTTATGTGCACAGGTCTTCCTATTGTATTTTGTTTCCTAGCAGGAACTTCATTCACCTTCCTTCCTTCTCTGTGAATCCCAGTGGATCTTTTAGTCATTCCTGCGCCCTCAGCCTCAAAGAACAGAGTAAAGTGACCTTAAAAAGTATCAGTCAGTATTTTTGTGCCAAAGTGACCTTAGAAAGTGTCAGACAGTACCTTGCAGCAAGCTGAGTAAACTACAGCCATCAATTTTAAATTATCTGGACACAGGAGGAAAGTACTAAAAAGAAAACAACATTTGTAATATGATTATTTTTTAATACAGTGGTGCCTCGCAAGACGAAATTAATTCGTTCCGCAAGTCTCTTCGTCTTGCGGTTTTTTCGTCTTGCGATGCACGGTATCCCATAGGAATGCATTGAAAATCAATTAATGCGTTCCTAGGGAAACCGCCTTCAGACCAGGTCCGGGGACAGTCTGTCCCCGGACCTCTTCTGAAGGCTGGGGGGGGGGACAAGGGCTTTTCTTCTCACCCCCAGCATTTTTAAAAACCCTGGGACAGCGGAGGACTTCTCCGCTGTCCGGGCGATCTTAAAATGCTGGCGGGCAGCATTTTAAAATCGCCCCGGACAGCGGAGGACTTCTCCGCTGTCCAGGGCGATTTAAAAGCCCCTGGGAAGGCAGGCAGGGGGGGACAAAGACTTTCGCCCCCCGCCCGCCTTCAGAAGGTGTTCCCACCCCCCAGCCCGGCTTCGCAGCAGCGCTACGAAGCCCGGCGGCTGGGGCAGGTGTCCCCGCCCCCCCACCCCGCTTCGGAGCAGCGTTCCGAAGCGGGGTGGCTGGGGCAGGTGTCCCCGCCCCCCCCCCCGCCCGGCTTCCCCAGCTACGGGACATGGGGAGATTTTAAAATGCTGGGGGTCGGCAGCGAACACTTCGCTCCCGACCCCCAGCATTTTAAGATCTCCCCGGGACAGGGGAAGATTTTAAAATGCTGGGGGTCGGCAGCGAACGCCCCCCAGCATTTTAAAATCTCCCCGGGACAGGGGGAGATTTTAAAATGCTGGGGGTCGGCAGCGAACGCTTCGCTCCCGACCCCCAGCATTTTAAAATCTCCCCGGGACAGCAGAGACTGCTGGGGAGATTTTAAAATGCTGGGGGTCGGCAGCGAACGCTTCGCTCCCGCCCGCCAGCATTTTAAGATCGCCGGGGGCAGGTGGGGGGAAGGCAGGCGGGGGGGGGGAGCAAAGACTTTTGCCCTCCGCCGGCCTTCAGAAGAGGTCCTCTTCTGAAGGCCGGCTGTGGGCGAAAGTCTTTGCTCCCGACCGCCAGCATTTCCCTATGGGCTTTCGTCTTGCGATGCAAGCCCATAGGGAAATTCGTCTTGCGAAGCGCCTCCAAAACAGAAAACCCTTTCGTCTTGCGGGTTTTCCGTCTTGCGAGGCATTCGTCTTGCGGGGTACCACTGTAGACTGTACTCCCCACTGAAAGAGGGTATTGTGTGCAATATTTGCTACTTTTTAGTGATGTTAAATAGAAATAATGTATATGCCAACTCTGCCCCCACCCTCAATATCTAACTTTCCTTAATGTTCATACATATAAGGTACAGTTAAGGTACAGATTCTTCCCCTCTCAAAATTGTAATGGCTAGTCTGTTACAATTTGTGCTGCAACAAAACGTTGCAGTGTAGAATTCTTCTGGTCAGGGTTGCAGCTAGCTAGCCAGCCATACTCTTTTCCAGCACACTCCATTCCATTCTCCTTACTTTACCCACTTGCCTGCTGTGTTTTCTATCCCTCCCCTGCAACTGTCAGCATTCTGTGGTGAGTTGGCATTCTCAATTCTCATTGGAGTGGGGGTTCATTTGAAGGGGGGGGTCTCCCTTTTTCTTTTTTTCCGAAAGAATGTTTCTACTCCTGCAAACCTTTCCTCTTGTGCACTGCATATTTGTGATCCACAGCATTAAGCTCAAATGGATGTCATAGTCCTATTTTTTTCTTTTCAAGATGTCTTCTATGTGCATATGATGCAGGGGGAGCTTTTAGTTTTATTTGCATCAGTAGCTTTTGCTAGAACAGCTAGAACAGTTTTTCTTTACACTAACAGCAACAAATTATTATACAGTATAGACCGTTGGATCTTGTGTGCTTAATGGAAACTCCAGCTTCAGCATTGTGTAGACATGTTCTGACATTTTATTTTAAAATGGTTATAATTTTCAAACATTCATTAAAAAGATGGTTTTCTATCTATCGGCCTACACTGTCAGGTGACTATCACACTTTGCTGGTAAAAGTTTCCACATTGTGGTGAAAGATGGAGCTGCTCCTCCTCTTAAGAAGGATATTTCATTTCCTAGAATAGCTTTTGCTATATATTGTGTAGGTCAAACACCAGCTTGTCACCTTTTCTTTCTTCTCTTTGGATCTTCATCTGTTCAGAATAGTACTAACTTTTGTTTCCTCTTCTGTAATCCATGGACTTTTTTTTCAAAACATGGATGTTGCTCGCTTGAAAAACTTCAAAGCCTGTATCTCTTTAAATGCAGGTTCCATATCTTGTTCTTCCCTGTGACATCCAAGCTCTGGTTAGTTCAAATCAGGGCTGTGAAAATTCTGAGCCTCCACATGTTGTTGGAGTAGAATTCCTGTTATTCCTGACCACTGACCATGCTGGCTGGGGCTGATGAGACTTGGCATCCAGCAACATCTGGAGGTTCCTCAATCCTTGCAGAAGCTTTCAGTCACCTCCTCTTGGGCATGGAACAGAGTAGAGAAGAGCACACAACTGAGTGAGCACAGGTCTTTTGCAAACTCATTTTTGTAGCAGGGAAGAATGATTTCCCATTATGTCTGAACTGGGCCATTGTCTTTTAGTATCACCAGATTCCACATTGGACTCAGGCTATTTGCTGTACTCAGTAAGTGACATTTTGAGCTAATTTTCAATAAGAGGGGAAAAAATAGAATTCCTGTGGAACTTGTGTGATGCTCCTTGAATTTTGAATTTGGTACGGCTTTTTTTAAAACCATTTAATCTGTCAAAGCAAATGTAGAACAACTATTCTTTGGGGCTTATAATTCCACTTGTATTGCTTTCAGTTACCAAAATGTAAGTGAAAGATGTACTCTGAGCTATTTAAACTAGATTTAGTAACCAATTATAATTTGCCTTAATCAAAATGGAACAGATGTTAGCATGATGCCGATCGTGCTTGGAGTGGCATCTCGTAAACTAGGGAACTAAAAGAATTTGGGGGGGAGGGTGGAAGGAAGGCAAACAAAAGAGGCAAAATGATTTAGGGGTTAAGGGCTCTGACCATAGAGTTTGGACTTCCCTTGGGGGCTCTTTGAGGTAGGGTCTATGACACCAATTGCAATGATCACCAGGACTTCTGCCAAGAACACCACACCACTACTTGCAATGCTTATGCACTTAGGTCTTTCTTTAGCTTTCTGCTCTCCTCCTTTTACAGTTTGAAATGTTGACAGGGTCGTTGCCATTCCAGGGGAAAGACAGAAAGGAGACAATGGCTCTCATTCTCAAGTGAGTAGTAAGCTCCAACTTGTTTGTTGACGTAAAACGTGTATTCTTTTGCTTGGAATAGACAAAGTTTGCTTGGCTGTAGAGGCGGGGGAGAAATTTGATTCAGCTTTCATTTAAAGACGAACCTACCAATTCTGAAATAATCTGTGAACAGTCAAACCATTGGCACATCTGGTTCAGTACTGCCTATATGGATTGGCAGCAGTTCTCCAGGCTTTCAGATCGGTCCCTCCCAGCCCTATCTGGAGATGTTGGGGAATGAACCTGGGACCTTCTGCATGCAAAGCAGATATCCCACCACTGTGCTGTGGTACAGCCCTTCCTATACGTGAGCTAGTTGTAGGGTAAATAAAATAAATAGCTGGGAGCTCTAGTTTACTAATCTGCAACTATATCAGACCCCAACCTGCAACATGGCATCCAAATTAAATTCTTTATTGCGTATGCCCATTTTTCTCCTATTCCTGCTAGGGTGACGAGATCCAAAGGAGGGAAGAGTTCCTGCCATTTTGTATTTAAAAGGGGGAATTACACACTTCCCATAGCCATTGTGAAGAAGAATAAGCATGGTAAAGACTATGAGGAAAGAATTAAAGAAATGTTTAATAGAGTCAGTATTATGGAACATTCTTTATCCAATATGCCTCGAGATTACTTTGGGGAACTCTATATATTTTCCCATGCATATTTCCTCTGCACATCTGTATTTATTTCCACTGCTAAATATGTGCGTGATCTTTTTAGACATTTCTGAAAAGTCCTCCTACATTTTAAAAGTTTCTGTTCTTTCAGAGCCAAGCTAGGAATGCCACAGTTTTTGAGCACAGAAGCTCAGAGTTTGCTTCGAGCTCTTTTCAAGAGGAATCCATCCAACAGATTAGGTATGGGGATTCATTTCATTTCTGGTCTGTGATAAATTCAGCGATAGATTACAATCAAATGTTAATCTGTAGTTTGTTTTCCTTGTCACTTAATTTTGATTTGTTCTCATGTAAATGGCATAGTTGAACAATGTGCTGGGAAGAGATGCAAGGTAACGGAGCATTAATTAAATATGTGTTTTGGGCTTTTAATATGGATTGCACAAATTGTTGAAGAATTGGTTTAATAATGGCAATTAGTCATGATAGCTAAGTGTTGTCTACACATACCGAAACAGATGCTAGTTATTTCTTTCCTTATAGGAGTATTTCTAAACAGCCAGCTCATACAGAAAAAATACAGCAGTGATGTACAATATAAGCATTAAAACATCAAAGAATAATAAAATTATAGAATACTGAACAAATGGCCAATACTGAATCAAATTAATTCCACACCCACCCACTCTTCAGCCGATGTCACTTGTGATGCCATCTAATGAGTCACAGAGCAGAGGTAAATCCTGAGTTGGCTGTGCATGCCTGTTCCCAGTCCAGAAGGGGAGCACATAGTCAAAGTAGCAGGATTTTCCAAGACGTTTGCATCAAAAGCCCTGATAAAACCTAGGAAAAAAATATTTTAGCAGTGCCTTACAAGGTCCCAACTTCAGGACTTCAAAGCACCTCGAACCTTTGTGACATTCCATGATTGACAGGTGAGTGGCCACATCTAAAATTTGGCCCGCAAGGCTGATTTTGATAAGAATCTGGTGCATGGAAACAATTAAGTTCCCTACCCAGCTCTCATAGGGATGCGGGTGGCACTGTGGGTTAAACCACAGAGCCTAGGACTTGCCGATCAGAAGGTCGGCGGTTCGAATCCCCGCAAAGGGGTGAGCTCCCGTTGCTCGGTCCCTGCTCCTGCCAACCTAGCAGTTCGAAAGCACATCAAAGTGCAAATAGATAAATAGGTTCCGCTCCGGTGGGAAGGTAAACAGCGTTTCCGTGCGCTGCTCTGGTTTGCCAGAAGCGGCTTAGTCATTCTGGCCACATGACCCGGAAGCTGTATGCCGGCTCCCTCAGCCAATAAAGCGAGATGAGCACCGCAACCCCTGAGTCGGTCACAAATGGACCTACTGGTCAGGGGTCCCTTTACCTTTAACTTTACCTTACCCAGCTCTCACCATCTTCCAATGCCCTCTTTTTATGTTCTAGTCTCTTGCAGTAAAAATCACCATAGAGTCTTGTGGCATTTTAAAGATTAGCCAAATTATTTATGGCATAGGCTTATGCCATAATCAATTTGTTAATCTTGAAGGGGCTACAACACACGCGCACACACACACTCTGCTTGCAAGAAACTTAAGTAGAAAAAAAGGGGGGGATACTATAGGGAAAAGAAAAAGTGAACCTTTGTCTCTTGTAAGATTGGTCTCAGGATTATTTTTTTAAAATTACCTAATTACCCAGTTGATTAAGGAGTTCACTGACAGCAGCATCCCAGGGGATTATGGCATCTAATTAAATTTCTTTTAGAGAGCCAAACACAGGACAGAGCAACTGCAGATAGATGTGAAAACCTGCTACCGTGTCTAAGCTACATTACCAGCTTTCTGACTTGGATTCCAAATAAACATGTAAAGCTAAATTAAGTACATAATTTGATCCAATCAGAGCCGAAAAGGAAATCGGAGAGGAAAAGGAAAGATGGTTTTCCTCCGCCTTGCATCCTTAGCTGCTCAACTGCTTGAGGTGGCGTGACGAAGGCTGACTATATAGAGCATTTGATCGCACACCCACCAGTCTCTCCAGTAGAGTTCTAACAGGCAGTTGTTAACAGGATTCTTGGCAGCCTGATGTGATTGCCATCTGGCTGAGCTATAGGTCTTGCATTTCTATTGATATGTAGCTGAGGAGGAAGGAAACTCTCAGATTTTGATTTTGTTTGCTGGATCTGCTACAAATACTAATATAATCTTTAAGGTAAAAGTTTTTTTTTTTTTTCATAATGCATGCATGTCAGCTGCTGCAGGCCATGAAAAGAAGCTTAAGTTTCTGGGATGTCACTCTGAAGACTGAAGTAAAAAGATATTCCTCTGCAGTTAGGCTGGCCTTGGATGGACTGATCCCACGGAGCTATCCTTAATGCTGTCCATAATCTTAGCCTATGTCTTCATTCTTTTTAAAGGCATTCACCCAGTGTTTCCCCCTAGGAATGTTTATCAACTTAATCAAACAGTGAGATACACGTAGAAAATATTCCAATGGAATTTAAGGCTCATGTAGATTGCTTCCTGGCCCCCCATACTAACAGTATTGTATAGGTATATTTATATACCTTTTTATACCCAAAGGCCCCCAAACAGCATATTACATACTACAAAAGAAATATACTACAAAAGTGCAATATAGTGCAATCGTAAGACGTCCCAATTTGAATCTTGCCTTGACCATGAACTTAGATGGCCTTAGGCAAGGCAAACTCTCTTACCCTTCATCCTTCCCCCTTTCCTATGTAGGATAATAATACTCACTTACCTTTTAGGGGTGTTACAAGACTTGCAACTAGCTAATGCATGTGAAGTGCTTTCAATACTTGAAAGTGCCGGGCAAATGCTCCTGCTTCTGCTATTATCACCACCATTGACCGATCTAAAAAAAATGCATGTAACTTTCATTGTGCATCTATCATGTATTTCCACATACAAAGCCACCAATTATCCTCTCAGGTCCTGCATTGATTCCACATAGTAGATTCAGTTCCCTTCCAGGGGTCCTTTAGATACAGTGCAGAGTGTTCCATAACTGGCTGAGGCTGGACTTGGGTCCCATCAGTGATGCAAGAGGATGTTATCCCTTGCATCAGCAGTTGGTCTCTGGAGCTGGATCCGGTAAGTCTCTGCCTCAGCCATAGCATTGCACTGAAAAATGTTTCATATGATCATTCACACTTGTTACAGGTAGCACTGGGGTCAGATTCTGACAATGAACATTCAGAAGATGGTTAAATAAAGGAAGATTGATGATGTGGTTGAAATGCTTGCTTTGAGTGCGTAGGCGACATACGCTTCATAAAAGTATTTGCGTTTTTGGCCTGCCAGTGTGATTCTTTCTCTACCCACTTATTTAACTACAGCTTCTACAGAAAACCATTTGTTCTTTTCAAGTCTGCCTATAGTAGTCTTTCCAGGAATTACTTTGATTAGATGTTGCTGTTCAGCACTACATAAGTGGTAAAGCACTAACTTAAAGCATAAGAAGTTATTGACAGTGAAGGGGTCAATTACGTTAGCAGGAAACAGAAGGTGAGGGCAGAATGATTCTGTTCCTCTTACTACTACTATTATTGTTATTTTTAAACTCTGGTGTACAGTACTACAGCTGAAAATAAATGCTGTATACTATTTGTGCTGGTGAGAGCCCCTTGGGACATGCATTGTTTCACAGTTCCTCTGAGGCCAACTTAGCACAATTGATGCCTCAAATAGCAACCATGGAACACAAACAGCAGCACTAAAATCCATCATTGGGCGGCCCCAACTAAAGAAGAAGAAGCCCGCTGGAATTTAAGTGCTCACATAAAAGGAGGCAAAGAAGGGACCAGACAAACCTTACTTGAAAGCCTATTTTGTAGTTTTGGAACCACAACCAGAAAGCCGCCTCTCTTGCTCGTACCAGCCACAAATCTCTTGCTGGGGTTGCTGGAGACAATGAGAAGGTCCTCTTTATTAGAAATGATGTTCATTTTACATCCTCTTTATTATCTCGCTTTCATTGCTTTGGCAGGTGCTGGCCTTGATGGAGTTGAAGAAATTAAGCGGCATCCTTTTTTTGCTACTATAGACTGGAATGTAAGTAATTCACATGACTGTCTTGTCTGACTAGTTAGATGTGCAGCCCAAATCCAGGATTTTTCCTTGCTCAGAACAACCTGACTCCAGCACTGCTTCCCTAGTGTGTTTGCAAGCAGGAATGCAATCCTGCATAGAGCAACTCTTTTAAACAAAAAACAAAAACCTCAACAGCTGGATTGTCTCCTACCTGTGCATTTGCACCACACAGACCTCCCTACCACATCGCCCCTCTCCTACTTCACAGTGAATCAGCTGTCAGGCGATCAAGTGAGTGTCACTGACCCACAACACCATCCACTACTGTCTACTGCCCAATTTTGGCTACACTAAAATTCTGGGTACCTGAACTGTTTTCTGTGGGGCAATAATCACTCCTCCACTAAGAGAGGCCAAAACTGTCTAGACAGTACACATATCACTCTAACCTTCTCTTTCTCTAATAGGCTAGATCTGCTTTTGTAGATGTCAGTCATTGCTACAATTCATTCATTGCCTCAAAATACAGAAAGGCTCAAGTCCTCTTCTTTCTCATAAAAGAGATGAGAATAGTGCCTGCATGTTTTGCTTTATATCACAGGTAGGGATCTGAAGGGCCGGGGGGGGGGCACAGCAAAATTCAGGTAAAAAAAACACTTGAGGACAAGCAAGAGCAGTATATATTTCTGCCTCTTGGAGGGCATTGCCATTGTCATAAGAGAAGGGAAAAAAAGGATCCAGTGTCTTCTTTGCTTGTGGCCTTACTCTTGCTGGCATGGTTGGAGCATCTGTTTCTGTCCCCTTGTCTAGTATAGAACTACATAATTTTGTTTCCATCCAATCTGTGCTTCTGCAAATTTGTTGGGTCCAAGATTTAAAGGCAGACATGTAAGTGATGATAGCACTGCTTCTGCATTTGACTAGATTACGAAACAAGCAGCATCCATAGGGCTTGTTGTTGGAAAGTACAGAATGTTGCAAAGTACAGAACATCTTCAGGTATTTGGCCAAGGAACAGAGTCTGGGATTCTGCCAATTATAACCCTCCTGCAACACCACTGCAAGGCCCTCGCACAGCACAACCTCTGACTCATCTTCTTTCCTACTTCAGATTCCTCCACCTTCTGCAGCATGAGAAAGAAATTGGTCTATTTTTGGAAATACTCACATCAAATCAAGCAATAAATTGACATGTGGATGGGTGGAATTTTCAATCAGGCCAAACCTTTGGTTTTTAGAGGTCCATGATAAATGTGATGGCAAATATAAAAAAACAGGAATGGTTAGCTTAGAGGAAGAGACCAACTGAATTTCTTGTAGTGTTCATTGAGTCTTGTCTCCCCTCCCCTTTTCCTCAACTCTTTTTATGTCAACTTGTCATTGTGGAGAACTGGAGAAGACAGTAATTTTTAAAATAAGAAATGGTTTGTTTTACTATAATATCGATAGTTTCTGCTATCAATTTCTGCTATTCTTTTTTATTATAATATTGATAGTTTCTGATAGTTATGCCTGCTTCTCATAAACTGGCAAAACCAAAAATATGCTATGTTCCTTACAATTTAGCAGCTTGTAATGCCACTTGTAATAAAAACTTAAAATATTTATTTATTAAATTTCTAGACCACCCTTCTTCTGAGCATCACAGGGCAGTTTACAAAATAAAAACTCACAAATACTCAACATAACAACAAACAAAACAATAACCCACACAGTTTAAAAGGCCATAGATTACTTAATTAGCCAAAGGCCTATGAGAAGAGGAATGGTTTTTTCCCTGGTGCCTAAAATATAATTCAATTTGTAATTATTGTTTGAGTAAACTGTACTTTTAATATACCAAAAATATGTTCTGTGGTAAACCAAGTTATACATAATGTATTTTATGTTCCTAAAGTAACAAAGTGACTTGTAATATGTAGAGAGTACTTTTTTAAAATAGAAAGTATGGCATTTTTGCCAATTACTTCTGTTCTTTTCTGAAACCTCTAACAGGGGGAAAACACCAATTCCACCCCCTCTCCCAACCTGGTTTCAAAATTTCTTAGAAATTTACATTTCTAATCTCAAGTTATACAACTGCTAGACAGCTACTTTTTAATGAAGGAAAGCTACACATCTGGGGGCTGTGGATCATCTGGGAAGGGGACTGCTCCCCCCCCCAGACACCAATGAATAAATGTAATTGAAATGTGAGAGGCTAATTTCCACATAATGAGCATATAGTTCAGATATAGTTTTTCTGGATTCAACCCAACATAATTATGCATGGGATTTTAATGTTACTATTTCAGCCTGGTTGTCTAAGGCTGTTCATCCTAGCCATAGACTGGCAACGCCACTATTTGCAAGGGACATTTCAGGGGCGGGTGGGGGTTGAGTGTAGCTTTTAAAAGCCCAGTAGCAGCAGATGGTCTGTTTGACTTGATGGTTTTCTGAATATGAACCAGCATGAGTTCTGAACGGAAGCTAGTCCTTGATGTCTTATAATGATGCTTCCAGCTGCTGAAAACGCCTTTGTGGCTAGAGAAGAGGAATAGAGCTAATGCAGGTGCTTTGTTCTCATCGCTGTTATTACTGGGAAAGGTCAGCAATGAGCTCAGTTTTGTTCCATGATCACACACTTTTTAGTCTTTCTTATACCTCTTGCCCATTCAGCACACATGGTATGAATATTGATATATTTTATTTATGGAGAAGAAAAACTTCCTTACATTCGCTGCTGGATATGATCCAAAGTATTCAGACTGCTTTTCATTAAATACTAATAAGAAAAGTAAAGACAGTCTAATTACCTATGCCACATTATTCTTATAATATTTTCCCTTCACATTTGATGGAAGCATTGTTTCGGAATAAAAACACCACACCACAGTTCCCATTACTAATTATAAGTAGGTATTTAAGGCTGCCAACTAATTAAATGTTCTGTATTTTAAAAAGCAAATCATTTAATGAAAATAGCTATTAAATATTACAAATATACACCTTGTATTTTGAGAATGTCTCAACAGACATTTATATCCCACCTTTTCTCCAGACATGGACTCAAGGCACAGATAAAATACAAAAGGGTAAAACATATAAAAGATACAGTAATGATTAAAACAATTTAAAAAACAACATTATCACTGGACATTGCACTCGCCAGCTCAAATCCCATTAAAATCTAGTGCTACAAGTGTTTCTCTTCCACTCTCCAAGTCCTTATGCACCCCAGCTTGGCCTAATAATAAACTTCTGGTTGTTAATTACTCTGCCTTAATTGCATCCAGCCAGGGTGAGTCTGCATTGTGGCATCTCCTCTACAGGAATAAAGCAACAGTTTTGGAAATGTCCAGTTAAAAAAATTAAGATGTGCTGAAGCTGCCCCTTGTCTTGTGAGGTCACCCTGCCTACAACAACTTCATTACTTGTCGTCATCCATCCTCTGTGTATATGGACCAGCAAAGGCTGAAGACTCACAAACAGAGTGGTGAGATGCCGTTGATGAATTCATCTGACCATTAAACAAAGCCATTTGCCCATCATGCCCCCAAGTGCAAAGACTCCAAAGGAGAAGGGTTTTGTTTTTATCCAGTTCTTCTGCCTAAGAAATATATTCATCAAAAACATCAACTGAAGTTAAAAATAGAAATGAGCTATGTGTGCCTATTAACATAGAAATGGAAAAGTGATTCATAGATCTAAAGTGATGCCCTTTTTTGGCATCTCCTGACAGTATCGCTTTGTCAGTGCAACGGTTCAGACTCGATAATGTTCCCGAAGATAATTCATCCCTGTGTCTACTTACTGGATTGTGTCTTCATGTTCCTGTGTAGCAAGTGTATAATAGTTCAGGGAAATCATTCCTTCATCCCTGTGCAGAGCAGCTTTTTCGCGTTGCTGTGCGTCACTAGCTGTAGTGCTGCCTTTCTATTTCTGGAAGGTATCTGGAGATCAGCTCAGTTTCTCATCAAAGTCATTAGCTCTGTGAATACATTCAAATAGTCTGGAAATGGACAATCTTAGAGAAGGGTTCATAAGACTGTGCCTGTTCTCTCTCCCCTCTCCCCATTGGAACTTGTGCACCTGAGCCCTTTGGACAAGCATTTGTTCTGGATTGATGGACCATACCTTACAAACATGGAACATACAAATGGCTCATTCAGTGCACTATTTGGACAAAGGTACATATGCATAGCTCTCTGTGAACAGGTTTCCATTAATGAATGGAACACGGTCAGCAGGTGGAATCTTCTGCCGTCATCCCCATGCAATCATTTCTACGCTGTGTGAACATCTGCACCGTGCTATTCATTGCAGGAAATGACTAAATAATGCTTAATTCAATTAAATAAGTGCCCTTCCAGATGATGACTGCCAGATGCATATAGAACGTGTGTTTACATCTGCCTCTCTCATTTTTCTACCTATTTTTAAAAAGGAAATTCTGTTACACAAAGCATTCATATCTTCACAAATAATGGCAATGATGCTTAACATGTGACTCATGTTCGCTTCCTTATTCTTCTTCATGGTACGTTATATGGATCCCAAGAGAACAAGTCCTCTGTTAAGTTTACGTTGAAGTCCTGGGCAGAGTTATTGGAAACACACAACAGCAGCAAGAAGCAAAGCTCTGCGTGAGGAAATGTGTAAAAGAGAGTTTGAGAAAGCAACGTTGCAAATGGCATCGGAATCTAGTCAAAACAAAGAAAACTGTGACAGGAATATTGGCCTGATATGAAACAATATCAATAAGTACAACAAACAAGTGAAGGAAGTTGGAATCAAAGATGAATTTTAAAAATTAACTTTCTGAGAAATAAACAGACACCCCATACCCCTCTTCCATCTTAAATATGTGTTCACAAGTCTGCTTTGAAGCATTTTTAAAATCAACTTTTAAACAACTCTTACCTCATTCACCACATTAGGATTTGCAGTGCCTATCTATTTCCTGCACATGGATCACCCATTGACTCTCTCTCTCTCTCTCTCTCTCTCTCTCTCTCTCTTTTTCTTGTACAATATAAATAAATAAATAAACAGCCCCTCACATTCTTGAGTGGGATTACATGTGGCATCAAACAGATGGTTGCTTGCTTGCTTGTCACAGTCTTCACAGTGCCAGTCACTTGTTAAGGAGTGAAAGGGCTTACTGCAGACCTCCATGTTGCCTTTTCCCTCCTCTAGTACGTAGTCTGCAGTGTTGAAGCTGGCCATCTGCCTGGCACTGTGCAAAGAGACAAACACGTGTCAGCTCTGTGTGCAAGGAGCTGCACTTTGAACCCTTACCTCATTTGTCCTCACAGCAATTTTGTGTAAGGTAAATCAGTTATCGTTCCCATTTAAAGCAAGACTCCACCCAGGGCTGACAATCCCAGAAACCCCTTAGTGATTGTTTTCATACATTGCCTCATGGCACATTACAACACTAATACCTCATTTCATAGAATCATAGAGTTGGAATAGACCACAAGGGCCATCGAGTCCAACCCCCTGCCAAGCAGGAAACACCATCAGAGCACTCCTTGTGTGATACTGCTAAGCATAGAGGAAATAGATCTTTAGGTAATAGAATATTTCAAGGGTGATCCCCACCTTTTCCTAGGCTTAGCACTGAACATAATTTCCTAAACACAAGATGCAATGTGTGTATTACAATACCACCCTATGCATGTATACTTGAAAGTATGGCCCATTGTGTTCAATAGGGCTTATTCCCAGGTAAGTGTGTATAGGACGGTAGCATGAGCGTAGCCAGGATTTATTTTTTGTGGGGGTAGGCTTTATGTTGGGGGGACAGAACCAAGTTATCTGTGATACAATTGGTCAGTTAAATATTTTTATTTATTTACTTGCTTTGGGGGAGCTGCCCTCCCATGAACTGTAGCCTAAAATATCTTTCCTGTGTTTTTGTTCTTTTATGTATCTTGTTGGCAATTATTTTAATCCATCATTTGTGGTGGTGGTTGTTTTGCAGAAGTTGTACAGGAAAGAAATCATGCCACCTTTTAAACCTGCTGTGGGACGGCCAGAGGACACCTTTCATTTCGACCCTGAATTCACTTCACGGACACCAACAGGTAACCAGGAATAGCAGCAAGAGAAATAAAATAAACAAATTCAATGGAAAAGATCATTATCAATGTTTTTTTATTCAATCTATGAATCACTTCCCGTAGAGTATCTTGAAGCGATGTCACATTAAAAACAACAGCAATAAAAGGATTTTTTTATTCCATATATAGAAACTAAAACAATTCCATATGTAAAAAGAATCCCATATACAAACAATTTAAAACAAGTACATATGCAAAAATCAGTTTCAAATCCAGTACATATACAACATGGGATAGGGCTGGTAGTCTTGTAGGATCTTAATGCAAACCTTGAAATTTAATGCTGACATATAATGTCTAGCTATATTTTAAAAGTAGCCTTCCTCCCCCTTCTTAATCCACTTAATTTACTTAGTTCTCTGTAACTAAAATTTTCTGGCTTTTCCAAGAGCCCAATAATCAGTTATACAGATACATTGTTCCTCCACAGGTGTCTCCCGCATTATATATACTATAACACCACAGCTTCCTATGGCAACTAGACTACACATCGCTGGAAATATTAGAGCTCTAAGCAAAACCTAATAAAACACCAGCCTTTTTTCCCCTTCCAGATTTGCAGCAAGGCGAGGGGTGCAGATGAGTGAGAGAGTGTTATGCTTTGACCCACCCTATTCATATCTTCTGTTTCCTCCCTGCATAAGATTCTGACATATAGTAATAGCACCTCAGAAATTGCTCCTTTCTGTCCCAAGCTAAAACCAAATTAGCTCATTCACTGCAGAGTTCTCAAATTGCTGTAGTCAGTCATCGCTCTTATAACCTGAGGCAACTTCTCAGTTATAGAGATCAGGTTAGTGTGATCTTTTGCATTTCTCTGGCAGTGTGGTTGCTGCTGCAGCAATGTTCCTTTCTATGCCTCCAGCATTTTGTGAAATGACCAGATTACATGGAAGGAGTCCATACTGTGATATATTCCCACACCAGTTCGGTTCTATAAAATCTGGAGTAATACTAGCATGGACAGAAACTGTAGTGTGGACAAGAATTTCCAACACACCTGCATCTATTCAGAAATCCAGGGAAACGGGAGAGTGGTAAAGTCTTCAGGTGATTGGATGGCATAGGCTAGGTTCACATACCGGATTAAAATGCAGCTCCGTTCTTTTCCACCCAATTCAGTTGGAAGCTGATTTGGAGAGAAACACATCAGAATGTACTATTTCATTTAAAAATGACAAGAAAGGTGTAGCTTTTGGTTAACACCATGTGTACACTGCTTCCCGAACCAGCAAGAGTAAACAAGAGTGTGTGCACAGCCACAAACTGCCATCTCCCAGCCCGGCTAACTGACCGCCTAAATAAATGGCTGCTTGGTCATCATTTTTCACCTTCAGTTTGTGTCCACACTGGTGCAAATCAACAGATTGGCTCAGGCTTCTTCAAACTCGGCTCTCCAGATGATTTGAGACTACAATTCCCATCATCCCTGACCACTGGTCCTGCTAGCGAGGGATCATGGGAGTTGTAGGCCAAAAACATCTGGAAGGCCAAGTTTGAGGAAGCCTGGATTAGCTGGATATCAATTGTGTACTGTTGTGGTGCAAACCAGTACTGCAATCTGCACAGCAGAAAGAAGAAAGAAGAAAATTGTTCAATAATCAATGTTCTAGCATCTAAAGCTTAAAGGAGAGTTGCTGGCATGGGCTCATCTTGCAATATGCTGCTCCCAATTCTAAAAGTGAAGGAATGGGTTTCCCAAACCCAAAACTGACTGTGTAGGCATTTTTAAACTGCACCAAAATCCCCATTTCTCCTTAGCTAAAATGCATAAACTTTAGCTGTTGAGCAAATGCAAAACAAGAACACAGCTCTCTCCCTTATCAGTTTGACGGCAAGACTGGCCTTGACTTTACCAATAGAACAGACACAGACATATCTTATGTTCTGACCACAAATGACGGGGAAACCCAAGTCTGGGACTAACGCCAGAGCATGTTCTCGGAAGTAGTGACCTTTTGCTCCAAGATAGGAGTAGGAACAGGAATATCCTTTTATGGTCAGGAGTGCAGGAAGGAAATCCCTTTTATGGTTGAGAGTACCAGAACAGGAACATATGTGATGTCAACCTGCATACATAGGCTGACGTGGTTGGAAGGAGGGAGAGGGTGCCTGGAGGATATAAATACTGCATGAAACTTGTCATTTCTTTGGACTTGCTGTGGACTCACCACGCAAGTGCCTTCTGCTATCCGGAGAGCAGAATAAACTCTTTCTTTGAACCAACTCGGTGTCATTTTGACTTCCTTCCTCCTGTCCCGGAGCAACGCAGACCCAATCAGTGAACTCCAATAAGGCTACAAAAGTAATTTTGTACCTCGGCTCCTCATCCCACCATTCACTATGTTCACACTGCCACTCCTGAAAATACAGAGACAGCTTTATGTTTATGTAAAGGTGGACTGGGAAGAGTTTGCATGCTCAGGCAGAGTGAGGCAGCTGCCCCAGGTAGGAGATGCTCACAGGTGAGGAGCAGACAGAGCTGTGTGTGTCACACATTTAGACCTGCACCCGCTAAGGTAGCCTGCTGTCAGCTGGGTCAACTTTTTAATCTGGAGTTGTTTCTTTACAGCATTGGTAGGACCTGCATTGTAGCACTCTAATTTCCTGAAGGAAATATTGTACTCTCTTTGTATTGGCTTTGGAATCCCCAATCGTCCCTTGAATCATATCTCACCTCCTCTGCAGATTCCCCAGGCGTCCCTCCAAGTGCCAACGCTCATAATCTCTTCAGGGGATTCAGCTTCGTTGCATCCAACTTGGTGCAGGAGCCTCCACAGCAAGATGTCCACAAAATCACAGTTCACCCCATTGTCCAGGTAAGGCTGCATCTGGTGAAAGTGTGTATGGTCACTGGAGGCTGATGGCAGTCCGCCATATTTGCAAATATCCAGGGTGAACACAGTTGACCCTTACTAATGTTAGACACAAGCCCAAAGCACAATATTTTTCACAGGCTGGACATTAGTGTTAGGCCTATTCCTTAGTATTGTATACATTTTCCTGATTGTGATAGTCCTATTGACAGAAATCAGGATGCAAGTTGAAATCATAACGTGACACTTAAATGCAATCTCAAGAAGCTAGCAGTACTCTGTTAGGTTTTCTTCTTAGTCACTAGGAACCCAGACTTCTACCTGAAATGCTGTGGTGCTTGCCTGCCTTCAGTGTGATGTTTTTGCATGTATGCAATATATAATGACACTTTCATTAGCCAAATTTGGTAGAATTATTAAACACCAGAAAAATGGCAGCCAATGTTTATATGGAAGGAGAACTTGCATATTGCAAGGACCCCTGAGAAGCTCAGTGCTTCTCTTTCATGTTCTGCACAGAGACCTATTGGATGCCCCTGCAGGCAAGCCTCTCAGCATCAAGAATGACAAGTAGGCAGCGCAGCAGTGTCTTCAAGTGTTTTGTGCCATAGGATTAAAGGGCAGCAATTCACTTATATGAGAGAAAGAAAGAAAGAGATTTCAAGGGTGCTTTGGGGAAAGAAAAGACTGGTTTCCTCCAGCCATTAAAAATTAAGCCCACTCCTATATACTCCTATATACAGCTCTCAAAAAGCCCCCTGTTATAATTCAAACCACAATAAACAGATAAACCCATAACTAGAAAAAAGTTTAAAAATATTGAAAACCTGGCAGAACAAAATGTCTTCATTGCTTCCCTAAAGGACAAGAGGTAAGGCGCTAGTCTAATCTCTCTTGTGAGGGAGTTCCACAATTAAGGCACTACCACCAAAAAGTCCCAACCAATTGCACCTGCTTTGGGAGAGGATCACAGTGCAGAGCTACCAACAATGTTTGCAGCTGATGGTTAGATTCATGCAGGAGGGTCAATCCTCCAAATGTCTTCAGAGCCCTGCCCTGAGTTCTGTTTCTTAGATGTACAGTGGTACCTCGGGTTAAGAACTTAATTCGTTCCAGAGGTCCGTTCTTAACCTGAAACGGTTCTTAACCTGAGGTGCGCTTTCGCTAATGGGGCCTCCTGCTGGTGTGCGATTTCCGTTCTTATCCTGGGGCACAGTTCTTAACCTGGAGCAACCACTTCCTGGTTAGCGGAATTTGTAACCCTAAGTGTCTGTAACCTGAAGCATCTGTAACTCGAGGTACCACTGTAATTGAAAGTGAGGTAATTTCTCTAGGTAATAGTAGCTGCTATAGTTCCAGGTGGCTAATATAGGTATTTTCTCTAGCTGCTATAGTTCCAGGTGGCTAATATAGGAAACTAGAACTCTTCCAGGCATGCATTATTATATGCGCGTGTTTTAATTCCTTCCTCTGGTAATGAGATGCTTGTATTTAAACACCCAGAGAGCAATGTATTATTTTTTTTAAATGACACTGATGTATTCTTTTTTTAAAAAAATTTTATAGCATCATTTACAGCCTAATCCCATTTATGTTTGCTTAGAACAGAGAGGGGAAACTCATTGCACTCCCAATGTTGATCTCCAACTCTCATCAGCCCGACATGGTCAATGGTCAAGGATGATGGAAGTTGAAATCCAACATTGGGAGGATCCAGAGTTCCTCATCCCTAACTTAGAAGAAAATCCCACTGAGAATTCAGCTCAGTGGGATTAATTTCAAGTGAGTGTGCAAAGGGTCATAGTTTTAACTGGACTGGCATAAATTAAGAACTGAGTTCTGCTGAGGCTTTTAGTTTTCAGCTCTGTTTGGTCTTCTGTTGGATACTGCCATAAGACCTGCCTTCTTATGCTATCGTTTTGTTTTCCTCTATAGCAGTTACATGGGAACAATATTCACTTTACAGATGGTTATGAAATCAAGGAGGACATTGGTGTTGGCTCTTACTCGGTATGCAAGAGGTGTGTACACAAATCCACAGAAGCAGAGTTTGCCGTGAAGGTAAGACATCACCTTGTCATGCTGTCATCTGCAGAATTTTAATGGTTTGAGGCAAGAAGAAGAAATTTATTATAAACAAGTGATCATATACACATTTGGAACTTTCACACTCATTCTCAGGGAAACTTTATCCATTCACTGTTAGCAGAATCATTTGCAAAGAAGCAATGATGTAACAACCAGCAAATAATATTACATCTTCAAACATGTACATACTGGGTTTCCAGTTCCTGTATGTCTTTGTATTTCTTGTGCTCCTGAATTTGTATCTTTTCTTTTCTTTTCTTGTAGCTGAGTCTTCTCCTTCTACCACTGCTATATTTTGTTGATTCAGAGGTGGGAAACTTGCATAGCACTGAAAGCCTCAGTTGAAATATATAATGGAAAGCCACAACTAATTTGCATTTGCATCTGCATGCATCTAAGGCTGTTTGCATATTGTTTTCCCTACATATTTTATTTGGTATTATTCAGTAGTATTTAATGGACCACCTGCCGTGGTATAAACCTGCCAAGGTCTTTAACTTGAAGCACAGAGATGCTGTTTATCAGGCTTTTCCTCACAGTGGAATTGCTCTCTATCCCCTTAATCATTTTGGTCCCCCTATTCTGAACCTTTTCCAACTCTATAATATCCTTTTTGAGGTGAGGTGACCAGAACTGCACACAGTATTCCAAAAGTGGTCTCACCATAGATTTGTATAATGGCATTATGGTATATTGCACTATCTGGGATCCAAGTTTATCATAAGAGTTAATTTAGCCCAACTGATAGATGCTTTGTGAATTGCTTAATTAAAGGGCTTAATGTTCAAATGCCCAGAGTGCTAATAGCAGTACAATTGAAGGCTTGTGTTATGAATGCTGAGTCAATGAATAGTGGAAGTGACTGAACCAATAGTGCCTGCAGATATTGTGGCACACTCTGTACTAATGGCCATGCTGCTCAAAGTGTGTGTGTGTGTGTTTCTCCTTTATCTCTTTCCAAAATAGTGATTATTCCAATGTTATGGAAAAGTTAATCATAGCACAAATGAATTGCTGAAGCTAATCAAGCTTAACTGTGCAAAAAAAGAAAAGATCCCCTAGAAACAGTTAAAATCATAATACCTCTCATCTGAGGGGGGAAATAGAATTATGCCATGTTCTTTGAAAATAATGCTAGCAATACCATAGTAATTTTCTTACAACAGTGGTAATTTGGCATCAGAAAAAACAACAAAAGCAGATTAAAAATCACACAAAGACTTATTTTTAGGAGAGGTATTTAAATTGAACCCCATGTATTTCATAGCAGCAAAGACCTCCAGTATTTTTACTCAGTATTAATATTACAGGTTAATTAATTTTAGACAAAACTGCCACTTTAAAATTCCTGCATTGTATGGCTGTTAATGCTCTTCCCACCCTTGGACTTTATATTCATATGACACATAGTTAGTGGATCTGCTCTTTCTTACAGAGTGACTTGAATATGAAATGACACACAAAATTTACAAATGAATTCTTTATATCCCCCCCATGCATTTCACTGTGGACAGTATCTTGCATCCCACACATATGCCCTAAAAATAGAAGGCTGGATCCAAAAGGACCTTGTCACAATCTAGGCACTTCTACTCCTATAACGGACTCCACCATAATTTCTCCTCTCCATTCACCGCCCCAGTACCCTATCCCACACCATTTGGGTGGAGGGTGGGGTATATAGTGGGGAAATCTTGCTTCAGGAGTGGAGTTCAATTTGTGGTTTATTGGAAGCAAACCATTGTATCCTAACACACGTTGTACCGAATAGAATAGCTTAAGCAACGTAACCCGCCACCTCTTTCTCTATGTTTCACCTGTACAATTGACATCTATTTGTTGTTGTTAGCTACGAAGATTTCCTCCCCCCTTTACGATTTGCTGTTTTTAGTTATTCCGCTTAACCAATGAGTTGATGCATCTCAATGAGTCCGTGGCAGCATTGTAACCAATGAGGTTAATCCGAGGCTGTTATTGCTAATTGAAATTTTAGTGTGCTGATGCACTGTATGTCTCCATTTCTTTGAAGCTCTTCTTTTGAGTAAACACACAAAGGAGTCTTATGAATGTTAGCTACACCTTCACTTGAATACAACACCTAATTACCATTGAATCCTTTTCTTCTAGATCATTGATAAAAGCAAAAGGGACCCCTCTGAAGAAATTGAGATTCTTCTGAGATATGGACAGCACCCAAACATCATCACTCTTAAAGATGTAAGTGGTCTCTCAAGTCACCAAACTGATCCACAGAAAAATATGAACAGCTGGTTGTAGACAGTGGTGTGAAGCCAATTCCAGCTAAATTTTGTGCATATATGACTCAGTGAAGATTTGAGTTTGGTTAAATGTATTCATGTTACTTGTAGGAAAATAACTTTTTATTACTGGTGACTCAGTTACACTAGATTCCAGGGGAGAGGCCATAAAGTAAAGGTTTAAATAAATAAAATCAGGAACTCTGAGATGCAACAACTTTGATGTTCACATGGAGCTTCTAGGTGGTTTGAAAATAACCAAAACCACAAGGGTCAAACTAGACAATCAGCAATGTGTTGTCGAGATTTCTGACTGCACTTAGTTACTACTATCTTGCAAACATCAACATGGTAGGTTCCTGAGGAGTCTAAAGAAGAAACAAGTGGCTTCTTCACCAATGTGCAATAGGGAGAAGCAGAATGGGCTATGTGCTTTGGAGGCTACTTCTGCTACTGTTTCCCACCAAGTTAATCACGTATATTTATATCTCCAAACAATGGAGGGGATATGCAGCATCTTTCCAGGAAGCAGGAAGGGGCAGGGCAACCATTCTATATGAGTATACAACCATCAGTCAGGTAGAGCCTAGAACTGGGCACTAGTTCTCTCTTTAAATTATCCACCCATGCCATTGGGAGTATGTATTGTGATTATTATAGATGGGATTGGCTTATGTACTCCCTTTCGTTAAAAAAAAAGGGGTTTCCCCCATCTTTTTTTTTGTTCAGAGGCTAATGTGCTTTAAGGGACACGGGTGACTCTGTGGGTTAAACCACAGAGCCTAGGGCTTGCCAGTCAGAAGGTCGGCAGTTCGAATCCCCTCAATGGGCTGAGCTCCCATTGCTCGGTCCCTGCTCCTGCCAACCTAGCAGTTCGAAAGCATGCAGTGCAAGTACATAAATAAGGTACCGCTCCGACGGAAAGGTAAACGGCATTTCTGTGCACTGCTCTGATTTGCCAGAAGCGGCTTAGCCATGCTGGCCACATGACCCGGAAGCTGTACACCGGCTCCCTCAGCCAATAAAGCGAGATGAGCACCGCAACCCCAGAGTCAGCCACGACTGGACCTAATGGTCAGGAGTCCCTTTACCTTTAATGTGCTTTATAGTGTTGCTGCTTTCTCCTGTTACTATCAGCACTTTAATTCTATTTTTTCACTATGGATTCATGCATGCTATGATGATTATTTATTTATTTATTTAAAAATGCTGCCATTGGGAGGTTGGGTTTTAGGAGGACCCTCTCTAAACACCACCACCAAGCATCAAGTGAAAGAGGAATCTCCTCCATCCACTGTTTCCTATTCAGCTACTTTAGCTTCCATTATCTTCTGGTAAAACCTTGTGCTGGAACATTAAGACAGTGCCCACATGGCATTTACATCCTTAGGGAGGATAAATGAAAGGGCAATAAATGAAATAAATAAATGGATGGCTGGAGAATTTTGAATGACGCACCTGATTGCTTCTCTGCATGTATAGGTCTATGATGATGGGAAATATGTATACCTTGTGATGGAGCTGATGCGAGGAGGGGAACTCTTAGATCGAATACTTCGGCAGAAGTGCTTCTCAGAACGAGAGGCCAGTGCTGTCCTTTGTACTATTACCAAGACTGTCAACTATTTGCATTCCCAGGGAGTAAGTACAATTTCTTCTGCTTTCTAAAAATGTTATCTTTATTTTATTTCTTATTTGGGCATTACCCAAAATGTGCATAAACTTGTAAGTTACTAATTTACTATTGAAGAATACGCCTGTATAATAAGGAATGCCATATCAAAGATATCACACTTGGATAGTATCTTCCATACCAAAGAGCTAATCCTTATTACTTTCCTTAAACCCAAAGGGTATAATAGACTTTATCATAAACATTTATATCTGGACTTGCCTCACTATTTTATATGGGGGGGGGGGATATATTTAACTCTATGGGAAGAGGAGGCAGACAACATGGGTGAATACTAATTTAGTGAATACTATTTAGTGAAAATTTGTAACATTTCAGAAGACCAGAGGTAAATAGAAAAGAATTATCAAATTTATTTGGTTTACGACTAAAATGCAACTCTATGTACATTATCATTTGGTAAATGTCAGAATTAGCAAGGCATGACACCAAATGCCGAAGCAAACTTCAAGTGGTAAATCTTGAGAATTTCCAGCTGCCAACACAAACCAAATTTAACAACAGCTTGTTGCAACATTGCATCATTGCAACAGCTACTTCACTTTATATAACAGTTTTTCCTTTCCTTGCAGGTTGTTCACCGAGATCTGAAACCTAGTAATATTCTTTACATGGATGAGTCAGGTAACCCCGACTCCATCAGGATCTGTGATTTTGGATTTGCCAAACAACTGAGAGCTGAGAATGGCCTGTTAATGACACCATGTTATACAGCCAATTTTGTAGCACCTGAGGTACATAGCTGAGCGATCCCTGTTCCAGCAACTGTAACATCATATCCCATATTTACATCATGGTTGGAGAGGCAAAACAGCTTTAGATTGGCCTCTCGGTTGCTTTTGATACTATAGTCCATGCCATTTTCCTTGAGCATCATATTTTCTGATGTTTTTATTGCTTTTTGCCTGATTTGTCTCCGAAGGTGACATGTGAAAAGGCAAGCTCAAACCCATGGGAGTCTGCATGTGGCATTCCACAGGACTCAGGGCTCTTGCCTTGCAAACATGCAAACCAGGATGTGGGGTGGAGTGGTGTAAATCGGCTGGATGAAGGTTCAGGGTGCAAAAAACGGTTAGAGGAAGAGTTAGACCCCTTTTCCCCTTTTGCTCTTTGTAAGAAATGCCACAGCAGTTTTGGCAAGCAGCTTTTGAAACATTTTCTTCTCTAATATCCTGAAGTTCACCTCCAACTTCGCTCTGATCCCCGACTCCCTTGCCACTGAAACATTTGTCCAATTAAATTGAATGTTAGGAAAGCAGCCAGAGGGAATGGCAAAGGCGAAATAACATGTCTGCTTACATTAGTCTTCTCTGTTTTACTTGGAACCCATTGATTTTCTTTTAGTAGACGGCAATGTAATAATTACAACATGAACTATCGTGGATTGTTAAGGATATCTGAGAGGAGGAATTGGCCTGCCATCTAGTGGGAACAAATGCAGGAAAACAAACCATGAATCACAAAGGCTGTTAATCTCATGTCAGTGTGTAAATTATTTTATTCTCCAGTTTTCATCCAAGCCTAGGTGGGCTTTATCTGTGGTCTTATAGACTGCTGGGGAAGTCATTACAGATCTAGTGCCAGGTAGCATTCACCATACTTCTTAGGTTTTGGCCAGCATAGGGAGAATTTTATGTGTAATCATCAAACATGCAGCTACATCCTGTGCTGTATTTTCAGTCTCAAAGTCTCATTTGATAATAACCATTCTAGCTTACATGATTAGGACTCCCACAGGCAGTTTCATGCTATCAGTATATAATAAAAGCCAAAATCATACTATTGCTTTGTTTCAAAATCCATAGTGACTTTACATGTAGTCATAGCAATTTATTTCTGAAACATTAAACACATTTCTGATCAATGAAACTAATTCTTGAAAAACAGTATTTCATCATTAACTGTTAAAAGTAATTGTCTGCATAATGTTATAGTTGGTTACATGTTGAAAACTTGATTTGTTTGGAACAAATATGGGGATGAACAACTGCGTCTGTGGCACAAGAAGACACACACATTCATCATATGTGACAGTTAGGGATGGAAAGAGCTGTCAGTTTTCGTTCTCTCTGTTTCTCATTTTCCCAATAATAAATTCAGTTTTCCACATTACTTCAGCAACTTACAATTTATTTTTATTCTTTTAAAAACAACCCTCATGAAAATTATTCAGCAAATTTCTCTTAATAAATCCATGTTTGTTTGCAGTTTTGACTAATGTACACATTTTTGCAAACAATTTCTCCTAATAGAATGCATTTTTACTGTTATTTGAGTGCTATTTTTTCCTAGTATATCCATTTTTATTCTCACTTCTCCCTAACATGCATTTTGTAAACGCTCAGTTGAATCACTGCATCACAAAATTCAAATAAGTGTGAATTTGGAAGGATGACTGTATTTCAGTTCTCATGTTGCTTTGGAAAGTGTGAATTTAATAAATTCAGCTTTAAATGTGAACTGAATTGAACTTCTCAATGAAGCCTCATGACAGTGCACACATGCATAACATATTTTGTATGGCAGCGATAACAGTTCTGTAAGAATAAAGCCATGTGTGAAACAGATTTAAATAAGCTTCTGGGAAGATGCCATGCTCTAAATGCTATGGATCCTTTGTTTATAATCAACTGATCAAAATTTGGTGTTGCAAGGGACAAATCTATTCTCTGGATAGTGGTCTGGAAGTGGGGCAGGTTTTGTTTGTTTGTTTTGCACAAATCAACCACCCAACGGCACCATCAAACACTAAGGCCCAAGTGATAAAATAAAAAGAAGCTTGTAGCCTTAAATTGTGCAATTGCTCTATCACTTTTGAAAACCTAATTCTTATTCCTATGGGCAGAAACAACCATTCATTGAATATACTGCTGCAGTCTTCAGGGCTGCATTCTTCGGGTGGAGACCCTAGTTCTCTGCTATGAGTTGGCCATCACTGGCATCAGTTTTCTCTCTCCTTTGGTATATTTTCTGCCTTTTGAGGATGCAGGAGTCAAGAATACATAGTGAAAAAAACCAGACTGTGTAATGAAATACAGTCGTACCTCTTTCTGTTCTGGAAGTCCGTTTGACTTCCAAAACATTCGGAAACCAAAGTGTGGCTTCTGGTTGGCTGCAGGAGGCTCCTGCAGCCAATCAGAAGCCGCAGAAGCCGCATCAGATGTTCGGGTTCCAAAGAACATTCGCAAACCGGAACACTCACTTCCGGGTTTGCGGCGTTCAGGAGCCAAAACGTTTGTCTCGCAAGGCGTTCAGGATCCAAGGTACGACTGTAGTTCATTTCCTCAACTTGCATTGTTAGGTCTCCTTGTACAATTATTTCCCTGTCCGTGGTGACCACTCTTTCCAACAAGTTCAAGCAGATGTGCACAAGCCACTATCATAAATTTCTTGGCAGTTCCAAAAAGAGTTTTATAACCTCGTTCTTCTACTTCTGTTCTCCTTTCCACAGGTCCTGAAGCGACAAGGCTATGATGCAGCCTGTGATATCTGGAGCTTAGGGATTCTGTTGTACACCATGTTAGCAGGGTAGGTGCAAGGCCTTCCTAGTATCTTTGCACAAGTTGGAAGTCTTCCCCATGGGCTACTGCAGTGGCAGCAAAGTTTCCCCCCTGGAGGTAACCAGTGCCAAACATCACCCAAGGAGCTCATTTTCCCCTGTTTATTGCAAAGAACAACAATCAAAATTGGGATTTTACACAGACAAAGTCTGCTGAACAAATGGGATGCCTTCCTTGTGAACAGCAATTGTATGAATGACTTTTTAAAAGTAAATTGCAAGCAACAGTGACCCAATCCAAATTGGGAGCTCAATCCAGAGCAGGGTTAAAGCACCTTGTACCCAACAACAGGGTCCCATGCTGAAACAGGGATCCCACACTGCCATTTACTTGTAAAAAGCAGTTCACACAATTGCTAATTGCATGACTAGCATCACATCTATTTCAGCTCCTAAAATGAGGTCTTGCTCTGCTTTCTTTTTTGCTTTAAAAATAAGAGTTGACACTTTCCTAAGCCTCAGGCCACATGCTAGACTACACATTCAAAGTACATTTCCCCCTCAAAGAATCCTGGGGACTGTAGCTTTTTAAGGTGCTGGGAACTGTAGCTCTGTAAGGGGTGTACCAATCCCAGCATTATTGAGGTGTGGGGGGGATATGCTTTGAATATGCTTTTAAGGTATAGTGTGTATGCAGATTCACCCCCACCCCACCCCATTGTGCTAGATCTCAATTATTTGTCCTGCAAAGGGGTTAGCTCCTTACTACTTAGGTTTTTTTAAAAAAAAATTACCAAAACATTCTACATTTGCAAGGAATATAAATAAAGGGAGACATTTTGGAGGGAGGAACATCCTCCCCCCCCCCCGATGATGTTTTGTTATGACTGACACAGTTCAAAAGAGGTGTCGTACAGTTGTGTCCATGAAAATGAAGGGCCTCATCTCACAATTTTTGTTGTTACTTTAGTTAATTATGTTAATCATTTTCATCAATAATGCTGTTGTTTCTTCAGTGGGTAAGGCCTGATTAAAAGTTTTATATAAGCCGAACCTATTATTATGCTCTGGTAACCCTGCATTGTGCAAACACCTCTTTAAAATACCCACTTGTGGCTCAACAGATTCACTCCTTTTGCAAATGGGCCAGATGATACCCCAGAGGAGATTCTCGCCAGAATTGGCAGTGGAAAGTATGCACTTACAGGAGGAAACTGGGATTCAATATCTGATGCTGCTAAGGTAAGCAGATAACATATTTTTAGGTTGGCCTTTCGGAACCTCTAAGGCTGTTTGTGGCTCAAAAATGTATCAAAATTGTTTTCAGACACATATTTTGAAAGAAAAGTTATTTAGAAATGTCTACTTCAATACAATTTTTTGTATTTGTTTTTAAAACCATAGATTAAACCAGAAACAGATAGAATGGACTTATTGGCGAATGAATGTGCAGCTAACACGGACCAGAAGTAGACTTATTCACCCATCCCAATCCTTAGTACATGAGAAAAGGAGACTGTTTTAACTGTCTTAGCACATTTAGCTGTTTTAGTACCGTAGCACATTATATGGACCCCTTGACAAGTGATCAACATCTGGTCCTTAATGACTAAAACTAGTACTTGGTCGCAAGGGGTGCCAACTTGAGTAAAATATTGGGGGGGGGCAGGTAAGCTGCACCACGCATCATTGATCACATGATGTAGCACATGCACAACATTTGAGTGGCAATGCCCATCAACTTTGGGGAGGCCTGGCTCCCTCAAATATTTTAAGGGGGGGCAAAGGCACCTCAGCCCCCAGGAGTTGACTCCTATGTTCATCACCTAATATGCAGAATTGGGCTGTGAATTCATTGCAGCGCCTTCACATACCTTCTAAGGATAAGTTCAAAACTGTGCTTGAACACAGGGAAGCTGTTGCTAAAAGCCTCTTTTGCATAGTATCCTATCCATTGTGAAAATGGTGATTTGGAGTTTTAGGGCATTTCAATACAGTTGCTGTTTTTCTATCGGATTCAGTCACATACTGGCAAATTCAGGTTGCCTAATTACAGTAGGGTGGGAAGTCTTAAGCTGAAAACCTGCTCCCCCAAAAGATTGGACTATTTGCAAAAAGGGAAGCAGTGGAAAGTGTGGAGTAACAGTTGCTTGACACAATGTCATTTAACCTCTCCACAAACAAATCAGGATGAATCCCCAATAAGCTGATCATCTAGAAACACCGTTAGTTGCAGGGAGTGAGTGCACTAACTGGCTAGGACCACTTCTGTGCATGTTGCATTCTGTGTTACAACCCAAATAAACTCACTAATCCTCTGTTCTACCTGCCTAAAAGTCAACACTGAGATTGCTGTTTTACATACACATTTCCAAGACAACATCCTAGAGAGTTGGCTAGATGTGGCAGTATGTCAGTAGACTGTGGCAGTATGTCTTTCCCTGCCCCACCTCATACCCCACTCCAGCAACCTACCATGGAACTTTGTTTGCAGTGGCTACATTCAAGGGATGCAGGACCAGTTCTCAGATGATGAGTTCCTAGTGGCATTTTCCATTCCAGTATTCCATATTTTGAAACTACCACCATTACCCAGGCTTAAAATGGAAATCCTCATGGGGAAAAGAAAACAAAATCACAAGTTTTCTTCTCCTCTAATTTCTTTTTAACAGGATATTGTGTCAAAGATGCTTCACGTAGACCCCCATCAGCGCTTGACAGCAGCCCTGGTTCTAAGGCACCCGTGGATAGTAAACGGGGAGTATCTATCCCAGAATCAGCTCAGCCGACAGGATGTTCACCTGGTAAAGGTAAGTCCAAATGAAGCTGCTTTGTATTCTTGCATACAGAAAAGGAGAGTGATAGCCCTAGAGCAGTGTGGTCCAACATATGGCCCTCAACACCTTTTTGGGGTGGCCCTTGGCAACATTTGACGCCTCCCAACCTTTAGGCTGCCTTCCCAAAGCTGGGTAAGCGAGGGACTATGCTTTGGGAAGGAGGCATGAGGCTCTGACAAGGACCTAGATTCCTCCTGCCTCCTTCCCAAATCTTAGTCCCCATCTGTCACGTTAGTATAAAGGACTGGTAGAAGAGGAGTTGCACATACGCATGTATAGCTACATTTTTTTTCTGGGTGGGATTGGAAAGATCTGGTGGAAAGAGAAACCTTTTGAAATCCTCATTCTTCATCTATGTGTAGGCATGCACACATGAACCAACCAAAATGTACTCCTTCTCCAATATGCACTTTTGTTTCATATGAACATAAGCAACCATGTGCATGATAATCCACAGTGTGATATATAAGTAATGACTCAGCTGAGTCCCACAGTCAAAACTAGCCTTAGCGGTTGAAGAATATAGGCTCCTGCTTCGGAAAGTAAGGAAGCAGTAATTGGGAGAAGCTCCCTTTGCTATAATGTCTTGATGCAGATACCCCATCTTCTTTAAATTGGGGGTGGGGAGTGGACTAAAGAGTGAAAGCAGGCATTGTTCTTAAATCCGCATGGTGTCAATTTTTATTTTGCAGGGAGCAATGGCAGCTACCTACTTTGCTTTAAACCGAACACCTCAGGCACCAAGGCTGGAACCTGTATTGTCCTCCAACCTGGCCCAGCGGAGGGGGATGAAAAGACTGACCTCAACGAGGTTGTAGTGGTCCCAAAGAATGCCTGGTTTAAAAAGGGAAAACATGCGCCGCATGTTGCTCAGAGAGGCTGATCTGTATTGCTAATTTTGCAGGACTTTGGACTATTGGCACATAAATTGCTAAAATTAGCAGAACTCCAGCATAAGGCAAAGATATCCTTTGCTTTCCGATTCCTTTTGTTGCTTTTGTTTTTTAAGCTAATGCCAAGATCCTGAGTTAGCAGGTACTCAAAGATGTCATGTGCCAATTTTTCAACTGCTGTACTGCTTCTTATTTAAGTGTATACTGCTAAGATCCTATTCTCATTTTCTCCAAATGTTATTTTTGGGATCTTTTAGATGCTCTGTAAGACCACTTTTTGTAAGCAATTTTCAGTAGAGAAACAAGTCGCTTTGGTTTTAGGGGTCAATTCTACCAGCATTTGTGTCATGGTGAATTGTCGCAGCTAGCAATTGATCCTGCTACCCATTATCAGCTGCAGCAGAGTTCATCTCCAAAGAGCTGAATGTGAAAGGAAGAGGCATGTGATGCTGTGAAATCAATGGCCTACTAAGAACGGTATTTAACATGAAGAAAGAAGAGCTGGCTGAATAGTGCTTGCTGTACTTCTCAAAAAGCACCCTTCATGTGTTTGGTCTGTACAGCAAATAATGCATGGGGGAGGGGAGAGATTGTGGTTGCACCCACTGATGCTGATAGCCACACATTCAAGGACCTCATTTGCTCTGGACATCCATTCGTATATTAATTAATTAATCAACTATCTATGCTTTGATAAACTGAGGGTATGGATCATGGATACAGGACCTTATGGCACCATAGGCCTATATGTGGAGGCTCTGTGCAAATAGAACTTTGAGTGTGTGGAGGTTTTGGTGGGGCAGTAGGCATGACCTAGTCTCCCTCTGTGTGGATGAATGAATGCAAGAATAGTGCTTTCTAAGTATGCTATGCTGTGTTACAAACTCTCCTACTTTTATCATGGAGATGGTGATCTTTTGTTTGCCTGTTCCATTTAAAATAATGGCTCATAATGCCACACAATTAGCTACATGACAAAATAACCTTACAAGCAGAAGCGAAAGAAACTGTCAGTGGAGAAATTTCAGTGAGAAAAAAATCTACAATATTTTTCTAACATCAGTGGAAACAGGCGTAACTGTGATGTTGGACTAACATTCCCTGACTGTATTGGGTTGTGTTGTGCATAAAGTGATTGACAAGAATGGACACATTCCACCTCCCACTGACATCAGTGGCAAGTGCTATGTTGGTCAATTACTACGGATTGCACTCATTGGCCACAACCCAAAACAGACTTAAGCATGTTTAAGCCCTTTGAAATATTGGGTTTAGCAGCTTTATGATTCTGAGTTGTATTGCGGCCATTGTTTTAAGCACTTGACTTGACTTGCATTTTATAATGGATTTTGCCACCTTTTAAAACTTTGCAGGAAAAACCAGCATGCTACATTGTCTCTCGTTTCCTCTTATGGGGGGGGGGGGAAAGGAACGTGAAGACATAATATTGTATCCTATAAAGGTAAATGTAAAGGTACCCCTAACCGTTAGGTCCAGTCGCGGACGACTCTGGGGTTGCGTGCTCATCTTGCTCTATAGGCCGAGGGAGCTGCCGTTTGTCTGCAGACAGCTTCCAGGTCATATGGCCAGCATGACTAAGCTGCTTCCGGTGAACCAGAGCAGCACACGGAAACGCCGTCCTATAGATTACATCTATTTTGCTGAGTGGTGAAGCCGTACCAATACTAAACACAGCTTGGGAGATTGGTGTCAATTGTGCCTGCAGATGCAAGAGAACAGATTTGTTGCATTAGCTACTGTAATGTGCTCCTTAGGGTCTGTTTCTGTGTGACAAAACGTCATGTAATTTATTTTATTCTATTTTGTCCTTAATTTTTAAATTATATTTCATGTTTAATTTCTATGTGCTGCGCACACAGGACGGCAACAGAGAAGCTGTTCTTGAAGTGTGACTTTTAGAATAAAACAATGCTGTGAAACTCCATAAAATGAAGGTTTTGACTCAGGCTTGACAGGCAATAGGTGTATTGTAGATTTTTGAAATCTTGAACATGTGGACCTGTTTTTCTGTTGTGTTCACTTTTGCCCTTGCTTGCTCCTTTAAATAGAAGAGCCCAGTGCACCCAAAATCATCAAGAGCCCTGGCTATTTCCTAACAATCAGAGTGCAATTTCACTACTTCTTGGACTTACTGATATCATAACCCTACTCAACCAAGGGTACATTAGTCCAGTCCATAAGGGACTGCTGACTGTGTGTAAATATTGCCCTTTCTATCCATAGATACCACAGGAGATGTTGCATCCCACTTGTAGAGTCTGCATGGTGATGATTCACATCTATGGTGATAATGGCAGTAGGAGTATAAGTACTGTACAGTCATACCTCGGAAGTTGAATGGAATCCATTCCGGAAGTCCATTCGACTTCCAAAACATTTGGAAACCAAGGCACAGCTTCCGATTGTACCTTGGGATCCAAGGTACAACTGTAATGTGCATTATATGCAATGCACACATTTAGAAATAACTGAAATTGCATGTTGCTCCTTCACAGAATCATGGTGCTTGGGTGCTTTTTCCCAGTGGAATATATTATGTGCCACAGATTAATTTTGTAATACCTTGTACTCTCTCATCCCATTGGATTTAGAGAAGCATTGCATCTGATGTGCTTTTTCAGTCATTTCCAAATCTGTGTTCCATCTAATGCACTTCACTGGTACTCCAGTTGCCAGAAAAGGACAATAGCTTAATGGAAGAGCACATGCTTTGCATGCAAAAAGATGCCGGGTTCCTTCCCTGTCATTTCCAGGTAGGTCTGGAAAGGGCCCCTGTCTTTAACCCTGGAGAGCCACTGCCAGTCAATATTGACTTAGATGGACCCTATCAGTGAGCTGATCCAGTATAAGGCAGCTTCCTATTTTCCAACTGCCATTGCTACCATATATCTGAATTAAGTTTCTCATGCAGGATAGCTCAGCCAGTAAAGCATAACATTCTTAATCTCAGGGTTGTGGGTTTGAGCCCCACGTTGGGCAAAAGATTCCTGCATTGCAGGGGGTTGGACTAGATGGCCCTCATGGTCTCTTCCAACTATACAATTCTGTGTTTCTAAGTATGTTTCACCTTGGAAAATGCCCTTGTAAACCCATGTGTGTGTGTATGAAGTGAGAATTGCATAGAGCTGCTTGCGTCATTGCGTAACACCATGAGGCCACTTGCTATTTGGGGTGACTGAATCCCTCTGTTCTCAGGTGCTCAAACACACTAAAAAGTCTCCTAACGTTACAATTGTTTCAAGCACAGATATGGAGCTGTGGGTTTTGTCTTTGATTAATGCAGTTTGCTTCTTCCTCAGAATATAGACACACTGCAAATTCAGGCCTTTTCCTAATGAGAATGAAACAACCAGTAGCTTTCACTTGTCTTGCATATGTGCTGTTCAGGTGCAAATAATTGCTTGGCTTTGTAAAGATCACTGGTTGGGGCTAATGCAGTCCAAAACACCCAGAGACAGTGGTGTACTAGTCATCTGGAACCTGTGCAGAGACACCATAAGTATATTAATTCTCAGCAGTACTCCTAGTGCCACAGGGTTTCCAAGACCATGATTCACCTGGTTTAATAATAGACTCCCCAGCACCTCCTAGTTGCTAGTTGCTTGTATAGTGCAGCTGAAATAACCAAAGAATCTGCAGCCTGCACCTCATGAGAGGGCAAACATACACACCACTCTGGGATCAGTGTCAAAGAAAGTAAGACTAAGAGGAATGGTTGAGGCTTGTTTTGACAAAACCCTACACAGAAGAACTGCCATATCAGGAAGGCTGCCTTTTTGGTTCCCTCTCTAAAAGGCTGTTTGAAGCCAAATGTTTGGTTTGCTCCCGTGCTCTCTAGTGCTGTTCATGAAATCATGAAGACAAACTGGTGGAAACATAGATCCAGTTCTTCAGAACATCTTCCCCTGAGAGTTTTGAAGAGCTGGTCAGGGATGAAAGGGTGTGTCATGATTCAGAGAAATACTTTACCCAGGAAGACTAAAAAGCTGAAATCTCTAAAGCCACTATAGTAGCTGTAGCAGGTGATCCAGAGGTTCTGCATGTTAGGCACATTACCTTTGCACTCTCCTGTTAAATAGACTTGTGCAATGCCTTAAAGATTGAACCCATCAAACAGGTGCAAAACCTGATCTGCAGGAAACGACTGGACACTTTATGAGTCTAAGGAACCTAAGTGAGGAACCTTTTTTTGTCAGAGGCCACATTTCCTCAGGGGAAATCTGTTGGGGACAATGTGCCAGGGGTGGGTAGGGGCAGAACCAAAAGTGGGCAGGGCATCCCATTTCTCTCTATCTTTGCCACCACCTTTTCCATTTTCCTCCTTGCCCCACACATGAAGTTATGGAGCTGTAAACGGTTCATTTTGTGGTTTGTGGGTATGGAATAGCTTTTCTAGATAGCGGTGCAGTATTTTATTTACCAACTCCACCTCCATGTTTGTGAACTGTTTGGTTTGAAATGTCCATGCTTCAACGTTTCATTTGAAAGGGGCTGCAGTGTACAGACATTTATTATATGTACCAGAGTAACTTTTTTAAAAAACAAACTTGGTTTTATGAAGTGTAATATTTTTTATAGCACAATGATCATTTGGGACTTTGTACCTTGTTCGACACAATTGCATTTAGGGACGCTTCTTAATCCTGTTTTCTGTGTGCTGTGTCTACTGTTGCTGCTTCTACAGCTGCCGGCTTCAGCTGCTGGGTGAATGGTGTGAAGTTGTCCGAATTGGTCTTCAGAAGTCCACATGTCTATGTTGAAGGATGCTGGCAGAAAAAGTTAACTGTGGGTTCAAATGGGCAAGAGTTTACTGTGACAGGCTCCTGGGAAGGAACCTCAGTATTGGCCTTCATCTGTACATCTCTATTTATAATGAAATAAAAATAAAACCTATTGTACCTTAGTTGTTGATCTGACTCTTTGTTAAATTGTAAGCACTGGTCATGTTTAGTGATTTGTACTGAAGTCCTTCAAGTATACTCATTCATTTTTTTTCTCATTCAGTCACATTTCCTTTCACTTTGAGTCACTCACTCTTTAGTAGCCCTAGGCCAATAGTGAATATCTCCATGCAAACATCTGATGTGGACGCAGATGCATAACCAGGTACCAGTGCACATCATGGATGTCTCGCTAGAAGCACATCTCCATCTGGAACCACAAGTTACATGTAAAACACACAACTACAGAAAGGCAGACAGTACTGTAGATGATAGAGTATCAGACTATCTCATAATGTAAAATATTGACACTTTTGAATCTCATGTTCTTTGTGTTACAGAATGTACAACATTTGGATATAGGTATTTAAAACAAAAGAGCCCCTATTCACCAAGCCCACCAGTCATATCTACAGCATGCACTTAAAGCACATGACTGCCCGCAAAGAATTCAGGAAACTGTAGTTCTGTTAAGGGTAAACTATGGTTCCCATAATTCTTTGGGGGACATTGTGAATGTTCAAGTAGTAAAGGTAAAGGTAAAGGGACCCCTGACCATTAGGTCCAGTCGTGACCAACTCTGGAGTTGTGACGTGCATCTCGCTTTACTGGCCAAGGGAGCTGGCGTACAGCTTCCGGGTCATGTGGCCAGCATGACTAAGCCACTTCTGGTGAACCAGAGCAGTGCATGGAAACGCTGTTTACCTTCCCGCAGGAGCGGTACCTATTTATCTATTTGCACTTTGATGTGCTTTCGAACTGCTAGGTTGGCAGGAGCAGGGACCGAGCAACGGGAGCTCACCCCGTCACGGGGATTCGAACCACCGACCTTCTGATCAGCAAGTCCTAGGCTCTGTAGTTTAACCCACAGCGCCACCCACGTCCCTCAAGTAGTATAAATGTGCTTTAAATGTATGGGGCAATATTCAATGGAATAATTGTGCTAGTGCAAAAATTACTGGTGCAATGGGACTTCCTTCCTCTCTTCCTGTGTGTGCCCCACACCGTCCCCAAATTTGCTCCATATATGGAGATGTGAAGGTAAAAACTCTGACCCAGGCATAGGCAAACTCGGCCCTCCAAATATTTCTGGGACTACAACTCCCATCACCCCTGACCACTGGTCCTGTTAGCTAGGGATGGTGGGACTTGTAGTCCCAAAACATCTGGAGGGCCGAGTTTGCCTATGCCTGCTCTGTCCATCCTGAAAAATCAGAGTGGGTGAATCCTTTACCCTGCTGAAATCTGGGGACTGCAGGAAACTTCAAAACCTAGAAACTGTTCAGAATAAAGTTCTTAGGACCATTCTGAGAACACGTTTCTTAGAACCAAGTCTCCCAGAGCCATAGAAGCCAAGCTCAGTTCCTCTCTCATTGACTCCAATAATATAGGAAGATTTCTCCGCCTGGCACACTTTTCCTTTCCCCTCTCCTCCTGAGCTGGGGATGGTTTGGGTGCAGTTTTGGTCCTGTCCTGATGTAGCTGTTTGGTGTGTTTGAATTGCATAGTGGGAGGTTAGTATACCATGTCTGTATACTTCTCCCCATGCCACTCATGCCTCACCTATGACCAGGCCAGTGCAGAGCTTCTCTGAGGCCCAGGGTGGGAGACTTTTTAGAATAGTTATAAACTCAAAGCAAAAAGCAGCCAGTCTCTGGTGGGGCCCCCAGCCTGCTTAGCCCTCCAAGGCCTGGGGAAAGTGTACCCAGCTGCCCCCTCTTCCTGTGCACAGGCCTGCCTATGACTTCTATAGTACTCCATTTTCAGAGGTCTGCAGGGAGAACTTTACCGGGGAAGCATTAGCATAATGTGCGGAGGCACTTCTGCAGGAGTGGTTTCAGCAGCAGATAGAGCCTCCACTTCAGAAGACTTCAAGAACTAGTGAATATAGGATTGCACTGTCTATGGCAGAAGGATTTTACGGCTGACAGAAGCCCCGGATTGGTTCACAGCCTTCTGAAAAACTTGGCAGTTCACACTGTACTTGAGCAGCTGACACTTTCCCCTTCATCCCAGTTATTTTGGAAAGGACATTAGTGTTTACAGTGTTCAGGTCAGTCCTCCATCCAGCATACTCACTGTTTAATAATCGACCACTTATCGACCTAAATGGCCTTTTGTGTGTGTTTGTCGAGGAATTGGATCAAAGGTGATGATAATGAACAAATTAGGTGAAGGGTTATTTGTCTCTTTCACTCATACAGTCAAAGAAACTGTCCCTGTGGAGCTTGGGTATATTGAGCCCCAAGTGGCATTTTGTGTGGAGGTGTTCTGATTCTTCTTTTAAAAGCCCCTGTTAGCAACAAAGAGAATTCAGAACTTTTCTTGAGGAGGAAGAGCTGCAGGGTATATAGAGAGATGAAGCAAGCTTAAACTAGTTCATAAAGAGTGCTGTTTATATCCAAAGGTAGCAGGGAAACAGGCATTTCCGTTATCTCTTGTTTCTAACCAAAGATAACAGCAACCATCCAACTTGTTTGCCTGCTTTAGAAGAGGCTAAAAGTCATGTTAAAAGGCAGCATTCCCTGGGTTAAAAATAATCTTTTCTAGATAAAGACTCTCCTTGCACTTATGAAATTGAAAGCTGCTAAGAGCCATCCAGTAGCTGTTTTAAATATACAGTAGGTAATATTCACTGTTAGTCATACTCAGAGTAGACCCATTATCCATTTATTTCAGTGGGTCTACTCTTGAGTATGACCTAGCTAGATATTTGTCAATGTGCTTTGATTTAAATGTGGAAAACAAGCAGTTCACTTCTACTTTCAAAGAACTGCGGGGGGGGGGTGCTGGCAACTAAAAAGAGGGGATCTAAAATAATTTATAACATTTGTACCCCACTCTTCAGCCAAACAGGATCCCAGAGTAGCTTGTTGTTGTCATTTAGTCGTGTCCGACTCTTTGTGACCCCATGGACCAGAGCACGCCAGGCACTCCTGTTTTCCACTGCCTCCCGCAGTTTGGTCAGACTCATGTTTGTAGCTTCGAGAACACTGTCCAACCATCACATCCTCTGTCAGCCCCTTCTTCTTGTGCCCTCCATCTTTCCCAACATCAGGGTCTTTTCCAGAGAGTCTTCTCTTCTCATGAGGTGGCCAAAGTACTGGAGCCTCAGCTTCACGATCTGTCCCTCCAGTGAGCACCCAGGGCTAACCTCCCTAAGAATGGATGCGTTTGCTCTTCTTGCAGTCCATGGGACTCTCAAGAGTCTCCTCCAGCACCATAATTCAAAAGCATCTTAGAATCAATTAAATAAGACAGCCCCTGCCCTCACTTACAATCTATCCCCCCCCCCAGTTATAAAGATTGCATGTTTATCTACTGTACTTAAATTGAGTACCTATCTGTGTGTGTGTCTAATGAATTGAGACATAAACTAATGACAGCATAACTAAAACACTTCTGGCGCAACAGAACACTGTGATGGAAACTAGAGTACACGGGGACGCTGTTTAGCTTCCTGCCACAGCACTACTGAAGGCTACAGTACCTATTTATCTACTTGCACTGATGTGCTTTCAAACTGCTAGGTTGGTTGGCAGGAGCTGAGACAGAGCAACAGGAGCGTACTCCGTTGTGGGGATTTGAACCACTAACCTTGTGATCGGCAAGCCCAAGGGGGTCAGTGGTTTAGACCATAGGGGCAGCCGTTCCTTATAAGTAAGTACTCCCAACTTCTCATATATATAACGGACTAATCTGCGCATTACTGAAAAACAGACCTTAGAGTTATTGTGTATAGCTCAACAAAAGTGACCACAGTGAGTGCCAGTGGTGCAGATGGGGTAAAAAGTGAGATATCAATAAAAATAAAGATAATTTATAAAAATAATATCCAACGCACCGGAGCACACTGTCCAAAAAGTAGTGGGGAGTGTTGTAATCCTGATCCTAAACTCCATTCTAAAAACAGGCTTATTAAACCCTGGCTGAGAATGCAGTGTCTTCACCCTTTGACAACACTTTTCAGCCTGCCTTGCCCTTGAAATAAGAGGAGGGGACTGCTCCATTGTGCTGATGGCCTCAATCCCAGGCACAGCCGCCACAGTGAAAAGAAGAATACTGTAAGAAACAAACCCGCTCTGTGGCCTCTTCAGCCCCTGCCAGTCTTCTTGCCCTTGACAGGCCAACTGAAAGCCATGGTGGGAGGGGGAATGTACAGCACGCCGTGCCATCGCCCCTCGCCAATAGGAAGCAAGCAGACTCTCGCGCGCAACCAATAGAGGCTCAGAGAAGCCCTGCCCACCATGACGCATCGCCCGGCTAGGGGGCGGGAGGTGAAAGGCCAATTTGGCTTTAAATGTTGTGGCATTCAGTTCCCGCCCCGCCGCCCCCCCCCCCCGCCACGGCCTCCGGCACTTCTAAGCAAGGGGCCCCTCCCGCGCTTTACGGCACCTCGTTGTAAAGTTAATGAGGAGAAGGGGCGCCGCCGCCGTTTGCGCCAATGGGCAGCCGGGTTGTGATGAAAACGGAGGCGTTACCGTAAAGCAGAAGCCGGTCGTGAAGAGGCGTCTCGCCCTCCGCGCCTGAGGAGCTTGTCATTGGAAGCGGCAGAGGAGACGACGCGGGTGGCTCTTCTTCTTCTCTCCGTCGCTCCTTCGCCTCCGCCATGGCGGCGCTGGCCCGCAAGGCCGCGGACTACCTGCGCAGCAAGGACTTCAGGGACTACCTCATGAGGTGGGCGAGAGGAGGAAGCCGGTCTTTCTCCCCGCGGCCGAGCCGACCTTCGCGGGGCCTTCAGGGCGCTGCTCACCCGCTGCCTGGAAGGGGAAGGAGCTGCGGGCGCGTCTCGCGTTTGGTGGGGTGTATTCACACAGCCTCTGTCTCCGCATCAAAGGGGAAACACGGGCGGGAGGGCTTGGAGTCACGGCTGCGAGTCCGTGCGTGCTTGGCTCGGGAGAAATATAGCTCGTTCTCTTTTGCTTTCTGTGTCGTGTCTGCTACCTGGTCTCCTGTCAGGATTTCTGTTGAGTTGCCGGGCGCTCCCATCTCTGGGTGGTCGTGGTGTGGTTCAAAATGGGCATCTCTTGATCCGCAAACGGGCGAAATTGGGCCTCCCTACGCCCAGGGTGACCCTTGAGGCTCGGGTGGCATTCGGTGTCCTTGGGAACGGGCCCTGCGCGGGGAGTTTGCCGGCTCGCGGTGGAAGCATCCTGCCCGCCCGTTCAGGTGAAAGGTGCGCTGCTGCTGTTGCACCTGCATATAGGAAGCTAAATGTCGGCTAGGCTGCTGTAAGGAAGGGGCTTCCTTCTCGTAAATATTCCGGGGGTGGGGAACGGGCCCTGCAGTTTCAGCCTCAGTGTTGTAGAAATGACAACTGCACCTGCTGAATACAGTAATACAGTAATGCTAGTAAACCCGAAGATGGGAACCTTTTTGACCAGGTGGACCAGATCTTTTATATAGATACATATTCCCCACACAGACTTTGAAAGAGGCAGGTCTCATCCACCTGCCAGTCATCAGATAGCATAATGATGTTTGGTGGGACAACCCATCTGTCAATCACCTATCAGATGGTGGGCTGACCTGCTCAGTCTTGCTTTTCTGCAGGAGAAGCAGCTGTGCCTCTACCTGCCTCACACCTGATGTCCACATAGGTTGTCAGCTTTGGGGAAGGTGGGTGTGGTTTAAGGAAGACAGCCTTATGGGCCAAATAGGGAGATCTGGAGACGATTTGTCCTGTGTCTGAAGATCCTCCTCTGCTGTACTGTATATGCTTATCTGGGATTAAATTCTACTGAACATACTGAGACATCCATGGCTGTAGTGGTAATCTTATTCATCTCTAGTTGCCATTTATCTCTTTTTAAGGAGAGGCCCTGTATTCTGCACCCACCTGTTCTCAATCTACTCCACAGAATAGGATGCAGGCTACTGCTTTGGGACCCTTTGGGTACCTCAACATGCAGAAGAAGGGGATTGAGCAAGTTTGAGTAATGAAGAAAACCTGCAGTGCTGTAATGACTGGTGGGAAGACACAAAATATTACATGGAGCGAATTGGATTTAAGATCAGAAATTGTGTTTAGGATTAACCATGTTCTAAAGTGACATTGATTTGTTCCATGCAAGTGAAATAGGCTTAGTTGTGGGTGGGGTGCTTTGTTGCTACATGCTAATGTTAAATATTGAGTTCTGTTAACTATGATACAATTGTTAACTATGACACACTACGTGTATAAACATGATGTGATTGCAGAAGAGCTTTATGCCCATTTCCATGATGACCCCAATCTGTTTTTACTAATGCTGTGCTTAGATTGCACAAGATAGAAAGAGCTTGCACAATATACAGATCTTTCCCAGTCATTTGACATTGCTGCTTAAGACAGGGATGTAAGAAATAAAAAAGACAAAGAATCTGTTTAATTTTAAAAGATGATGATGTTTTCCTTAAGTTAGGACAACCACTCCAATTCACATGCTAGTACTTTAATTTAATGAATTTTTATGCCTCCATTCAAAATATACTAGAACTAGCTTTATCATTCCTATCTGTACTCTATTTAATTATACATTTATACATTTTAATGCTAGCATTCAGAATATACGCTCTTCTCACAACTTTTTACTGTCTTTTACCACCTTTTACCAGCTCTGTCTGGTTCACCTACCATAGCCATTCCAACAACAATATGGTTTTAATTGTATGGTTTATATACTGTCATTGTAAAGTGCTTGGACATTTTTAATGAATAGTGGTGTATAACTACTTTGATAAATAAAAAATAAACCTTAAAAAACCAATATACTAATGATAATAGCAGGAGGAAAACATCTAGGTTAGGTTATTCTATTTCCATCAGCCCATGGAAGAGATTGCAAAAGAATAAAGGGACTGGCTCTCTCCCCCCCCCCCCCAGTTGCTCGTGAGTCTTGTTGGTAAGTTGTTCTGTAGCTGGTATAATAAATGTTAGTTCAGCTACTGGCGTACGTTCAAAAACTTATACACACACACACATATATATATGTGTGTGTGTGTGTGTGTGTGTGTGTGTCTATAGGGATCTCTGGTGCAACACTATCCAATTTTTAAATGTTGGAGCTACTAAATATATATATATATTTCAAAGTCTGCTGTACAAACTGTGGTTACCTAGTAGTAAATGAGTATTTAACTTTCAAACGAAGGTTGTCTGCACTACAGGTTACCTCATTTCAGTCCATTGAATTATTGGGTTGCATCTATGCTTTTGCAAACAATTCTCTCCTGTTCCTTACTCTCCATTTTTATTCCTGTAGTTGGGGCTGACTTTGATCTGAGTTGGGTTTGCTTCCCTCTCCCCCACCCCCAGATTTTTAGTTACTCTTCAAATCTCACAGTAGCAATCTATAATTTTACATTTTTGCCATACAGAAAGTTTAATTGTAGATAACGTATAATTAAATCTCCATGACTATGCCAGCACAGCTTTACAAATAGGCCCATAAAAGTACCGGTAATTACAAATACAGCCCACAATTACTTTTGCTAGTAATTGTGTATATGATTCACAAGAAGATGGCAACCAGTTTTTGTAAGGCTTCCCTATCTGATCACTGAACTCCAATTCTTTCTTTTCATGGGAGATTATGGTAGGTTAGTGACTACTTACAAGTCTGTTCTAGCAGAAACAATGGTTAAATTGTTTTATAAAACCAGCAACAACAGATAACACTTCTATAAAACCAAGCTGAAAAGAAGTGTGCCTACATATGAAGATTAACTTCTAGCGGAAGTGAAAAAAGTAACAGGATATGCAAGACAGGCATCAAACATAAATCAAAGGGAGCCATATGATGACAAGAGTTAAGGAATTAGAATGGAGCTTCTTTTTTGTCTTTGTACACATCTGTTTATAAACGATAGAGAGGAAATTCTGGTGTAGATATGCCCATACTGATTTCCTTACTGAAGCAATCTACTTCCAGTGTATCTTCTCAGTTTAAACTTTGGAAGAACAAGCAGGTTACAAAGGACTTTTGGGAGTATGTCTTGAAATGCTTGCAATACTACATTTCTGCTCAGCTAATTTCTGTATTCCCCAGGCTTTCAGGTGGTAATGTTTGATAAGAGACATATTATTGCTCCATAAACTGTTGCCAAGCCCATCCTGGTCATGCTGTTGAGTGCCTATGGTGATCAAATTGATTTTAGTGCTGAAAAGGTGGTGTTGATTTAAAGTGTACTTATTAAATGTTTTTTAAAAGTCAGAGCCTCTTGAGAGAATGGGCAAGATGACTATAGAACAATGAACTGTCCTTTGCCTTGTCGAGCTATGCAAGATTTACTTCATAAACAAGAACCTTGAATCTTTAGTCACTGGAATGGTTTGGGTTCCCTTCTCACATAACCCAAATAGGAGATAGTGAGATGATTCTTTCAATATGCCCAGCTTACAGTATTTAGATGTTCTTGCAGCTGCAAGTGATCTCATGGACAATGGATTTCATGTGACCAGCAAGATAAGTAAAGGCCACCTTATATGCAGCTCTTTTGCAATCCTTATCTGAAATAATATGCATTTTTAAAGGAGAAAGCAGATGATGATCCCTGAGAAAGAAGAAAGGAGATATTTTGATATTGGGAATTTTTTAAACATTCAGGCACGTGTAAATTTTAGGCAAACTAAGATCCTAGATAATGAAGACCTTCTCATAGGGGCAGTTAGGATCATCGTTCTGGGGTAAAGTAAATGAAGTATGTTGACTTGCAAGAGCACAAGGTCGGGGGAATGACAGAATGAAGACATTAAATCGGTGATTAACGGGTCATGCATGGGATGCTGAGAGAGAAACTGTTGCGTGCAATAATGAAGCCTTTTAATTATTTGCAGATACAGGCATAATGGAATATAGTAGCCTGAATTAGGAGTGTGGAAGTTAACTACAATCTCATGGCACCTGCTTGGCGTGCCAACTTTATCATTTAAAGGATTTGGCTTTCATTAAAACAAGTGGAGACCTGCAATAACTCAATGTGCATGGAAGTGACTGTGCAGAAGGAGGGAGGAGGGTGCCTGTCCTTCCCTGTGCTTTCTTCTTCTCATATACGTTCTCCAAATCTGTGAGGTGGCTCTTTTGATGTGACTGGCAGAGGATCCAAGTGGATTCTACCACCATGAAACTTTCAAAAGAGAGAGTGGCATAGTGACCAAAGATAACTAACTTGGGAAAAGGAGGAATAGCGTTTTTGTACCATCCAAGTAATATTCAAAGTATGCCTCCCTAGTTCTGGTGTGTTTATATAGGCCTGCATTCTGAATGCATGTGTGGCTGTCCCATTTTTCTGTTTTAGTTTGAAAGTTAATTTTTCAGGTGTGAAGCTTGGGGCAGTGCTGCATATGCTGCAGCTCCTTCTAACCTGGTAGCCCATGGCTCTTAAGATAGGCATTCAGCAATTCTTTCAGTCTTCACACTGTGCCCTTATTTAACACAAGACTCTGCTATTTTTTACGGTCCTTTTTCTTTCTCTTCTGTTGCCCTACTTTAAAGCTAAATGGTTATGCCAGAGGAAGACAACTCAGTCATATTTTTACTACTCTTTCCCCCTTTGCAGGTCAGGAGAGAAGCATTTATTTTGAAAATGGGGGCACCATGTCCAGAACCATTGTTAAAATAACAAGATACTGTTACTACATCCCATTCATGCATATAATGCCTCTAAATAAACTTATTGTCTCTATTCATAAAGTTGGATATCTCAAATAATGCAATAACCTTTAGAAAATGTCATGTTGAATATATTTTGTAGATAAAATTAGTTATGGCTCCTTATTTCCAAAGACATGAGAATATAAAACACATTTTAGTGATTTGTTGCTAAATGAGCACACTAAAGTACTTTGACTTTTTTGTGAAGAACTATATGAGGCATCTCTCATATACATACTGAATTTTATTTCATGAAAGCTAATAACTATTTATTTTCTCTTTCATGTACCAATTAAATGATGAAACATTATGGCTTCTCATAACACAGTACGGTAAGGCACCGTCTCTGCTTTCTTTCTGCCAATTGTAATTGTGCTGTTCTTGCTTAGTTATGAACAAGCCTGCACAGTTGATGTGCTGTTCCTCTCTGTAGATGGGTTAGATAAAATATTATTTCTTCTGCTCCATTAGTATCACGCCCACATTCAAATAGCTACCCTGAGATCTCAATAAACTTATCACTTGATACTAGTGTAGACAGAATTGTTGTTCAGCCATTTTCTTCTGAAGATATAACCTGCTTCTTGAAATTGTATATGACATTTGGTGTGTCTGCCTCCCACTGCCAAAAAAGGAGAGGGGTGTATTTAGTACAAGTACTTCATTTTAAAGGATGGATGCTATTCATTGATTGTCAGTATTGTTCAGCTATGACTCTTTCCAGTACATATAGCAACTGCTTAATAATGCAACAAGCAGCTGCAGCTAGCTGAAGGGGTCGCTGCACTCTGAAGTATGTTCAAGGCAATTGTGCTTTTGTGCCTCTCCTCTGATGGCTGCAAAATTAGTTTGTGACTCCCCCAACAAAATAGCAGTGTTGAGCATTTGTTATTTCAGGAAACTATTGAACTGATGATCTTTGTAGCCAGCAATACTATACAATTAAACTCCATATTGAAGCAAAAAGGGTCCCTGAGCCTTTGGTAATTCTCCTCCCCCCCCCCAAAAAAAATCAGGCTTTATTAGTAATTAGTAGTAAATCCAAGTGAGTGCCAAATTAATCCAACTCTCATGCAGCTTTTAAAGATTGTGCTTTCTTACACAGAAAATTCTTGTTGCTTACCTCTTACATTAGCAATGCTAATTCAGCTGGTTTCCCAGTAAATATGGGTATTTGATAATTCCTGAATATCCTATTAAGTAGTCTTAATATATATGTATGTTCAAATAAATACATTTCCCCTTAAGAAACACCTTAGTGACAGGAATCATGATGTGAATTTTGAAGCTTTTTGAGAAGCCTGAAAGTATACAGTACACTTCTTCTTTCTATTCTAAACTTTGGGAATCCACTAGACTTGAGAAATGACTTTTAGGTAAAAAAAATCTAATTACATAGAATGCTTGCTTTGTCTTAATTGGACTGTCAGTGTAAGGTTATTTCATACATACTTATGTTCTCCTATTGCAGAGTAAATGTACTATGCTAAACATTTTATTAGACTTAATACACTGGGAGAGGACACTTTCACCAACACATTCTTAGTGTGTAAGAAATAAGATTGCTCCTGTTCAGCATTACATCTTGAAATTCTGGTTTAAAAAATATGAAGAAGCAGGGGGTAAAGCACCTTTTCCTCTTATTATCTCCATTATAGCACTTCTGGGGGCCAATAGCCAACTGGGGACTCCCTATTGCTGCTATTAATGATATGAAGAAATCACCAGAGATCATCAGTGGCCGAATGACCTTTGGTAAGTAGTAAAATGTTTAATCTAGGGATGAAACTAATTCTTAAAGTGTTAGCAAGCTTGCTTAGATGTGTAACCTGCATTTATTGCTATTTCTTGAAGAGCTACATTTAATAGTATTTATTGAACAGTTCCACACCTAGCAATGCTGAATAGCAAACTACCGATCAAAGAGAAGAATTTAACTGAGATTGTGCAGGCCTAAGGAATCTCTTTGATTCCTAGCTGATTTTCTGAACTACTATATCTGACAGGAGTTGGATTCTTGCAGTCATTTAAAGAACTTGGAGGGGCTGCTAGTTGACATAGATATAGTCCTGCTGAAAGAGGCTGTGAGGCTTATAAATATGTGACAGCATCCGTGGGTTTGCCTATTGCTATTTGCACATGGCAGCAACTCTGAGCGCAGACACTGTGTAACTATTTTGTGTATTTCTTGGGAACTACTAAATTATACAACAATGTAGATATTCTGCAGCCTTCAAAAGACAAAAAGCAGTTAATATTTAACTGCTTCAACAAGGGGGTTCCATATTACAATGCTCATAGCTTTTTTTAAATGCCAAAAAGACACTTTCTTTCAGATGATGAGTAGGTGCAACAAACCCAAAACACTTCCACGCCTGGCAGTGCTGAATAACAAACTACTGATCAAAGGGAAGAACTGAATTGAGGTTGCGCAGGCCTATGGCATCTCTTTGATTCGTAGCTCATTTTCCGAACTACTGTATGTGACAGGAGTGGGATACTTGCAATCATTTAAAGAACTTGGTTAGTCCCAAGAGAAATGGAGCCAAAATAGACCCACTGAGAAAAGAGGGAGATAATCACAGTATGCTGAGGGGAACCCTGAGGTTTGTAGAAGTACAATTTTTAGGACGTATAGGCAGCAAAAAAAATCCCCCCAAACAGCCCAATGATTACTTAGCATTTTCAGTAGCAAAAGCATCTGCTCCAGTAGTAATTGTAAGATGATGAAAACATATATCTAATTGTCAGTGTGAAAAGAGGTTCACTTGGAATGTAATTGAAATAGTAATAGTAATTGCAGAAATTGAGGGAACTGCCTAGTCAGAGTTCCAGAATACTCTAAAGTCTTGTTAATTTTACTTTTACAGCCCTCTGCTGTTACTCGTTGACTTTCATGCGGTTTGCATATAAGGTGCAGCCAAGGAACTGGTTGCTGTTTGCTTGTCACTTTACCAATGAAGGCGCACAACTTATCCAAGGAGGACGATTAATTAAATTCAAGTGAGTACACTTTTAAAAAATTGCTGTAACAATTAATGAGATAAACTAAGCAGTTTTTTAATCTCATACTTGTTTTCTTCATAAGCCTTGTTGGATGGAGACTTTTCCTTGAATCAACTTTTTATTTTTATTTTTTCTCTCCTTCACAGCCTGGAGAAGAAGAACTGAGTGCCTGTTTAACAGGGGGAAATGGAAAAGGTGCTCCACAGATTACAATCAATGAATGTTTTTGCCATCCACAGTTGCTGTGTCCAATATTTTTGCATCACCATTTCATTAAAATTCATGGCAATGTTCAATGTCATCCCATCCCTGAATTTTGTAGCCTGCCTTTTAAAAAGAACCACCCAGCAGTTTGAAACATTGCATCAAACATCTTGCCTTACAAATACTGCATTTTTATATTTATTTATTTATGAAATTGTTCAGCATATACACATAACAACTTTTCAGGAGGATAAGAATTGTTCACAAGCTGCAACAAACAGGCTGTGAACCAAATTGTGCATTTTGATTTTAAGAATTTAACAATGGGTATTTGGCAGCCTGGCACACATGTACTCAAGAATGGTGGTTCTGTCTCCTTAAGTGCATTGTAGTTGCCATAAAATAGAGCTTGTGTTCAGAAGCACCCATTCCTGACTGTTTTTATAATTAAATTGTATTATCAGGCTCTACTATCAGCAGTACAATGTTGACTGAAAAATAGTAGTTGCTGACTGACTGCTGACTGATTTGAATGTTGTATCTGTGCTCTTCCATATATTCAGGTCTTAACTCCATCCCCACCCCCAATAAATAAACTGAAGGGGGAAAACAGAAGTTCATTACAGTTTATGGGCTGATTCAGACAAAATCTGAGAGTGGCACAGGCTACATGTAGGTGGAAAGTAGAATTTTTATAGGATTATCTGTCCTGCCTAAGACCTGCTACACATCCACACTGCAGAAGTAATGTTTGCATGGAGCCTGAATTGCAAATTCCAGCATTTTAGGTCTGAAACGTGGGATAATTTCCAGGGTCTTATGTACCATATTGTTTGGACCTATGTACCAGAGGAGTTTCACATGTGGATTGTTTGTAAATGTTACATCCAGTGCTTGGATATCCAGTTGTCTGTGGTCAGGTTTGCCTAGTGAACAAAATTTGTGTACTTCTACATCTCTGTTGTATGTAGACTGCACCCCTAACAGCTGAATTATCCCACTTGTTGCAAGTATGCTGAATGTTGTGGATAGTCAAGTTGTGTCTGTGTCCTAATTCCATTTTATTTGTCCCATGAAGCTATTACTAGAAACTTTTAAATGTTATTTAATACAAAACTTAACTGCAGACTTAAATGAAGGCTTTTAAGAGTGCTGAAGGATACTCCGGACTACCAGAATTATAAATTTCAGCACAATGTTCTAGTTACTTCCTCCTATAGCACTTATGACTTTTATCAACAATTGTAAAGTACCATGTACTGAGGACATTGAACAGTTTTCTTTTTAGTTCAACAACTTTGGGGGCAGTAAACTTTCTCAGCAGGTGAAGGAGTTACAATATGAAATTAATTAAACTAATGGCAATAAACTGTTTTGAGAAAATTTTGTACTAACGGTTTTTCAGCTATGTTAATAAAAATGGTACTGTACTTGCATTATTGGATTGAACAAAACAAGCTACCATTTATGAAAAATCTATGAAGGGTGGAACTTCTTGTGTGTGAGGTCCATTTCTGTTGTAAAGACTTCCAAGCTAATATTAATACATACGCTGGTAAAAGCATACAGGTAGTTTCTCTTCTTTTCTACTGGCTTGCTAATGTGGAAGTGGGCTGTATTAATCTATAGATTGGTGTAAGGATATAAGGAATCCATGGGAAGAAAGTGCAAAAACAGTCCTTTGACCACAGATAGTGCTAAAGTTGTGATTTTCTACATTTTAGTAGCTACTTCCTTTGTAACTGGGAAGAACAGATCCCTAAATAGAGATGAATAGCAGATTATTCAAATTATTTTCATGGATTAGGACTTCAGATTCCTTAAGTGATATAGCTCCCGAAAGCATTACATTGTTGCTACTTCCATATTTTCCTTTTTTAAAAAAAGCAAAATAAATGTCAATGCAGCATTATCAACTGACGCTCAGCACTTGGCTATGTAAATTTAGACCTTATCTTACAAAATTATAGACTCTGGAATGTTGGAAACTGGCCCCCTCAGGAAAGGCTGACTCTTCCCAGGCTCTGGGGCCTGTTGCCGGTGATCTACCCTGGCTGGTTTTCGGTCAGACCACGGAGGTCTTCAATAAGCGAAACCTCCCTCTTGAGAGATGCACACTCCCTTCCCCCTTGCATGACAGCAGGAGAAAGAAAACAGTCTGAAAAGTAGTCTATTCCATTCTACTTTATTTCACAGACTGTACACTGTACAAAGACATGACTTCTCTCTCAGAAGCCTCCATACAACTGACTGACTCCCCCTTTGCAGGATCAACAGGAAGGTCTCAAGTTACACTGAGAACACAACTCTTGAGAAGAGCTTCGAACATCCAGTCTCATGCTCAGACCCATCAGACACATCATGTGATGTAAACAATGAGCTATGAGTTTGCAGCTGCTGAGCAGTCATATCGCATATCACAACATCCTCCCCCATATGAGTCGAAGCGAGCTGCGAAAACAAAAGCAGCATCTAGAGAAGAAAGCAAACAGTTATACACATAACAATCTCCTGTTTCAGTTCCACCTTCGGAACTATCTGCCACTGATTCCACCAGTGTAAACCTCTGGTTGCCTGTTTTCCAAGGAATTAGAGCTTCTGCTGTACCTTGGCTAGGGAGAATTGTGTTGCCATTGAATTGGGTCTAACCATGCAGACATCGTGCTAGTTCTATGAAATAATACTTGCACTTTCTACAACTATAGAGGAGTCAATGCACTGAAAAGAATTATGTGGGATAATAGCATTTGGTGGTGGTACCTGTTGAAATGATATGGTCCCTGCAAGGAAGCCAAAGATTATCAAGGAATGAGGCAAGGTTGCGTGGGCAGGGAGCTCCATGACTTATGCATAGACCCACCCCTCTGTTTCATCCCAACTAATTGCATCTTCAGGGGCAGCGATGTGGCGAAACGGGAATATACTGCATGTATGGCGAGCTTGGGCTGCCCAGACTACAAGACTCCCCTCTGCCTCACTCATGTGGCCCAAAGGAAAGGAGAGCAATACATTTGGCACCAGCTTGGCTGCAGGAGTTGTCAGAAGGTGTATAAGGCATCATCCAGCCGTCTTAGGGCTGCATTCCAGATTTGTGTACGCTTTACTCCTTAGCTCATTCTTCTCCCAAAGATGTCCTGCAAGGCAGTGGAGGTTTAGGATCAGAGTTTTCCTTCCCCTAGTTGAGCTCCCTTTATATTTATAGGCCAGTCATCCTTAAGATTACACATAGGCTGTGTCTACCTCCGCCTAGGCAGATCTCATCAATCCTTTATCCTCTGAATTAGCTCTGCTTATCCTAGACTGCCCCTTTTAGCTGCATTATTTCCAGTATATATATGAGACTACTGAAATGTGGGTGCTGACCAGCTGACCCAAGTATTAGATTTAAAATTATTACTATTATTATTTTGAGACAGCAGAAAATCCAACTATTTTTTTTGCAATGATTCAAATAGCAGGATGTCAAAAGAGGGTGAACAAGAAAAAGTGCAGCTGAAATTTTGTGGAAGAATGTTTATTAACGATGGCGGTTTTTGTAATGCCCATTTGCCTTATTCTTACTAAGCATGACTGCATCCCATGAAACTAATATTTTATCATTCATATGGTACTCTTGCCCAATACTCTCAAGGCAGTTCTT